>NC_081365.1:30846393-31471393 GCF_030684315.1 Stegostoma tigrinum | reverse complement strand
TGTACTTTGGTCACATTTAATGGCTAACATTACAAACTTAGGGTGCAGAGGAGATTCACCGGGATGTTGCCTGGTATGGAGGGTGCCAGCTATGAAGAGAGGTTGTGTAGATTAGGATTATTTTCATTGGAAAGACGAAGATTGAGGGGAGACCTGATTGAGGTCTACAAAATCATGAGGGGTATAGACAGGGTGGATAGCAAAAAACCTTTTTCCCCAGAGTGGGGGGCTCAATTATTAGGGGTCATGAGTTCAAAGTGAGAGGAGGAAAGTTTAAGGGAGATATGTGTGGCAAGTTCTTTACACAGAGGGTGGTGGGTGCCTGGAATGCGTTGCCAGCGGAGGTGGTAGACACAGACACATTAGCGTCTTTTTAAGATATATTTGGACAGGTACATGGATGTGCAGGGAGCAAATGGACAGAGACCGTTAGAAAATAGATGACAGGTTAGACAGAGGATCTTGATCGGCGCAGGCTTGGAGGGCCGAAGGGCCTGTTCCTGTGCTTTAGGCTTCTTTGTTCTTAGGCTTGTTCAGTGTAATAGAATTGTTTTCAAGACACCAAAGCTCAATCTAAACAATCATGTAATAGTTTGTTAGTTTCATTCTCATGTGTCATTTAAAAAAGCTTGCAATTTAATGACCAACACATTCTGTTTTTCCATGGTTGTGTTTTCTTTCTGCTGCTGAAGTTGAACATGTACCATGTGTAGCAGGAGCCATGCAAGTATTAGGCAACCTTTATTAACCGTTTGAGCTTTCAATCTCCTGTGAATTGTAAAATTCATGATGACTACGACAAAAACGTTCAGTGAACTTTTTATGTAAATTTCTTGTACTAATTACTACATAAAGGGTCTGACACGTGACACTAATTCTATTTTGATTGATCAGATTTAAAACAATCAGTGTTTCTGCTTGGTAGTGCTTTTTGAGAAATGACAGCGTGCTTTACCTTTGCAAATTGTTGTGCAAAGAAGACATTTCTGATTAAAAATAACTGAAATCTTTTCATTGGATCTTATATTTTGCATCTAATAAAATATCTCAACAAAGATATGATAGAAAAAAAATTACAGCCGAATATTATTTGCCTCGTAGAAATTTTGCAAGTTGTACGAGTTTTGTGTTACTTGAAACTATTATGGCAACAGTATTGACTTTAATCTTTTGAAAGTTGTGTATTAGATATTGAATATTTCCATAGTTGTGTTTTCTTTCTGCTGCTGAAGTTGAACATGTACCCTGTATAGCAGGAGCCATGCAAGTGTTAGGCAACATTTATTCACTGTTTGAGCTTTCAATCTCCTGTGAATAGACTGCATATAATTTTATTTAGTGATGGATCTTGCCTCAAGTGCTGATAGCAGTATAATATTACAGCTTGAAATTTCATTTAAATCTCAAAAATGCATAAAATTCTGCATGATGGTTTTTGCCATCTTGAATGTTATGAAATATTGTCAAATGTTTTTTCTATTTCTCAGACACAAAATGAGTAAAACCAACACATTTCCCCCTTCCTTTGTTAGGAATGGATTCTTGCTCAACATTTAGTGCTTCTAACACTAACTACAGTGCCATTTGTGTCCTCCAGTGAATGGTCACTGGGGAAACAGTAATTGGAGAAGTTAGCAAAATGCCTTGTCGCAGATTGGTGTAACATATTAATGTAATGAACTAGAAGTGATATCTTTGAGTTTGCTGCTGACACAGGCTGTATGTGAAGGTAAGCTATGACTTGAATGCAGAAATGCTCCAGTGTGATTTGGACAAGCTGGATGAATGGGCAGATGTATGATAGATAAAGTATAATGTGGATAGATGAGATTGTAGCTAAAACAAGAAGGCAGATTAGTATCTGAATGATGATTAATTGGGAACAGGGGAGGTATAACAATGCCTGGTTGTCCTTGTGCACCAGTTGCTGAAAGTAAGCATACAAGTGCAGCGCAACAGGCGGTGAGGAAGGCAATGGTATGTCAGACTTAATAGTGAGAGGATTTGAGTACAGGAACAGGGATGTCTTGTTGCAATTGTACAGGGACTTGGTGAGACCATACCTGCTGTATTGTTTGCAGTTTTGGTCTCACTTCTCATCTGGTGAACGATATTCTGGCAATGTAGGTAGTGCATGGAAGATTTACCAGGCTGATTCCTGGAAAGGCCAGACTGACATACAAAGAGAGACTGGATCAGTTAGGACTATATTGACAGGAGTTTAAAAGCATAGGGGCTGGGGAGAGATGAAGGTCTGATCTCATTGAAGCCTTTAAAATTCTCATTGGATAAATTGAAAAAGAATGTTCTTGATGACTGGGGAGTCCAGAATCAGGAGTCACAGCCTAAAGATATGGCGTAGGCCATTTAGGGTTGAGGAGAAATTTCTTTACCCAGTCAATGGTGAGCCTGTGGATTTCTCTGCCACAGAACGTGGTTGAGGTCAAAACACTGAACGTTTTGAAGAAGGAGTTATAGTTCTTAGAACTAAAGGGATCAAAGATTATGGGGAGAACTGGAGCAGGGGTGGTGATTAGGATTATATGAATATCTGTTCAAATTGAAATACAGAACAGGCTCAGAAAGCTGAATGGCCTACTCCGATTTTCTATATTTCTGTGTTTCTAAACATTGCTGCAGAGTAATATTAACTTATCTTCCACTGTTGTGGGAATCATAGTTACATGCACTTGCAGTTAAAAATAGCAAATAAGGTCGTGGGTTATATAAACTACTCAACTTTTTAGATAGTCATTTGGGCAAGGCAAAAGATAATTTAGAGATTTGAGACTACTTTTTTTGCTTTGGCTTATTATACGACTGTCACAAAAGAAACATTTCATCTAAATTTAAGTCATCATTAGGCAAGCATATGGACGTACATGGATAATGGGAACTGCAGATGCTGGAGAATTCCAAGATAATAAAATGTGAGGCTGGATGAACACAGCAGGCCAAGCAGCATCTCAGGAGCACAAAAGCTGACGTTTCGGGCTCTCTGATGAAGGGTCTAGGCCCGAAACGTCAGCTTTTGTGCTCCTGAGATGCTGCTTGGCCTGCTGTGTTCATCCAGCCTCACATTTTATTATCTTGGACGTACATGGAACAATGTAGGTTAGATGGGCTTCAGGTTGGTATGACAGGTCGACAACAACATCAAAGGCCGAAGGGCCTGTACTGTGCTGTAATGTTCTATGTTCCATGTAAAGGAGTTCCTGTATTTGACATAAATAGTAGAGATGATTGTCTAAATAAATATTTTGAGGATTCTTCATCAACAGTTGCCTTGTGTATGTAAAATCTTCAATAGTCATTGCTATCGTAAAAGAACAGGAGGTAACATTTCTCTCCATTGTATATGCATTCTATATCATATTCAAAACCTTGCTGCTTTAGTAATTTGTAACAGCATAAAATGTAACGTGAAGATTTGTTTGTTGAACTTATTAGATCTGGAATAGTATTACTGATATAGTATTCGTAATACTAATCAGTATTAGATAAGGGAATTCACAGAAGACAAAGCACCATGAATTTTAAAAAAAAGTTAAAATTTTCAAGACTGCAATGCTTAGTAATCTCCATCTCACATTGGTGTTCTTAGATGGCACTGTCCAACTCATTTTAGTTACTGAATGAATTCCTGTTTCCAAGTGTCCTCCTTTTAGATAATTAATTTCTAGTTCTCATATTATGCATTTAGAATTGCCTTCAACTTAGTATTAATTTTAAAAAGGATTTTTTTAATGGCAGTGGAGGGCCTGATTGAAGCACCAATTATTTTGCTTTTGTTTTCACAAAAGTAGGTGAAGTTAATAACAGACTATGGGGTAAGTGGGTTGGCTGTCATAGAGATAGTTTGGAATATCATAAAAGGAGGCTGTATAAGTCAAAGTTAACAAGTCACCTATCTGTGCTAGATAGAAACCATCATTGTTGCTGATAAAAGCAGGGATGGAATCTTCTAATCCTCTTTGAATTTTGGAGGCATGCTTTGAGGATTACCAATGTCACAGATAGTTTTCCCATCACTGACATTTGACTATCAGAAACGATTATCAGGGACAAAATAAACTTTCACTTGGAGATTCAGGGTTTAATGCGAATTGGTAGCTCAGAATTGTTAAAATCAAATCGTTTTTGCCTAACATGATTGTACATTTCAAAGAAGTGACTGAAGGATTGAAGGTTGTGCACTGGATATTGTATGTGTGATTTTCAACAGGCATTTGATAAAGTACTTTATTACACATTTGTTTATTAGAAAATAGAAGCAAGTGGTTTGAATGTGATTTAGTAATTGGGTTAGGGATAAATGAGAGTAGTGGTGAATGATTTGTCTTTCTGACCAGAGAGCAATATACAGTTGATCCTTGGATTAGGACCTCTGCTTTTCTTTATTTCTAGAAATGCCCTTGACCTGCGCATAAGAAATGTAATTTTGAACTTTTCTGTCTTGATTTATTATCCACATAGTAAATAGTTAACATGGCAGATTTCATGAAAGTGACAGACCTATGGCAGAAACATTTGTTGAGAACCTGAGAGGCTAATATACTTTTTTGTCTTTCCATGATGCTTCTCCCAGTACAATCTAGGTGTTAATGATTTGAAGGTGATGCAATAGCAGAGGAACCTAGGTGTAAATATTCAAAAACTTTTGGAAGTAACCAGGTGAGTTGAGAAGATGGTGAAGAAACCGTATACAGTTAGAAATCTCTGGTACCTTTGTGTGGGGTATTGTATACGTTCCTGGACATAATAATTTAGAGAGCACTTCTAGCAGAAATGTTTTAGCGATGTTAGAGAGGGAGTTAGCCAGGATGATAAGAAGGACTTAAGTTAAGGGTAATAACTAATGGAGGTATTCAAAACATGAGGGATTTTGATTGAGGAAATGTGGTAAAATTGTTTTCTTTGACATCTAGGTTGGTAGAGGTCACAGGTTTTTGCAATTTATTGGAAAAAATTAAAAATTAGACATACGAAGTGAAATGAGGAATTTGCTCATTCAGAGGTAACACACTGCTTGAAAGATTGGTTGAATCAAATACCTTGCAAACTCTGAAAAGTCAGTTGTTGATGTACATAGCTGCAGGGAAGAAAAGTTGGGGTGGGATACGGAGTTGGACTGCTCTTCTGGGGAGCCGGCATGAGTGTTGGGACAAATGGCTGCCATCTGTGTTGAATTCTAACCTGTTCAGAGCCATATTGACTTTGATTTATATTTTAGTAGTTTTTATGTTAAGGATGAGGAGAACGTGGTTTTAATTTCACTTCTAGAGTACCATATGTGATCTTGTCACCAGGGAGTCTTATTTTATTTACATGCATTTTAATGAGTTTTTAAATCTTGAGATTAATAGTTTTTATTCCTTAACCTTTTCTATGTTTTTGATCAATGACAATCCAGTGAGGCAGATAGACACACCGTCTAAAATTCAGTCAGCCTGTATCTGTGGGTGTCAAAGAATAAAGGCTGAAATGTTGCAGTTTAATAACTAGTCAGTAAGAAAACAAATGGGAACTAAATTATTGGAAGTTGCGTTTGTTCTGAAGTTGAAGTTTAACTTGAAGTTTGTTTCAGATGTCTGTGGGAGCGATATCAGTGGAGGGAAATAGCATTTATTGAATGTCCAGAAAGTTGGCAGATGAAAACTGTTAGATAGCAAAAACTGCAGATGCTGGAGTCAGAGACAGGGAGGGATAGTTAAAATGGTTGGTGAGCGGAAGGTATTGTCGTTTGTTGCATACAACACACAGATGCTTCACAAAATGTTACCTGAGTCTGCGCTTGGTCTCATTGATGTCTGGAGCAACGGAATGATCAGGTTTGAGGTTGTACAAGTGAACCACTGTTGGATATGAAACATATGCTCTGGGTCTTGGATGGAGGTGAAGGGGAATGTGGTGGAGGAGCAAATGCGGTGAGGTTAGTGGAGAGAGTGGAGTGGACAAGGGAGTTGCAGAGTATGCAGTCCCTGCGAAAGACAGATAGGGGTGAGGAGGAAATATCTTCTTGGTTGTGGGGTCGGATTGTGGGTGGCAGAAGTGGTGGAGAATATATGTTGGATGCAGAGGTTGGTGGGATCACAGCTGTGTCAACCTGAGAAAGAAGCTTTAGTGTGGAGATAGTGGTGACTGCTGAAGTTTGAATGTTTGTGAGGATATTGCTGGGATTTAAAAAAAAGAATAATATGCATTTGATTTTATTTCTGGCATTTGTAATGAAATCTTTCCAGCCTTTTGTCGAGGTCATGCTTTTCTCTTTTAATAAACTTTAGCTCGTTAAGATAAAAGTACACTGGCAGCCGCTTAGGAGTGTCTTTAATAACTGATGTCCACAGTTAAAGAAAAACAAAAGTAGCATCTAACAAGCAGTTTCCCTTGGGGTTCTGATTTCTCCAGTATTAACATCATTTGGGATCTTAACAAACTTTAATTTAGAATTGTTTTCTGAACAAGCACTGCTGTCAAATACCTGGTAGCGTGTGTATGTTATCTATTTGAAAAACTTGGCTAAATGTTGTCCTGTTAACTGTGCTTTTTGAAGTTCACCGATATGGAGCATTTATTGTCTCATAATCTTGTTTGGTCTTTACAGTGTACAGACAGGCAGGTATCACCAGTGTCGTCGCCAAACTCTTCGCCCATTGCACAGCGCCGCAAAGCAGCTCCAGACCCAAACCAAATTCAACACCTTAACCTCCCACCAGTGCCACCTCGGTTAGATCTCATTCAGAAAGGAGTAGCTCGATCACCTTGTGCCAGTCCAACTGGTTCACCAAAGGTAAATTATTAAAACGCTGGTATTGAATGACTTACCCGTAAATAACTATTATAAAATACAGAAGCCATGTCTTGTAAGGAGTTCTTGACAAATGGCATTATGGATTTAAAATTATTTTTTGGAAAATTAGCATGAAAGTCACTGATACGAATTGTTTAGTCCCATGGTTTTTTTTCTCTTGGTTTTAATTTTGTTTTGTTCATTCATGGCCTATGGTTGTCACTGTCTATGCCAACGATTATTACTCACCGTTTCCGTCATGAAGCTGACAGTGAGCTGTCGTCTTAATCTACTGCAGTCCATGGGTCACAGTAAACCCACAATACTGTTAGGAGGGGATTTCTAGGCTCTTGACCTAGTGACAGTAAAAGAATGGTGGCACAATTCCAAGTCAGAATGGTGTGTGGCTTAGAGGGGATTTTGTACTTGATGGTGTTACATATATGTGCTGCCCTTGATCTTTGTGGTAGAGGTTATGGGTTTGGAAATTGTGCCACTTTTGTCCCCTTGTACCTGTTGTTCAGTCAGACTGCTTTAATAAAATAATTAATTCATTAAAGAAGCAATTCTATGTGTAAAGTATACTTGTTTATATTTACACCTGCATAGAACTATGTAGCACACATCTTTTGGTGCTTATTTTAAATTGGAGGTAAAAGGGGGAAAAGAAGAAAAGGCTTCAGAAATTGCTATGAATTTTACTGGTATTAGTTGATTATTAAGTTATTGTAAACAAATACTTGTTCTTGGAATATGCGCAAAGTTGATGATACGAGATTTATTGTCCACATCTCGTTCCCCGAGAAGATAGTGGTTGGCTTCCTCCTTGAACTACTGTAACTGCCTTGGTGCTGCTGCTATCGGTGTTGGTCCATTCAAGGATTTTGGCCTGCAACAGTGAAGGGATAACTCTAAATGTTCAAATTAGATTAGTGCATAACGTGAAGGGGAATTTGGAGATAATAATGTTTGCATGACATTGCTGCGGTTGTACCTCTTGGCTATATGGTTTTATAGGAGGAAGGCATTGTCTAGGCAAACTCTAATGAATCACTGCACAAATTAAACACATTGCTCAGACAAAATTGAGCTTCTTGAACGTTGTTACATTTATGCCATCTTGGCTGTCAGAGAGTAGTCCATTGCATTTATATGTGAGAAGGAATCTTTGGGACAACAAGAGATGGACCAGTTGTTGCAGAGGACCTGTCTATTACCTAGTTTCACAGAGTTGATATAGTTGGTTGATATATATTGTAGTTACTGGTGTCCTAGAAGGTGAATGAGAATCGATTTGATGCTGATTCATCATTGAAGGTCAGGGGAATGAGATTGTTATTACTTTTCAATTACATGGGGCGAATGCTGACTACTGGATATCACCTGAACCCGAACATCTTGAAGATTTTCTTTCAGAGGAGTTCACACTCATGCAGGACCTTTGGCTACTTCATTATTGAACTTCCTGCTGACTTGCGATCAGAATTGGGATGTTTGCTGATGATTCCATAGTACCAGTACCCTTTTGCAGTTTTTCATGGACTGCAGCAATCTGTGCCCACAAGATCTGAATAACAGTCAGACATGGACTGATAAGTGACAAGCAACATTTCTGTCACACAGGTGCTAGGCAATTACCATTTCCAACGTGAGAGGTTATAACTATTTCTCCTTCATGTTCAAAACATTACAATTGCTGAATTCCGATTATCAAAACTTAAAGGTTACTGACCCCACAACCGAAGAAATGTACCTGGAGTATTAGTAGCAGCGGCATAGCAATGTCAGCCTGCTCACTCAGGCCAAATCCCCAGCATTGTAGCATTGACCACACTCACCAGCTCTGCTTGGTGGGCCACATGTCTGACATGAAACTCCCAAAGTAAACACTCTATATGTATGGTAAGTGAGCCCCAGGAAAGCAGGAAATGTTTCAAGAACACTCTCAAAGCCTCTTTTGGGAAAGTTTAACATTCCAATCAACATGTGGGAAACCCCAGCCCAAGACCAACTAAAGTGGAGGGACAGCGCCTGAGAAGGATCTATACATTTTGAGACTCCTAGCTAATAGCAAGTTAAAATCAAGCATTGATGGGAAAAGGAGCATGAGGTAACTTCGTCATCCCATACCCCAACCATTAAATGCCCAATCTGAGACAGGGATTGTGGGTCATGTGTTGGTTTCTTCAGTCACCTGAGAACTCTCCATTTTTGGGGGTGAAGTAAGATATTTTAGATTATGCATAAGAAGACAGTGACACCCTGGACCACTCACAGGTTTTGTGATACAGTAGCAGAACAGAGGCTGAGAATTCTGCAGCACGTAACTCACTTCCTGATTCCATAAAGCCTGTCCATCATCTTCAAGGCGCACTTCAATAATGTGATGCATTGCTTGTATGAACAAATGCAGTTCTAACAACACTCAAGAAGCTCAACATTCTCCAAGACAAAGCCATCTGCTTTGCCAACAGCCCATCCATCACTTGAAATGTTCACCTGATTCACCACTGCTTTCTGCAATGTGTATCATCTGCAAGATGCACTGCAGTAACACACCAAGGCCCTTTCACAGAACCATTCAAGTCTGCACCCGTTGCAATCTAGAAGAAAAAAGGCCACACACAAATTGAAACACCACAGGTTGCCCTCCATCCTAGCTTGGAACTCTTCCTTATTTTCCTGGTTATTTACAACCATTCTTGGATGGTTCTGGTAGGACTAGAGAACTTTTGACTTGTTGAATGTAACATTAGTTATCTTTCCTCATGGCCTGCTATTTTTGATGTTTAGCATGCTGCTCCTTTAATGTATCTTTCAAAAGAGTGATACTGGAAAATGCTATTAATTAGACTTCATAAATGTTTTTGTAACCTTATCACCAGAAAGAAAGTAAATTGTTATATTTGTTATCAACAAATTGTGGAATACTGTGGTCCAGATGCTATTGAATTAATTTTGTACCTTTCATATTTGTTTATCATAGTTTTTATCTTATAAGATTAATCTGAAATAGTTTTCTTTTTTAAAATCAGTCATCTCCATGCATGGTTCGAAAACAAGACAAGCCTCTCCCAGCACCACCACCTCCCCTCAGAGAACCTCCTCTTCCACCTGAGAGACCACCTCCTATTCCGCCAGAAAGCAGGGCCGCACGTTTGCTACATCATTCTGAAAATATTTCTTTAAAAGACCAGCATATGACACATGAAACCTGGTGTCTCAGGGATCATGGTCCTACCACATCGACAGACTGCCGATCTGGTGGTGATCGATCTCCTAAATCTGGCCATGTAGCACTGACTAACTTGAATGGCAGACAGAACTGGCATGTAGCAGAACCACGAAAACCAGGCAGGCGCCAAGAATTATCCCACGACAGTGCAAAGGTAAGGACTGGAACAGAGCCCTTGTAATTAAGTTTTTATGAATGTTAGTATTTTTGACTTGTTTTGTTTTATTTTATAGCTAACAGGATGAGAGAATAGTTGAGACAAAATGTATAACAAACTTTGCTTTAACTTGCATGTTATGAACCAGCATACTCAATAAAGTGACAAAAATTATATACCTCAAATACCAGAAGTTTACTGTATCATTGCAATCTCTGGAATGTCCATGTAGTCAGTTGCGGAAGACTGTCTGCCATTACGTTTTATTTAAGGCAAAGCTGCATTTTTTAAAAGTCATTTATTCTGTAATTAAAGTATAATAGCAGTATGTGCACCTCCTGCATTACATTTCTATTACTTAGTGTGTGCTTTTGCATTGATTATGTGGACCTCTTGATTACTCGGAATATTATGATCAACTGGCACACTCCTGGACTCAGATACTGGTTAATAAAAAGTTTGTTGTAATATCAATTCTGCACATGGTATGAATGTCTAAGCCATAAGTTCCAGGTGTAAGGTTCTTGGAATGTAAGGAATAAAATGGAGTGGTGTGAGAAAGTGTAAATTTATCCATTTTTGACCCAGTGAATACTTTTCTATTGCAAAAAGCTACTAAATGTGAAGAAGCAGAGAGGTTTAGAGGTCCAAAATATATATCTCCATCAAAAACTAATGGACGGATTCAAAAAATAACTAATTATTAAGATTATGAAACGTCATATTTATGAGAGTGGGAGAGGAGTTTCTAGGATACAAAGAAGTGAACGTTATACTACGATCATGTAGAATTCTGTTCTGATCACATTTGGAATGCTGCATTCTATTTCATGCACTGCAGTTCAGGAAAAAATAATTGATTTTGGAGATTTTGAGACTTCTGGCTAACGGCAAGTTGAAATCAAGCATCTATGGGAAAAGAAGATTGTGTAGAACAAATGAACAGAAACTTACTGGAACTAATGTGTTGAATGATGCAGACAGATTGTATAGGCTAAGCGCATATTTCCTTGTGTATAAATGGTAAAGGAGTATTCTATTCGAGGATTCAGGACGATTAAAGAATTTGATAAGTGAGGACACAGGAGTTTCTTCTTGTGTTCCACTCCAGAAACAGGACATGCCTCATAAGTAGACCTAGCCCATACGAGGGTGATGACAGGAAGCACTCCATGTAAACGGTGAGGGCAGTCTAGAATTCTTCTTGAAAAGGCTACTGAGGATCAGTCTTTAGAAAATTTAGATTTTTGTTGGACAAGGCTAATAAGCAAAGCAGAAAGCTAGTTTTAAATAATGATTAGCCATGATCTAATTTAGTGGTGAAATAAGCTCAAGGAACTGAATGACCTATTCCTACTCCCACTACTGTGAGTGTCACATTAGTACACTTATCATTTAGTTGATTTGTAAACAGTTATTCAATTTTAAGAAAATTATAACTTGTAAAGAGTTGAAAACAAATTTATGAACATGTTGAAATTTGAAAATACTAAAGTAATATGACATGACAATGGACCTAAATCAGGTTGTGGATGTGCTCTCCCAGCTGGTGTGTTTGGTTGCAATTGTTTCGTCACCTTACTAGATAATATTGTCAGTGCATCTCCGGAAGTAATACCAACCACCCCAGAGGACTGAGGCATATAAATAATAAGCGGGACAGAACACCGACGCTTCACTGGAGGTGGACTGACAATGTTACCTAGCAGGGTGACGAAACGTTTGCAACCAAACCCACCAGTTTGATTAGCATACCTACAACCTCATCCACCATCCAAGCTACAAGTCTTCCCGAAAACTGTACGGGTCCTAAATTAATAAATGTTTTTGCTTTCTGAATGTATATAGTTGTATCTTTTGAGTCACTTACTTTAACTTGATTGTATTGGCAAAGGGCTAGAGTGTAAATTGAAGGATTTTTTTTTACTGATTTCTCTGGTGGTGACCACCTTTTAAGTTGAATAAGGTTAATGCTGGCCACTTAAATCACAGAAAAGATATTGGGCAACCAAAACGTCATTGCCAACGTGAAAGCCAGAAAATAGGTTAGGAATTGGTTAATCCTGATCAATTTTCAGTACTTTTTCCGTCATGTTTAGACTGATATAGATTGAGACAGAACAATTAAACGAGTGCTTCCTCGCTATTCAACAATGTTTAAATTACTTTTAAATATTCATTGTATGATTTGCAATCCTTTAGGCCCAATTTATGCCCTGCAGTCACTTTTGACTTATGAATGGATTACATATAAAAGGAATCTTTTAAAGATGTGGTATTTTTTATGTAAAATTTTAAAAGAAACTGTTTTTAATACAAATGTGCCAAAGTAGTTTTCCAAAATAAATCACTGTAAAACTGACAATTAATGAAGCAACTTGCAATTTGCACTCCTATGCAGTGATAATACTTAACTGCAAGCTGCCATATTCCCTGCCAATTTGCAAATTAGTCAAAATTTAATTGGGTACCTGATTTATTGGTCTGTGTAGTGCAAAATGAACATAGATGATCTGTAAATTTTCAAGATTATAAAAGAATTTAATAAAGTGATGGCATGGTGAACAATTTTCATGCAAAAGGATTGTTATAAGTGGATGCATATTTAACAGTCAGGAAATAGAAAGGGAAATCAGTAATATCTAGGAAGGAAAAGCAAAATGGATTAAATTGCCACTTTGAGGTAAGAATTATTAAGGGAGGATGATGCGAGTGAAAATGATTTTCGAGAGAAGGAAAGAAGAATAAGAGAAATGGCAAGAAAACACATTACAGTACAATGATTAATGTAGTGAAAGGGGAAAGGGTTTTGGGCCTTAATCGTGCTCCCCTTCAGCTATCATAGGGAGCCCTGAAAGCCACTTGTATTAGTCTAAAAGCGTTGTTGCTTCAACGATTCGGCAAAAAAATTGAACAGTACAGGTTTGTAAACTCCACACCTTTTTTTGTGGATAGGGTAACATTATTATTTGTGGTCAAATGATACATGAAACATATTGTTCACATCTACAGTATAGTTAGTGGACATCTCGGGCCATGCCTTGGAATCTTCTTGTCAGTTACTTTTGTGAAATGACTGTGATGTGTTATTGTTATTATAATGTAATGTACTGAGGTCCATTTCAAAGGATATATACTGGAGTTCTCACAGTGCTTTTGGCAGAGATTCTTTTATTTTGCTTGTTGTAAATAGCTCATATCTTTGTGGGGCCAGCCGAGAGTTGCCTTCAGTTTGTTATACACAATTATTCTCCGTGATCTCCAGCTTGGAGGAATACATTGATTTTATTTCAATTTATGATCTCCTCAGGTTCTTAAATTAGTCAACAGAGAAGTTTCAGAGATAGTAGGAACTGCAGATGCTGGAGAATCTGAGATAACAAGGTGTAGAGCTGGATGAACACAGCACGCCAGGCAGCATCAGAGGAGTAGGAAAGCTGACGTTTTGGGCTTAGACCCTTTCTGGTGAAGGGTCTAAGCCCAAAAGGTCAGCTTTCCTACTCCTGTGATATTGCTTGACCCGCTATGTTCATCCAGCTCTACACCTTGTTGTCAACAGAGAAGTTTGCTAGCATTGGCAACAGGTCTTCGATGTGGAGAATGTGAGAAAAATCGTGGGATAAAGAAATTGGAATAATTGATTTTCTACATAGGCTGATTTGAACAACACTGCTAAAGCTTTTTAAAATCTCTGCTGTGTTTTGTCAATCATCCATTTAATCTTAGCTAACCATTTTGAATTAATACCCTTAATGATTCATTAATCTTTTCATAAGATTCTGTGCAAATTTTAAAATTTTTTCACCAAAAAATTTCTTTCAATTTGATTCTGCACTTGATTGATTGTGTTTCGGTACAAATGACAATAAAGAGAAAAACTTTGTTTATGAACGGTGCAGGCAAATCACATCAAGCAAAGGATGTACCGATCAAAAAGACTTAAGAGACATGCACGTTACATTGCAGGATACATTATTTGAGGCTAAAATCCATTCAACAGTTTGATAATGGCCGGAAAGAAACTGTTCCTGAACCTGCTGGTGCATGTGTTCAGGCTTCTGTATCTTCTGCCTGAGGGTGGAAGTTGTAGGAACTCATTACCAGGGTGCGATGCGTCTTTGAAGTAAGCTGCCTTGTGCAGCATTGAGCTGTGTAAATGTAATCCATGGATGTAAGGTTGGCTTCCATGATGGTATGGGCTGTGCGCGCCACTTTCTGTAGTTTCAAACGGTCCTGGACAGAGCAGTTGCCATACCCAGGCCGTTATGCACCCAGACAGTATGCTTTCAGTGGTGCATCTGTAGAAGTTGGTGAGGAACCTTATGGACATGCAAAATTTCCTGAGTTGCCTGAGGAAGAAGAGCTGTTGTTGTGCCTTCTTGACTATCGCATTTATGTGGGAAGTCCAGGGCAGGTCATCAGTTATCATCACTTCGAGGAACTTGATGCTCTTCACTCCCTCAATTTTGTTTCTGTTGATGTAGATCGCAGCAAGTACTCCTCCTTTCTTTCTGAAGTCAATGATCAGTTCTTTTGTTTTGCAGACATTGAGACTGTGCTTTCATTTCACCACACCATATTTCCCTTCTGTATTTTGACTCGTTTGATATCCATCCTGCTACAATGGTGTCGTTAGTGAACTTGTAGAAAGCATTTGTTTGGAACGCTAGTTGTACAAGGAGTATAGTAGGGGGCTGAGGATGCATCCTTGCAGGGCAGCAGTGTTGAGTGTTAGTGTGGAGGGGGTGCACTTGCCTATCCTCGCTGATTGCAGTCTATGGGTCAGAAAGCTGAGCATCCAGTTTGAGGGTGTAGCCAAGACCAAGGTCACACAGTTTTGAGATCAGTCTGGAGGCAGTAATGGTGTTCAGTGAACAGGAGTCTGACATTTGACAGGAGTCAGATGATTCATGGATGAGTACAATGCTAGGGACATGGTATCCTCTGTGGACCAGTTATGTCGATCGGTAAACTGTAGGGGATCAAGGCAGTTTGGGAGGCTGGAGTTGATGTGGGCGATGACTAGACTCTCAAAGCATTTCGTGATTATTGAAATCAGCTGTTGGACGGTAGTCATTAAGGCACACTGCATGTGTTTCCTTAAGTAAGGGAATGATGGTCGTCTTCTTAAAGCAAGTAGGGACTTTGGCTTGCAGAGGGAGATGTTGAAGATGTCATTGAATACCTCTGCCAGTTGGTCCCACACAGGATCTGAGTGCTTTGTTGGGGATGAGACAGATCTTTGACAATACCAGCATTTTATTTAAGTTGCTGATCACTTATGAGAGTAAGAGAGAAAACAGAACTACAGATCTCAATTTTAAAGGATGTGCTATTGAGTCATAGAGCCAATCAGCACAGAAATAGTCCAACCAGTCCGTGCCGACCATAGCCCCAAACTAAGTCGGTCTTACCTGCCCCTGCTCGGCCCATATCCCTCCAAACACTTCTTATTCATGTACTTTTCTAAATGTCTTTTAAATGTTGTAACTGTACTTGCATCTACCACTTCTCTATCTACTTACCTGCCTGCACACCTATCTGCTCATATACCTACACACATAGATATAAATTAAATAAAATGCCCTTTGGTCATAACGTGTTGAATATACTTATCGAGTTGGTAGTCATGGTGCATCTTATTGGGAGTGACAACCTGCTATCCAAGTGGTTGATTACTAACTTCTTGCTGAATCATTGTACTGCAAATCAGGCCGTCTGCCTTATGTCAGAGATAATTCTGTGTTGATGCTGTACATCAGGCAACAGGTTAAATAACATTAGAAGTAGAGCTACGTATAATTATCACATTGGAATATTGTAAATGAAGCTTCACAAATGCATTGTACATGTGCAACAGCGAATTTATTTTCCAATGGCATAAAAATGAACTAATTGCTGGATCATTACTTTCTTGTGTGAAAACAGAAGTCAAACACATTAACCAAATGAAAGCATTTCATGACATCAACTTAAAGAATGGTCACCTTGACTTTGGGGCTACTCTTGAGAGTGATGACTGCTCTTTGGAAGAAAAATACAGAACAGTTAACGTATCATTCCCTCCTCCCACATTATTACCTCTCCTCCTCTGCATTTGCACAAATGTGTGATAAACCTCTAGCATTATTTCAGACAGTGCCTTCACTGTCTCACTCAGTGAGGATATAGGAGGTTTGAATGGCAGACGCAGTGGGACTAAACAAAATAGAAGCGGTAGTTTGGAGTCCATTTAGCAGAAAAGAAACCCCTGTCATTTTAAAAATATTGGTGAAAGTAATCTATTTATTGAAAGCTTCCTAGTAAATGTTTGAATTTGCCTGAAATGAATACACTCATCTTAAAAATTAGGAATTAGGAGATGAATAGGTTTTGTTTTAAAAGATATGTATCAAAGTATAGAAACCTGGGAAAGATGTTATAATTTGAGTTAAAATTTAAAGTGGTGAAAATGTGATGCGTTAGCATGTTGCCATAGTCATCAATTGGATGTCCTGAGGTAGTTCGATTCCACGAAGAGACAGTCAAATTTGTTAACTTTCCAACAGTAGATCCTGCATATATTCTACAAGTCCTGACTCGGCATTGAGATAAGTATTTATTATTTAAAGTGTTTGGTGACAGCAGCATCACCTGTTTAGTTTGCAGAAAGGCACAATTCTGCATGGACAATATAAAGGTTGGATCATGTTGAGGAAAGTGCAAAGCATGTTGAGAGAGAGCTATGCTTCACGGAACTGACTGAATACCAAGCTTTCGAGGACATTTTGGGATTGTCAGAAAAAGTCTCATTTCATGGAAGATGAAGATTAAAAGTTTTTTACGTGAACTATATCTGGTACACCATCATGGTCGTTACACTGCACTCCTCACCAATCTGGTGAGCAGAGCACTTTAGAGGAGTGTTCACACTGAACATCATTTGCAGGCATCTGTTTAAAAGAAAACAAATCTAAGCTGAAGGCTGTGTTCATCCAGCCTCACATTTTATTATCTAAGCTGAAAGTTCTAGTTTAGGTTTTAATTGCTGTGAACAGGAATGGTTACCTTGTTCCTTGCCATTTTTTTTTCATTCTGTTATTGTATTTTCCCTTAACTAGCTGACAGTAACAATCAGGCAGTTTAAGTCTGTTTACTGATGCAAACTGTCCCTTCCTTTAGAGTTTTAATTCTTGTATTTCTAATGCCATAGCAGGTGTAAGTATTGACAATGGAAACTTGGCACTGATAAATTTTATGGTAAGTTTTGCTTGTAAATTTAAAGCATTTAATTTAATTTCAGTTTCTTAGATGAATGATAAATATTGTACATCACAGTCAGTAATGTTACAATTAATATAATGCTACTTGAATAGGAAGCAGAAAGTTAATCAGGGTTCCTCAGGTTAATCACCTTTTTTCTTGACAGCTCTTTTGGAATTGATAGATTTAAGTGTCAAATTAGGACTGAATTGATCGCTGTTGTAATACTTCCTGTTTAAATGAGCTATCAAAACTCATTGTCTGGGTTCACTTGAATGATGACCAATGAAAGCAAGGATGGGTTAGTTGAACACTTAAAAATGTAGGAAATTAGAGGAGGAGTAGGTCATTTGGCCCGTCCAAACAGATCTACCATTCAATGAGATCATGACTGATATAATTATGACCTGAAATTCACTTCCTGTCTCCTCATCAGTAAACTTCGGCTTACCTGTAAATCCAAAATCTGACAATTTTGGCCTTCAGTATATTCGCTGATTCAGCCTCTACTGCATCTGTGATATATATCAGTAAATATTATTCATCGTTGCAATTTAGCATATGATCTAGACTGATGATTTAGAGCCATGCTGAAGAAAGTGTTTCAAATGCCATCTGTAGGTTTCGCGTTAAACCAAATTCCCATTTATTCAAGAAGGTAAATGTAATAAGATTCAATAAAGCTGTTAAGGGAAGAACAAGGAATTCCCCAGTTGTCCTGACCAACCTACCTTTCTTAACCATGTATGTAACTCCTGTAGTACAGAATGCGGTCAAAGGCATTTAAGAATTTTTGAAGTGGAGGTGCCGGGGTTGGACAAAGTCAGAAGTCACATGACATCAGGTTATAGCCCAACAGGTTTACTTGAAATCACAGACTTTGAGCGCTGCTCCTTTGTTAGGTGAAGTTCAAAAATTTTTGAATTGCACAATGCTTACCCATGTGTGTGAACGGATATAAATATGTACCTGAAGTATAAACCATGACAAAACTGTTCTTAAGACATAAAAGTCCATGATTTCAAACCACTGCGTTAGGAAATCTAGACTAATGCACTGTGGGCCAAAATAAAATTGAGCATTGTCAACAATTAAATGATTATATTCCTTTTATAAATGTGCTTTAAGGTTTTGTAAATCTGTACCCTCTACACCATTACTTCAGTTTCACTCACTTGCTCACTCACACTCAGCCACATGGCCACTCAGTGTTGCTCAGTACCACAGTCAATTGCTTGGTTATTCAGGCATTGCTTCATTTGGCCTCTGTCTGACTAGGCCACTATCTCTATCCCTTACTTTCTGGGGTAAGGAATCTGTACAACAAAGCAACTACAACAGAAGCACAGCAAAGTTTGAATCTGCCACACATCTGTCTGGTTCAGTGCGTGACCTCCTGATTTTTAGCTACATTTAGCCATTGGCGAACAGATGTGTCTGGAATTTTACTTGCCTCCTTTGGCAAACATATTACTTTATTATTCACCACTAGAAGTCTCTTTAAAACAGATTACTTTGGGCCCACCAGATACCTGATTCTGTTTGAAGCCATTGATCCATTGGGCCCAGGGCTGTTGTAGTACTGGTAGCAGTGAACCTGAGAGTTTTGGGACTGCTGAAAATAATTTTAGACAACTGGTATTTCCTGATTTCAGAAATCTGGGTTTGAGGGGTTATGTTATAGTTTACCTCCAAAATACAGAAAATGCTGGAAATTTAACCAGGTTTGTCAGAATATGTGGAGAGAGAAAAATAATGTTACAGGTCAGTGATTCTTTGTCATCAACTTGCAGTGTTAACTCTCTCTCTCTCCACAGATGCTGACAAACAGCTGAGCATTTTCAACATTTCCATTTTCATATCAGGTTTCCAACATCCACAATATCCTTGAAAGTTGCCACCCAGGTTGACAGGGCTGTTAAGAAGGCATACAGTGTTTTAGCTTCTATTAATAGAGGGATCGAGTTCCGGAACCAGCTGTACAAAACTCTGGTGCGGCCGCACTTGGAGTATTGCGTACAGTTCTGGTCACCGCATTATAAGAAGGATGTGGAAGCTTTGGAAAGGGTGCAGAGGAGATTTACTAGGATGTTGCCTGGTATGGAGGGAAGGTCTTACGAGGAAAGGCTGAGGGACTTGAGGCTGTTTTCATTAGAGAGAAGAAGGTTGAGAGGTGACTTAATTGAAACATATAAGATAATCGGAGGGTTAGATAGGGTGGATAGGGAGAGCCTTTTTCCTAGGATGGTGACGGCGAGCACGAGGGGGCATAGCTTTAAGTTGAGGGGTGAAAGATATAGGACAGATGTCAGAGGTAGTTTCTTTACTCAGAGTAGTAAGGGTATGGAACACTTTGCCTGCAACGGTAGTAGATTTGCCAACTTTAAGTACATTTCAGTCATCATTGGACAAGCATATGGACGTGGAATAGTGTAGGTTAGATGGGCTTCAGATTGGTATGGCAGGTCAGCACAACATCAAGGTCTGAAGGGCCTGTACTGTACTGTACTGTGCTGTTATGTTCTATGTTAATATTTTGCTGATATAGAATTAAGACACACGTTAGCTGGTCAGTGATCTCTTCTGCTGTTGATGAGTTTTGCCACGTGTAAATTGAGTACTGTGTTTGCGTACTTGGGTGACCATGCTTTTGAAACATAAACTGTTGACTACAACATGCCTTGGGATAGCTGATAAATTTCATGGGATTGTCCTAAATTGAACTTTTTTTTAAAACCAAGCCAATTAATACAATAACTTCAAGGATTAAATGTAAGCAATATCAAATTCGAGCCACATTAAATCATCATCTCAAGAAGATCTTCCAAATTTTTCAACCTTTTGTCAAGTTAGTACTCTACTCTGAATTTATGTCTCAACATCAGCTCAATGCAAGGTGGAAATGGCTTGATGTTAACAAAATTATAAAGTATAACACTCCCAGGTGTGTCGTTATTGTTTTGTATTATATATGGATTTTACTGGTCTGTTCTTTAACCCCCTAATTTGCATGTACAAATTTTGACTTGCCACTGTCCTTCAAATCCCACAGTGTTTCATGATTTTCTCATTTTGAATTGTCCCCTCTGTTATTTTGTGTATGACTTCTATTCAAACTCAGGGTTCAAATATTTTATGACACTGATGCATTGGGAGTGTTGGAAAGAAAGGGCAAAGCAAGGTCGTGGGAAACACCTGGAAAGGACCAATACTGTAATTGTATTAGGCAATAAAGGCATTAAATAGGAAACTAGAAATGAAAGCAATAAGGGTACAGCTGTAATTATGGGTTACTTTAAGCTGCATGTAGATAAAATCAGATCCATAACAATGCTGTAGAGGAGGAATTCCTGTAGTGTGTACGAGATGGATTTTCTTTCCCCTCTTAATCAATATGTTGTGGAACCACCTAGAGAGCTCCCCATCCTAATATGGAGTATTATGCGATAAGAAAGGAATAATTGGTGATCTACCTGTATGAGACCCCTTGGGGAAGAGTGACAGCGATATGTTAGAATATTTCATTAAAATGTGGAGTGGCTGATTCTCGGACTGTGATCTGAAATCTAAGTAGAGGAAACTATGACGGTATGAGGTGTGAGCTGCCTATGAAAAATTGGGGAACATTACTTAATGATGTTGAATAGACAATGGCAAGCATTTAAACAGAACGTGGAAAAATGCAATAAATTGTTTGTTCCTGTCTGGCACAAAAGTAAAACTGGAAAGGTGGCCTAACCATGATGACAAGGGGAATTGAGGATAATGTTAGATTCAAGGAAGGAGCATACAAATTGGTCAGAACAAAGCAGCAGACCTGAGGATTAGGATCAGATTAGCTTTTGAAAGGAGGATCAAAAGAATTGGCTAATGAAGGGATAATACAGAATGAGATTAATTTGCAGGGAACATACAAACTGACTAATAAAGGTTCTGTAGGTAAGTGAAGAGATTAAAGATTAATGAAGACAAATGTCATCCCTTACAGTCAGAAATGGGATGTTATAATGGAGAGCAAGGAGTCGGCAGACCGATTTAAATATATATTTTCCTCTTGCCTTCACAAAGGAGGACACCAACATCCAAAACATGTTAGGGAATACAGGGCCTGGTGATAGGAAGAAACTGAAGGAAATCAGTATTAGTGGGGAAACAGTGTTGGGGAAATTGATGGGATTACAGGCTAAAAAATGTTCCAGGCCCAATAATCTACATCCCAGAGCACTTCAAGTATCCCTAGAAATAGCTCACATTGCTCATCTTTCAAGACTCTGTAGACTCTGAAACAGTTCCTTAAGCTTGGAAATTAGCTCAGTTAACCCTGTTATTTAAAAAAGGAGGTCGAGAGAAAACAGTAAATGCTGTGGTTTATTTTAAAGGTTTTAATAGCAGAACAGAGAAAACAGTGAAAGGATTGGACAGAATCAGGTTGGATTTAGAAAAGGGAAATCAGGTTTGACAAGTCTCCTGAAATTTTTAAGGGTTGCAACAAGTAGACTTAATATGAGGAAGCAAGTGGATGTAGTTTATTTAGACTTTAGAAAGCTTTTGATCAGATCTTACATAAGAAATTTGCATATAAAATTAAAATGCACGGAATTGAAGATTAATGGATAGAGAATCGGTTGGCAGACAGGAAACAGTGGGAATAAATGGGCTTTTTCTGAGTGGCAACCAGTGACTAGTGGGGTATCTGAAGGAACAGTGCTTGGGCCCAGCTATTCACAATGTAATAATGATTTGGGTAGGGGTGGGGGAGTTCTAAATGTAATATCTCCAATTTTGCAGTCAACACAAAGCTGGTTTGGGGGCGTGAATTATGAAGGTGAAGTGAAGTGAAGATGCTTCATTGTGATCTGGACAAATTGAATGAGTGGGCAAATGCACGGCAGATGAGGTACAATTTCGATAAATGTGAGGTACCCACTTTCACAAAAACAGAAGGCAGGTTATTATCTGAATGATTGATTGACAGATTGAGAAAGGGGGATGTACCACAAAACCTGGGTGTTCTTGTTCACCATAATAACAAAGTGTAAAGGTGGATGAACACAGCAGGCCAAGCAGCATCTCAGGAGCACAAAAGCTGACGTTTCGGGCCTAGACCCTCTGATGAAGGGTCTAGGCCCGAAACATCAGCTTTTGTGCTCCTGAGATGCTGCTTGGCCTGCTGTGTTCATCCGGCTTCACACTTTGTTATCTTGGATTCTCCAGCATCTGCAGTTCCCATTATCTTTGTTCTTGTTCACCAATTGCTGCAAGTAAGCATACAGGCACAGCAGGCAGTGAAGAAGGTATGTTGGTCTTGATAGAAAGAGGATTTGAGTACACCTTGTCGCAATTTCATAGAGCCTTGGTGAGACCTTGGTGTTATATTGTATGCAAACTTGATCTCTTTCTCTGAGGAAGGATGTTCTGGCCATGGAGTGAGTGCAGTGAAGGTTTGGCAGCGTGATTCCTAGAATGGTCAGTCTGACTTAGAAAGAGAGACTGGATTGAGTAGGTCTGTATTGCCTGGAGTTTAGAAGAATGAGTGGCGCTGTCAAAGAAACCTAAATTTTAACTAGACTAGACAGGGTAAATGCAGGAAAAATGTTTCTGATGACTGGGAGATCCAGAACCGAGGGTCATAATCCAAGGATACGCCATTTAGAACTGTACTGAGAAGAAGTTTCTTCACTTGGAGTGTTGAAACTTTGGAATTCTCAGCCACAGAAAGCAATTGAGGTCAAAACAGTGAATGTTTTCAAGAATTTTTAACTGAAACACAGACTGAAAATCTGCAGGTTTGGTATTAACAATAAAGTAGGAGCTTATGCAGCAAAAAGCAAGATAAAATAGCTATTTACAAATAACAATTTGAAAGATTCTGAAATACATATTAAAAATACGATCCCATCTATTGCAACATAATCATTTCATACGACTGAACACAAGAGAAAACTCTGTTCTGAAGAAGTCATATCGATTTGAAACATTTGTTCAACTGCTAGAAGTGCTGCCTTTCCCCAGTACTTCTAATTTTCATTTCACATTTACAACATCTGTAGCAGATTTCTTTTGTTTTAGCAATTGTTAGCATAGCTTTTAAGTCTTCAGAGTCACTCAAAACAATTGTACAAAACTTGAAATACTCTACCTTGGTTCAATATATTTTTTAAAGCTTCAGCAGCATTGATGAGATTAGGGACAAGTTGTGATAAAATCCACTCATGCAAACATAGTGCAACACTTCACATTTTGTCCAGGACAGAAAAATGTGAAATAGCGCTTTTTATCACTTCCCTAGGAGATATTTGGCCTTCACTTAAATAAGTCACTTTTGCTTTAGCAAATTCATTCTTAACCAGATTTATATTCAAGATAAAAATTGAAAAAACTGTAGATGCTGTAAATCAGAAACAAAAGCAAGTCACTGGTAAAGCTCAACAGATCTGGTAGTATCTGTGGAGAGAAAGAGAGTTAAGTGACCCTTCCTCGGAACCAAATTGGCTTTATCTAATTAATCAAATAGTTCAATCAAGTGAAGTAAATATTCTTCCTAGATTTGACTAAAAATAGCCAAACCATTAATCTAAACAACAGTTAAATAGTCCTTCAATACCTTTATTGGTTAATTGATGCAATGTTGGTGCATTTTTCATTCCAGATGATATGATTTTGCATTGTTTTTCCAGTCTATTCCCATAACTTTACTTGTGATTCTATAATAGTCTTTTTGAGTTAATTTTATAGTTTCCGGAAATGAAGGCATAATCTTTTAAGCACCTCTGTGTAATCTAATCTGAGTGCTGTAAGGTCAACTTCTGAACTTTTTATTTCTGATTCATTCTCCAATTCTGATATTTCTATTACACTCCCTTCTACTTTCATCACCAGTGTATACCTATTTCCTATCATCTGTCATAATGCCTCTTTAAGAATTAATGTGACACACTTACTGACTTTTTTTTCTCCTATGTGGTGTACTTGCCACATCATTAATATCATTTGAGTTTCTTTATGATTTGATAAGATTCAGTGAAATTTGTGTTTAATAGTTCTCCAAAGACAGTGAACAACACTGACACCTTGCTTCTAGCAGCAACATTTCAAACTTTGGCCTTTGTATCTGCTGCAGTTTTCATTGTTTGTTGAGGATCCCTCAAATACTTCTTAGTCAAGTCACAGACTTTGGTCAATTTCTCCCTAAAATTCACAATATTGGAAACTTTAAATGGTCCCCTCACCATATGTCCATAAGAGCATCCTTAATCATTCCACACTGTTGAAACGCAAGAGAAAACTCTGTTCTGTAGAAGTTGTATTGACTTAAAACGTTAACGCAACTGCTAGAAGTGCTGGCACAAAAAGTTGCTGGAAAAGCCCAGCAGGTCTGACAGCATCTGTGATGGAAAAAACAGTCAACGTTTCAGGTCCAGTGACCCTTCCTCAGAACTGGGCAGTTCCGGTGACCCAGCATTTACATTTCTTTCGGTTTTTATTTTTAGAAGTGCTGCCTTTCTCCAGTACTTGCTAGTTCCATTTCATGGAAAGACTGGGACTTTTTTCACTGGTGCGTGGGAGGTTTATAAGATCATGAGGCGGGTACATGAGGTGAATGATGATCTTTTCCCTGGGATGGGGGAGTTCAAAATTAGGGGGCATATGGGATATTTTTAAGGTGAGAGGATAAATGTTGAAAAGAAGAAGTGAGGCAACATTTTTTACACTGGTTCGTGTGTGGAATGAACCCCACAGGTAGTGATGGATGGCAGTTACAGCTGGCAGTACAGTTAAAATGTTTAAAAGACATTTAGATAAGATAATGAATGGCAAAGGTTTGGAAGGACATGAGCCAAGCACAGGCAAGTGGGACCACTTTAGTTTGGGAACATGGTCAGTGTGGACTGGTTGGACTGAAGGATCTCTTTGCGTGCTTTATGGCTCTGACTGTCTGACAAAGGACACCATTATCCAAATCAAGCATTTGGTGTGCTTGCCTTTATTGGTGAGTGCATTGAGTAGAGGAGTTGGGAGGTCATGTTGTGGCTGTACAGGACATTGGTTAGGCCACTTTTGGAATGCTGTGTTCAATTCTGGTCACTCTGCTATAGGAAGGATGTTGTGCAACTTGAAACTATTGAGAAAAGATTTACAAGGATGTTGCTAGGGTTGGAAGGTCTAAGCTCTCGGGAGAACGTGAATAGGCTGGGGCTATATTCCCTAGAGCGTTGAAGGCTTAGGGGTGACCTTGTAGAAGTTTATAAAATTGAGGGGTATGGATGGGGTAAATAGACACGGTCTTTTCTGTGGGGTGGGTGAGTCAAAAACTAGAGGTTTAGGTTTAAGGTGAGAGGGGTGAGATTTTAAAAGGAACCTAAGGGACATCTTCCTCACACAGGATGGCGTGTGTATGGAATGAACTGCCAGAGGAAGTGGTGGAGGCTGGTACAATTACAACATTTAAAAAGCATCTGGATAGGGATGTGAATAGGAAGGGTTTAGAGGAGTATGAGCTATATGCTGGCAAATGGGACTAGATTTATCTAGGATATCTCGTCAGCATGGCTAGTTGGAGCAAACAGTCTGTTCCTGTGCTGTGCATCTCTATGACCTTCTTGAAAATAAGCTTTAATCATGATTTTCAAAGCTTGATGCTTGAGATTGCTGGTGATAAGCTGAAGATATAAATTGTTTTATTCCAAGACACACACTCTTTTTTCCAATAATTGCGGCATTAAAATGACTGTTTATCTGATTGCACTTCCTTGGGTCTCATAGCTTGCTTAAAAAAAACTAAATTTTCTGATCTCACTTTAATAAGCAAGTTTTCCAAAAGGCATTTATTGCCTGCCATAATTGCCCAGGGGCAGTTAAGAGTCAATCTCATTGTGGGTCTGGAGTCATATATAGGCTAGATCAGGTGAAGATAGCAAATTCTTTCCTTAAATGATGTTAGTGACACATATGGATTTTTAGCAATGGATACACATTTGTAATTGGGCTAAACTTGTTAATTTTTGACCAACCTGTCTCCAGTGGATTAAACCGTGACTGTTTCCAAATATTCCTGTTCGTTGCCTATTTGTTCAAGTGCTTGCAGTCTGACATTTGTGAACATTCCTTAAAGCAGTAAAGTCTTTCAACCTGTAAATGCACTTGATCTTCTGGAAATTTCTTTCCAGGGTCCTGTGGATTTTTTTCACTTTTGCACCTTGTGTTATTAAGCAATGACACTGACCACTGATTGGTCAATCAGTTTGTATGTAGAAGGATGCCGCACCATTCCTCTTTCCTTGACTCGGTCTAAGGGCCTATTTGGTTTCAGTGATAGAAGAGCAATCACTGATGAGTCCTAATATTAGCTACTTCGATATTATTATTAAGGCTGTTGGGGGAGATAGATGTCACGTCCGTCCCCTTCTTGATCTATAGTTATTCTCCTGATTTCCCCATGCAATACTCTATGACATAATTGGATTGGATGGAGCTTAATGTAGCCTCTAACATTAACCCTTCCAGAACCATTACCTGAGGAAACATTTAGTTCAGATTTATACAGGGAAAGCTCAGATATACGATGGAAACTTAGCAATACAAGTGAAATCTAAGCCCTAAGCCAATGCAAAGGGAAGTAAGTACTCGGAGACATTTCTGGTATTGTTGTGGCTCAGAAATCATGATATTGAGTGAAAGAAACAGGTGTAAGCATTGGGATTGGTTTGTTTTCTGGTCATTACTGTCAAGACTGGTACTTTTCTTTTAGGTTGTATGGGATCCT
The DNA here is from genome assembly GCF_030684315.1 of Stegostoma tigrinum. Taxonomy (NCBI): domain Eukaryota; kingdom Metazoa; phylum Chordata; class Chondrichthyes; order Orectolobiformes; family Stegostomatidae; genus Stegostoma; species Stegostoma tigrinum. The sequence goes on along the minus strand of NC_081365.1, from coordinate 31,444,206 downwards.
CGCATTGGAGTGCTTACTTTCTGGTAATGCGATATAATGTGTAAAATATGCTTTCTGCAGGAAGTTTAACCATAGAGCTATCATGAACTTTGGAGAGGTGCTACCTGTGTTTGCAGTGAACTCACCATGAAGTCAGTGATAAACCATAGCCTTACACCTCTACAGTGGACCTAATTGGTGTGTTTAAATTTGCAACGTCTTCAGGTTTTCATCAAGCTGTGATGTACAGTCGTGATCATATTGTGACAAATTACATGGTGTAGAATTAGGAGATTTTTTAATTTGGAGCTATACTCTTCCTGTATGTACGGCTAATGTTGCTGAGTCCACGGTCGGAATTTAATGCTTATTCAGCAGTCAGGTTATCTGCAATTTTGATTTTTTGTCTCTGGTCATTGCCTTTGTACTTGTTATCGTTGCATTTTCAAATTGCTGAGCCAGTGTTGATTACAACATGGAAGGAAAAACTTCAGAAGGAAGAAAAGCATATGGCTTTATATGATTCAGAAGCTTTTAGACAGCCGTCTTTAAATAGTCCATTGATCCTGGTCGTCCTGTTTGGTTAGAGTTTTCATTCAAGGTCACTCATCAGTGCAAACCAATAAATATAAGTGGGTAAGTTTTATACATGCACTGTTCACTACTGCATGATTGTGTAATTATTAAAGATATATGAATTGCTTTTTAGATAGCAGACGTTGAAGTTTTTCTGCCGTAAACAATAATTAATTTGTTCACTTTTAATAGACAGTCACCAATGGACTTCTGAGGACTGATGAATACGATGTACCTCCGCCACGCCAGTCTCCTCCTCCTCCAACAATTACAGCATTTTCCAACAACACAAAGTGAGTTGATGTTAATTTTAATGAAAAATGACTATGTTATACGATTAGATATACCAACACGGAGTTTTGGTGGCTTTGTAGTAGCTTAGTAATCCTAAATCAAGCTAATTATTAGAAATGTCAAGATTTGGGAAACTTAGAACATGATCTTTTACTAGAATTATTAATGTTCATTTAATCCCAGTCGTAATGGAATTATTCTCTCAATGTGATCCTGCTGTACTAACTAGAAATATGTTCAGTTCAATTACTTGTCTACAGTGATTATTAGTGTTGGTATCTGTGTCATGGTAGGACAAGGGTCAGGTGGTATTCCTGATTATGACTTAGTCACCTCTGCTGGAATGCCATTTAATGGTATCAGAATCAGCCTTGCTGATGGCTGCTCCTTTTGAACAGTGTTAACCGTCTTCACCGTGCAGGGATGCGCATAGATGAAAGGTTACTTTGGTTGTAATGGTAACTATAGTGCTGATTATGTACATTGATTTCCAGTTAAGATACATGTTGATTTTGAAATTCACATCCTTGTTTACGTCTTTCCTCGACCTTGTTCTTCCCTGTCTCTGTAATCTGCTCCAGTTCTGCAGCTGACCAAAATATTTACATTCCTTTAATTCTGGCCACATGAGCATTTCTGATTTTAATTCCTCCGCCACTGGTTGCCATTCTTTCAGACGTATGGGCTTTAAATTCTGTAATTCCCTTTCTAAATCCCTCCATCTTCAACAAATGCCATAAAATCTGCCTTATGTATACTAGTATTTCCTGCATAGCTTGATATCAAATTTTACTTTGATTTTGTGAAACACTTAGGTATGTTTAATTTCTAAAGGTCCTTAATAATTACTTGTTCCTACTGCTGCTTCCTCACCTGAAAGGCAAAACACATCTTTGGACAGGATTTTTTTTTGTTTGTAAAATGAAGTTTTCAGTATGTTGCATATAAGGTTCCAGAAAATCATTGAACAATTTGGTTATATGGTAGTGTTTTTGTTTGTACCTGTACATTACCCTTTAAGGGCAAGGTCAAAATCATAATCATTAAGAAATGTATAAACAACAATTGAATAAATTAGTTCAATTTTTTGCTGCAAAGTCTCCTAAATCCAATATTTCAGTTTTTAGATTTCATTGGAAAAAATCAACTGAAGAACAATTACTGTCAAAATTAAACTCGCTGTTGAGAGGAAATGATTATCATACTAGAGCACTTACGAATTTATTCATCACTCATAATAACTATCCATAAAAGGAAATTTAAAAGCCATGCTGATGCATAGAATATCCATGTTATACTCACTTTCTAATACAGTTAGTTTTTAAACCTTTGCTTCTTTAATAGCAATGTGTAATCCTGAAAAGAAAATGAGTGATGAAAGTAAAACTGTGAAAGTGATGAAAGCTCCTATAGTCCATTGCCTGCAACAATTTGGAGTTGCAATCATTTACAATTTCTTTTTATTTGCCAGATGGTGTATGATCTTGGACAATCAAGAGAAGTTAGAGATCTGTGAAGTTTAATTCTTTTAATTTTAATTTTGCATTCTATTAACATAATGCCAAAGTTGAGGCTTACATTCGCAATTCTGAAAGGCTTATTTTAGCCTAATTTTTCTCTTCCCCATCTGGTTTTTTTCCAACTGATTTTCATAACAAACATCCTTAAGGTAGAATGTGGATTGGTCTTTTGTTAATCACAACAGCTATTATATCAGCTAAAGGAAATGAGCAAGGGCAGCCCAATGAAGATTCACCATTTTGTTTGCCTTTCTTTTTGCTTTTCTTTTTGAGGAATTTTGTTTTCAGGATTTTGTATAATCCCTTGTTAACAAATCTTTACAGAAACAAAGTCAAAGTCAAGAATTTCGCATCTTTGCAATCAAACGATGTTGTACATCAGCATTTTGTATGACACGGGTAACCAGTCGACAGAGATAATCTTCTAATTTTGTGGCTTACCAATGACTGCAGCCATATTAAATAAATCTTCAAACTTCTGTGGTCACCAAAAATAGATAATTGTCATTTTATCTGAGTTACCTCTTATGAAGTTTTAATTTAAAGTTGCCAAATTTAGCATGCTGGCAATGTATTTAAAATGAAAACCATTGTGTGGAAGGTTTTAATGCAAGTGGGAACTAAATTGCAGAGTTTATGAACTGTGTAATTATTCTACTGCAAAATTCTTTCTTCCATTTAGCAGGGCTGCTGTCAATTATGGTGACAGCTGTTTGAAATCAGGAGCAATGTGTTATGTAAAGCTCTCTGGGGAATTTCTTTGCATTGAATCATTCTATTTATCAGAGGTTTACTTTTGTAGATATCAACAGCCAAACTCAGAAATTCAAAAAGGGCTTAATGAGATTCATGAAGATGAATACAAGATTCCATCATCATATCCAGTGTCCATACCTGTGCAGACTTCCCATTTGCAAGCTGTGAAGCCACGTGCATCAAAGTAAGTTTCCTGTTTTTGGATAGACTTGTCTGATTTCGTTGCATCGCAAGATGATTGTTACAATTTCTACTCTTCTGTAATACAATACTGGTATATATGTACTTTTTTAAAAAAAAATCTTTTAGCTTTCATCAAAAGCTTGAGGAATACTCTATGCACTGTCTACATTCTAAGATAACAAGTTCATTAGAGATAAACATGAATGTTAATTTTAACAGGCTACAAATCAATAGTTTGTGTTTCAAAAATAAAGCTACATTTTAAACACTTAAATACCTTCAGTTTGGTGATGCTGAGAATGTTGAAGTTTTGCTGAGGTGTAATTCCAAGGGTCATTGTCACCTCATCCACGTGATCATTATCCTTTAATTTACAACCAAGTGTGTTACTTCACCAGTTTTGACTAGTAGTTTTCTGTCTGTGCTTTAGGTTTTGTCCTTTACCATGATGGATTTGTGAACATTTTGCACTTAGAACACAAACTTGTTATTTCAGTAATCTGATGGTCGCTGGTGGGGTCTTCCTCTCATGCTAGAAGGCTGTTGAGTTCCTTTTAGTGTTAACTAAACTGGAATTCACATCTACATTGCAGCTGTAGGAGAGGAAATGTAACCTTAATCAATTAACTTAAAGTCTGATTTGAATAATTGACTACTTTCATTATTGTGATATTTTCATTGTGGACATTTACTTAATGGCTACTCCCACTTCAAAGTGGACAAATAAAATTTGAGAGTTGCAGTTTTGATCAGAGGTATTACGTTAGAACAAGTTACAACTATGAAATACATTAACAAAGTTCTGTACACTTGGACAAAAACTAGACAATTCTTTGTTCAAATGTGTCTGCTGCTTAGTTTTCCGCAGCCTTATACATTTGTGCTTTTATGTTTGTTTAAGACTGGACTGGCTAGTAAGTTTTTCACTCAGACTTCTTTCCATCAGTTTTGTGAATCCCAGCAGGTTTACTTTTGGTTTGCAGCTATCTGTATGAGACTGTGTTAACAGTGAGTATCATTAACTTAAAACTGTGACAAGTGCATTTCATTTTGGTATTAATAACTCTTCTTAAAAAATTAAAACGTTTAAAATTTCCTTTGCGGCATATGCATCATCCAAGTTCTGGATGGAAGTAATTTAATGTTGGACTTAGAGGACTTTATTGAAATGATTTCCTACTAAGCAAAAGTTTTTAGATCAATTCAGTATATGACTCCAGCGTAAATGTGCGCTGCATCAGTGATACTTCAATATAAAATTTATTTTTTAAATCCCCAATCAAAAACGCAACTAAAGCAGAAATCAACACATGCCCTTAAATTATTGCAGCGTAGTGCATAAGATAGATCTAGTTTTGACTTGAATTCACTTTGGGTAGTGTATATTCCCAAATAGTAGATAATTAATATATATATTTTCATATGAATGTTTAAAAGGCCCAAATAAAACTTGCTGTTGACTTATTCTGAAAGCTTGTTTATATATTTTTTTAAAAATCATAGATTTTAACTTCAATCGTATTTGCAGAATATTATCTGGTATTTACTGAAAGAGAGCTAGGAAATGAATTATTTTGAAAGGGTGGTGTTGACAAAAATGTTCATTTTACTTTACTATAAGTAGACAAAAGTGTGCCATTTCCCAACTAATCTGAATTTGCACTGAGTTGAGAGGACAGTATATAAATCTATTACATTCGCTCCTGCATATTTTACATTCTGAAAGGGAATTGACCTTCTCAATCCTCACTGTGCTCATTGACTTATTGGCTTCTGATTTCCAAGTGTCTCACTCTCCCAATTCCTGTAACTTTCTCCAGTTTACCATTTTCTTCTGTTTAATGTTTCAGAGTGATTGAAAACGGACAGTGTGCTAATGGAATACACAACAACACATCAGAAGCAAAGAAACCTAAGGCACTGGACATGGGTAAAATAGATTTGATTTTTCCTTTCTATATTGAAATTTATTTTAAGAAAATAAATTGAAATAAACAGTTATTAGCTGTATAAAAGTAAAAGCTCCGAAATACAGTGAGTATAGCTTGCGCCTCTACCTCCTGAAGATGTGATCCTTGTATTTGGTTTCACTTAATAAGGAAATATCGCCACCTGTTCTTAATTATTGCTTGTAATGCTAATACCTATCGCAATTAAAAATGATGAATGTATTATCATAGAATCATTCATTTTTTGTAAGATAATTGTTACATTAAGAATATCTGGAATTGAACACTAGTCTCAGATGTTGTGATCATAAAGCTATCCTCAATGATAATGGCCCATCTGGTTCATTAATGTCATATAGGGAAGGAAATATACCATCCTTATCCGGTCTAACCTAATTACCCTCTGAAATTGCGTATCAAGCCCCTGAGTTTAAGGGCAATTGCAGGTGGGCAACAGTTGCCAGCATCAAGCACATCGCTTGAATAAAAATTATTGATACTTCTGCCATGCACCAACTGGACGAATTATGTCAAATTACTGATGTTTATTAAACCTTCTATAGCCCTACCAGCATTGACCGCTATCCTTTCAGCTGCTGTAAATCTCAACTTCTGGAAATACCTCATCTAAAGGCACTCCACCACCCTCTCCTCCTTTAGGATGCTCTTCAAGACCTATTTCTTTGACCAAGAATTTGGTCATCTACCTTAAAATGTCCTTATGTGTTTTAATATCAAATTGTGTTGATAATGCTCATATCAATGTACATTTTGCGACATTAGAGGACCTCTGAAATGCGCATTGTTGTTTAATGTTTATTGTAGTTTATTTGTTCTTGGAATCAGTCGATCATATGACAGTCATTTTTGCCTGCTGACCTTTCAGTGTCCTTTTATGTCTAAAATAAATTTTAGAAGTTGTTCACTTTAAATCCCTGATCCAAGAAATTATTCCTTTCTGACAGAACACCGTGATTATGACTTCCTAGTTTCTCCACTAGCTATGTGGTTTAGATTATGTTTATTGATAGTGCCTTATTATCCTAACACTGTTCAAATAATTGCTTTCAGAATATACGATCCCAGTAGAAAATTCTGATTGACCATTGTAGTGATATTCAACAATGAAACTTTGGAACTTATGCCTTTCTGTTTTGACAAATGTTGTCTTTTGGATTACTTTCTCAAACAGATGTATATTAAGGAAAATTGTTCTCTGTTTTCTCCAAAGTTTGTAACTGCTACATGAGAATTGTTTATTTTGTGCAGTTCTTCAAAAAGATATGTTTTGCAGAGAAAACATGTCTGACATGATTGTATGGCAATAAGCTATATAGGTTGTGTTCAGTCTTCAGACTATCAAATTTTAGCCAGAGCAGCAATTGTGATATTCAGTTAGCCCTAGTAATCTTGGGCTAGTGTGCAAGAAAGTCAAACAGGGTCTTCTTTCTGTATCCTGTACAAAAACTGAAATGGGTTGGATGTAAGAACACATGACTGGGCTCAACATTGTTTTTGTTGAGGGTTCAATAGTCTGCTTGAACTTTGTGTCGGCTTTTACAAAAGGAATGGTCACTGTGGAACCAACTTCTAGGACCAGTGGAACTACAGTCCAGTCAGACATTGAATATTTGGGAAATGATGGTGGGAAAAAAACTTATGTAAAAATGCAAATAAGTTAAAATGTGCTTTTGTTATTTTCAGATGATATTTTTGAGATGCCAATTGTTCCAGCTCGACTTCCAGTAAGAGACCACCAAAAGCCCAGTTGCTCCTCTCTGAACAGAACACCCTCTGATTATGATCTTCTAGTTCCTCCTCCAGGTATGTAATCAAGATGACAATGCAATGATAGGAGCTTAACATTATGATTCCTATTATGACTAAGTACATTTTTATTTTTGAGTATGTATGACATGCCGAAAATTCAGATTATTGGCAATCTTCGTGTTATTGAATGGGCCACCCATTTATTAGATGGCATAGAATTACTTCCCATTCTGTTGAATAGACCATTCTGTGAGACTTATTTGATTCAGTCTCTTACAAATCTACTTTTTAATTTTCACATTGAGCAGGCTGGGAAGAATTTGCCAATAGAGTAGTCTTGAATTTTCAGATCTCAATCTGGTGGTGCAGGCTCTGAGAGAGGGTAACTTCACCTGAAACATTAACTCTGATTTCTCTTCACAGATGTGCCAGACCTGCTGAGCTTTTCCAGCAATTTCTGTTTTTGTTTCTGGTTGTGCAGGTTTGAATGTCTGTTTCCTGACCAGATTACCTGAGGTCCAGTACTTCTGTGCCCGCCTCCCTAACACAAATGAAAGTTTTAGATTCCTGAGATTACCTGCTCCTAACCATTCATGGCTATCAGGTGGGGCTCAATCAGTAGGATGGGGATTGGTGGAGCTCCCAGTCTTGGCTACACGACTGCAGTATCTGCCCTGTTGTAAGCTGGTGCAAGTTAAACAGCTACAAAATATGCAACTTTCCTTCCACTATTCAAAACTCAAAATGCTTTGTAAAGAACGTTTACTGGTCTCATTCAGATCACCAGTGTGTGCAAAATTTGCAACTCCTTCACCAAGAAATTGTCCAAAAATCTGTCTTCAGCTGCTCATCATTCTGTAGAATAGAAAAGGCTGAGCCAGTCTGTTCAAAATTTTAACACTTCTGACATTACATTTTTACAATACGTTCTTACTTATCGTCAGTATCCAATAAAACAAATACAACAATAGTAAGGTTAAATCCAGACATCTCAAAAAATGTGGTTTAAATGTTCATGATTTATTAAGTGTAGGATTTAAGCATGTTAGGATTTGCAATCAATTTACAATCTTTTTGGAATTGTTAAAATTCACAAAATTATTTGAAATGAACTATGGGAAAAGCACTTTGCAAGCATCGATGCGGAAATAAAGCCAAGGGTATTTTTGCTTTTAGTCAGAGAGAACCATGGAAGAATTGAAGCAAAAATAAGCATTTGGAGAAGGAAAGAAAGGCATTAAGCATGGTTGATAATTTTTACAATGACTTGAGGGTACTGCTTCCGACAAAGGTTTTGCCTCCGTACTGCGGCCCCAGTGATTCCTGAATAGTTAATGTGGCCTTTCAAAACCTATCGTCACATTTATGCATCTGCCATAATGGAGGTACTGTTAGATTTTTTTTTTATCATAATGCTTAATCTTGTGGAAAAGATGTAAGCGTTTAATTTTTTTAAAAAGACAAATTGTGTGTATATCCTATAGGTCCAAAATCTCTCAAAATTTGATAATTACAACTAATTGAAAAAGAAAATGAGAGCCTAATTAACTGTACTGGAGTGTAATACATTCAAAGCAGTTGTTAACCTACATTTTTATTTTTAGATAAAATGAACAGTTAAAAATTAGGTCATTTTTGATGCTATCTTTAACAAAGAGGTTTTTAAAATTTATTTTTCCCAGCAAGTATTCCCCTTGTGTTTCTGTCCTCACTGTCTCTCCTTGGCATTCAGCTGGATACAAGTTCATGAATAATGTCAATCTCTGTCTTAAGCATGAGCTTTGATTGTTGGCATGAATTTCTGGAGTGGAGTGCACCACTAATCACTCCAGCGCTGTCCACGTATGTTTGGTTTCAGTAGCTGTGTGTGGGTGGCAGTGGTGTTTTACTTATCTTGAGTGCTAATGGAAATTTTAAGATTTATCTGCTTACATCTGACTTGAGATCAGTTCACATGACACAGATTGGAGAGCAAACCTTTGACCCTTTCTGAAAAAAACAAAACAAAACTATGACTCCATCTAATCTTTATCGTTCAACTACTCATTTGTTAACTTGCTGGACTGTTAGGTTTAGGAGGATTTTATTGTAACATTCTATTACTGTTCATATTGGATGTTTGTGAAACACTGCTGTACAAAGTCGAGGAATACAGTTGTTCTGATCAGTAGCCCAGTTTTACAAATTGCAGGGAATTTTTTTTGTCTACTCAAGGTTGTGCTACAATAGTTTGAAGAAAGTTGTCGTGGCATGATTTAAAAACTACTCACGATTGAGGAAAATTATAATTGCTAGGGAATTAAAAGTCCTGGGAACCTAAGCACAAAGCAAAAAATAGGAGAGACTGGATCAGAAGAATAAAGGGGGACCTCAGAGGAACCTCAAATTATAACAGCACTATCAGGGATAAATGCAGGAACAATGTTCCTGATGACCGAACTGTCTAGAGCAAAGGGTCAGCAGTGTATTTAATGACATGGAGTCAGCCATTTAGGACAGAGATGAGGAGAAATTCCTTCACCCAGAGAGTGGTGAGGCGAGGGAATTTTCTTCCACAGAACGGGATTGAGATCAGAATATTCAGTGTTCTGAATTGGGAGTTAGATATAGTTCTTTAGGCTAAAGAGACGAAAGGGTATGGGAGAAAGCAAGAACAGGGTGCTAAAATCAGTGATCAACCAGATCATGTATTGAATAGCATAGCAGATTCTTAAAAAGAAAACTCAGGTCAGCAATGGAGGAAGACTGCTAGGAAAAGACCAAACTGAACATTGAGTAAACACCAGAAGACTACTTTTTGTGTTTTGCTCTGGGCACCCTCACCGTCTGTTCCCATTGCTCCTCCTCTCCCCCTGAGCATAGTGTAAAAACCACCATATAGCAGCCTTTTCAATTCTGTCAGTGTCACATTGAACCTGAAACATCAACTCTGCTTCACTTCTCACAGGTTTAGTCAAAGTTTCTCTAGCATTTTCAGTTTTCATACTCAAATATTCACTGTATGCATCCCAGTTTTAGATTAGATTAGATTCCCTACAGAGTGGAAACAGGCCATTCGGCCCAACAAGTCCACACTGCCCTTTGGAGCATCCCACCCAGACCCATCCCCCTATAACCCACGCACCCCTAAACACTGCGGGCAATTTAGCGTGGCCAATCCACCTAGCCTGCACATCTTTGGACTGTGGGAGGAAATCGGAGCACCTGGAGGAAACCCACGCAGACACTGGGAGAATGTGCAAACTCCACACAGACAGTCGCCCAAGGCTGGTATCGAACCTGGGTCCTTGCAGCTGTGAAGCTGCAGTGCTAACCACTGAGCCATTGTGCCGAAGTTTTCTGTCTTGAAGGTCCTTCTTGATTTATACTTCACAGAAATTGACAATCTTCTAGCACTTCTTGCATGCTGTCATTTCAATTCTTGCAGTTGCTTTAATGCTTAAGACTACAAGGTAAGCAGTGATCAGACAAGTCACGTACACACTTTACAGTTAACGATGACTGAAGGGACTAGTGGGGAGAAAACCTTGCTGCTTTAATGAATCCTCCTTCCTTACCTACTGCAGCACCACTAAAATCAGTTATAACATTCCATTTTCTGTCATGCCTGAGACCTGCCAGCAGTGGAAAGGCCAGGAATCAGATTAGGGTCTTTCATAATTTGAATCAGTAGCTTGTCAAGTTTGCCATTGAAGCACACATGGAGCCCCAGAAATAATAATCCTAATTAGTTTGAATGTTGTCTTTACACTTTATTTAGTCTGTTCTCCTGATTGCATGTTCTTGTTTAAACAGAGAATGCTGATTATTACTAAGGGATTTGAGGTTGTCTGGCTTTTTGTGGCTGGCAGCATCTACAACTAAGTTCTGTCAAATGATCATGAGCACAAGTATTTCTGTCATTTATTTATATCATTTCAGTCTCAGTATATTTTCCTGGAATAATATGGACAATGGAAATCATCAAAAGGGGAAAGAGGGAAAATGATTTCTTTCAGTATTTTGTTTCAAACAATACCATGCTGGGTTGTTCTTCAGCACCGTTTTAAGTGATTATGGGTTCCGTCAAAGTTTGATAATGTTTCAGCTCCTTTTAAGGATTACATCTTTATTTTAGTTGTAATGATAGATTATCTTTGAAGGGAGGGCAACATAGATTTACTAGAATAAAGCTTGGACTGCAAGAGTTAAACTATAAGAAGCCATTAAACATAATAGGGATGTATTCCTTGAAATTTAGAGAATGAAGGAACAGTTTGAAAGAAGTTTTCACGATATTAAGAGGATTTGATAGGGTAGATAGAAAAAGAGTTTCTACTGCTTGGTGTGTTTAGGGTTAGGTTACATAGCTTGATCATTAGAGCTAGATCTTTCAAGAGTAGTGGTGAGATGCAGTTAATGTTTGTGAATTGTTAATTTTAAATTGAGGGAAGAACAATGTGTGGAAAATGTAGTTGTATGTCATTGGGGAACTCATCAGTCATCACATTATTGACCGGCAGCATAGACTACAGGAACCTATTGACCTACTCGTTATCCTGAAAAAAAAAACTTTTGAGAGACACTGAGGAAGAAATTCTACACAACACCTGCAATCTGTCAATACAATTCAAGCTTGCTGATGCAGGTTATCTCTTGGGGCCATCTCAGAATTGCATGAATATATTATGAGGTCTGGAGGCAAATGAAAATGTGCTGTGGTGGGTGTGCATGTGATAGCAGCCAACTCTTCAGTCTCCAAATTATGGTAAGTTTTAAAAAAAAACATTTTTCTTTGATCTAAAGTTGTCCTTAATAAGGAGTGGATTTGACCACTAAAAAAATGATGCCTGTGAAGGAAAGGTGATTTGAGAACAATCTTTTTTCTCACGTACACTTAGGTTATGAAATGTACTCCCTGGAAAATGTGGTAGATGCAGGTTCAGTTGGTTTATTTGCTGATTGCTTGGATGGAAATGGTGTGCAGGGATATAGGAAAAGCAGGAGATTGACACCAGGCAATAGAAATTTTGCAGGCATGATGATGCGAATGGCCTCTGTACTACTGTGAAAACAGACCGTGCTTCCATTGCATATTCAGCATTCTGTTCTTGCTGCATTTGTTTCTAAAATGGGTATTATGTCTTTATTTGAGCAGTCTTTTGCTATTTGAAGAGGTGCCCTGGAGATTTGGATGTTTTTGGCTTCAGTTCAGCATACTTCTGGGTGGGAGTTGTTGTGGACCAGACCAAACCTCATCAAAACACCAAGGAGACAGCCTAGGACCTAACTTTTATTTTATCTAAAAAACTAACTTTTATCTTATTTAAAAGTAAGTGTAAGATGCTGCATTCCAGATATGCTTCACTTCGTTAGACTACTAGGCTTTAAGCATAACCTGCTTTATTCTTGTGCCACAGTTAAAATACAAACATTAAAAGAAGAATTGGCATAACTTTCATTCTATTGAAATACTTAACTAAATAATATTAAATTTAATTACTACTCATCAACTGTTCCGATATAGCTGCAACCCGTAAACGCACTCTTGGCAAAAGGAAATTCAGCAAAACAGATTTGCTCACTTGCTATCTCCTCCAGTCCATTAGAAGGAACACTGACAGCATGAATCTAGTAGCAGAGAGAACGCGAACTTTTCATAGCAGCAGAGAGCACAAGCTATACCAAGCAGCTTCAGTTTCAAAACTCCAACTTGAACACTGAAAGTAAAACTAAAATGCTGGGACTGTCTGACCTGATTCCACCCCCCTCATACTTTTTTTGTCTAAAAAGTACCCAAAGCTATTTACTCTGCAATCCATAGAGCAGGTGCCTCGGCACCTGGTTTACAGCACCTCTCTTCGAGAGAAGCAGGACAGAGCAAATCCCTCTCTCAGCCGCATTTCGACACGGTCGGGATAGAAGGTTGTGCTTGGAACTTTGTCTCCCTGAACTCTGGTTGTAATGGGATCTTTTCCATTTTCCTCATCAGAAGTTTATTTCTGGTATTGTGCTGTAAGAAGCCTTTATTGTTTTATTCTGTGGAAAATCAGCAACTGTATTTGTTGAACGCTGTAGTGACTTAACTACTAATCTCCAATTTTGTCCATAGTAGATTTTGGATTTGAAGTTGTTCTTAAATACCTTGTCACACAGGCCTTTTGATTTGTTTAAGCCTGTAAATGTCAATGCAACCTCCTGTTTGGTTTAAACCTGTGTTTGTTTTGCCCACAGGTGATAATAGTACACTTGACAGCCTTCCTCTGTCTTTGCCTCCGCCTCCACCTCCTATACGGGTTAGCCTCCCTGATCTGCCCAGATCCTCTGGCTCAGGCAGCAGACCTACATCTGGACACGGTCCTTTGCATTTTAGTGCAGGTAATTCAGTTTTTCATCGGTTATGATAGAGTTGTGTAAAATGAAGCATGAATGAGCCTCTATTTGTTCAAACATACTGAAAACTTCCATGGTATTTTACATTATATTGTGACATACAGCAGACTACCAGCAGGTGTTTTCTTTTTATTGACTTTTTTCGAGCTTGTCTAGTCTACTTCAAATATTTTTAATAAAGTAAGCTGTCGTGTTGTTGCACGGAGGAACGAACACAACACGCTGTCATCAAAGAAAACTTTTGACAGTTGGAGACAATCAGACCAGAATACACAGCAGTAACTAAGCACCTGTCGTAAAGTGTTGCGTTCTGTCTTTGTTTCCATTGTCAAGCTTTGTGTCCACATTTATAATGGAAACAGGTTGTGGAAACTTGTATTGCTTCAATTATATCCAAACCAGTGGTGACACTGCAGTAACTCCCAGGAAGGAGAGGGTGCAGTATTGTTTAACAGGTTTAGTCAGCTCGTTTAACTGTGATATAGGAATCCTTTATTGAAGATGTTAACAGTAAATATGTAAATATTAAGAATTTTAACATATCATGTATCTACTGGTTATTTCTTCACATTTCCATATCTTCAACTAAGTTTTTATATTCTCCTGTCCCGACTCCCCTTGTATGTCATTACTGTGCGCTTGAACTTGGAGATCTGCTACTGCTGGACTGACTTGGGCTAGTTTTAGAGATAGTTGGCGTCTCCTGGTAGAGTTGACTGGCTTTCGTTAGGTTAGAGTTTGAATTCAAATCTGGTGTCATTCAGTGCTGTATCTTTTGGACTGCAAGTATTGCAATATTGCTGTGATATTTAGCACTTGGTTAAATTGTGTTTCTTGAAGTTTTGAGAAGCAGTCACATTAAATTGGATATTTTCAGCCAAGATCATTCAAAAACAGTCAAACTTTGCCATCTCTCACCACTTCATTAAGCTGTGGTAATTTAAACCAGATTCCGTTTTTGAGACAAATGTAGAAGCAAGTTATTTATAAACTTTCACAGACCTGTGTTGTATTACAATACATCGTTCAGCCAGTATCAGACAGTTTGCAACTTGTGCTTGAAAACTGTTTATTTTTGAAATCAAATAATGCATTGTCTTCATTTACGTGCAATAATGCTTTGATCTTTAAGTAATACCTTATTCAACAAGGTATTAGTGACATTTGCAACAAGGCAGGTGCTTTTTGGATTTTGGCCATATATAGAAACTACTAAATACAAGAATGATCATAGTTGTTAGAAATAGTATTACTGTTCTGCTATTAGTACTTACAATAAATCCTCCTACTACCTCCTCCAATGAAAGTGTCATAAGGGAGAGCTAAAGCAGAAACCAGAATATTTTCCAAACACTACTAAAGATGTGGGAGATCCATATTACATAAGTGGTATTCTGTTTTTTTAGGAATTGATCATTTATACAGATGTAGGAAGGAATTAGCTTATTTTCAAATATTAGTGATTAGTATAATTAATATATCCGTTAGTCATTGCCTGTTAAGTTAGGAATCATCAGTGAATGACTATTTCAAATCAGCAGACTAATGAAAGGAAAAGTGATAGGTAACAAACTGCAGTTTGGTTCAGTAAACGTGAACTGAGATAGCAGGGGTTTAAACGTTATAAATCGCTAACTCTTACATTAGGAACATGAGACGTAGGATTCAGCCTATCAAGTTTGCTCCATGTTCATTTGGATCTTGGCTAATAATCTACCTCTTGGCAATTGTAATTTTTCTGAGTTCCTTCCTGCCTTCAATTTCTTGATTTATACCTGTTTCCATGATGTTTGTATTCTTTATGGTGAAGTCGATGCAAAGTTCCTCATTAATTTATCTACTGTCCCTTTATTTTCCATTATCAGTACTCCAAGCTAACTTTGTATGTGACCAGTGTTCATCAAGTCATTTATTTTAAAAATATTTATAGAAATTCTTGCTATCTGTTTTTATTTCTGACTAGCTTTCATCTCTATAATTTTTTCCTCCATATTTATTTTTCAGTTATTCTTTGCCTTTTGCCGAATCTGTCTTTGCACAATGATTTCTTTACTCGAAGTTTAATGCTATCTTTAATATTTTGAGTTAACATTTCTGTAGTGAGTCTCTTCCTTAGAATTTTTCTTTTATTCTCCTGGATGATTCTAATTCGTATTCTTTTAATTGGCTGTCACTGCATATCTATTGAACTATTCTTTAATCTAATGAAATACAATGTGAGTAAATGTGAGGTTTTGCACTTTGGAAAAAAGAATACAGGCGTGGACTATTTTCTAAATGGTGAGAAAATTCGCAAAGCAGAAGTACAAAGGGATCTCGGAGTGTTGGTCCAGGATTCTCTAAAAGTTAACTTGCAGTTAGAGTCCGTGATTAAGAAAGCGAATGTAATGTTGTCGTTTATCTCAAGAGGGTTGGAATATAAAAGCAGCGATGTGCTTCTGAGGCTTTATATAGCTCTAGTTAGGCCCCATTTAGAATACTGTGTACAATTTGGGCCCCACACCTCGGGAAGGACATACTAGCCCTGAAACGTGTCTAGCGGAGATTCCCACGGATGAATCCTGGAATGGTAGGTTTAACGTATGATGAACGGCTAAGGATCCTGAGATTGTACTCATTAGAATTTAGACGGTTGAGGGGAGATCTAACAGAAGCTTACAAGATAATGTATGGTTTAGAAGGGGTGGACGCTAGGAAGTTGTTTCCGTTAGGCAGGGAGACTAGGAGCCGTGGACACAGCCTTAAAATTAGAGGGGGTAAATTTAAAACTGAAATGAGACGACATTTCTTCAGCCAGAGAGTGGTGGGCTTGTGGAATTCATTGCCACGGAGTGCAGTGGAGGCCGGGACGTTGGATGCCTTCAAGGCAGAGATCGACAAATTCTTGATCTCAGAAGGAATCAAGGGCTACGGGGAGAGTGCAGGGAAGTGGTGTTGAAATGCCCATCAGCCATGATTTAAATGGCGGAGTGGACTTGATGGGCCCAATGGCCTTACTTCCACTCCTATGTCTTATGGCCTTATGGTCTTAGCAATTCACTTTAGCCTATTCTTCTTTCATTCCTCATAATTGACCTTTTTAAATTGTTAAACAAATGGTCTCAGATCCACTCCTTTTTCTCTCAACCTGAATGTAAAATTCAATCATGTTATGGTGACTGTTCACTACGTGTAGGGATGCCTTCACAATGAGATTATTCATACATCCTATCTCATTGCACAACCAACCATGGCTGGATGGCTTCAGAACGTTTTGTTTTAAGAATTTATCCCAAAAGCATTCTGAAATCCTCATTGAAACAACTTTGGCTCATCTGACTTCTCCATTCTATTTGAAGATTAAAATCTCCTGTGATTATTGCTTTGCCATTCTGACAGACTCCATTATTTCTTCCTGAATGCTCCATCTTACCATAGTGTTTATGTTAGGTAGCCAGTATAAAACTCCTGCATATGAATTTTTCCTTTTACTAATTTCTATCTGTACCAAAACTATTCCCACATCTTGGCTTCCTGAATTAAGGAGATTTCTATTAGGCCCCAGTAAAACGAAGAACTGCAGATGCCAGAGCTCTGAGAAAAAGGCAAGAATGGCTGCTAAAACTCAGTAGGTCTGGCAGAAAATGTGGAAACAAAGCAGCGTCAATGGTTCAAGAGTGGTGAATCTTCATCAAACCTGTTTGCAGCTCAGGAAAAAATGGCATTTATGCAGAAGGGGAGGTGTGACTGGGGGGAGTAGGAAGAGGGTAGGTGGAAGATGTGAGTGAATCGGTGGACATGGCTCTCAGACAGAGACAGACAGACAGACATATGAAAGGGATAGGTACTGGAGATTATGGATAGTAGGCTAGGATAGAAGGAAAGCTGAATAATTAAGTGATAATAAGACCTAACAGTAGGAAGGACTGGATGAGCTGTACTGAAAGCATAAATAATGTGACAATATGCCAAGCAGTAGTTGCAAATATGTAACTGTCATTCATCATTAACTAACAGAACAATCTCTCCATCTTTTCCTAGTGTCCTGAACGCCCCAAAAGTATACAAAAACTGAAAGAACTCAGATGCTGTAAACTAGAAACAAAAACGCAAATTGCTGGGAAAGCTCAGCTGGTCTGGAAGCATTCTTTAGAGAAACCAGAGTTAACATTTCAGGGCGAGTGAACCTTTCTCGGAACTTGTGTTCGAAATCCACGTTGATTCTGCCTGATTTTACTATTATTTACTTAAGTGCCAAGTCAGCACATCCCTAATATTGTCCCCATCACTGATGGTAAAACTAACTGGTCTGTAGTTCTCCATTCCCTCCTTCCCTCCCTTCTTAAATACTGGGATCACATTTGTTATTTTTCAGTTTGACATGCCAGGATCTTTAGAATTTTGAAAACCAACCACCAATGCATCAAATTAAATCTATAGTTTCTCCCACAGTCTGGGGGCCCAGCTCATCTCGTATCCAGTTAGAATCTAATAGCAATAGATTTCAGTTGTTCAGTGTTATTTTGTGTAACCCCTTCCATGAAAGTGCATAGACAAAGTAATTGTTTAGGTACTTTGCAATTTCCCTGCTCCTATCTGCATCTGTATTGGAACCACATTTGTTCTAGCTAATCATTACATTTTCATGCGCTTGAATAAGCTTTAATAGTCTGTTTTAATGTTTCTTGATGTTTTGCATTCATGTTTTCATTTCTCGGTCTTCCTACACTGGATCCTAACTTGCTTCCATTTCTCAGGCTTGCCACGTCTTCTGCAATCCTAATAAACCTCTTTCTTTAATCTACTGTAACTTTAACTTGTTAGCCACAGATAATTCACTTTTTCTACTGGATATTTATGCTTAAGAGGAATGTGTATTTATATGTGTATCTATTACTTTAAGTACTTAATCATTGTTCACTGGCAAATCTTTGTGTATTTTATTAATCCACCATGCCCAACTTGCCTCTTGATAGTTTCCTTTTTTCAGAATTAAGACCCTAGTCTCAGTACGAGCTACATCATATTTAAACTTATTGTAAAATTTTAGTGAATAATGATCACTGTTTCCCAAAGCTTCTTTGGAGTGAGGTTATTAATTAACCCTTTGCCTATTGTGTACTAATAAATGTAAAATAGCCCAATTGCTAGTTGGTTTTCAATGTAATGCTTCAGAAACCCATCTTGTGTAGTTTTTTTTTTATGGAGCATAGAAAATGTCAGGCTGGGCAGGATAGCATTGGAATGGTTAATGAAGTTCTTTGTCAATAGGTGAAAGAGACCCAGTGAAATTTGCTAATCCATAGCGCATAGTTAAATTCATCACCAAGTAATAAAAGATGAAGTATTTATCTTTGACTTCCGCAGGTAGTCCACTCAAGTTATCCACTATTGTGTCTCTCTGTCAAAAAATAATGTGTTTGAGCCCAGAATTTGATCACACAAATCAGACCAACTCTCCAATGCAGGACAGAGGGAGAAGCTGCACTATTTGAGGTTTTGTGCTTTTGTAGAAATGTTAAAACCCTATCCTTGTCTGTTTGCTAAGGGATTATTGAAACACAAGAGTTTTTCCTGGTGTCCTCATCTGGAAGTTGAAATTTTCAGATCTGGTCATTGCAGTCAACTGGTATCTCTGTATCATACGTAAAATGGTTACTTTGCTTGACCACATAGCAACTCTCACTATTTGCATAACACATTCTATGTAAAACAGTTTGGGACATATCTGAGATATGTGGTAAAGTGCTAAGTAACCATTAAGTTGAAAAAGAATTAGTAAGAATTACTTCTACATTTTTTCTTTGAAAGCAGATTCTGTCTTTGACCCAGCAAGTTTTCCAGTACCTCCAGCTAGAAGGATGGTTGAAGATAATCAGAAATCCAACAGGATGTCACAAGAATATGATCAACTCCCGTCATTGGCAGGTACAATATGGAAAATCTGAACTGAAGGAACCAAGTATAACCGGAACGAAATAATCTGTTGGACACAGATACTCTTTAATGTTCAATGTGAGATTAACTGTTCAGATATGAGAGATTGGGGTTATTTTGAACACTGTATTCAAGTCCACACACATTCCAGTTATGCTACTCATATTGAATCTCATTCCAGTGTGCTCTTGACTTCACACGCTTGTGTCAAAAAAACAGTGGAACTATGTAGATTTTCTTTGAGAGGTATAATATCTTTAGGTTGACAAAACGTAAAACCAGATTAGCTGATTCAATAAGCTACAAAATTTTGTTTAATGAGGAATTGACAATAATTGATGTGTGCACATGCCTCTCTGTATTGTAATTTTTTGATGGTGTGCTAAAGTCTGTGAGTTATTGAAGTTATACAAAAATATACCAGTTGAGTTAGTTTCTTTGTTGACAAATTGAAGGAATACTTGGGCATTTCATTACTAAAATTCAGTAAAAACAAACCGAAGTGGTAATGATCAAGTATATCACTTGACACTTTTCCCTTGTCTTTGGACTTTAATCTTTCATTGTTTTGATTTCTATTTCAGATAGTTCACAAGCTCCAGCCAGACCACCTAAACCACTCCCACGCAGGACTGCACCTGATAGTTACCACAAGAAAAATAATATTCAAGAGCCAACTTCTTTGCATTGTAGCCAAGCAGGAGAAAATGTGGATGCTAAGATTGCAAAACTGATGGGAGAAGGTTATTCTTTTGAAGATGTAAAACGAGCACTTGCAATAGCTAACAATGATGTCGAGATGGCAAGAAGTATTTTGAGAGAATTTGCCTGCTTTCCTCCTATTTCACCACGTCTCAATCCATAGCAAGGAGCTGTTCATCTGCAAGTGAGAAGCCCAGAGAATAGGCATCCGAATTTCTGAGGAGCATTGAATTTTAAAGTAGCATTCAACTGGTGGAACAATTGCGTGTTGACTGACTGCACTCTGTTTCAGTGGGTTTCTTAAGAAGGTTTCTGATAGGAGATAGAGAATGATGCTTATGTATTTTTCCTAGCCATAACGTTAAGAATCAGGGTTCAACTGAGAAGAAGAAAGTTTACTCTCCTTGAATTTCACTCCTGTGAATTGCTTGAGATCTCTGCTGCTTACCGCTGTCAAAAGATTTTTGAAAGTCATCTGAACTTTGCTTAAGTGGAATATGTGGTCTTATCGGTCTCAGTATTTTTACATGTTGTCTCTGGGATCGGTCAGCCTTGTTGCAGCATTCCTTTCACGTTATCTGCACTGATGGGGACACACTGCCAGTTTTGAACTCTCCACCCTCATCATTTAATCTAGACACAGACTAAATGAATTCGTTCTGAAGATGCTTTTGTTCGCTGCATTTCAGTCTATCAACAGGTGCAAAAAGCATGTGGCCTTCACTACTGAATCTTTTCTGAGATAAAATGAAATTTCTTTATTAAAAAAAATCTAATTTCTGAATGTGCAGTTACATATATTTGTCTATGTATAGCCTTTCAAAGTAATTTTTGACTGTAACCTTGGCAGCTTCCCATTGTGCACAGCTTCAGCATTTTAAAAATAATTTCTATTCCTCTTTTGTCTTATGACCCAGCTACTTCATCCACATTGTATTCTAACAGAACAAAATTAATTGAGAAGTTTCTGGTTAAGGCAACAAAAAGTGCTGACTGACTTTCATGAGTTGTGACATCGTTAGTTGGATCAATTCCAAAGTATAACAAGGTTTTTTTATAATATTTTAAAATAGTTTATAATGCTGGATATGGGGAAGCAGAAGCATCAGAGACAGCACACAGCATCTGTACACTGATTATGGCCAACTGAATGTAAAACTGCCTCCATTCGATTATGTGCCAACATTTTAATAGAACTGTGTAGCAGGATAAGAACATCAACTTTGCTATTTGTGAGCATGGAGTAGAACAATATCATTATTGCTGATGTCATGAGTGACAGCACCCTTTTGTTTGGAAAGGGTGAGTGTTGTCGGTTTTCAAGTCTGGTATCATTTTGTTAGAACCAGCGTCAGCTGATTATTCAGTCCGAAGAAAGGATTAGATTTTGCACTGTTAACGTTGTGCCGGAAGACTGTGAAAAAGCAAATAGTCTTTGCCAATTCATGAAGTATCTACTCCTTTCTTCACATTGGTAATGGATCTTATTTGCTTTACTCAATAATGGGATAATAAATTAACTTCGTTTTGGCAACGTCTGTTCTGTAGGTTACATTGGTGAAGAGAATCATTGGTTCAGCTTTGTCTTGTGTCACCATAATTTCTGGTGAAACAAAACTCAGGGCAAATATCCATCCTTATGTAAATTATGACTATCTTTTGTAACCTATGTTCGGTCGGTAGCTTTGTAGGTTTGCTTCATAGCTTTGAGGCTGAATAATTCATGCCTTAATACTAGTTGAAACCTGACTGTAGCTGTTTACTTTGGGCAGCTTTATGGTCATCTAAACTCAAGAGACTGAAAGTATTAAAGCTAATCACCATTTAAATCACTGACTGTATGATGTGTAACAATGTGGCTATTAAATGAATATATATTTCATAAATTACAGTAACAGATTAATGGTAGTTTCTTGATCTCAGTGTCTCCATTAGTATTATCCTGTCTGGTTCACTATCAACTGTGGCATGTTCAAAATATGTCTTATGCTTTTATACTGCCATCTATTGATTTGTCTGTACAATAGCACTGGTAAAATTATGAGCAATTAAGAATTAATTTTGAGGGGATGGGGAAATTACCAGTGATATTTTCTAATGTGGTTTTTATTTTCACAATTCATAAATATATAAATGCACTAAATACAGCTCAATATTTTATTAGATTAAATATAGTGGGGGTGTAATTTTGACTTTGCTGTAAAGTTGAAGAATAATGCAGCAGTGGTTTTCATTTCCAGACAATATCAAAGTTAGAATAGCCTTAGATACTGATGAAGTAGGTATTTTTTTTGTGCTGACAGTGAAATGGGGGTCAGTTGTAGATGGGACTCGGTGTTTGGTCTTCAGTTTGCTCCCTCCATCGACATCAAACTAATACCTCTATCAGTGTCAATCTGAGTTCTGAGGGAGGGTTACTGGACCCGAAAAATTAACCTGTGTCTCCACAGCTGTTGCCAGACCTGCTGAGCTTTTTCAGCAATTTATGATTTTGTTTTTGATTTACAGTATCTGCAGTTCTTGCAGATTTTACCTCTATCAGTGTAATGGGTGTATTGCTGCTTTCCCTTAAAAGTTACAGAAAATGTTAAAGCATTTGATTTCTTTTTGATATTTTCAGTTTTATAGTCAATTGTCAGTGTGGTGCTGTTAGTCATTATCAAAGTCATGTTAAAGTGTACTTTTAAAAAATTCAGAGACTGAAAAATAATTTGTTGGTTCTAATTATTTAACCTGCACAGTGGGAATTATTTATTTTGGGGACAGATCTCATGTATTTTAGATTTGCAGAAAAGCCATCAGCAGTTCTTAAATTTGGATTTTGAGATCAGTTTCAGGAATGGCCTTTGTCCTGCCAGATGATTTTCCTTAATTAACTGTGAATTACATTGTTGAACTGGTCATATTCAGATTTTGGTTCCATTTCAATCTGGCTTCATTCTTTTGCACAGTCAGCTTATCATTTAGTTTCCTCATATTTTTGAGTTCAAATGTTGAAGCTAAATAGCTGTCATGCGCACTAATTATAAAATGGAAAGGCTTTTCTACTGTAGTACCATAATTGTATATGTGTATTATTCACATCTATTTGTGTATAAAATCTGACCTTGAGAGAGCTTCTTAAGGTCACTTACTTTATTGAATATTTAGAGGCCATTGTTTTATTTCATTAAATGAAACCTGTAAACAATGTAAGGACCTATAGCAATTAATCATACTGCAGGTGAAATAAAGAGAGAAAGCACTGGAGAAACTCAGTAGTTCTGGCATCATCTGTGGAGAGAGAAACTGAGTTAATGTTTCAAAACAAGTGGAAAAGACTCATATTGGACTCAAAACATGAATTATTTTGTTACACTGATGGTGCTAGACCTGCTGAGTGTTTCAGCATTTTTCAGTTTTTATTTTGGATGTCCACCATCCACAATATTTTACTTTTATCCTGCAGGTGATACTGAGCTGCTCTGAACCTGGAGAAATTTAACAATCTTAATTTTTCAACTGACATGCATATTTCCTCTGTTTCCTTGTAACCATTTGTAGTGGTTTCATTTATGTTAACCGTGTGGTATAAAGTTTGTAGATTTTTTGTTTTGTTTAAATGCTGAGCAAAGTCTGTTCCTTGGAATCTGTTTCAAAGCTGAACAGTAACTCTTCACCTGTCTGAAATGATGCAGTGCAGTGCTAAGGGCTGTCTTCATTCTATTTGTTGAGTTCATTGGAAATGAGGTATGACCTGAGGATGCTTCTTAAATAAAAAGACTATTTAGTATTTTTTATTTAGGTTTATTTTCATTTGCCAGTGTTCCACTGAGAAGGATGCCCTTTATTTGTTTAACATGGGGGAAAAATAGTAATATCTGTAATTAGTTTATATGTTATTCTGTATTCTTTTGACCCCTTTTTGACTTGAATTTTCAGTAACTTTTTAAATATTTCAACTGTTCTGGTAGAATATTTTATTAAATCAGTATTAACAAATAAATTGTCCATTTCTATTTTTGGAGTGAAATATTCTTATTTTCTTTCAAGCTTGTGAATGCTGGTATCTAAACTTTTTTGCAGTACACAAGAGGACTGGATTTGTCATTCTGAACAGCAGTCCCAAAATCTTTTTTTTAAACCCCTAAAACGGGGTCACTGGTGTATAACCACCAATTGGTTTTGCTTGATTCAATTATGATTTTCTAAATGTTCAATTATTAAGGAAGTAATAGCAGATTCTGATACTTTTTTCAATAATAGATGTTGTTAATCAGCCTATGGTTACCCTCTTTTTGATTAGGGGTGTCACAATATGATAGTCCTTTTATGTTGGATACATTAAAGTGTTAAGGAATGCTTTATTACTTAAAGGGATACTGTACTAATTCTGTTGTATATTATACAAGTTAGTACGCCTTCTGGTCTAAGGAAGAGTCACAGGACCCAAAATGTTAACACTGAATTTTTTTTTCTTCACAGATGCTGCCACACCAGCTGAGCTTTTCCAGCATCTTCTGTTTTTGTCCCTGATTTACAGCATCCGCAGTTCTTTCCTTTGTTTGTGTCTCATTTTCTTTCCTCTGAGCATTTGTTTGTTGAATTACTCACTGAATCTTGAAAATTCGATGATCCAGACTGAACTGAATATTTATGATGTAATTACTTGTTATGAATTGCCAATGGAAGTCAAACTTCCTTGAGTGAAACAAAAATGGCTGCAGAATATCGGTGTTAGTCTCCAAATTTTTATGTAGCCATTGATTTTTGGTAGATATCAGCAGTGTTACAGTTCTTATATTAAGACAGGGTGTTGCATGCAAGTACATTTTCACCAGTTGAAAGTCTACAACTGAGGGACATTGACTAAAATTTGAAGTGAGATTAGAAAACACTTCATTTGGACCTCTTCTGCAAATGACAATTGGTAGATTATTTCTTAAAATAACAGATTTTAGGGAGTCTTGTAAGCTCGGTGGTATCAGCATGAAGTTTGGAATAATTTGATTTAGTCAGTGAACATATGGTCCATTTAGATTGAGCTAATTCTGTGGATGGTAGTTTTGGTGGGAGTTTATGGGAACTGAGGAGTGGATGATGGAAGAGCTAAACAGAATGAAGGTACCTGTAAATCATGACCACTGTACTTTGAGCTTTCAGACTGTGCTTAGTAGCACACTCCCACTTCAGACAAGGAAAGCTCAAGGAAGATTTAAAAGGCTGTGAACTATACTTTTTCCTTGCTGTTATGCTTATCCTAGACTTCCATGCAAGTGTGCACTAATGCATGACTTGGGTCTTCCTGTATCTTACATTCTCACAACCCTAAACAAGAGTTCATAAATTTGCTAATATTGCTGCTGAGTAATGCTCTTTAAACTTACCATGTCTTGAAACTAACCAGGAAAAGTATAACTTTGTTTAGTGCAAGCCCGTCCCTGCCCTTACCTATTGAAATACACGATAAAAGAAGAATGTTTCCCATCGCAGCCAATGGAAAGCAGTTTTATTCCCCCCAAAAAAGACGAGATTCACGAGGCTCTTTGTATGAACCAGCTGGCTGACTTATGTATTAATAAGCAGTGAATTGGTAGAGTTTACTGTTTAGTTTATTTCATTGTACCTATTACCATGCACAAATAACTCACCTTTATTCTTGTTTTAAAGATTCTGCTAGCTTTGCACATTAAATTCAAATTCAACTCACTA
The DNA here is from genome assembly GCF_030684315.1 of Stegostoma tigrinum. Taxonomy (NCBI): domain Eukaryota; kingdom Metazoa; phylum Chordata; class Chondrichthyes; order Orectolobiformes; family Stegostomatidae; genus Stegostoma; species Stegostoma tigrinum. The sequence continues at coordinate 31,418,498 of NC_081365.1, read as the reverse complement.
CAGAAAGTTATGGCTTGTATTTGTGAAAAGGTCACTTATTTGAATTTGTTGTTATTGCAGTGCCAACCAATTATTTTAGCTAAAAGGAACTGTTGGAGTTGTTAAGTCTCATTCTCACTTTGCCTGTTGTTATTTCATTTTCCGTATCTGTTTTATTTCTTTCACAAGGCCTAGATATTAACTGAAGAAACACACTGATTTCTATGTTCTAACATTGTATGCCACTAGATGGCCCACTCTAACAAGGTATATGCCATTATGTTGGGCAAATGATCGAAAAAAGCAAAGAAAATGCCTGAAAAATGAGGAGGATTGAACTGTAAACAGTTTGCTCTGCAGGAATTTATTTTTCATATGAAGACTTTAGTTAACAATGGCAAGAAGAAACTTTTTCCAGTTAATTCTATCAAAGGTCAATTTTAATTTCAGCACAATAAGGGAGAGATATGAATGATTGTGATTGGTTATTAAGATGTGCATATTGTTTGCCAGCTTTTCAATGTTAATTTTGAAATGAATGCAGATTTTTAGAACATGAATGTAGTAAAGGAAAGTTAATCTTCACTATCAGGAATCCTGGGTGCCTTCAATTAACCATTTGTCTGAGGTGCCCGATTTTTCTCTATATCTTTTGTGCAATGGTGACCAAATGGTTTTGTGATTGGGATACAAAAAAATGTATGTCCTTTTGCCTAAACGGAGAATGCTGGAGAAACTCAGTACGTCTGGTAGTAGAGAAATAGTGTGATAGTTTTGATTTGAGTATGGCTTGTTCAGAATTCATTTCTATCATTCATAAACTGTGGTATAATCTGATCATCATCTAGTTTTCAATATCGAGCTCTTTACTTTGACACCAATTAACAATTTTCCCCTCGAAATGATAAACCTGTCTATTAATCTGAGTGATGGGAAATCTTGTTTTTTCCCCCAAGTTTTGTTCTTTTGATTAAACATTATAAAACACCATACAAGTTCAGATACCAGTTTTAGCTTCAAGACTTCAATCCACTAGGTTTGACTAACAATTGTTCAGAATTTAGTTTGTAGCTGATGTAATTCTAGGAGCACTCTATGCCCTAACTCTCCTTAGTTTTCAAAACACATTTGAATATAAACAGGTTGAGAAGCAGAATTCTTACCACTAAATAAATAATGCAGTATAGACTGTTTGAAGCTTCAAAACATTTATTTTTTTTAGCAAACTGGAAAGATTAAAGATTATGAATTGTTTTTGTACAGGGAATCAAGCTAACTAATCTGGGTCACTGCCATTTAATGACTGAATAAGTTAAATTCAGTTTTTACAATGGGATTTATGTTTGTATATTTCCATGCAACGAAGTGAGGTCACAATGATCCATAGGATTAGGGGACATCATTATTATTCACTTATGTGTATTTCAGAAATTCAGTGATTGAAGACTAACAATTCTTTGTAAAACCATTAGGTCCATCTACTATGCTTTACTGCCATAACAGAAAAACATAGAATCCATTCTATATCATGAATCAAAGTTGAAATGTCACTTTAAATGACCCAAATTTAGTTAACTGCCTGCACTGCTAACATACAAGTAACATGTAAATATGCTGGGCAGGTAAGTGATTTTCCAGGGGGGTCACAACCCCTGAATATATTACAAACATCTGGTGCATATTTTTGGAAAGTCTAAAATTCATGAAATAAGGGCATCACAAATGGAGACTGTAGTTTGCAAAGAAAAAAGTAGCCCATATATCAGGTCACCACAGAAATTAAGAGAATAAGTTCCTCTCAAACGTGCACAATTTTAGCATATTTTTCACAAACGTCTTGTGTATTCAGTAATCATCCCACAATGTCTATACATTTATGGCAAATTAAATATTGATCAATTACTAGCTTCAACTTTTAATTTTTCATTTTTTCAAAAAAAATGAACCAGGTGAAATCTATATGGGGATCTAGTCAGTAGTGCATCACTGTTGTAAACTCATTCTTTGAGTGTATTTATGATGCTACATGTAACAGAGTTGACTTTTTCCATTTTTTGCTCATTATGTCTAAATAATATACATTATAATCCAAGTTGCTGTTTGCTCTGCAAAACTCAAGAGTTTGTAAACAAAATAGTTTGATTCCTATTTATCACTTATATTTGGCTTTAATACTTTTCATAATTTTCTGGATGCCAACTGCTCTCTCATACATTTGAGGATGTTATCTATGGATGCCTCAGTTAAGATCAGTACAAAAAGATGCATCATTTATAAATATACATTACTTCTTCCCTAATTCCAGTTCTTTGGGAGGCACAACAAATGGAAATCTAGTGGTGTACTTTTCTTTTCTAACCCAATACATTGAGAGCATACATCACTAAAAACCAACATATTCCAGCAAATTTCAATTTGCTATTAAAGAGTGCTTTAAGCAGTGCAACTAGTTGGTGAAACTAGCAGCAAGGATCAGGAAAATTTAAACCCAAGTGAGCAATTGGTAAGAGACAGTGGAACCTTCATTATCTTTGCTCTGATTTTTTGACTATTCATCAAAACATTTGGAGGGTAAAGCTTTGTATGTCATGTTGCTCTTTCGAAAACCTGTTAATCAAATGCCTCCCATCAAAAATGCTGCTACTCAGAATGACTGAATCAAATGGTCTGAATTTTTTTTGGCTTAAGTGTCAAATTTGTCAAGTTTTCTCATGCTATTGACCCAAACTTGCCTCATTAATGACCTACACCACCTCTATGTTGCATTTCAGATCTGAGACTAGCCCAGTTCTTCTACTACTATGTCTCTGGAAGAACTCAGCAGTCCAGGATTTCTCAAACCAGTATCTCTGCCTCCCATGCCATTTTTTTAAACACAGATGTGCACTTAGATGAGCACCATCAGTCCAAAGTTTTCTACTCTGACATTTATCCCAGATGTTTGATACAAGTACCTTGTTTCCTCACTTTGCAGATATGCACCATTTGTCTAGTGGTTCTTATGAATGATATCCTTGTTCCCTAAGGCCAGCAGCAGAGGCCTTACTATCAGACCTTGCCAGCCTGCTCTAAAGTTGTCTTCCGAGTCTTTGACCCTCTTTTTGGCAGCTGAGAACTCTACGACCATCTCCATTACTGCATCAAATTCCAACCATGGTTCAGGCCCTATCCAACTCATTCACCCACCTCAAACCCTACTCTACTATCTCTGCTGCCTTCTCATTTTCTTGGGATACATCACCATGTCCTACCTGAACTAGCTTAAACAGCTGTGCCACCCACTTGTATCTCACTCAGTTCTCACATTTCTCTCATTCCAGGAGAAAATAGCCTACATTAGGGCATTAAAAACCCAAGACAGCTGGTGATCTGCCCAACATGCAGCTCACTAAGGGGACGGTCCTGCCACTGACTGCTTTGAGTGACTGTGCCAAACCCAACTCACCTGATGTGGATAGCTGCCCTTGATGTGCAGCACTGAGACTTCTAAACTGAAGGCTATCTCCCTTGATGTGATTGAGGACTGGTCACAACCATGATAAGCTGCTTTGCTTTGTATCTGTGCTAAATGACAATGCAAGACAGAAACATTGACAACTTGATTCCTCTCACCAAGCCAGAGCTAAGAGCAAAAAGGCAAGGATTTTGTCAGCATCCAGATAGGCTCAAGCTGAGTAAATGCTCAGAGAGCAAGCAAGAAGCCCTGAGATTCCACCTGGTCCAATTGTGAGTGGGGTTACCTGATTCTACACGAGTTTGTAGCACCATTTCAATGCCAGTTGTCATTGTAGCTTGAAGGGCAGCTTCCATGTCAGGAATTCGTGGGCGGAAAGACAAGTAGTTGTATATTAATAAGATGAGATATATAGTTAATGAGGCCTGTAAAACGAGAACTTAGTTGGAAAATGCAGCTAGTCGCTTCCAACAATAAGAAGGGTCTCAGTGAACTTGTAATGCAATTCTCCCTGATTTCTCACCAAAGTCCACATTATACAAGACCCTGTAAAATTTGATCCAATGTATTTTACTTACCTTCCTTCCCTTTCTGGCAATTGCTGTAACACAGATCTAAAACTAAAATTCATAGACACATATCTGCTTGGAATTTCCTCCATCAGGGAAGATAATGAAAGTTCCACTGAAAGTCTAACAATGGTTTAACATCAACTCAGCCAATGAAATCTTTGCTTTGTACCAACTCTTAGTAACCAGAATTGCCTTGAAAATTAATCTGAAGCTAATATTTAAAAAAAATACATTTGCAGTATGATCCACATTAACCCATAAACCAACGCCATAAAGAAATGGCACATGAAAGTATTCACCACCCCCTGGAAAATTATATTAACATTTAAAGCAAACACATCAGTGCAGATATTTAAAACAATGAAACACACTTCCTAAAATATCTTAACCCCTCACTTGTTACATTGGGGCACTTTATTATCCTTTGAAGGACTGAGTCCCTTAGTTGAGAGTAATATCGTGATCACCTCTTCTAATATTAGTCATGTGCTGTATGTGTTGAATCCAATGAAAAGTTACTGCATATTTGCGTCATCAGTGTGAGGAGACACCCTTATGTACAAACTGCTCAAGTAAAATGCTGCTTCAGCCCACAGAGTAACAAACAAAGTGTTTCATTAAAAATATTTGGATATTCAGCTGAAGATATTTGTATTTCCATATCTTAGAGATAAGGCTTTGCCAGTGGTGGAGAAACATGGCAATTTCAAGTTGCTGTTGATTTCAGCATATTTTACAATTCGCTGTTTCAACGTCAATCATGTCCTTGGCCAATCTGTATCTGAGTAGATGTTTTCTTTCCCTATAAAGGAGAAAACAAAACACCATATATAAATTGGAAAGCATCTTATTTGCACTCACTTGGAGTATTGTATCCTGGGATGCTCAGTTGGCCTTTTTACTTCACCCTTCTGCTTGTACCATAACAGCCATTTAATATCTAGGATCCCAGTAAACAAGGGAATTAAAAAAAATCCACTTAAGCATTTGATTGATTGAAAAATTGTGAAAGAAACAAGTAATTGAATAAGATGAACTTGTATTCCGAGAAAGAATGATTGATTTATTTTCCTTTCTCAGTTCAAAGCAAAAGGTATGATTTAAAATTAAATTTGAATGTCTTAAAAACAAACTCAGGAATTGTTCCTTTTCAGTGCAGTTAATTGGTATTGGTATTTCACTAACACATTGTTAGAATAGTAGTTGCAATGTTAAATTTGAGCTCCACCTGACGTGCAAATCCTCCACCCGAATGAGAATGGGGAGGCTGAGGACAAAATCAACCACCTCAGTTCCCAGACATTTCTTTTAGGTGTACCTCAGGGTAATAACTTTAGCCCAGTGATGTACCCTTCATTCTAAGGTCAGAGGTGGAGATGTTTTCTGATGCTTGCATGATGTTCAGCACCATTTTACTCCTTAGATATTGAAGCTGCTCCAATTCGAATACAGCAAGAGGCTTGTGCTGATAAGTGGAAACTAACATTTGCACCAAACATGTGCTGGAAATGCCCATCTCAAAAGAATCGTAGCCATTTCCACGTGAGATTCAATATATTGTCATAACTGAGTCCCCCTCTAACAACATTCTTGGTGTTACCACTGACCAGAAGTACTGTAGTGATAAGAACAGACAGAGATCAGAGACTGGGAGTTCTGTCATGAGTAACCTTCTGACTCCAGTCTGACCACAATCTACAAGGAAAAAGGAGTGTGGTGGAATACTGTCCATTTGCCTGAATGAATGCAGCTCTAATAACATTCAAAGTTCACCACCATGGAAAACAAAACAGACTATCTGATTGACACATCTCCAATTCTGACACCCACTCCTTTCATCACTGACGCACAATGTGCATCATTTACAAAAATATTGACAATATCTTTTAAACCCCTTCAAGTCAAATCACTCTGGCTTGGAACCACAGCCCTGTTCCTTCACTGGTGTGGATTCAACATTGTGGAACTCCCTGTTTCACAGCATATTAGATGTATCCATAGCATTTGAAGGAAGCAACTCACCATCATCTTCTCAAGAGCAACTGGGGATGGATAATAAATGACATATTCGAGAATGAACAAAAGAAGGATACCATCTAGGCAGGGTAAATAGTGCAGTGTTGTAAAACTAGTAGTAAATCATAAAGCTAACCAACTACATTGTATTTATTTGTTCCTTGAATTTACCAGCCAGTTTGAACATGAATGCTGACATAAATTTTGAAAAGATTTGCTTTGTCTATCCAAAATATTTAAGATTATATATAATACACATAGGAGAAGTGATGTAAGGACAACATTAAAACTACAGCCGTTGACTGAAACAGTAGTACAGATGAATGTGTCGGTCATGCTTGTGCAGCTTGAGCCTATAACTAGCTTCACTTGGTATAATTTATAACCAAGTCATGCATGTTTTAGCAGATTTCAACAGATTATACTAATTATCAACCACTGACCTCAGTCTTCCTGAGACATGATGATATCCACATTCATTCCAATATTTTCTCCTCTTTGAAGGTGTTAGCTTGGCAACTGCTTCCATATATCCTATGTTTTGATACCTTTTTCAAGCAGCCACATTTCATATGCATACCTAGACAGCAGGTGATTATAGATTACTTGGATTAAGACAAGACTGAGACTGAGGGAGAAGAAACAATAAACTAATGTTCTTGCTATGTTCGTTGTTGCAAAGACACCAGCAAGCAAGGACAAATGTGAACATCATCCGGGGGCAGTATACAATAACTATTTGGCCCCTCTTGTCTTAATCCAAGTAACCTATAATCACCTGCTGTCTAGGTTATGCATATGAATATGGCTGCTTGAAAAAGGTATCAAAACGTAGGATATATGGAAGCAATTGCCAAGCTAACACCTTCAAAGAGGAGAGAATATTTGAATCAATGTGGATATCATCTTGTTCTATAAGTTAATCTTCAAACATTCAAGCAATGGATATCAAGAACAAATCACATTGTTACAGCAAAACCATGTGGAATTGAAGCTCATGCTCATCATCTGTTAAACCGGTTGATACTAAGTGGATAAACAAGATTATATGGGAGAAATTGCAGAAGATCTAGTAGTGATGATCATTCTACACAGCATGGGTCACCCAACTATGGTTTCTACGTATTTTGGAAAGCAATTGAAACTCTTAACTGTGATATGTTGAACAAGGAATTTTAAAGAAATTTGGTAAAGCAGCTGAGAAAACATAATTATTTTCAATGAATTAGTGTTACAACACTATGGCTTTAAGAGTTGTACTTTGTCCTGGTTTTGTTAATGAAGAGCGGTTGAGACAGAGCCACCCTGCAGTCTGTTCAAAGCCAATAAACAGCTTGAGAGGCCTTTTTTTAAAAAAAGAAGTTGTAACAATAGAAGCAGCCTGAATGGGTGGGGTCAAGCTCCCACAGAACCAGGACTTTTTTCAGCAATTGCTGAGTCTTGAAGATGGATGTAGAAGCTCTGATTCCTCTCTCTGTGACAGCTAGGACTGGGGGGATGGTGTGGGGGTGTCTCTTCCTGCTGCTGGAATTGCACATGAGAGGATTTATTTTACTGACTTTGCCTTTTCCAAGGGTGTGCTAATGAGATATTGGAACTGATAATGAGTAGTTTATTGTTTTGTTAAGTACTTCAATAGAGTTGCAGTTAAGACAATTTTTTAAAATTTTGTCTGTACTGTTACTACTGTGTATGAATAAAGCGTGTTTTGGTAAAATATCAGGATTTGCATCTGGAACATAACACGTGGCACTTGCCTTTAAAACAAGAAAAAAAATAGAATTTAGGCTGACTCCTTAACATGCTTTCAGGGGGTTTGGTCTGGTCCATAACATTAACAATCTTTGTGCTGAAGACAATTTTTCTGTTATTCATAGTCAGTACTGTTACATCTCTTGTAATGTCCAGCATGTCAATTCCCTTTATTTTCTTCTGCTGATATTAAAATTATCAGGTTGAGAATAACAGCACAAGCTGTTTAAAATGAACAATACATTTTGATGCAATAAGTGCAAAATTGTTGCAATTCATAAGTACAAAGTGCAAAATTTCAAAACAATATATAAAATCAAATACTTGAGTAATTTTAAGCTTGCCCTTCTCATAACTTTATTTTGGAAGTGCAGAACAATTCCTTTAGTACTCATTTTTGTAAATCATAAAATTTATTGTGTAGGTCACTCATCAAAATAACCTCTCCCTTTTCAGTCATTTAAGCTTGAGATTTGGACGACATCCATAAAACACTTTAACATTAGTGTCCAGGTTTACGATTTTATAGTCCTCCATTAAAATTATACATTCTGTGCTCACCCCTCTACCTATTAGTTTTAGAAAACAATGACACTCTGAGTAATAATTGTGATGATAGTGAATAGAGCAGTGCAATTATGGTTAATTTATTAGGAGTAGCTGAAATGCTTGTGTTTTATGGAGAGCCATACCTGACTTGTTGAGATGATGTGGTTATACAGCTGAGGAACCTGATGTGTGGTTGTTATCTCCCTTGTTTATCTTCTTGATCTCATCAGCAGTGCCTCTTTCATTGGTTTTGGTCTTTGATGTTGGGCTATTAGAGAATAGGGTTAAAAAGAGGGCAGAGAATCACAGTGCAGAGTCAATCTCAATTTAAATTTAAAAGACCTAGTATTTACCAAGAAAACAAACTTGCTGCAGCAATGCCACCATTATAAGCTCCTGTTTCCACATTTAACATACCTATTAATCTCTCATTTTACAAGTGCACGTTTAATGCAGAGAGGTGCTTAGGGTCTAGGCATTTGAAGACACAACCACTAAAGATCAGATAATTAATATCAGAATTACAGCAGCACTGATATACTGCAGAAGGATCGTGGGGCTAAAATATGGAGAGGGACAAAGCCATGGAGGAATTTTAAAATTAAGATGTGGCTTGACCTGGTGCCAATGTGGATTAGGATGCAAAGGGATGAAAGCGGAATGGGAATTATTATGAGTTACAAAATAAACGTCAGTTTGGAGGATCTCAGTCTTATTGAACCAGCCTTGATAGCTTTGGAATAGTCAAGTTCAGGAGGTAACAAAGGCATGAAAGTATGTCACCAGTAGATGAGATGATGTTACTGAAATAGAATGTTAATAACAGCACATACGAGGTGAGGTCAGGTCATCTCACGATTAAATTTGACAGTTAAGTTGCAAACACACTAATTCGCTATCAGACTGCTATCAGGGGAGGGATGAAAGAGGTAGCTAGGAAACAAAGTTTGAGGGAGGACTAAACCTAAAGCTTCAGACTTCTTAATATTTACATTTTCCTTTTCCCTGTAATCCTTGAATACTGATTCTATTTCAGTCATCCCTTTTGAATGCCTTGATTGAAATAACTCCATCATATTTCTATGCAATATACATTCCAAACCCATTCCACCTTGTGAAAGATTCCTCTCATATTATATTTACTTATATTCTAAATTGTTTTAAATTTAAATCTTCTTGTTCTTAATCTATTTACAAGTAGGAACACTTTGGTATTCTCAATATTAATTGAATAGTCCAACTATTGCTCCACAACATTCAACGACATTACCATCACTAAAAGCCCATTGAGGTTGGTTGGCTCGTCGAGCAGGTTCTTGTTTTGCAGACGTTTTGTTACCCTGCTCGGTAATATCCTCAGTTCAGCCTCCGATGAAGCGTCGGTGTGTTTTCCCGCCTGGTTTTTAAACTCTGGTGTCCATCGAGATGGATTGCCTCACTTGCGGGTTTCCTCCGTAGTGGAACATATATGGGGTCAAGTTCAGTGTTTATTAATAGCCTGCTTCGTGCAGTGCCATGGTTCCAGGAATTCTCGTGCTTGTCCCTGCCTAGCTTGTCCCAGGATTTTGGTGTCATGGCAGTTGAAGTGGTGGTTCTCCTTGTCCATGTGGATTGAGATGAGTGAGTATTGGTCATGTCTTTTTGTAGCCGGTTGGTGTTCCTGTACTCTTGTTATTAGTTTCCTTCCTGGTTGTCTGATGTAGTGTTTCTCGCAACCTGTGCACGGGATTCTGTACAGCCCTTTGTAAAGCCCATTATCTGCATCTTACGTGTTTATCATTGACCAGAAACTGAACTGGACCAGCCATAAAAATACTGTAGCTACGAGAGCAGGTAAGAAACTAGGAATCCTGCAGTGAGTAACTCACCCCCAACTCCTTAAAGTCTGGCTATTTCAAGGCACAAGTCAGGAGTGTTATAGATTAGTCCCTACCTGCCTGGAATCACGCACCTTCATCAATCCTCAAGAAGCTTAGCACGTCCAGGACAAAGCTGCCCGTCTTATTGGCACCGCATCCACAAACATTTTCTCCCTCCACCACCGGAGCAAAATAGTAGCAGTATATACTATCTACAAGATGCACAGCAGAAATTGACTAAAGATCCTGAGAAAGCACCTTCCAAACCCACAACCACTTCCATTTAGAAGGTCAAAGGCAACATATACATGGGAACACTACCACCTACAAGTTCCCCTCCAAACCACTCACCATCCTGAATCGACTGCTCTCCTGCTGCTTCAAAATTCTGGAAGTCCCTGCTTAACAATGCTGTGGATTTCTCTATACCAAATGGACAAGAGGTCAGGAAGGTAGCTCACCAACACCTTCCTAAGGGCAATTTGAGCAGTATTTATTGTCCAAATCCCCTGGCAGCACACTGTATTTCTTCTACCACACAAGTCCAAGCAGGGCCTGGATATTCGTACCAGGTAACAGGATGTTGGCCGCATATTTGACAGATGGATTTTATACCATGATGAGCTGCGTTTAGGATTTGTCTTACACCAGGACTCTCTAGTAACATAAACAATACGTTCCATACCTTTGTAGAGACTAAGCATACTAATTACTGACCAATGTACTGGACTTGTTACCCCATCCTTTTGTCACTTTGTCCCCTGATAGCTGCAATCCATTGTCGTCTCCTAGTTACTTCCAATCGGCAAGAATTATTCCAATGGATATACCCACCATCCTTGCTTAGTTGGAACAGTTAAACATAATTTCAAACTGATAAAAATCATATAATTATACAAAGATGGGTGCAGGCCAGAATATTTTACTGAATACAAAATAAAGCAAAGGCTGACTGAAATATAAACATAAGCGCAAGAGAAAACTAGTTTAAAATATAAATACAGCGAGGAAGAGTTTTGTCATTTTTTAAATGTTTACAAATTGAGCTGTGATACATTTGGAAAGTGAGCATGAAGAGCTGATAATGGGGAATAATGAGATGGCAGATAAATGTGAATGGATTTTTAAAAAAAAATCAGTCTTCACTATAGAGTTCACAGGTAACATCACAGAACCAGGAAATGTAAAGGAGGAAGGAAATCGGAAAAATTACAATTACCAGAGAGGTGGTACTGACTAAAGCAGCAAGAGAGAGTTGGTTGGTTTGGTTTTCTATAATCTGGGCCCATGTCGAGCTTCTGAACACATATCCCTACCATCATTAAGGTCACTAATTTCCACCCTCATGACAATGCTCAAGTTGGACCACCAGCTGCTGAAACCCTCATTCGTGCTCTTGTCACCTCTGCAACTGTTGACAAATTTGACTCCTGAACAACTCCTTAATTTTAAAATTCTCGAGACTTTATCTCAAGTCTTTCAGTAGCATTACCCATCTCTGTCATGTCTTCTACTATCACAGGTATCTCATCTACTGCTGGTCTCTAGAGCATCTCTGACCATTATTCTTTCATTATTAGTATGCAAGCATACATAAATACAGGCTGTTATTATTGATTGATATGTGACTTACCTTTTCTTTTTGTACAACCAATAAACCACACCAGCGATGACAGCAGCTATAAGTAGGCCAACAATGACTCCCACTATCACCTTGGCCTGGTCGTTTTTGCCATCGTTCTTCTTATCCCTTGGGTCTGCAGATAGAGAAATACTCAGTCGGATTTATTAAGTCAAAAAGTAGAGCCAAATGTTTAAATCAACTGGACTACAATATAACTTGTTGCAGTAAAAATCACCTTTTCACATAATATTTACTTCTGGCTAACAAAATGATTTGCACTGTGGATAAATGCCTTGACTAAATGTGATAATAGCCACACAGCTCAAGGAGCTGTAAACTTTCTATGGTCACTTTATGATAAAATACTAAGGTGGCTGGCTACTTCCATTCTGACAATGATGCTGACTTTGCCTTGAGCCTTTACTGCCACAGCCTTGTCTATGCAGCAACTGCAAAGCTGATGCTCTGTCAATCTGGACCACAAGTCAAATTTCTTCCCCCATTTGAATTTATGGAGGGTGAGAAGTTAGTTAAGAATATCTGAGCTGAAAACTGAATGGGAAATGGCATCAATAGTGGTTAGGTAGGGACTTAGGAAAGCTTTGTTTCAGAAGGAAAAGTGATTGATGTGGGTAATGAATAGGATGCATGAGTTGGTGTTAAGGATGACAACATTTGTGCACAAACTGAATCAGCAGAACCAAGTCTCTGGAGAGGGAACTTAACGTACATTGGAAGAGAATGCATTGCTAGATTATGCATTTGCTGTTTGGGGGCACATAGGAATTGAGCAGTTGGAGAGGTGCATTTTTAAAACCATGATGGTTCTGGACATAAGAGATGGAGAGAAACAATTTTTACACTCATGACTGAATGAAAAAGTGAAGGGGACACAGACTTAGGGTAATGCCACAACAGCAAAACTGGCATGAGGGAAACTGTGTTCACACAATGTATTAAAATCTGGAATGCACAGAGTATAGTGGAGGTAGATTCAAGTGAAACATTCAACAGGGAAGCAATTTGTTATCTGAAAAGGAAGAACATGCAGGATTAAGGGGAGAAGGCTGATAATTTGCACTAAGTGGATCACTCATCTGGAGAAGCAATGCTGATACTGAATGGCCTCCTGTGTTGTAATAATTTGGAGATGCCTGGCTATAATTGTCCATGCTCTGGCGCATTCATCAAGAGTACATGGAAATAACATTTATATCCGGCAGGCTCATGGATATCCCATCAAAACCAACACTGTCATTCAAGAGAGGGAAGAATGAACAAAAACTTGACCTATAAAGGTGAAAGGAGTAGAAGCATGACTGGGATCCCAGGCTGCATGGATGATGCCATGTTCTCATTGGACATGAAGCAGAATATCATTCCATTCTTTGTATTAGTCACTTCACTGCCTTGACAATGCAGCAAATTGTATATTTTGGCAGGCATGTTATGACTAATCTGAGATTCTCATACCTACCTGCAGGGTCTTGCTCGAGAGTTTCATCCACTGGTTCTTTGAATCGCACTGAAAAATACAAAGGTAAAGGTAAATTAATTTGAATGCATGGAATCTGTTTCTGCTGAGCTATACCAGTTCCATAACCTTATGGTGTGTTTTACCCAAAGATATCTGGCAGGTTGTAGGGCATGAATTAGCAGTAAAATTGAACATTTCATGAGCAATATTGTGAGGGTAATTCTGTTTCCCACAACTGTTCAGAGATCATTCCAAAATACTTTTAATTCTAAAATGACAGTTTATTAAGTACTACAAGTACTACCAGCAAAGCAACTCTATACCCAAACAAGAGTCATACACACTGAAACAGACCCTTCCGTCCAACTCATCCATGCTGACCAAGTTTCCCAAAATAAACTGGTCCCTTTTGCCGGTGTTTGGTCCGTATCCCTCTAAACCTTGCCCATTCATGGATCTGTCCAAATGTCTTTTAAATGTTGTAACTGTACTTGCATCTCCAATGTCCTCTGGCTGTTTATTTCACACAGGTGTAGGCACAATTGCACCTCCGAAGGCTGCAACTGTCTTCACTGATTCATTTTCTTGCATGGATCCACTGTCCAGATGGTGCAGCAGAAAGAACCAATACACTGCAATAAATTGTTTCTCTTCATTACAGAAATGATTTGGATGAGAATATAGGAAGCAAAATGAAAAAGTTGTCCCTTACGTCTTTTTTAAAACTTTATCCTCCTCATCTTAAAAATATGCCCCTAGTTTTGAACTCTGCCACCCTCAGAAAAAGACACCTGCCATTCACCTAATCTACGCCCCTCACAATTTTATAAATCTCCATAAGGTCACCCCTCAACATCATACACTTGAATGAAAGAAGTCCCAGCTTATCCATCCAAGCTTTATAATTCAAACCCTCCAGTCCTAGTAACATCCTTGTAAATCTTTTCTGCACCCTCTGCAATTTAACAATATCCTTCCTATAGCAGGATGACAGAAGTGTTACAAAGTATTCCAAAAGTGGCCTTACCAATGTCCTGTAACAACTGCAACATGACATCCCAACTCCTATACTCAATGGTGTGAGCAATGCAGGCAAGCATGCCAAACACTTTCTTATCACTGTGTGATACAACTGCCAATAAACTATGTACCTGAACCCCTGGGTCTCTGTTCTACAACACTCTCCAGTGCCCTACCATTAGCTGTATAAGTCCTGACCTTGTTCATTTAACCAAAATGCAATGGCTCACATTTATGTAAAACTCCTTGGTCCATTAGCCCCATTGATCTAGATCCCTTTCTAATCTTTGATAAGCATCCTCACTCTATACTATACCATCAATCTTGGTGTTATCCACAAAACCTACTAACCATGCTTCCTATATTCTCATCTAAATCATTTATACAAATGACAAACAACAGTGGACCTAGCACTGATCCCTGCAGAACTCTGATGCTTACAGGCCTCCAGGCTGATAAAGAACTCTCCACCACCCTCTGTATCCTATCATTAAGCTAATTTTGCCTCCAAGCTCTTCCTGAATCCCATGTGATCTAACAACTCTGAGCCTTCAAATAATTTAGAAAATGAAATCATGCAATACAAATGACTCCAGAACATCATCCATTCCAACCATAGAATGGTAAAGAAGACAAACAATTCATTGCAATATGTTTGTTCTTTCTGCAGCACCATCTGGACAGTGGATCTGAGCAAGAATATGGATCAGTGAAGTCAAATGCAGCCTTTTGAGGTGCAATTGCGTCTTCACTTATCACTAGCACAGAATAAATGGTTCAACCTTTCAGTGAGAAGATAGCAAGCTTATCATGGTACTTCAATTGATGTTTTTGTCACCTTGTTTTTACTGTGAACTAAACTGAAAGCAATAAGTCACGGTTGTGAAATGTCAGAAAGATCAAGTAAGCTACAGTCAGTTGGTACTACAGTCGAGCTTGTAGATTGTAGGTGTGTTTGTGTGTGTAGAAAGAAAGACACATTATGCTAAGTTTTAACTTCAATGCAATGTGGAAACTACAAGTTTAGAAATTTCTTATCCTTACCAATATAGACCAATCGGCTAAGAGACGTAGCAATACAGAGACAGCACGGGAGGATGAAAAGATTATGTATCAGGTAATGAAAAACTTGCATTCTGTATCAAATAGTAATGGAAAATTCTCCATTAATCAAAATATTGAATCCAAGGTGGGTGCTGTCCTGGCACATCCCTGAGACACTTCAACATCTCATTGTGTTCTTCATCAACTGTACAACACTCAAATCATTTTTCAACACGCAGTACATGGATAGGAAAACTGTGCTTGTGAACACTGAAATGTGTGAAATGTGGGTGGGCTCTGTACTTAAAATGATTGAAAGCTATTCACAAAATATTCAAACATTTTCATAGTACAAATGGAATCTGTTGCTGAATATCAAAACCACTGCAGCGGTACTTCTAGTAGGCTAGTAATGTGTTCTCTAAACTGTCACTCATTATTTTGTAAAATGTTGTGTACTCACTGGCAGTTAGATTCACTGTATCTTGATCCTGTCCATGAGCATTTGTGGCTAGGCATGTTACAGTAATGTTCTCTGAAGGTTGTACAGTTATCTTGTGGCTCCACTGTGATTTTCTGTCCTTTACTGATTCCTCTCTGGGCTGCAATGCAAATATTTATTTGTCATTCACATAAGACTGCACAGTATTTAATGCACTTCTGAAAATCTATCCTACCCTTCAGAGGATTTGAATACAGATCCATGCTCCACACTGAATCATCACCGCTGTGCTGAAGTCTCATCATTGCCCTTCCCTCTGATTTAGACAGATTGACAATTCACAATTGGAATCTGGGTCCACGTTAAGCTCCAAATGGTGAAATGAATGTTTATTTTTAGCAGATGTGCAAATGTTCATGTCTATAAAAATGAACAGAACTCAGAAATAACTGGTACTGGTCCAAATTGGTCTTGCTTATCTGAAGAAGAAACTTCAGTTCAGACAAGTAGCCAGGGTGATGAGGAAAAAAAAACTTATTCATATGGCTAGCAGTCAGGATATGCAAAGCACTACCTGGAAATGTGGTGGAGATAGATTCAATTGAGGCATTAAAATGGATGATTGTTTGGATGCGAATAATGTGCAAAGACATGGGCAAGAAACAGGAGATTGACACTGACACTGGTAATGTTCATTTGAACAGCTGGTTCAGGCACAATGGGCTGAATGGCCTTCTCCTGCACTAGAACAATTCTGTGGTTTAGTACCAGTCATTTCAACCAGTACCAATCATTTCCAAAATTGACTGAAAAGAGGAAATAAAACAATTATTTTTGTGACCACAACAAAAATTGACATAAAAAGTGTCTTAAAGGAAACTCCCTGTGACTCATTTGGGAAAAATATTGGAGTGTAGAACTGAATCTCTCAGTTCAGCAGGTTTCACCAAGATGTTATATTAAAGGCACAATACACCCTCACTCCTCTTGCGATGGGAGGGAAACCAAGAAAAATCAATGAGCATTTCACCCTCTTGTTAACTGTCACTTTTCAACATATGGAACTCACAGAATCTCTACAGGCTGGAAACAGGCCCTTCTGCTCAACAAATCCACATCAACCCTTAGAGCATCCCAACCAGACTTATTACCCTATAACCCACCTAATCTGCACACCCCTGAACACTATGGGCAATTGAGCATGGCGAATCCACCTAGCCTGCATATCTCTAGACTGTGGGAGGAAACTGGAGCACCCAGGGGAAACCCACACAGACAGTTGCCTGTGGGTGGAATCGAACCTGGGTCCCTGGTGCTGTGAGGCTGCAGTGCTAATCACTGAGCCACCGGGGAGCGCCCCATGGAACAGGAAGAACAGAATTAATACTGAAGTTCACAAATAATGTGAGCATTTCAGTGAAGTATCCAAGGTAAGGATCTGTGGAAATTGGCCATTCTTCTGTTTAATTTCCATTTCAAGTGTGTGAACCTGGACAATACTCCCATCGGGCATTAAGGAAAGTGAGCTCCAAAAACGTACTGAAAGCAGCACACCTCCAGATCCTGTATGCCCTCCATCAAACACATGGAGTACTTGCACAGACCACATGATCCAATGCATCACCCACCGACACTTCCACCATCTGCAATCCAACCCCACTACCAAAGACATATTTTCCTCCTCACCCTTGTGCTTGTAGGAGGAACCGCTCTCTCCATGACTCCCTTGTCCACTCCACACTACCCTCCACCCCTGGCACTTTTCCCTGCAACCGCAGGAAGTGCTACACCTGCCCCTACACCTCACCCCCATCCCAGGCCCCAAGAAAGCCTTGCGCATTAAACAGATGTTCACCTGCACATCTGTTAATGTGGCATCCTGTATCCTGTTGTGGCCTCCTCTACATCGGGAAACCAAGCGAAAGCTCGGGGACCGCTTTGCGGAATACCTACGCTCGGTTCACAATAAACAACTGCACCTCCCAGTCGCGAACCATTTCAACTACCCCTCCCATTCCATGGACGAATTGTCCATCTGGAATCTCCTGCATTTCCACAATGATACTATCCGAAGGTTGCAGGTACAGCATCTCATATTTCGCTTGGGAACCCTGCAGCCCAAGGGTATCAATGTGGGCTTAACAAGCTTCAAAATCTCCCCTCCCCAACCACATCCCAAAATCAGCCCAGCCCATCCCCGCCTCTCTAACCTGTCCTTCCTACCACCTCAAGCCCCATCCCGCCTCCTTGACATGTCCGTCCTCCCTGGACTGACCTATTCCCCTCCCTAACTCCCCACCTGCACTCACCTTTACTGGCTCCAACCCCGCCTCTTTGACCCGTTTCCTCTCCACCTATCTTCTCCTCTATCCATCTTCTATCCGCCTCCCCACTCTCCCTATTTATTTCAGAATCCTCTTACCCTCCCCCATTTCTGAAGAAGGGTCTGGACCCGAAATGTCAACTTCTACCCTTCTGTCACTTTCCGTTTTGGTCCATCTCTGACTCCATACTCTAGAAAACGACAATGTTGTCAAGGAGAATACTGAGATACAGGCTACCAGACTAGGTGGGATAGAGGCTCACAAGGAAGAGGTATTAGAAATCCTTCAGAAGGTGAAGATAGACAAGTCCCCTGGGCCAGATGGGATTTATCCTCGGATCCTCTGGGAAGCCAGGGAGGAGATTGCCAAGCCTTTGGCATTGATCTTTAACTCGTCATTGTCTACAGGAATAGTGCCAGACGACTGGAGGATAGCAAATGTGGTTCCCCTGTTCGAGAAGGGGAGTAGAGATGACCCTGGTAATTATAGACCAGTGAGCCTTACCTCAGTTGTTGGTAAAGTGTTGGAAAAGGTTATAAGGGATAGGATTTATAATCATCTAGAAAAGAATAAATTGATTAGGGATAGTCAGCACGGTTTTGTGAAGGGAAGGTCGTGCCTCACAAACCTTATTGAGTTCTTTGAGAAGGTGACCAAACAGGTAGATGAGAGTAAACCGGTTGATGTGGTGTAAATGGATTTCAGCAAGGCGTTCGATAAGGTTCCCCACAATAGGCTATTGTACAAAATGCGGAGGAATGGAATTGTGGGAGATATAGCAGTTTGGATCGGAAATTGGCTTGCTGAAAGAAGACAGAGGGTGGTAGTTGATGGGAAATGTTCATCCTGGAGACCAGTTACTAGTGGTGTACCGCAAGGGTCGGTGTTGGGTCCACTGTTTTGTCATTTTTATGAATGACCTGGATGAGGGCATAGAAGGATGGGTTAGTAAATTTGCAGACAACACTAAGGTCGGTGGAGTTGTGGATAGTGATGAAGGATGCTGTAGGTTGCAGAGAGACATAGATAAGCTGCAGAGCTGGGCTGAGAGGTGGCAAATGGAGTTTAATGCAGACAAGTGTGAGGTGATGCACTTTGGTAGGAGTAACCAGAAGGCAAAGTACCGGGCTCATGGTAAGATTCTTTGTAGTGTAGATGAGCAGAGAGATCTCGGTGTCCATGTACACAGATCCTTGAAAGTTGCCACCCAGGTTGACAGGGCTGTTAAGAAGGCATAGTGTTTTAGCTTTCATTAATAGAGGGATCGCGTTCCAGAACCAAGAGGTTATGGTGAAGCTGTACAAAACTCTGGTGCGGCCGCACTTGGAGTATTGTGTACAGTTCTGGTCACGGCATTATAAGAAGGATGTGGAAGCTTTGGAAAGGGTGCAGAGGAGATTTATTAGGATGTTGTCTGGTATGGAGGGAAGGTCTTACGAGGAAAGGCTGAGGGACTTGAGGCTGTTTTCATTAGAGAGAAGAAGGTTGAGAGGTGACTTAATTGAAACATATAAAATAATCCGAGGGTTAGATAGGGTGGATAGGGAGAGCCTTTTTCCTAGGATGGTGATGGCAAGCACGAGGGGGCATAGCTTTAAATTGAGGGGTGAAAGATATAGGACAGATGTCAGAGGTAGTTTCTTTACTCAGAGTACTAAGGGTATGGAACGCTTTGCCTGCAATGGTAGTAGATTCGCCAACTTTAGGTACATTTAAGTCGTCATTGGACAAGTATATGGACGTACATGGAATAGTTAGATTAGATGGGCTTGAGATCAGTATGACAGGTTGGCACAACATCGAGGGCCGAAGGGCCTGTACTGTGCTGTAATGTTCTATGTTCTATGACTGTTATTCTCCCCTCCTTGACTTATTGGCAGCCATCTCACAGTAATTTTGACTACACTGTTTCCTGGAAAGACACCATTCCATTCTCCCAGTTTCTCTGTCTCTTTCACATCTGTTCCAGCAATGCTGCTTCTGGCACGCTGTCCTCTATCCTCAATTGAAGATTCTCCCACAATGTGATGAAATGAACCCTCAGTTGTGTTGGACCCATTTCACAAAATTCTGCCCCTTCCCTTCCCCTGCCTTTCAGAACTGGGACAGCCCTCCCCTTGCCTTCACTTTCCACCACACTAGGCACTGTTTTCAAAATATCATCTACCAACATTTCTGCACCTTCAGCAGGCATCCACAAACAAACATTTACCCCCTCAATATAATAAAGTGTGAAGCTGGATGAACACAGCAGGCCAAGCCAATTCCCTGTTGATATTCTGCAGGAACCATTCTTCCTGACTCTCTGGACCACTCTTCTATCACCTTCAATACTTTGTTCCTCTCCCATCCAATCGCAGGAAGTGTAACACCTACCCTTTTAAATTTCCCCTCCTCAATGTCCAAGGCCACAAATACTCTTTCCAGTGAAGCAGTGATTTATGTGGACTTCTTTCAATCCAATCTACTGCTCACTACAATGTCTCCTCTATAGAGTATACACAGACTGGCTATCCACTTTTTGGAACAACTGCTCACTCCACAAGCACGATTCCAACCTTCCTTGCCATTGCAACAAAATCCAGCACAAGCTGAAGGGAGCTTGTTTCCTATTTAGGCACTTGACAACCCTCTGATTCTCTTGGCTTTACTTTCAGCAGAGCTGACATATACTCTGCCATTAGCACCTACTTATACCTCTTGCTCTAGATCTGAATTCCACCTCTACATTCATTACCACTCCATTGCATTTTGTTTAGTGGCTTCAGTGATCTTGAATTTTGCTTGCCTTCTAACCTTCCCCTGACTATCCCTTCTGTTTCACTTGATCCTCTCCACTTTTTTTTCTACACTGTAAAACCCATCACTTTTTCCCTCTCTCTCTTAATTTTGAAGAAAAGTCATAGAAAGCTTTAGGAATAAATGTTTAATAAGACTTGAAGACTCATTTCCCTTTCCACGGATCTGCCACAACTGCTGAGCTTCTCCAGCTTGTTAATAGGATTTAACTTCTAAACTGTGCCACATTGCCTGATTTTAAAGTAAATACAGAATAAGTTCCAACTGATAGTAAAGACTACACAATCTTTGTTTTAAAAAAAACATGTTTTAAATAATTTGTTTAAATCCTTGGTAAAAGGCAAACAAGTAGCTTCAATAACAAACACGTTACATATATTGAACAGTCTAATTTCAGAATATATTAATAAATTACATTTTGTTTTAAAAAATACATCAAAACTTTATTTGTCCCCCCTCTCAAAGGCTCATTTATCTAGTCAGGTTTGGAATGGAATTCCAGTGGATAAAATTGTAATAATACAAATCTATCTTTTCCCCTAAATGATGACCAATAATAAAAAAAAATTGAAATATACTCACATTTATCTGGGAGGTTATTTCCTGTCTTCATGAAAGCTCCCTGCTGATAGTGCACATCAGAAATGTGGATGTGGCCTGCATGATCTTCCTCCTCACTTTATTTTATGGCCCTAAAATCATCTACAGTTCACCTGATCTTCCAATATCTGCAATCAGTGGGTGAGGCTTTTCACTGGCAGTGCTGAATTAGAAAATGACCCCTTTGATTTGTAAAATTATAGACTACAGCACACAAGAGATTAAATGCCTCATCAGGTTTACTCTGGATCATTCAAACAGCAATCAACTTATCCCTGATTCCTGACCCCTCTCTCCATACCAATAGCACTTTTGTTCCTTCAAATATTTATCCTACTTTTTGATAACTCCTGTGGAATCAGGTCCACCAGCCTATTATGTGTTTTCTTCCAAATCCAGTTCTGAGGAAGGGTCAATGTACTCAAAATCCTAACTCTGCTTTCGCTCCACATATGCTGCCAGATCAACAATTTCTGTTTTTGTACCTTACAACTTGTTACATAAAGAAGTCTTTTGATTCCATGTTGCTGTGGCCCTTTTATCTATAATATTACACCTGTGCCTTCCGGTTATTGATCCTTTAACAAATGGAAACATATTTTTCTCTATCCTTCTATACAAAATTGTTTATTTGATTTGAAACACCTCAATTAAAATCTTCTCTTAGGCTTCTTGTCTATAACAAGAACAACCTCAGTTTCCCTAATCGATCCACACACCTCATTCCTGAACTATTCTAATAAATCTCTTCAGTCCCATTTCCAAAGGCTTCATTTCTTCCTGATGTGTAGGTCCCAGAATTGATTACAGTATTACAGGTGGAGAATTCAATGCTATACATAGCTTTAGCATAACTTCTTAGCTTTTCTACTTACTGTAACTATTATTTATAAAGAACCTGATTCCCATATAAAACATTGTTGGTTCAACTTTTGCTTGTGATGAATGACAAAGAACATATTCTGCTATTCCGTTACTTACAGCTGTTCCATTGATGCTCCACTGCACAATTGGTTTGGGAAATCCCTCCACAACACAGGTAATCACTTTAGTATTGTTCACAACCTTCTTTGTCAATTTAGTTATCCTGGGCTTTCCTGTAACAAGAGATGAGAAGTTTGATAACAAGTTCAAATTGAGGAAACTTAGGGATGAGACTTGTGTCTTCATTGCCCAAATGGCAGCCTAGTGGGTAAGATTACCTATACTTGATGGAATCAGCCTGAAATGAACCAGAATGAAAATCACGAAGGTTCAGTAAGAATCATGTGGTCCACATCACCAAATTACTGTCCTAGTAACACAAAGGCAAATATAACCCAGAGAAAAAGTAACTAACTTTGATAACTACTGTGTCAACTAGCCATACAACATTTTCACCTCCTGGTTGTGCCCCTTCCCTAAACTTATGCTAGACTGCTAAAGCTATAATAAAATTAGCTCTGTGAAAATTTCATTTGATACAAGTACTGTCTGATGTCATATTGATTCACAAAGTCCAGGAAGGTCCCAAGTGGCTAGTCAGTACTGACGAAGCTGATCTTAGCCATGGTGTCAAATAGTGCTAGCTTTTCCTGAACTTTGGCAGTTTCAATTTCATTAATACAGCATAATGACACCCTATTACTATCTTGTGCTCAGTAGCAGCAGAACAGCATGCCGGTGGTAAACCTTCTGGCATTAACACTGCCATATTGAAACCCCAGCTACTTGCCAGGAATTGTCCTTCACGGTTCATTTTGCTGAAAACTTGAAAAAGAGATGCCCTGAGAGAGTCAAGCTAGCGATTCAAATTGCTGGCAGGGACTGAGAAATCCTGGTGGACATTGTGGTGGAGAGGAAGGCCATCCTCCTTCTCCTGGACTACTACAGGAGACCATGGCAACAGATTGTGCCAGTCGGGCCCAAAGCTGCCAAGTGAATCAGTGCCATTTCCACAGTTTTGAGAAATGTGCAATGAGCTTCTGCACTCTGCAAGGTTAAGAGCCGCTATCATCCCTGCTCCTGCAGCAATGTGTTTGACTCGTAACTGCCCTTTGTGATGGGCAGTAAATGGTTGTCAGCCAATGACACACTCACCCCAAGAATGAATTGAAGATCAGGTTGTCTGATAATGAGTGGCTGGGAAAGAAAATAGAGGGCAATGGTGTTCCCATGTGTCTGCTGCCCTTATCCTTCTAGATGAAAGTGATTGTGAGTTTGGAAGTTGCTGTCTGAGGATCTTTGGTGAATTTCTGCAGTGCATCGTGTAGATAGTACACACTGCTGGTATTGAACCTCTATGGTGGAGGGAGTGAATGCTTGTGGATATGGTGCCAATCAAGCAGCCTGCTTTGTCCTGGATGGTGTTGAGCTTCTTGACTGTTGTTGGAGCTGTGGTCATCCAGGCAAGCGGGGAGTATTCCATCACACTCCCGACTTGTGCTTTGTAGATGGAGGTGAGTTACCTACTGCAGTATTCCTAACCTCTCAGAGATAACGGGAACTGCAGATGCTGGAGAATCCAAGATAGCAAAGTGTGGAGCTGGATGAACACAGCAGGCCAAGCAGCATCTCAGGAGCACACAAGCTGACGTTTCAGGCCTAGACCCTTCATCAGAAAAGGGGGATAGGGAGAGGATTCTGAAATAAATAGGGAGAGAGGGGGAGGTGGACTGAAGATGGATAGAGGAGAAGATAGGTTGAGGTGGAAGGTGTTGGTGAAATGGATGAACTGTTCGAGCTCCTCTTTGTAGGTTATGTGGAGGGTACCCGCATGGGACCAAGCTATGCCTGCCTCTTTGTAGATTATGTGGAACAGTCCCTCTTTCGCACCTACACTGGCCCCAAACCCCACCTCTTCCTCCGTTACATTGATGACTGTATCGGCACCACCTCATGCTCCCAAGAGGAGCTCAAACAGTGCATCCATTTCACCAACACCTTCCACCCCAACCTCAAGTTCACCTGGACCATCTCCAACACATCCCTCACCTTCCTGGACCTTTCTGTCTCCATCTCAGGCAACCACCAACAAACTGATGTCCATTTCAAGCCTACCAACTTCCACAGCTACCTAGAGTACACCTCCTCCCACCCACCTTTCTGCAAAAATTCCACTCCCATTCCCAATTCCTTCACCTGTGCCGCATCTGCTCCCAGGATGAGGCATTCCACTCCAGCACATCCCAGATGTCCTCGTTCTTCAAGGGCTACAACCTCCCCCCACAGTGGTCAAGAACGCCCTTGACCATGTCTCCTGCATTTGCGCAACTCATCCCTCAAACTCTGCCCTTGCAATAACCACCCGAAGAGAATCCCCCTAGTCCTCACATACCACCCTACCAACCTTCGGGTACAACGCATCATCCTCCGACACTTTCACCATCTATATTCCGACCCCACCACCAAAGACATTTTTTCCATCCCCACCCTTGTTTTCCTTCCGGAGAGACCACTCTCTCCGTGACTCCCTTGTCCGCTCCACACTCCTCTCCAACCCACCACACCCAGCACGTTCCCCTGCAACTGCAGGAAGTGCTACACTTGCCCCCACACCTCCTCCCTCACCCCCATACCAGGTCCCAAGATGAATTTCCACATCAAGCAGATGTTCACCTGCACATCTGCCAATGTGGTATACTGCATCCGCTGTACACGGTGTGGCCTCCTCTATATTAGGAAAACCAAGCAGAGGCTTGGGGACCGCACTGCGGAACACCTATGCTCGGTTCGCAATGAACCACTGCACCTCCCAGTCGCAAACCATTTCAACTCCCCCTCCCATTCCTTAGACGACATGTCCATCCTGGGCCTCCTGCAGTGCCATAATGATGCCACCCACAGGTTGAAGGAACAACAACTCATATTCCGCTTGGGAACCCAGCAGCCCAATGGTATCAATGTGGATTTCACCAGCTTCAAAATCTCCCCTCCTCCCACTGCATCCCAAAACTAGCCCAGCTCGTCCCCGCCTCCCTAACCTGTTCTTCCTCTCACCTATCCCTTCCTCCCACCCCAAGTCGCACCTCCATTTCCTACCTACTAACCTCATCCCGCCCCAGACTGACCTATCCCCTCCCTACCTTCCCACCCACACTCTCCTCTCCACCCATCTTCTCCTCTATCCATCTTCAGGCCGCCTCCACCCCTCCCAATTTATTTCAGAATCTTCTCCCCATCCCCCTCTCTGATGAAGGGTCTAGGCCCGAAACGTCAGCTTTTGTGCTCCTGAGATGCTGCTCGGCCTGCTGTGTTCATCCAGCTCCACACTTTTGCCGCCACTGTAATTATATTGCGTTTCCAGTTCAGTTTCTGGTCAATGGTAACCGGCAGGATGTGGATATCAGGGGATTCTATGATGGTAACAATGTCCCACCTTCCAGCCTAAGACTGCATATTGTCCAGGTCTTGGCATGATCTGCTTCAGTTTCTGAGTAGTTACAAATGGTGCCGAACATAGTCCAATCATCAGTGCATCCACACATCTGACCTTGTGATCTAGGAATGCTCACTTAAGAACCACTTTGGCCCCTACTATGCACCCAACTCCCTCTTGTCCTTCACAGGCATGAGCAGCACCTGTACAGTCTCTTCCTACAAGAGGCTTGTGCCTCAAATTTCCAGTTCCTTGTATCCCTCTAAGGAAGAGGGGTGGATCCATCAGGGGAAGCAACCACAAGGCTGCCTCCGACACTATCCACCAGCTCACTGATACCTTGGTGACGGCTTTATCTAGATTTGACTCAGAAGTACAATCTGGTGAGCATATCACAAACACTTTTCTTCAACAGACTAAGGAAAATACACCCCAGCTTTCCGGGACTTAGAGGACTGCTTCAGAGACTGAGGCGTTTGCTCAGCTCCATGCAGAAAAAGAGACTCCCTGGTGCCAGCCATTTAATAACTTCATGAAAATGCACAGACACAAGAGAAGCAGGTAGGTTTGTTGGAGACACTCAACAAATAGGATTGGTGGTTACAGACCTCCAAAAGCTGTGCTGGCTCCAGCATGCAAATATCTGGCTGTCTCTGTGGACAGGCCCAGTAGAGTGCTCACTGTCATGTGGAAATACACACAGTGCAATACTCCATCACTGTAACCACTGGTGCTCAGCTTAAGTAACAAGGCCAACAGGGGACGATGGACCTTGACCTCACTCTAGTTGCTCTTTTCTCTCTAGGAGACGGCAATCCCTGCATGCATCCAGTCGGACATGATTGCCAAATGACTGTCACCTTGCAGGACACTAGAGAGGTGCCAGGCCTCTCTACCTTCAGCCTGCCTGTGACCCAAAACCTGCAGGTGTTGAAATCGAGGAGTGTTAGCCTTCATTTGGTCAGGACACTATCATCGCATCTTGGTCCTTTAGTCACAAACACCCCCAAGGGCCACCCGCCCAGCAGGATCCACTATAGGGCTGGCTACCTCCACTCCACCTGCAGACCCCAGATTGCACCTGGACATACTGGGAGGGCACAAAGGTGGCACAGATACCATTCACTGTCACTAGAATAAAACATTTGTAAATATATTAGCAGTTGAAATCATCACTTGTCTGATCAATTGTTATTTTCACTGCTGCTACAAGAATTTAGCTGTGTAAGCTACCATTCCTAAGTGTCAAATAATGTTAGATTTCTGTCTGGAGAAGTGCCACTCTTTCCCTAATTCCCACTGCTGCGGTCATTTAGTGGTGCCGTATCAAATACTGTAAAATAGCTGTTCAAATTGTTGTTAAAAATAATTTACATTGGATAACAGGAAAAATGACAGAAGAAACCATAAAGCTGTGTTTTGTTTCTGGGACTAAACAAAGGCTACTTGCTATCAGAGCAGCAACAACATTTACAGTCAATGAATTTGCCTTCACTCAGTTCACATCTAATGGAATTAAGTCCTGTCTGGCTTGTTGTGCCTGACATTACATCATTCTGTCATGGCATCCACACTGTGTGGTGATTTACTGGATGGCAATTGGTACTGAATTGAACTATAGATCAGAATTATTGATTTCAAAATATTGAGCGAAAGTCACCAGAAAACAGAATAAGATGAGCTGGAGTTACTTCAAAGCGTTTGTTTTACCTTCCACCCGTACAATTATTGTTTTCTCTCTCTTCATTTCCTTTACTTCCACCAACTTGGCTGAGCAGGTGTAAGTACCAGAATGTACATACTGCAGTGAATCCAACCTGAGGGGTGTTTGGTAAACCCTATTTTTCTGAAACACAAAAAGAACATGTCAGAAACTTATTATATTAAAAAAGGCCTGGATTTATCTTGTAGAAAAAATTAGTCACCAGAGCCCAGGGAAGAACCTGGAATGTCTGTGCAGCATGTAAAATCAACCATCAGCCTGTGTACCATGACAAAAGTACAGAATGTTGGACAAACTCAACAGGTCTAGCAGTAACTGTGGACAGAGAAACAAGAGTCAAGTTTCAAAGCCCATGACATTTCTGTAGAACTGTGCTTTTAATGAATTTTGTGCAAGAGTCACATTGGACAAGAAACATTGGGGCGGCACGGTGGCTCAGTGGTTAGCACTGCAGCCTCACAGCACCAGAGACCCGGGTTTGATTCCAGCCTCGGGTGACTGTCTGTGTGGAGTTTGCACATTCTCCCCGTGTCTGTGGGGTTTTTCTCCGGGTGCTCCGGTTTCCTCCCACAGTCCAAAGATGTGCATCCTAGGTGGATCGGCCATGCAAAATTCCCTATAGTGTTCACCGGTGTGTGGACCTGTTGGGCTGAAGGGCCTGTTTCCACACTGTAGGGATTCTATGACGAATCAATGATTAACTCTGTTTCTCTCTCTGCAGAAGCTGCTAGGCCTGCTGAGTTTTGGCAACATTTATTTTTAATTTATTCAGATGCCCAACATCAGCATTTTGCGTTGATATTAAAATAACCATTTGCATCACTTGATGCCAGAGAACTAAACACATTCAGCAGGATTCTTATTTCCAGTCTCCACCATGGTAGTCCCAAATGTCAAAGTTGCCTCATTCGGATTCCAGCAGACATTTGAATACTTCTGTGCTGAAATCAAATATTTTAGCCAGCCAGCTGGATTGGATGTACCTGGTTTTACTTATCACCAATGTGTTAATCATTGTCCTTGTGAGGAGCTAAAGCAAAGAACTTGAAAACGATACTGAGCAGCTAACAGCAGTTCTGGAGTACTTAATACCAGGTTATAGAAACCAGATCCCTGAACCTTGAAAAAACTCCCACATTGGCTATAAATCCTCACAGCTTGACAGTAGATTTAACTCACTAGCTGCAGAAAGAGTTTCCCTAGGAGTTACAAACCATGAAGATAAACTGTTTGGACACACATACAAAAATGGTGACTCATAATAAGATTCTGCTTTCTTGAAGAAAAGGCAGAGCAGGGTGCATTCTTCTCTAAAGTGTATACCTGCCAGCATCCTTAAGCTTTTAAAATTAATTAACAAGTGGAATAGATGACAATACCCTTCAGACTTCCTGTTGAGCTGTGCAAAACTGTAACACAGAGTTTCGTAACAATTTAAGAGTTATTTCAGCTAGTTAGCGCATTGTTCAAATTACGAGCTGACTATACTAGAATTTAACCAGCATAGGAATGTGCAAGTTGCAATGTGCTATGGTTTTGAACGATTAACCATGGGTTTTGCTAATCATTTCTTACAATGAGAGGCATCACGTTAACCAAAGGAATATCACAACAAAATGAAAACCGAAAGAAAATTAAAGACGATAAGGAATGAGAGAATAACAAGGGAAAGGATATTAGAACACATCAGGCAGTAGATGGTGCAGTAAGAGAGAGAGCAAGGTGGAGCAATTAGCTAACTGCTATTAAGAGAAACAATAATCTCTTCAAAAGTGTGTAATTTCATGAGATACTTCCAAGCAGTTTGCTGAGGAAGGTGAGTTTTCCTACTTTGGCATTCCCATAAATTACATGTACATTACCTACCCCCAAAAACAAAGTAGATATAAAGAGTAGTATATGGTATTGCCACATCCAATGTATCAGCTGGATGCTGATAGACTTAGTGGCCTTCTCTTTCTTCTATTTTTGTTTTTTCATAAGAGGACAAGTGAGGAAAAGAAAAGCAAAGAACATTTAGAAGTAACTCAGTGATTCAAATAAAAATCAAGAAACAAAAGTCAAATAAGAAATAGGGCCAGAATCTACCATCCTGGTACAAAAATATCAGAGTCATTAATTCAGTACAGCAATCATTCTCAATCAGCAAACCCAGGTATGATGCAAGGAAAACACGAGTCTGGAAAACGGTGAATAAACATGGCCCTAAGTCACCTGCTGCCCTAAAGATCATTACATTCATAATATGGCATGTCTGAAATCACTCATTTCCTGAAAGAAGATAGGTGAGAAAGAAATCAAAAGGGACAGAAAAAAAAAATCGAGAGAAAGCACAATGAAAAGGACAAAAACAGCAATGGAGTGAAGCACATGACTGAAAGGCAGCTTATAATAACTCCCTCAGCCCATTGGAAATGTGGTTGTGGTCGCCCAAAAAATAGCACTGAGACACCTTCTCAGGCTCCAGGGTTTGACTGGCTCAGTGTGGAAGCTGACCAGTTTCCCATCCACCCAGAACCAAAAGAAAATGCAGTTCTCTTTCCATGTGGTGCCTGCAGCTCACTGACAGAATGTAAATATAACCTGGGCAACAGTGGACATGGAATGCTCTGTCCAGCTAATCTCTGCCTTTAGTTAAAATCTGTTCCCTGTAGTTTATAGAAGGGAAGGAAGGAAAGTGACACTGAAAACATTAAAACAATTTCCCAGAGATTAGCAAATGATTCAAACACCAGTAACATTAAAATGAAGATGGATTAAATGGAGGAAGCACTTAGGAGCATGAGAGGGGTTTATCTGCAAGATGTTCACTGTACTACTTTGTCACATCACATCTACTCCACAGATTCCTCTGCCCTAATTCTAATGGTTTAACTTATGTTAGAAACAACATCCATCAGCTTACTTTCATCAGGGTAACTTGCAGGGCTCCAGAAGAGAAAGCAAGGCATTCCAGGGTTATGTTTTCTCCAACCATCTTAGAGACGTTTTCATTCGGATTCATCGTCAAGGTCAAGTCTGTTAATAACAGGATATTTGTAAATTTTTTCTCCTTCTCATTTGACTCCTTTATATCTCCAAGCCATTTGTTTCCCACATTAAAGCCCAGGAGTATTAAAGACGGGGGCATGATTATTTTGCTGATTAGCTCTGTATTACCTGCCTCCGTCATCTCTCAAAAATGCTTCTTCCTTGCTGGGACACAGTTTCTAAGGATCATGATGTCACTGGTACCTCAGTCAGGGGTGTCAGTGTATTTACAAGAGTCCTGAATACTGAACTTCTAGAAAGAATTACAGCCAAGCCCAGTGTCATACAGCATGGAGACAGGCTCTTTGGTCCAACTCATCCATGCCACCCAAGTTTCCCAAACTAAACTAGTACCATTTGCCTGCACACAGCCCCTTTCCCCTCAAAACCTTTCCTATTCATGTATCTATCCAAATATCTTTACAATATTGTAATTGTACCTGCATCTATCACCTCCTCTGGCATTTCATTCCACATATGAACCACCCTCTGTGTGACAAATTTGACCCTCTGGTCTCTTAAATCCTTTTCCTCTCCTTAAAAACATGCCCTCTAATTTTGAACTCCCCTATCCAAAGGAAAAGACCTTTGCTATTCACCTTATTTATGCCCTTTGCAGTTTTATAAACCTTTGTAACGGTCACCCTTCAACACCCATGCTCCAGTCAAAAATAATCCCAGCCTATCCTTACAACTCAAACCCTGCAGTCCCAGCAATATCCTTGTAAATCATTTCTGCACCTTCTCCAATTAAATAATACCTTTTTTATAGCAGGGCGACCCCAGAATTGTACACAGTGCTCCAAAAGTGGTCCCACCAACCTCCTGTATAACTGCAACATGACTTCCCAACTCCCAAGCACAATGGTCTGAGCAAGGAGGGCAAGTGTGCTAAACACTTCTTAACCTCCACGTGACGCAACTGTCAAAGAACTATGTACTCCGGTTCTTTTCCAAAAGTGGTCACAATAATAAAAGAATGGGAAACTTTAGAAAGTACTCCAAGTTGAATATAATCTGGTTATTAATCAACATGCCTATATATAAAATTCTAGCAACAAGTAGAGTTCTATTTTATTTTTAACTCCGTGGTACTAATTCTAACTGCACAATGGAGTAAAATGGGCGGTAATGAATAATCAGTTGAACTTGTACATTTTCCAATTCTCATTTTGATCAGCATTAATAGTAATGAACATTTTATAAATGACTGCCTTCCACTATGCTTAGCTTTCGGTCTTTGCCAATTTTGTGCATGCTGCTACTGCCTCTGCAATCTCAACTTGTTTCTTCTGGTTGTCATGTTAATCTATGTACAATAATAATAAATGCTAAGTACCACTTACACACTTTTATAGATTGCGGAAAATTAAGCTGAGTTATTAGTCATGTTATTTACTTCCACTTCAATCCATTTGGAGTTGTAATTTTATTTTATTTCACTCTATTTACTCAAAAATTCCAATTCCCAGGCAAATTAGTTTTGATTTGTTGCTTTCTACAGACATGTTTAAGTTCCACAATCAAGGAGAAAACTGGGTTATTAAGAGCTTGTTGCTAGGTTGAGATGTTACAGTGAATACGATCACAAAAATTGACTATGCTTCCCCATTTGTGACAGCCTATTTCAGTGGCCATTACACTAATTAGGAAACACATGCTCAAATTTAACTAAAAAGGAGTATACAAGACCAGTTAATATTTCAACTTAAGGTAAATACTTACAGTGCACAGTAACGTTAACAGCATCTTTTATGTCAGGGTTATCTTGCTCTGAACATGTGTATTCACCGGTATCGTCTTGTGTCACATTAATTAGCCCATAATGATCTGTGGCCACAACTTTCTCCTCTCCCTACAAAATTCGTACACAGCACATCGATTCAAATAACAACTGACTGTCAGAATATGGTTGTAATGAATAGAATAAAACACACTCAAGTTTGCTATCTGCAAGGTAGTTCTTTAAGGACGCATCTTTTGTTAACATGAATTGGCTGTAGTGTGATTGGTGAATAGTGGACACTGTTTGGATAATGCAAATTTTCTACTGTACAGGATCGCGATTTCCCTATAATGCGATTTTCTATAGCATGAGGTTGCATAAGGACACAACTATCGTGTTATTGGAGAAATACCTGTATATCAATTCTAATTGGGGAGGCAGTGGCCTTGTGGTATTATCACTAGACTATGAATCCAGAGACCCAGGTAATGCTCTGGTAATCCATGTTTGAACCAGACCAGGAAAAAATCTCGAATTAAGAGTCTAATGATGACTATGAAACCGTTGATGATTTTTGGAAAAGTCATCTGGTTCACGAATGTCCTTTAGGGAAGGAAATTCGCTGTCCTTACCTGGTCTGGCCAACATGCGATTGCAGACCCATAGCAATGCAGTGACTCATAACAGCCCTCTGGGCAACTGGGGAGGAGCAATAAATGCTGGCCGAGCCAGTGATGCCACATCCCATAAATGAATAATAACAAAAAAGTACAATTTTGCTGACATGAAGAAAAGATTTAACGAAGAAGTAATATTAATCTTCTATAGACATGAGGTTAATATTTTCAAAAAAAAAATTCTTATTTCAGTACTCTACATTTGCATTTAAGTTAAAAACAGACAGACGTGTACTAATAGGTGTGAATACACACATTACTTATGACATTATTATGCTTATAGAAGAACATAATGAAGTACAAATATCGCACTGGGATTCTATTGTAACTGGCAACCCCTGCCCACAGAGAAAGAGTGGTAGCCCTTAACATTATACTTTTAGTGTTTCAAAATTAACATGTGAGCACCAGAACTTGCATCCACTTGATAGATGGCAAATGACAGGACCACAGTGAACTTCGCCAGGAAAGGGATACATAGAATTCACAATAAGGTAAAAGGGATCTAGAAGGAACAAGTCACTAATTAAATGGAGAACATTAGTATAATTATTATATTAGTGTTAATTTAGTTAAGCTTACATTTTTCATGAAGTTGAATTTTTCCGGAGGAGGATACCCATCACCTGAGCATGACATTGTAACATTTGTTCCTTCTTCGACATCTTGTGCCGGGGTCACTTCCAATGAAATCTTTGAAGATTTGTCTGGCCAAAAATCAACAGTGTGTGTTAGCTTTTATACTCGAGTATTCTTTGCACATTTCACATAATGAATCCCATTTCATTTGCATTTCTAAAGTGAAACGGGGCAGCGTTTTCAACATGCAGATTTCTCTAGTGTCCACCATTTGATTGGATGGCAAGCTATCACTCTGTAGAGAAGAAGAACAAGACCACAGCCCTGTTTGATCCTCTCTCTATTTTACAACCTAGAAGCTGATTGAGGCCTGCTCCTGAACTCAATCAACCAATTTTTTCAATCTAAAAACTGGGTGGAACCTTAACTTTTGGATCAGTTTACTAGCTAGATACATTCACATGTGATCACACTTTCACAGAGCAGTGGTTTTATGCCTACTTTCTATTCTTTTAAAAATGAGAATATTACATGAAATGCTACTCGTCTAAGTTTATGAACAGCCGTTTTTTTTTTTTAATTGCCATAGTTCCAAACAAGTCACTCCAGTGACACATCAAGTCAGGAAAAATGCCTCTGAAAATGCAAAAAGACTCAGTCTCAGGCATCTTATGTTACAGCTCCAAAACATACCTTTAGACTTGCCTACTTCTACACCGTCCTGGTTGGTCTCCCATCCTCCTTGCTCCATAGACTTAAACTCATCCGAGCCACTGTTGCTGGTATCCTAATTTGCAACAACTCCTCTTCAACCTTCACTCCTGTGATGTTACTGACCTACAACAGCTCGCAATGCTTCAAATTAAATGTTCTCATTTGCATGGTCAAAACTCTTCATGCCATCAACGCTGTTTTTGATCTCCTTCAGTCCTGCATTGCTTTGAGATATGTGCACTCCTCCGATTCTACTTTCTTTCTTATCCCAATTTTAATCACCATAGGTTGTCGTACCTTAAACTGCTCTAGCATTCCTTCCACATACCCATCAACCTCCTTTAAAAATGCTGCTCAACACTCACCCCTTGGAACAAGATTACGGTGGTCTTTCCTCATACATGGCTTAGTAAATATTGTTTGATAATATCACAGGGAACATGTTCATTAACAGTGGTAGGGAAATTATTGGAGAGGATTCTTCGAGACAGGATTTATCCCACTTGGAAATAAGTGGGCATATAAGCAAAAGGCAAGATGGGGTTTTGTGAAGGGGAGATCATGTCTCACTGATTTGATTGAGTTTTTTGAGGAAGTGACGAAGATGATCGATCATAGAAGACAGGGGGTAGCAGTGGAAGGGTGCTTTTCTGAATGGAGGGCTGTGACTAGTTGTGTTCCTCAGTGCTGGGACCGTTTCTATTTGTAATATACATATAAATGATTTGGAGAAAAATGTAACTGGCCTGATTAGCAAGTTTGCCTATGACACAAAGGTTGGTGGAATTGCAGATAGCAATGAGGGCCATCAAAAGATGTGCTGGATATAGATCAGTTGGTGAGTTGGACAGAGAGATGGCAGATGGAGTTTAACCTGGGAAAATGTGTTTTGGAAGGCCAAATCCAGATGGAGAATATGCAGTTAATGGCAAAACCCTTAAGAGTACTGATAGGGAGAGGTATCTGGGTGTACAGTTACACAGGTCACTGAAAGTGGTAATGCAGGTGGAGAAGGTAGTCAACAAGGCACAGGGCATACTTGCCTTCATTGGCCAGGGCACTGAGTTTAAAAACTGGCAGGCAATGTTGCAGCTTTATAGAACCTTCATTAGGCCGCATTTGGAATATTGTGTTCAGTTCTGGTTGCCACAGTACCAGAAGGATGTGTTGGCTTTGGAGAGAGTACAAAAAAGATTTACTAGAATGTTGCCTGGTATGGAGGGCATTAGCTATGAAGAGAAACTTGGGTTGTTCTCACTGGAACGACAGAGGTTGAGGGACAACTTGATAGAGGTCTACAAGATTACGAAGGGCATGGGCAGAGTGGACAGTCAAAAGCTTTTTCCCAGGGTGGAAGAGTCAGTTACTAGGGGCCATAGGTTTAAGTTGCAGGGGCAAGGTTTAAAGGTGATGTATGAGGGAAGTTTTTTATTACACAGAGAATGGTGGGTGCCTGGAACTCACTGCCGCACGAGGTAGTGGAAGCAGATATGACGGTGACTTTTAAAGGGCGTCTTGACAAATACACTAATAGGATGGGAATAGACAGATGCAGTCCCCGGAAGGGTAGGGGTTTTAGTTGTGACAGGCAGCGTGTCGGTACAGTATTGGAGGGCCAAAGGACCTGTTGCTATGCTGTAATTTTCTGTTTTTTGATAACACACCTCAAGTACTTGTCAAAAGTTTTGCTGTGTTAAAGATGTTATGTAAATACAAGTTGCTATTGCACTAGAGGGAGAATCACAATTGCACTTGTCAGTATCAATATATATCTTTTGGACACCATACTTATTTAACAAGCACGCTGGTTTGTACTATATAAAAATATTGCTGCCGTATTACATGTATTCCTGTCAGTGCAGGATAAACCAAGCAGTGATAAGATTCTGTAACTCTTGACTGTCCAAGTGGTTTATGCTACTTGCAGAAATAAAAATAGTGTTGGAAAACCTCAGCAGGTCTATCAGCTTTGGTGGAGAGAGAAACAAAAGGTAACATTTTGAGTCTGATATGACTCTTCTTTGAAACTGAAGGAGACTGAAAAGTGGTGGCTTTTATGCTATTGACTAAGGAGGAGCAGCAACTGGAATATGGAAAGGGTGCCCTGATCAAAATCAGTAATCCTCATTTTATGGTAATGAAGGAGAGATATAGATGCAGATTAGGTGTTAATGGTAGGTCTGAATGTTAGAGAGTAGGTCTACTCTGCTGTGAGTGAACAAAGATGCACAAAATCAGAGGCAGGAGAGGATGTAATCAAATAGAGATCAGTGTCATAGTCAGAACTTGATGATGCTGATATGATGCCAGGCATGTTGGCTTGATGTCCAATCACTAGGAGACTGTATCAAAATACATATCCTTTTGAGCAATCTCAGTTGGCCATATACTGATCACATTCAACCAGCTTCTAAGCCTCAGAAAACTATGTCCACTATTAGATACGATTCTGCTCTTGTAAATCATTTATGATATAATCCAGATATAATCTAAATGTTACACCAGAATCCGGTTTGAGTCGGGCTTGCAATGTGATGGGTTTGTACATGTAAGAAGCTACATTAGCCAGAAGAATTTATATTAATACACAGGACCCTGTTTTATATAAGCAAAAAGGTATTTTCACACGCATTACACCCATTATCAAAAAGGAATTATGAAGGTAGCCAATCAGGAGCTCTCTGCCTGGGCTGAAAGCTAAGATTGACAGTTAGCTGTTCTTGATACATCTTCATGCTAATAATGGTTCAACTTACACAATGGAAATGAAAAGTCATTCCTTCACTGTCGCTGGGTCAAAATCCTGGAATTCTCTCCCTCATAGCACTGTGGGTCTGTCTACAACACAGGGACTACAGGAGAAGGCAGTTCACAATCACATTCTAAAAACAATTAGGGATGGGCAATAAATGCTGACTCGACCAGCAGCATCCCCCATGTTCTACAAGTGAATAAAAAAGATCAGCTGCGTAATGTGGTGCCCAAGTCTTCTACTTGTGTCCTTACTTCCAGTGAACGCAAGATATTAGGCTTCAAAGTCTTCCCTCCTTTTAGTAATGCTTCTGTTTTTACTTCAGACCTCTAGCATCTGCAGTACTTTGTTTTAATGTGTATGCTAATTACAGGATTGTGTTTCAATGATTGCAGAAAAAAACCCTTTTGCAACTGAAAAGTTCTAATTAGTTTTAAAGGTGATTTATATGAAAGCTAATATATAATGAAGGGGCCTGGTGGCACTGTGGCAGTATCCGTATTTCTGGGCACAAGGCCAGACTCCAGTCTTAACTGCCGTGAAGGTGTTACATCTCAGATCCAAAATGACTGATTATAACAATGTCCATTATAAATATTGTTATAATGATGTTAAGAAATAATCAGATCTAGAATAGATTGATTGTGCCATAATTCACACGCTGTAAGCAATTTAATAGTTTTACAACTGCAATTGAATAATCAAAATAATGCCACCTGCTTTTCCACAGGTCTGTCATAGGCCAACAATGAATCAGTTTAAAGATTTATTCTCAGCTAGCTTCAAGACTGATCACTTAAAATCACCTTATCTCTGTTACTTGTTGTTCCAGGTGCTGTTCCTGGCATTTTCATTTGCAGAACTGTAGAAAATCAAAAATATGCCCTGCCTCACTTTCCAGATGTATTTTAATTAGGATTTAAAATTTGCCAGAATTGCCTTCCATGTCTATTGGGATTACTGACAGTATTTTTCAGTAATGAGGAAGGTGTGACATATGCACCTGATGGTCCAGGCTGGGATGACAGTGTCACAACTCCAATAATACTTTGGTTTTCTCTTCTTTCCTGATGTCTCTAATTATGTCTGACTTTATGCCAATGGGTGATCATTTCACACCCACTTCATGTATATAAATAATGTTATCACGGCAGCACATAGGTGAGAGCAAGTAGTGAAGTCCAAGAATAGTAGCCTTAGCAATAACATTCCAGTCCTGAAAGTGAAGTTGATCCTTGTGGTTTACTGGCTACATTCATATGAATATGTAGATAAGTAAACAAGGACGATTTCACCAAGTAGTACAATGTAGGACAGTAATTGAAGAAGGGCAATGTGTCGACAGCTAACAGGATGAACAGGCATTAAGCACAATGGCACGGAGTTTGGGAATAGGAGTGTGTTAAAATGGAGCATTTACCTGCTCCTTCTGTAACCTACTTTGACAAAATATAATTTTCAATTGCAAACAACAGCGAGAACCAGGCCAGTGAGCTCACTTTAGATAAGGAGGACCAGAACTCAACATCATCAGGACACCCCTGTCTTCTGTTTTAAACTAAAGCCTAACTGTGAGGATTCCTTAACTGCACATTAGGCAAAGTTACGTGGAACAGCACCAAGACTAGATAGAGGATAAGTAAATTAAGTATATATTAAGCTTGTCTATGGGTCAACAGAACTAGGGGCATGGGTGTGTTTTTGAGTCTTCCATAGAATACTACACTGGTATCTACCTGACAATGTGAAAATTGCCCAGGACAAAACCAACCCATTTTTTATTCATTAACAGGATGAGGACATCACTGCCTAGGCAGCATTTAATGTCCAACCCTAAGAGCCCAGCTGGTAGTTCAAACACATTGCTGAGAGTCTGGAATCACATGTAGGCCAGATCAGGTAAGGTTGGCAGTTTCCTTCCCTAAAGGACATCATTGCCCCCGTCTACATTTTAATCATTGCTAAAGTGATGGAAGATGTCTTCAACAATGCTATCACGCAACATCTGCTCAGCAATAACCTGCTCAGTTTGGGTTCTGCCAGAGCTACTTTGTTCCTGATCTCATTACAGCCTCGCTTCATACGTTTGACAAGCAAACTGAACTGCAAGGGATGTGGGGTTGACAGCTCTTGACACCAAAGCTGCATTTGGCCTGGTGTGCTTTCAAAGAACGCTAGCAAAATTACCATCAATAGGAATACGTTGTTAACTGTCTACTGCTTGGAGCAATACCTACTGCAGAGAAAGTTGGTTTTGCTTGTTGGTAGTCAGTCATCTCATCTCGTCTCTTCAGGAGGTCCTCAGGGCAGTGTCCTAGGCCTGACCAGCTTCATTAATAACCTTCCCTCCATGATAAGGTCAGAAGTAAGGACGTTTGTTAATATTTGCGCAACGTTCAGCACTCTGACTCTTTAGTTCTGAAGCATTCCTTGTCTAAATGCAGTAAAACCTGGACAATACCCAGGCTTGGGTTGACAAATAACAAGTAACATGCAACGATCACCTCCAAAAAGAGAGAATCTAACTATTCCCCCAGAATATCAATGGCATTAATGGTGCTGAATCACCCACTGTCAACATCCTGGGGGTTATCACTGATCAGAGACTGAACTACTTAAATGATGTGGCAAAAGAGCAGGTCAGAGGCAAGGAATCCTGCAGTGAGTAACTCACCACCTGACTCCACAAAGCCTGATCATCATCTCCAAGGCATTAGTCAGGAGTGTGGTGGAATACTTCCCACTTGCCTGGATCGCTGCAGCTCTAATCACACAAGAAGCTGAATACCATCTAGGACAAAGCAGCAGATTTGATTGGCACGACATTCCCAAACATTTACTTGCTCCAGTTCCAACACACAGTAACAGCAGCATGTACCACGCAGGGGTTCACCATAGCTCCTTAGACAGCATCTTCCAAACCCATTTCCATCTAGAAGACTGCAGACTCATATGATTGCAATCACCTAAAGGTTCGGCTGAAAGCCATTCACCATCCTGACCTGGAATGATTATTGGCGTTCCTTCATCGTCACTGCATCAAAATCCTGAAACTCCATCACAAACAGCATTGATCATGCGCTTACACTGGATGAACTATAATAGTTCAGACGGACACAAACAGAAATTGCTAGAAAAGCTCAGCAGGTCTGGCAGCATCTGTGAAGGAGAAAACAGAGTTAATGCTTTGGGTTGAGTGACCCTTCCTCAGAATTGAGTTCTGACGAAAGGTTACTCAACCTTAAACGTTAACTGATTTCTCTCCACAGATGCTGCCAGACCTGCCGAGCCTTTCCAGCAATTTCTGTTTCTGTTTTACAGCATCCACAGTTCTTTTGGTTTTTAGTTCAGAAGGGCAGCTTATCACAACATTTTCACGGGTAAGAAGAGAAAGACCATAAATGCTGACTCAGCCAATATGCCCAAATGCACTGAATTAATTTTAAAAAAAGGATGGGGAGAGGTCACTGACTATGGCCAGCATTTACTGCTGTCTCTAATTGCACTTCAGAGGATTGTAGAAAGCCACCTTCTTCAAATTACTGCAGTCCATGTGGTATAGCGTTACACACAGTGTTCTTAATGATTGAGCTTCAGAAATGTTACCCACCGACAGGGTCGGGGTGGGTGGGGACGGAATCTGTGATATAGTTCCCAGTCAAGACAACGCGTGGTGTGGAAGGGAGCTTTCAGGTAGTGCTGTTCCCAAAACGTCTATTGTTCTTGTCCTCCTAGGTGGACAACATTACAGGTTTTGGAGGTGATGTTGAAGAAGCCACAGTGAGAAATGCGGTCAATCATGCACGTTACACATAGTGCTGTCACAGTGCAGCAGTGGCGAAGGAAGTGCATATCGAATGTGATGGCAGGAGCTGCTGGTCACTATCCTGGCTAGTATCAAGCTCCTCTAGTGTAGGAACTCCAACCATCCAGACAGAGGGAGCGTACTGTCTCATACTCCTGACTTGGGACTTGTAGGTGATGGGCAAGGCTTGGGTCATAAATTCCCTCTCTGACCTGCTCTTGTAGCCACAGTGTTTACATGGCTTGTCCAATTCAGTTTCCGGTCAGTGTTAACCCCACGTTGCTCCTCTGGAAGGTACTAATACATTCAAGGACTTTGAAATGAAACTGAATCTTTAGGGGCAGTTTGAAGTGACTGGTGCTGAGTCTGGATTTTTTTCACCAGATGGTTCGTAACTGTTTTGAAATACAGGGGAATGATAACAGAGGAGAGAAAACAACTAATGTTAGATGGCAAGGCACAAGGGCACAATTAAAATTTGTAGTCTTGATACAGAATAATTGACACACAAGTTGTATGCTTCTGAAATATACACTAGATCACTATAGTGCAATATCAACATATGTTCTCACTAGACTGTAAATACTGATCAATCCCAACAAACAAACATTTAACAGAGGTGGATGACAGCAGGCTTGTTTCCAAGTTCCACTTGAATGAGTAAATTTAGTCTGAAGTTTCAGTTTAATATTAAAGGAGTATTTCATAATTGACAAGATGCTAAACCAATGTCTCATTTGCCTGTTCAGACAGATGTAAAAAGATTTAATGGCACTAACTGAAGAAGCAAGAGTTATTTTGGTATCCCATGGCCAATGTTTAATGCTCAACCAACACAGTCAAGCACAGATTAATGATGAAATCTGATTGGAGTCTTCCTCATGTAAACTGATTACAATTCATTGACTATGATGCAATATGTCATCCCGAGGAAATGAAAGGGATTGTAATTGAAGGTTACGTTTCTATACAAGAGTATACATATCATTCAATTCCACTAAACATTCAGCACTATCTTAGCTGGAACCAGATTTGGTAACTATACTTACAGTGGATCAACAAAGTGACTGGTGAAGATTCTTTGGATGCCGTCTTGTTCAGGCCTTCAAAATAAATTGCCATGCAAGTAAAGGAAATTTTTCCCTCCTCCCTTCGTGATGAGTATCTCAGAGAAGATTGTATTTCATAAAAACCGTTTTTATTAGTAACTACATTATTGGTAACATTCACATCTGGAAAACAGTAAGTGAAACACTCATCAGGGTTATAAAATGCAGAGGTCATTCAGTCCATTAATCCCATGCTGGATCTCTACAACAGCAATTTAGCTAGCCTGACTCTAGCCTTCCTCCATAATCCTGCAAATCATTTTCCTCCAGGTCCTAATGAGAAACCCTGCTAAAGGGCCATGATTGATTCTGTCTCCAAAAGCCTTTCTCACAGTGCATTAAAAAACCCAAAAGAACTACAAATGCCACAAATTAGAAACAAAAACAGAACTTCCTGGAAAATCTTAGCAGATCTAGCAGCATCTGTGGAGAGAAATCAGAGTTAATGTTTCGGATCCAGGGTCCCTTCTTTAGAACAGGTTCTGTAGAAGGGTCACTGGACCCAAAATACTAAATCTGCTTTCTGTCCCCTAATGCTGCTAGACCTACTGAGATTTTCCAGCAATTTCTGTTTTCATTTCTCAGTGCATTTCGCAATTGCAACTACCTGCTGCTTGAAGTCTTTATCATCTCACCTTTTATTCATCATGTTAAA
The DNA here is from genome assembly GCF_030684315.1 of Stegostoma tigrinum. Lineage (NCBI taxonomy): Eukaryota > Metazoa > Chordata > Chondrichthyes > Orectolobiformes > Stegostomatidae > Stegostoma > Stegostoma tigrinum. The sequence continues at coordinate 31,375,860 of NC_081365.1, read as the reverse complement.
CCTTTGTCCTATGGTTCTTGACACCCCCGTCAAGATTTTCTTAGACACTATCAAAGCAAGATGACTGATTAGGACATGGGAACAGGAATCCCCTGAATCCATTCCACCATTCAACAAGATCATTGGTCATCCGTGGTCTGACTCCATTTACATGCCTTTGGCCCATATCCTTTAATATCTTTGCTTAACAAAATTTTATTTGTCTCAGATTTGAAATTAACAACTGATCCAGCATCTGTTATCAATATAGGAGTGAGTTCCAAATATCTACCAACCTTTGTGTGTAGAAGTGGAATTCATTGCCGCAGAGTGCAGTGGAGGCCGGGACGTTGGATGCCTTCAAGGCAGAGATCGATAAATTCTTGATCTTACAAGGTATCAAGGGCTACGGGGACAGTGCAGGGAAGTGGAGTTGAAATGCCCACCAGCCATGATTTAAATGGTGGAGTGGGTCGATGGGCCAAATGGCCTTACTTCCACTCCTATGTCTTATGGTCTAAGTGCTTCCTAACATTTCTCCTGGACAGTCTGCCCCTAATTCTCAGACTAGATCCAAAACATTTTTTAAATTAATGTTTGCATACAGGTATTTGCTGCATTAGGGGTTTTCAAACAGGAGACTAACAGATCAGAAACGGTCAGGACATGCTAGTTATCTTAATCATTCTTGCTTGGTTTGTGTCGGAGTAGGAGACAACACTGTCCCTGGAGTCCACCTCATAATATTCAAGGGTATCAATCCAATTGTGATTGACAAAAAAAAAAGCAGGCTTTTAAAGTCTATTAGTAAATCTGGACTCTTCCATTTTAGAAGAGCTGAGCAGATGTCAGAGGACAAGAAAATTGAGAGAAGTATAATTAAAAAACGTACACTGCAGATATCAGAGTGGTGGTGGGGGAGAGCTACTGCCTCAGATACTGTACAGTGAAGCTCACTCTGTGCAAGGACAGGATGAGGAGGCAGCTGAAATTTCACGTGACGTCACATGCTAGCTTCGGAGTATACTTATCTAATCTGAAGGCAACATATCTGTTGTCCCCCAGGAGAAATGGCATAATTGAAAAATCAACCAAAAAGTGGCAAATCCATTCAACCTAATAGTCATACCTGGGCTGCTGAGGTCCACGTCCTTATAATTGTGCTGCCAGGTAATATTTGGCATTGGGTAGCTATTGTTCACAACACACACACCAACCTGAGGTGAATGGAAACAAGCAAAAATAATAATGTTATTAGGTTTCTGGAAACACTTCAGTAATAATATTTGACATTCGTGTTTATTAGCCATCAACATTTTCTCGACTGGAGAACGTTCCAGGAATTTGTGCAGAAACCTTTTGAGACAGGTATCAATGCTTCTTTCTGGCATCAACCTTATCATAGTCTGATAGAGGTGCATGCTGGTTAATGCTAATGGATAGAACAAAATGGCCAGAAATGCACTACTGCACAGATTCCTCAAAGATGCCAACAGCAGGTGGCCCAACAGTTTTACACCAATATAACCTTTCAAATGTGTAAAAACTGAAAGATGTTCAGGATGCTGTAAATCAGGAATAAAAACAGAGGCTGCTGGAAGCTCAGCTGGTCTGGTAGCATCTGGGAAGTAAAAAATCATTGTTAATGCTTCGGGTCCGGTGATCCTTGCTCATAATTGAGGAAGGGTCACGGGGCCCGAAACATCAACTCCAATGTCAAAGGTGTAAACTGATGCCCTTTTGATATGGTCTGGCTCTGAAGTGTAATTGAAACTTCCTGGTTGAACTAATTGACATCAAATTGCTATAAAAACATTTTCTGCATTCATTTTAAACGTGACATCATCGTAAAGTGTTTGTTGGGTTCTTGGTTCCATTACAGCGTGAGATGCCTTGAACTTACTGAAAGTAAACTCATTGAGTTTTTTTTAAGAATATAATTAACAATTAATCAGCACAAATTAAACATTTTATAAATATCACTTAATTCACAGGATCATAAGTTTTTTTTTAGGAATAGAAAATGCCATTAATTCCAACAAGCATGAACCATTTGAAGAGATCAATGCCAGCAAGGCATCTCTCAATTCCCTTCCATTCTAGAAATCATTGCCATATATAACTTGGCTCAGTGATTAGCACTGCAGCCTCACAGCGCCAGGGACCGGGGTTCGATTCCAGCCTTGGGTAACTGTCTGTGTGGAGTTTGCACGTTCTCCCCGTGTCTGCGTGGGTTTCCTCCGGATGCTCCGGTTTCCTCCCACAGTCCAAAGATGTGCAGGCTAGGTGGATTGGCCATGGTGATCAAGGTTGTCTGGGTTATAGGGGGATGTGTCTGGGTGGGATGCTCCAAGAGGCGGTGTGGACTTGTTGGGCTGAAGGGCCTGTTTCCACACTGTAGGGAATCTAATCTAATCAATATAACAATTTATACTGACTGTTTCATTCACTCTTGGTGATGTATTGTCAAGATTATAACAAGCTCTTTGTTCATAACTCAGTGCAAGGTGCATACATAAGTGGTGCAAGCAATGATGAAGTCAAATGATCCAGCAGTCTTCATTGCAGAAGAATTCAAGTACGAGAGCAATCAAGTCTCTGCAATTTAATAGATCAGACCGCATCTGGAACCTAGGTCTGCATACCTAAGGAAAGATCTACTTAACTCAGGGGGAGTGTAACAAAGCTTCATGGAAATGATCCCTGGGATGGCAGGAGTGTCTTATGAGGAATAATGGAGAGATTTGGCCTTCATTCTCTTTAATTGAGGAATGAAGGGTGATCTCATTGAAATATACAAAATTATTACAGCATAGATGCAGCAAAGGTGTCTTCCTTGGCTCGGAGATCTGGAATCAAAGGACACAGTCTCAGGACAAAAGATAGGCCATTTACAGATGAGATTAATTTCTTCAGCAAAGTTTGTGGTGAAACTTTGGAATTCTCTAGCTGGCCCAGAAGACTGTGGAGGCTCAATTATTAAGTATATTCAAGGCAGAGATCAACAGGTTTCTAACTTTCATAAACATCCAGGGATATGGAGTTAGTGCAGTAAGAAGGCATTGAGGTAAAAGATATGCCGTCATCTAGATGCAGGATAGAGTAATAGCCTGATCCTTCTCCAATTTCTCTATTACCATTGGTCAAAAGGTTGTAAATGTCTTCTCCTACTCCACTTCCAATTTTTAAGATAACAAGGTGTGGAGCTGGAGGAACACAGCAGGCCAGGCAGTATCAGAGGAGCAGGAAAGCTGACGTTTCATGTCTGGACCCTTCTTCCGAAATGCTCCTCTGATGCTGCTTGGCCTGCTGTGTTCCTCCAGCTCCACACCTTGTTATCTCACACACTAGCATCGGCAGTTCCTACCATCTTCCAATTTTTAACTTGTCTAATATTTGATCCCTTTACAAGGTGACTAAGTTACCAACCTATCGGTCTTTAAAACCTGAATTTGATCATCTCCAAGCCACTTATTTTAACATCGCAAACAAATTCAATTTTCTTGTGATTTTCTGAGAATATTAATGCCCAGAAGCACATGTTTATATTTCTTGAATCTTTCAAGGCCTGTTATACCCATCTAATAATAGCTGACCCGAAATGACAATGCTCGATATGCCATCTAAGTAATAGCAGATATAACTGTCTTAAAATCCCTTTGCAATTGTTAATTATCATTTTGCTAATACAAATCATGGCCTTTTATTCACCAGGCCATAACTGAATAATTGTAAAAAAACTACACCCATTTTATTTTTCTGTAATTTTGATTGTGGACTGAAATGAGAAAAGAACAGTTTCAAGACCAAGGATTGACTGTAAAAGTAATTACTGCACTTTTCTTAAAGCAAGTTACTAAAACTCATTGTAAGTTATATTTACACTGCTGCTTTGTTTACACAGTGGGGGAGGTCTGTTGCAGATCTGCTGGCACCAGGAAGTGTGTATATAGTGGGATTCGGTCAGGAACAAATGAAGTGGTGAACAGTTGTCAATGACTATCTGCCAGCTTTGAGATTGGCTCTTGGGTTGCTGAATAGCTTGCGGGTATGAAACAGTATGGCCAAAAGCTTTTGAACTCGTTACAGTGGAGATGGTGTCTCTCCGCAGCGAAAAGAAAACCAGACAAAATTCAGTTATTTTCTCCCATCAGTTGCTATATGCTGTTGCTTTTAACCAGTAAGTTAGGCACCATATAATTTATGAATCATTTGCTCTGTGCCGCCTCTATGGAAATGAAAGATACCTGAAGAAGATCGACTGAAGAAGTCCAAGCAAACAGAAGAATAATTCCAGCAAATACTGTGGATAGGTGGTAATTAACTGCCATCTAAATTCTTTCCTCCATAACATGAACATTCTTGGTCTGTGTGTAGGGGGTCTTTTATCAGGGGGTTAGGCCTTTAACTAGTAAAGTTTTACATCAATAGTTCATAGTCATTTACTTACAGCTAGAATCTATCTATTTGTCATCAATAGTAATTCCTATTGTGTACAGAAACCTGGGCTCTGCTTTCTGTTGACCTGGGTCAAAAAAAAATACGTAGAATTCCCCAGATTACCTACTTTGATAAAATCTTGAACTTTTGTGACAATAGTGGAGCTTGATTTCCAGAGTGCCACCCCAGTGGGTTGTGACAATAATACCCAGAGCTGCCCAGCAATTCTGCCATCATTCTGAAGCTCTCTTGCTTTTGTTACCAAGTCACTGACATTGTTGTGTTTTGCACATACCTTCTGCAGTACCCCTTCATTTAGGAATGTAGCCAGTGCCATTATTTCAGGATTTGATGGTGTTTCTAAATGAAAGAAAAAGGTTTGTCATGAGAATATTGTTTACTTCATAAAAATGGGAATTATTTAATGAAGGAAATTTACTTAGCATTCGGAGAGACTGGATGCATTCTACCCAAAGCTTAGCTACAGTAATTACCAGTTGTAGGAAAATAGCTAGCAACTGACTAAGTTAAGTGGTAGTAGGAACTGCAGATGCTGGAGAATTTGAGATAACAAGGCGTAGAGCTGAATGGACACAGCAGGCCAAGCAGCATCAGAGGAGGAGGAAGGCTGACATTTCGGGCCTAGGTCTAGGTCTGAATGTTCATTCAGCTCCACGCCTTGTTATCTCGTTGACTAAGTGAAGTGACAGTATATAAGATCATTCCCAAAAATCCAACAGTCTATTTTGGGAAATAATGAAGGAAGATTACAAATTACATAAAAGCTTCTGTGGACGAGAGAACAAAATCCAGGTGTAGAAGGCAGAAATGAGCCTGAATTTTGTTCTTCAAAGCAAATGCAAGATTCTAATTGTCTTTAGTACATCTGTTGTTTACTGGCAAACAATAATCAATGGAGTGAGTCCAAAGTGCAAATACAACAGTCCTCTGCTGTGTCAGTAGTTACGTTACTTCATTACAATTAATATTACTTACTGTAAACTTTGAGGGCGACTGGAACTTCATCTATGTCTGAACCCACCAACGTAAAACAGGAAAACACTCTTTCATCCTTAATTCCAACATCAGTGATATTCAAGAAGAAATTCTTATTGAGGAGTATCCTGTCCTTGTATTCGGGTATATCTTTCATTTTTGTTTCGCTGCTAGATGATGAGTATGAAATTAGTTGCTCAATAGATGTGTCAGTTAACTTCTGAAAAAGAGTATGAGAAATTAAGGTCAACAACATATAGCCTACGAACAGTTCATTTCTTTGGGGTACGACCAGGGGTTTTCGGGACAGGTAGATGGTGATGTGATGAGGCTCAACTGGCGGCATCTCAAGTTGCTGTTCTCCATTTACCAGCTTCAATGGTGACCATCAAGGAGCATGGACAGGAGCATCGTGTATCCTGGAACATGGACTTCAACCTAATTCCTATTATGTGTGGTGGTGCTGGGATGGGATCGGGGACAACAGGGGGCGCGGGGGATGTGGTTAAAATTTTGCTTGTGTGTTAGGGTAGCTGAATCATAGAACCACTTTATAAGTAAAGAAACTAAAAAAAAAATGCACAGTGATCAGGTGGAACAAACTCTGTGGAGATGTGGATTCTGGTGGGATGTCTATTTCTTTAACACCCATCACCTCATGATCATTTTGTGGAGGCAATGGCCTAGTGGTGTTATCGCTGAACTATTAATCAAGAAATCCAGATAATGTTCTGGGGACCCAGGTTTGAATCCTGCCACAGCAGATGGTGGAATTTGAATTCAATCAAAATATCTGGAATTAAGAATCTACTGATGACCACGAACCCATTGCTGATTGTCGGAAAAATCCACCTGGGTCACTAATGTCCTTTAGGGAGGGAAACTGCCATCCTTACCATGCCTGGCCTACATGTGAATCTAGACCCACGACAATGTGGTTGACTCTAAACTGCCCTCTGGGCAATTAGAAACGGACAATGAATGCTGCTTGGTCAGCAACGCCCTCATCCCGTGAACACATAAAGAAAAAAAGTTTGGATATTTATACTTGCTGCTTCAGCCAAGTGACCCTAATGTTAACGGTTAAATAGAGTTGGCTGGCTAGGGAGAAGTCTCACTGGGCCACGTTACCATGTCATCCCTCCTGTAGCTTGGACTCCTGGAGACATACCACGGGAAATATATGACCCCATCTGAACCCCAAAGGAAGCATAACCTGTCCATTACTCCAATACATGTACGAGCAGAGGTAGGCTACTCAGCTCATCGTGCCTACTGTGCTGATCCATGAGATCATGGCTGATCTGATGATCCTTTACACTTTCATACCTTTTCCCAATGCCTTTTCACTTCGTTATTGATTACAAATCTGCGTGTGTGTGGACGTTGTGCATGCGGGCGGGCGTGTGTTGTGCACGCTATTCGCGTGTTAGAGACACGGGAGGGTACGTGCGTGTGGATGCATAGGTGCGTGGGTGTGTGACAGGATGCATGTGTGCACGCGTGTGTAGGGGGGCGTGGGGGTGGATACATGGGTGTGTGTGTGTGGATGCGTGTGTATGTGCACGCGCGTGTCTGGGTAGAGGGGTGTGTGTGGATGCATTTGTGCGGGTGGGTAGATGTGTGTGTGTGTGTGTGTGTGTGTGTGTGTGTGTGTGTGTGTGTGTGTGTGTGTGTGTGTGTGTGTGTGTGTGTGTGTGTGTGTGTGTGTGTGTGTGTGTGTGCGCGCGCGCGCGCGCGCGTGCGGAGGAATAGTATGTTTCATTCTGAGGATGTCAGTTCAGACGTGGTGTATTTGGGTGCGTGTAGGCTAAGTACGGGGTCAGTTTTACAGTTACTCAGGGGTTAGACTGGGTACTTAATTGTCTAACTTTTGTTGACAACTTAAATTAATTTCATCAGAACAATCTGAAATCACTTAAGTTTTAAATAAACACTTGGAGGATTCTTTGGATAGAAGAACCGATCAAAGGAAAATTCAATGTCAATGTCAATGTCATCGGTAACCTGTTCAGTGTGAGCTGTAATGAGGATTCTGCAGGATCCTGATGCACAAATTCTGTCTCCTTTGTCATAACAACCATCTGGCAAGGAGAAAGTCTACCCCAAGCTATTGACAGCATGAAAATGTTTGTTTGTTTGTCCGACTTTCCTGCATTTTTGGATTTTTTTTTGTTTGTTTATTGTCAAGAGCTATTGAAATGCACAACAAGGAATGCCTTTTCTTGCTGGGGAAAAGACACATTAAAATGAATGAGTTTTCTGCTTCCTCCGCATGTCACACTGTTGCCATTCACATCCCATCTGAGCAATTTTCGGACTGCAGCAAGCATTTTACCAGCATTGTCTGGGCAGAAACAAAAGAAGCAAGTTTCAACCAAATTGTCTGTAACTCCCGAAAGAAAGTCACAGGAGTCCTCTAAGTTTCAACTGAATGATTATGCAGCTGAATTCCTAGATACCTGCCTGGAGTGAGACAGGAAATGCCATACTGGATGACCAATGCGTGTGCTTCTGCTAATGGTCTCTAAACAGTACTGGACGAATCGGCCCCCTTTATACTCGAGAAGTCAGAGATCTTGACCACCTTCTAAATTCCTCACACTTGTAACTGAATGTATTAACACAATCCAAGTAACTTTTTAAAAATTCATTCACAGGATGTCAGCACCACTGGCCAGGCCAGCATTTATTACCCATCCATAATTGCCCTGACTGCAGTTAAGTGTCAACCCCATTGGATCACATGTAAGCGAGACCAGGTAAGGATGGCAGTTCTCTTCCCAAAAGGACCTTTCGTTTCACAGTCGTTATTAGATTTTAAATTCCAGATTTTTACTGAATTCAAATTCCACCAGCTACCATGGCAGGATTGAACCCGGATCCCGGGAGCATTACGAGTGTTTTCGTATGAACAGTCGATCTATAATACTGTTCTGGTCCAAACAAAACTGCCTCAAAATATATCAAGGCGATACATCACCCCAGAGTATGACGTATATAACCCAGAATGAGACATACACAACAAATGAGGCTCTCATTTATAGGCAAGTATAAGGCACTGCATTCCAGATGTGATTTGATTGGTCACACTACTAAATTTTATGCAAAACACACTTAATTCTTACATGGCAGTTAAAATACAAAACAAAAAAAAGAAGAAATAATATACCCTGAACTCTAGCAGAAAACTTAATGATAGTTTATGAAACTACTAAACAGCAACATCCCATAAACATACCCTTGACAAAGGTAAATTCAGTAAAATAGATTGTCTCATATGCAATGTTCCTTAGGTCCAGGAGAAAAGAACGCCAAGCGAAAATTCTGGCAGAGAGAACGAGCGAGAGAGATGTCCTGCTTTTTGCTGTGGCTGACAGAGAGATTTGTAACAGCTTCCATAGCCAGCATCAAAACCCCAACAACTACTGAAAGCTAAACTGAAACCCTGGTTCTGTGGGGACCTGACTACACCCATTCATGCTGCTTCTAATGTTCTATCTTTAAAAATAAGAACAACCTAGAGCCTCAAAAGCTGTTTATCGGCTTGGAAGAAACAACTTGTCACCTCTACCTCAAAACTTCGCTTCAAAAAAAAAATACCGGGACAAAATACACCTTCCAAAGCAACAGTATTGTCACAAAGCCACAAGGCCATCGCCACCCCCTACGTATGGTCTATAAAGGACTCACCACTCTCCATGACACCAAGTTCAAATCACCAAATCGTTTTGCCTCACAAGGGAGTGTTACGGTATCTCCAACCATTGCAGTCACTGTGGTCATTGCTTGTACTGGGGAAAGAAAAACACAATTAACAGTTAAGAGACACAAATTACAACCTGGTTTTAGCCTTCTCTCATTAGGTTGAAGCACAGGAGCAAGATGATTACCTGAACTGATAGGCTCAGATGATAGTTTCCCACCTCCACTCCTCTGTCTCCCTTTCTGTCCAGTCCTTGCCCCATCCTTTATTTTATTCCCCAAGCATAGCCATCCCTCTTTATACAAAGACAGACAATTTTTTAAAAATAGAACAATCTGAAAGTGAGAATCCAAGTGTTTAGATACATATTAAAGTGTACAGGCAAGGAAGAAATGAAAAAAACCCAGCAATATACAGAGTGAGAAACAGATTAAGAAAATGACACATATAGTGTGTATGAGGCAAACTTTACTCTCAAGATTTGCAGAAGATAGAGAAACAATACTAGCAGAACTTGCAGATAACGGCATGTAGAAATATTCAGAAATACCAGGGCAGGGCAGAAATGGCTAGCACGAGGGGTCATAGTTTTAAGCTGGTTGGTGGAAAGTATAGAGGGGATGTCAGAGGCAGGTTCTTTACGCAGAGAGTTGTGAGAGCATGGAATGCGTTGCCAGCAGCAGTTGTGGAAGCAAGGTCATTGGGGTCATTTAAGAGACTGCTGGACATGTATATGGTCACAGAAATTTGAGGGTGCATACATGAGGATCAATGGTCGGCACAACATTGTGGGCTGAAAGGCCTGTTCTGTGCTGTACTGTTCTATGAGCTATGTTCTATAAATACAGAAGATGAGCTGGGAGACTGCAGTAATTCGCACAAAGAATGGGACAGAAGGAGTAAACACAAATAGAGGTGATACTGATGATGTGATAACGGGAACTGCAGATGCTGGAGAATCCAAGATAATAAAATGTGAGGCTGGATGAACACAGCAGGCCCAGCAGCATCTCAGGAGCACAGGAGATGATACTGAGATGGTTTGATAATGGCGACAGCCACTTGTTGCCATACATCAATTTTATCCATTCACTCCAAAGCAGGAATCTTGCATCCCATAAGTATCATTCATTTCAGTGAATCAAGTGTAAATTTTTAAAGATGTTGACTACTTCACAAGCATTTAGGCTGATCATTTTAATTACTTTCCTTTCCAATCACCATTGTAGACAGAGCCTTTAGCTATCCTGTATGCAGTGTAAAACAACACCCCACCTTTGGTGTCTACATTCATCATGAGGCACTGAAAATTATCCCAAGAGGAGACAATATAAATCCTAATGTAATTCAGTGCAATACCACTGTGTGAATTCAACAATATTCTTTCATAAATGTTCATTCATGGCATATTCATGGATAAATGCGTGTATACTCTGTTAGCAAACTATATCAGCCATATGAATCATTTCACCACTTCTACCGGTTTATTTTAAAATTGATAGACAAGTACTTCCAATTCCACCCCAACCCTACACCCCCAATCATCCCCAGTCATGCTGCTAATTTACTGAACACAAAGCAAAATTACAACAAGTTTGAGGATGTACATATGATCATTGTTGCAAAGATTAAAATACAGCAAAACTGTCAGGAATTCTCACAAAGGAGATCTGTTTTCAGGCTATCTTTGGCTGTTACAGCAGTCACCAGAGGAGTGTCTAACCACAAAATCTAACCACAAAAGGCGGAGTATGACGTTTATTAAAAGTGGAAAATGTACATCCAGCACACTGACTGCTATTTAACCAGTTGCATCAGTTTCCTAAAGAACAGAATGGTATTATTTACATACATTTTGTTACCCAGGTTAGCTTTAGGTGGATCATTCATATATATATATATAGCTGGAGTTCTTTACATAGAAAAGTTACTGTAATGTATCTACAACATCGTCACCTGGGGCAGGCAGAAGGTTCTGGTTCTCAGCTGAATGTGTACTATTTTCTGCTCCCAGAGTCAATGTGGAAAGGGCAGTTGATTAGGTGATGATGTACACAAACCCAGCCACCTTCCTGCCCATCAGTTTAAAATCATGGGCAAGGAGACCAACGGTCAGTCTCTGGCCCATTGCTAACTGAGGCTTTTAAGTACCCAATTAAGGACTAATTAAGAGCTTCAACCCATTTCCACTGGGAATTATCCAGCTACCAGCAGGCCTGTTGCTGCCAGGTTTCTTGGTAGCCCTTCCTATGCAAGCAGCTGGACACCTCACTGGAGACAGAGGGGCCTTGATGCAAAGCAATCAGTGCCTGATGGGCAGGGAGTTGCTAACTAGGGGCCATCCATTGGTACTTTTATCCCAACACACCTCATACCCCTTCACCCATGACCCTCAATCTGATATGCCCCACCCCATGTCAATTACCTTGGTTCTTGATACCCCACGGTCTTGGAATTCTCCCCCATTAATAGCCACAATCTTGTCGATGGTACTGCTGAGGGCCAGAGCTATTAGCCACTGAATGGCGAACTGCTCTCACAGGGTGGGAGCTCCATCTCATGGCCGTGATTCCAGGGGAGGTGTGCCACAGCCCAGGAGGTCTGGCTGACCTTTTCTCGAAGAGGCTGCACACTTCTCCAGTGGCTGTGGAGACCCCTATTGCTTTATAGTAGATTTTCACAGATACGTATAAATGTTGAAGTCAGCGCCCCAAGAAAGCACAATATGCACTTGGGTGTGACTGAACTTTTTGTGTTTGCAATACTGGTTCTGTAGCACAAGGTGCTGCTATACTTCCACTTTCTGCTTTCAACTGCACACGACAAATTATGTTTAATCAGCTGCTGCCAGCTAACCCAAATGTTCTATTTCCCCTAAAATCATCGTTTCTTTTGCTTACATTGGACTTACTGCTACTATTGTTTAAACTGTGTTCCAGGTATATTCAGGGTGAGAGGAGAGGCTGGTGTTTATGTTCGGTATTCACAGAGATTGGGAAGGTGCAGTACTGTAAATAGTCCCCACTTCCAGCCAATTTCATTCAATAGAACTCTTTCCAACCAGAACAGTAACACTCTCACGTCCTTATACAGGTGATTGCGGCTAATCTCTCTAATTTGTTTGTTACATTGTTCATCACCCTGGCAAATGAGTTGCATCTAATTTGGGATATCTGTTTGGCTAGGACCAACAGGTCTGTTTCTGTGCTGTACGTCTCCATGACTCTACGATATTGGGGTAGACATCAATATGATTTGAACAGAAGCTAGTCAGCATTGCTTCTGACTATCTCCAGACTGGGCATACAAAGCCATCTCATGGTTCATCATGGACATGTCTGCACGCCCACCTTCCTCTCTGAACTTGTGGGGAGAACCATCATGTTCAAATCAGTGTCTTCTCACAACTGATTTATTGCTCAGCAGAGTGAGCATTGGGGGGAGGGGGGTGGGGGGTGGGGAAGAGTCAGGTTGAACTTCCTACAGAACAATCTGTATGCAGGAAATGGTGAATCTAAAAGCATTAGGCCCTTTAAAAGTTTTCTTTTATTCAGAGACTGAATTCTCACGAGGACCACTCATTAAATTTAAGTCCAATAACACTCAATATGACCAAATCTTAGCTGTGTCCAGCACAACTCTGTAGGTCAGATGTCCCTGTTAGATGCCAGCATTTGTCTTTCAAATATCTTAATTTACACAAGTATTTTCTGACTATTGCATGCTGATATTTGATCCCTGATTAGTCACATGCAAATAACAACATTTAAATACTGTACAGCAACATCTGTCACCAAATCTGAAGATAAATCTATATGCACTACTGAAAATGCCTGTGTTAGCTTCCAAAAGCTTTCCATTATTTTACATGTTTTTCAGGATTTATTTGAGGAAAAGTAGATTAAAAATGATTCAGGAACTTTAAGGTTTACCAGAAGGTACACAATATTAACTAAAAGTTGATTCGTGTGCAATCATTGAACCAACATCCAACCAAGCCTTTTCCCAGGTTAATATTATGTGTTTTTAAGATGAGACATCAATGTATGAATATGAAGATCGTTATACTGAGATTGCCCAGTGCTGTGATTTATACGGGGGAATGTGAGGGTCTGATTAGTGATCAGACATCTTAATCCAGTATCAGAACAGAAAAATCCTGGATTCTCGTACACCATGCAGTTAGATCATTCCCTCAACTCCATTTATCAGCCTTTGCTCCAGGTCCCTTCGTATGATTCCTTCTGTCTGACCAAAGCCAAGTAACAATTTGTTTTTGCATTCATATTCATATATTCTTTTTACATTCATACCCCTTTAAATTTATAAATTTAAAGGCTAACATTCTATTAGAGTTAAAGGCTAACATTGTTGGATTTTCAAATTATTACTGATGCCAGTCTTCAGTGATTTATGTACATCAACACCCAAATCCCTTCACTCCCTCATGGTTCCTAAGCACCTACAATTAAGAAAATATTTTGAATTGCCTTCTGGCCCGAGTCCCTCATTTCCTTACTTGAAACTCCAGATCCTTTCCTGTGTGCAACCGCTTTATTAATTGCCTGCAATTCTAATGGGTCACTTTATAAATTGAACCACAAATACAGAAAGAGTAGAGAGTTAGGTAGGGAGCTCAGCTGGCCAGTAAGTTGTCCAATCCTTTGGGGATGTTAATACTGTAGAGCCTGCTGGGCTCGGATTAGGAGTTTCCACTATGGAATGTTGGGACGGATAGAAAATCCTGTGAGATCTCCAAAGCGGAGCCCAAATTCCTACTACTCTCATTATTCAAAGCTCTGTTCCAAAAGGTGAATAGCTCTCTATCTTGGCAACAACATCTATTATACTGCACTCCCACCACCTCCCCCCCCACCCCCGCCCACCATACTATGCCTATAATGTACTCATAAATAGTTACTCTTTTGTTCTCTTAAAGCCAGACATTTGAGGTCCATTGAAGACTCTTCTAACTGTCTTGTAATAATTTCCATCGGCTCAGAACAAGAAATGGCCTTAAGAGTTTTTCATCTGTGTGACTCAATTAATCTGCAAACTTACTCATGTATTGTAAATATTACCATAGAAGTACCTCACTATTTAAAACCATGCAGTAGCTTTGTTGATAATTATTTTACTCATATCACTTCCTGATCCAATTTTGTTTTCAAACAATACTGAGGAAAAGAGATTGGTATTTTGTTCCATGTGAAGGATTACGTACCAGAAATGAACAGGAGATAATAATCAACACAGACTTTCTATTCTATTGCATTTATTTTCATCCAAGGCAGTTTTTTTAAAAAAAATGTATTTACAGTTTGCCACAGCAACAGAACTCTGCTCTTGCAACACACAGAATGCAACTCATACAACATTTGGATTCATTGCGGGGCTTCTCTTTTTCAGGAGCTTTGCAACAGCTTTTATCATCCTATGTATAAGCCAAGTTATATAGATCATTGCACAGTGGAATAATAATAAAGGAATACTTGAAGTTTTGTTGCAAATTACTCTTTCAGGCACTTGAACAGATTTTTGTTTTCAACCTGCTTCGAATAAGTGCATTAATAAATCTGCCAAAATACTCAAGAAATTATTCTGTGCAAGTTTTAGCTGACAATTTGTTTTTCTGTAATTAGTGTCGGGCAATACACTTAGTTTCCATATACAAAGCATAGGAAATAGGACGGAAATGCACACTGGCAAGATCTCAGATGTCCACATCTTTGCCTTTACCCAGGGATTTCTTGTTGCAATATGATGCTTGAGATTCAATTTCCTACAGTGGTGAGAACCAGGACATACTACAATCTCAGAGCATCATAAAGGAGGCTGAAACTGTTATTAATGAGGAGTGTTATAAACATCATCCAGTCTAATGAGATCAATGGAATTGTAGGCAAAATACTTAAGGGCCTTGAAAAAGTGAGCCCTAAATCTGGTTCTGTTGCAGTTTTTGTAATCATACCCATCATATCAATATAACATGCAACAAACTAGTTAGACCTGGGAGTGGTTATCTACAGCAAGCAGGCCCTATAGCTTTCTACACTCAAGAGGATGTTGGCAACAATGTTCATCACGAGCATCATCTCATTCAGCATTGAGAGCTCACATGCCCATACAACAGAGGGCAGTGGGCGTGCTGGCACTGGGAATGCGCCTGCTTCCAATTAATAACCCATTTATCTCCTTGATGAACTTGTTAATGGGCCGCGACAGTCAGAATGCGATTCTCAAATCGCCCACTATGAAAGGCAAAGAGGCTGGTGCACATTACCGAATGTATTCGCGTGTAATCATAGAATCACAGAATCCCTACAGCATGGCAACAGGCCCTACAACCCAACAAGTCTACACCAAATCTCAGAGCATCTCACCCAGACCCATCCCCCTATAACCCAGCTAATCTATTCCTCCTTGAACACTACGGGCAATTTAGCATGGCCAATCAACCTAACCTGCACATCTTTGAACAATGGGAGAAAACCGAAGCACCTGGAGGAAACCCACACAGACATGGGGAGAATGTACAAACTCCACACAGACAGTCACCTGAGGCTGGAATTGAACCTGGGTCCCTGGCACTGTGAGGCAGCAGTGCTAACCACTGTGCCACTGTGTCACCCTAATGTCAGGAAACATCAGGCAATGTTTACCCTTTGGGGGAAAAAAAAGTTTGGCAATGAAGAGCTATTGCATCAGAATGAGTTTTTTTCATCGGTTGCTTGGCCATTTTTCCCCACACCCAGAAGTAGCTGATTCCCTGATATTCTGCAAGATAACTGCAGCCTGATCATGTCTCAGCATTCAGCCCCACTTCTTCCCAGCATTCAGCCCCACTTTTTCCCAGTATTCAGTACAACTAAGTAGATGCCAAACTTGCCCTCAATCAATTTGGGTATCTGTATAATTAATAAAGAGAGTTCTTTCTTTCTCCTAATATTTTTCCTTCATTTACTGAAATCTCTAGCTTCAAGGAAACAAAGTGTATTAGTTCTATGCAGTATTTTCCCCACAAGGCAACTTTACCACAGAGGACATCACAGAAAGCCCAGATCATTCTTTCATTAGACTTTCACACAAAACTATTTTCTGACGAAGATTTCCATAATGGCTCACTATCCAGGAACTTGTGTAGGAAAATGGGATTGTATGATCATTGGGCTGGACACAGATTCTCCCCATTGCTGACTGTCTTCGGACAAATTGAAAGCGCTAACTTGAAGGATGATTGGCAAACACTCTGGCATCAATGACTCCAAGGGAGGAAACAAACTAAGCGACAGCAAAACACAAGCCCTGCTATTCGACAGTCCTTAGCTATGTATCCTCATGGATCACTGAGGTCTGGTTGTTTTGAATCAAGTCAAGTTGGCTCAGACTCAATGGTAAATAGGAAAATAATACCATGTTATATAATCTGCAGTACACAGTTAGAAAGTTATTGTTATTTTGATGGATTATTCTAAATTATATCACATTTCACGTCCAAAACAGAGCAATTAATTACATGCATTCCATCCAAAATAGATTTCATGAAATGCTCCTAAAAATTCAAGGTTATTTTTCACACCTACAATTTAAATTAATTGGTATACTTATCAACATGAGCATGATGCCATTATACAATGGGGCACTTTTAGCATACTACCTGATATGGGATTTAAGAATTAAAACTGTTCGCTGCAACTCAACCTGTTTTGACCTTGTCCACTTCCAATGGATTCAGAAGTTATGTTGCAGTTGTACAAAACCCTGGTTAGACACCACCTGGAGTACTGAGACATGTCTGGGTGCCACATGTCGGGAAGGACAGATTGGCCTTGGAGGGTATACAACATAGGCTTACAAGAATGATAACTGGACCTCAGGACTTAGATTAGGAAGCCAGATTATTCAAATTAGGTCTGTTTCCTCAAGGATTTAAAAAATTAAAAGGTGATCTGATCAAAGTCTTCAGAACATTAACAGGAAAAGATAAGGTGAATAAACTATTCCCATTCTAGAACAAGGGGCCATAATCTGAGAATTAAAACCAGATCATTCAGGAGAAATGTTACGAAGCACTCCTATAAACAAAATGTACATGTTTGACTACTGTTTGTGGAAGAGAATTCCAATGCTAGATCAATTGTTACTTCAAATTGAAGATAGATCACTTTGTGTGAAGCAAAGGTATTGAAGACATTGGCTAAAAGCAGGATTTTGGAGTTAGACCACAGATCAGCCATGATCTCATTGAATAGTGGAAAAGATTTGAGAGGCTAAATGGCATATTCCTGTTCATATGTTCTGATTCTAACAGGTGAGATAAGCGAGAATAGCAAGTGACCACCTGTGCCATAGAAATAAGTGGATTATTTAAACATTTTAACAAGGTTGTGGGTCTAACACTTTTTCTCCTTAATGTTAGGTTACCTAGACCTCAATATACCCAGCAGCTGAAGGGAACTAAGAACTGTTGGATCCAGCAGGAACGGGTTTTTCCAGCATTGTTTTTGGGAGTATGATGGGTATTTTCTTATTCATGCATGGGATATGGGCATTGCTGCTAGGCCAGCATTTGCTTCCCATCATTAAACTGTCCAGAGTCAACCACATTGCTGTGGGTCTGGAGTCACATGTAGGCCCGACCTGGCAAGGATGGCAGTTTCCTTCTCTAAAGGATATTAGTGAACCAGATGGGTTTTCCCTGACAATTGACAATGGTTTCATGGTCATCGTTAGACTTGACCTCAAGATTATCCACAAATGAATCCCATATTCAGCAGATCAACCCTTCCCTATCCCACATCCAACCCACAAGCTTCCCTGTTCCCATCTCACGACCCCAACTCTCACCGGATCCCCAGCCGCGGCCTCCAATTTCCCATCGAGCCTAACAACTTCTCCATTCCCTGTTCCTTGGCATTTCTGATGCTCATCTTTTGGGCTCTGATGTACCACCCATTCCCAGAGCCCTTTCAAATACCTCATTCCTCTGCCCTCTGACAAAAACCAACCCACACAAATGCTAGCCAGGCAGCCTCATTTGGCTTCTGAAGCCAGGAAGCAGATGGAAATATCACTCAGGCCATGCTGCTAAATTTGGCAGGGCCTAATGGACCAAACACAAAGAAGCCCTTCCTTCATCCATTTCCTGGCCCAGATATTTATGGGAGAACAAAGAGGCAGTGTGAAAAACATTGAATTCCAATTAATGAAGTTTTAAAGAATAGTAAACTTCCAGATACAGCAATCCACCTCCATCAAAAGTGAGTCAAAATTATTTACTGTATTTATTAATTTATTTCTCACTTTCCCCCTGTTATCAGGTACCAATCTTTCAAAGGACCCAGTTGTGAATGTACCCTAGGCTTTATCAATCGTATAGTGAATTACTGTCTCATGATACCTGCTGTTAGCGAGATTGGATTCTCCCCCATCTACTTTCCCAGTAGAAATATCACTAAAGATATTGTTAAAACTTCAACTTTCTTTTGTGGCCTGACCTGTCATGGTAGCTTCCCGCTCGTTATTAGACTTTATAGTTGCAGCTTTTTCCTTTTCCCCATCCCTACTCCACATAACTATCACAACAATCCTGTTCTCTTTAAAACTGTCTCCCTCAAATGTGTAAGTACCTTTTGCTAAGGGCTGTAGTAGTTGAATGGTACCCATTGTTCTATAATAGCCATACATAGAAGCAACTTCAAATAGAGAGATATGGCAGGTTTTCTTCGCCTGTTTAGAATAACACATCATGTGACCATCTGCAAAGGATTAGCAAAGTGTCCTCCCAACTGTCAAACCTAAACTTGAATTCTGTCCTGATTGATGACATGCAAGTCTCCTCTATGTGCTCGCAATCCAATTACTGGCAGTCACTATCCCGAATCAGCAGTACTCAACTATCTGCCTTACAGGTCACAATGATGGCTAATGTAAAATTGTACGTTGGTGCAGTTAAGGGAAAGCTAATCTGAGGCTGTGATTAAGGGACATTGTTAATGCACAACAGGGCAGCTTCACTACATTCCTAACCTGTTCTATAACTGACCTGACAGTGCTTCACCCAGATACTAAGCCACAAAGAGTACGTTTTGTACTCCTCAAATGTTTAAAAAGTCTTGGTAGGACTGGCAAAAAGATCTACTTCTTGTTTGAAAAAAGAATCACATTTTATATTGCAGATTTATTTTGCAATGTATTAATACGTCTTAATTTCCTACCACAGTTAATTTAATTATTAATGTCTGATTTACCAACGGAAACATTTTAAAGGTCCCTCAAGTGCGCTGAAAGAATTATTAAAGGAAAATGCTGTTTAAATAATATCACATGTTCTGCTTCTACACAATAGCTTTGATTAACTGAAATGAAGTAATGGAAACAGCTGTCACCCTGACCAGCGTTGTTTTTTTTTCACAACTGTGTATTACAAGACAGTCACCAGATTCTCATGATTTAAGGAGAAACACAGGACTGAATAGAGCCGGAACAAATCAAGTTCAAAGCAAAAAAAAACAGTTGCTACAGCAACTATCAATTCTTCATCATATTCTATATTTCTTGTCAAATTTTACTGATAATTCTTCCCCTTCCCTCCCGTATGCTAGGCCCTGGACCTTGGCAATGAGCTCACACGTGCTAGCCTTGGTGAATGATGGCAGGGTTTGAAGCAGGATTGTCGAGACGGCACATATAATCCCCACTTTCCTCAACACTCTCGATGCACTTCCAGTAAGTGTGGCTGGAAAACGATTAACAGAGGCCACCCTATTTGTTGTTCACCTTATTAGTCCAGAACCTTTGTGATGATCTGTTGCATCGCTGGCATTGTCCTGGTTAAGACTGGCGATCTCAACATTGAGGAGCATAAGTCCTCAACCTTTCAGGTGTATAGGGTTCAACTACTCACTACATTGTCCACGTTCATCTTGAGCCAGCCTAAGGAAATTTCCTTGGAAGCAGCAAGGACTACAGATGCTGGAAAAGCTCCACATTTATTGACTCAGGAAATTTCTGACTGTTGGGGCTCTTAACTTATCCTTGTTTTTTTGTTAGTTTACCCATTCTTTTTCTGGCAGTATATTTATGTCAATACTTATTTGCATTTTCATTAGTGGGGAGCATTTGCTTTCTTCCTGCTGAAAAAAAAATCTGATTCAAGAGCCAGGTCATACCTGCCAGGTAGATCCGTGGTGACTCTACAAAGAATGTACTTCATTCACTTAACATAACCGTGGTATTAACAGAGGCCTGTGTGTGTTTCCAATCTACCCCATAGAAAACTGTTACCTTTAACTACTTTGCAAGTGGGTAGAAAAATACTGGTAAAAAAATCTTCAGCGTCATGGTATAGACATGAACTGTTAGGTGGACACCCACAGAAACAGGTGTTCCTCTTGTTCAGTATACCTCCTCAGGTAGGGGCAAAGCAACTCCCAACCTATGAGTAGCTCAATATTAAATTATGATTTGGGGTTTGAAAATTTTGGGGATGCATTCCTTGTTTATAATTCCCATTCTTCGACTGCACCTACCAGATTAATAAGGGCCTAGAAGGGCCATGGATTTCAAGTCTCCTCCATGTTCATGTAATATTTAAAATAAACATGGTTAGGAACTTAAGGAGTATGCAATGTAAAGTGAAAAAAGCTTTTTGCACTCAAGTTCAACTTAATGATGGATCTTGTTATTTGAAACACTTCATTGCATAATTTAGCGGTTAATGTGATACAAGGGCGGCATGGTGTCTCAGTGGTTAGCACTGCTGCCTCACAGCACCAGGGACCCAGGTTCAGTTCCACCCTCAGGCGAGTGTCTGCATGGAGTTTGCACATTCTCCCCCTGTCTGAGTGGGTTTCCTCCTGGTGCTCCCACAGTCCAAAAGATGCGCAGCTTAGGTGGATTGTCCAGGCTAAGTTGCCTGTTGTGTTCAGGGATTCGTAGATTAGGTGGTTTATAGGGGTATGGGTCTGGGGGACGCTGAGGGTCAATGTGGGCTTGTTGGGCTGAAGAGCCTGTTTCCACACTGTCGGGGATTCTATTAAAGATCAAAACAATATTTATCAAGGATATCAATACATGGTATTCCCAAAACAACCAAGTGTGTTACAAAGTTTCCAAACAGCAATCATAGTTCTGCAATAAATGTATCTAATGAATTGATATATGGAAAAATAAATCTACACTGTAAACTAAATAACCTGACAATGAATAAGTAAAATCACACTTCACTTACAAACCTTAAATGAGCACGGAGACAATCTGTTCAGATTTTGCAAGACTATCTTCAGCCAATCTGCTGACGGATGGAGGATTTCCAGTGCTAGTCAGTTATTTCTTCCCTCAATCATTTTTTTCCTACAATTTCCAGTCAGTTTTACTGCACTGCTGACCCTTACACAGGATAAAACCTTGAACAATTCTGTAACAAGCTTTAAACTGCCACCAACTGGGGATTAAATCAGATATTATGAGGCAAGTGCCACTCTGAGTGCACAAATCATGCATGCAATTCGCATACAGAAATAAAAACAAAAGAGGGCTCTAATGGTGTAGTGAATAATGTCGCTACTCTGAGACAGGAGGCCTGGGTTCAAGTCCTAGCTGCTCCAGAGGTATATAATAACATCTCTGAACAAGTTGATTACAAGTAACTAGAGAAACAAAATTTTTGCTGCTTGAACAGACTGAATCCAAGAACACGGTTGAGGCCATCCGCATGGGTATCGAACTTAGCTATCAGCCTCTGCTCGGTGACTCTTGTTGTTGCGTTTCCCAAAGTCCGACTTGGAAGATGACTGATGTGATCCTCCAGGGGCACACGGATGATGATGGGGCAAATTTGCATTGGCAGATTTGTAATTGCAGATACATTCTATTTTGATCGAAACGCACACAATTTTGTCAACAGTCAACGTGGCATTTTATAAATTCCTACTTTGGAAATAAAACCAGTCTGCCTCCAAGTTAATAGACAGCTAGATTCTAAACGAAACCTCACACCTAAAATGCATTATCTGACCTGCGATGTCACCTCTGGTATACTGAAAACCTTTAGTTATCTCAAGACAATGACTTAACAGAAATTCTGGGACTTGCATGTTAATAATCCTTTCTAACCGATTAAAGATTTAACAGCCACCTTAGATTTGTTCCACACATTTTCAACAGCTTTATGACCCTTTAAACCTTTGCTTATATATTCTGTATCTGATGCCATCTCTCAATGACACCTGAAGAAGGAGCAAGACTCCAAAAGCTTGTTTTCAAATAAACCTGTTGTTTGTGTCATGTGATTTTTGACTTTGCCAACTGGGCTACCCATTATACACCAGGGCCATCGTTTTTCACCTGTTTACTCCCTCCTCCATGATTGACCAACCATTCATTTCCTGCTACGCAAAAAGAAATCCAATGAGTAAACTAGAAATGTGTCACAAACGATTTATTATTGCTTAAAAGAGTCATGTTGCTAAGGTTTTATAGCTTGCATTCCAGACAAATACAAGAATGCCAAATTTCAAAATGTCTGAAGGAATTTAAATTATCAGAGAAAAGGGTTTTAAATTCATTGGCAACTCTGAGTAGTTGTGGTGTTCCCGTGGAAAACCTAATATTCTGGTAATCCAAAGGTGGTGCAAAGTTTAAAAATATTCCTTTCAGCTGAAGGGAATAGGTCTCTTTGGATGATTGTATGCTTATACCAAACTGAGCCATATGGCAGCTCGGCTGATTCTCTTAACTAGGTAGTTAGTAAATTGATTAGTACACTCACGATTGTCCAACATGTTCTACTGAGTTATGGAATGACATTCAACTGTTTTGAGTTTTGCAACTCTAAGCTGGTTCAGTACAGTTTAGAGTCTGCCTATTATAAACAACCAAAGGAAGCATGGGGAGCCTAATATTTCCCCTCACTTCTCAATAGCAACATTCTGACCAGAATTGACTTGCCAACTAATCAGCACACTAGCTGATCTCGTGCTGTATAAATTGTTGCATTTGTCTCAAATTTGTCATTCTTACATTTGTCCTGATGTATGCAAAATGAATAGCTTCAGCAACACATCTCTTTTCAGAGATAATTTATCATCCTAGCATCATTTCGTAAAATTATAATTTTCAGCAATGTGGTTTTGCAACAGTGTAGAGTAAGTTTCTTGTACTATCTAATCTCATACTATTCTAGTCTTAGACAACATTGAAGGGTGTCACTTAATTGTTGTTTATCTTCTCTTCTCGAATTGTCAAATGGTCCTAAAATTATGTTCGATGCTATGGTGATACTTTCTGACTGCAGGGGTCAGTTTAATAGGTAGTTGCATGGAAGTACATTGGTGAGTTATGTTGTACTGAATGGCAAAATAACAGATAAGAAAAATGGAACAGCTAAGTGCAACAAGTACCAAGAAACAAGGAAAGTCTGTCAGATTTAAACCAAGCAAGCACTGCGAAGATAACTTTAAAATAAAAGTTTTGAAAGTAAGTTATACCAGCTATTAACTTGCCATGAATGAAGAGCACACTTGTAATCCTAACCCATTAAAATATGAGGTGCAGAATCCTCAGCTTCATCATTTCTGAACTTCTACTGAAGTCACTGCACCATCAGTTTCAAATGGCAGTAAACAAGTACTACTGGGAAAAAGGATGCCTGCCTGATCCTAGTGCTGAATACGTGATTACTGAATAGCAAGACAAAAATGCACTTCATTTCTTTGTCCTGATAAAAATAAGCATTCACATAAATTAAAAATAATGACCCTGTCATCACATACACAATACACCATCACTAAAATTAGCATCCACTTCTGGTCATTTCTATCTGGACTAGAGCTGTATTGCTATTGAAAGAAAACAATA
The DNA here is from genome assembly GCF_030684315.1 of Stegostoma tigrinum. NCBI lineage: Eukaryota > Metazoa > Chordata > Chondrichthyes > Orectolobiformes > Stegostomatidae > Stegostoma > Stegostoma tigrinum. Next base: position 31,351,880 of record NC_081365.1, on the reverse strand, counting down.
AAATTTCACCAATTCCACAGAGATATAAAGAATAGCCAGCTTTTATAGTTTATACAAAGTTATGTCAAATTCAAAGTCCTTAATTTATTGGTGATAACTTACAAAAATCCACGGACATGGGAGCAGGCAGTTCTGGAACTAAATTACATGACTGGCTCCACAGTCGACTAATCAGAACAAGAAATGCTGGTAACAGTCAGCAGGTAAAGCAGTGTCGATGGACAGAGAAAAAAGCACGAGTTAACAATTCAGATTGTTGGCCTTTCATTGGAACACAAGTGCTGCCATACAGTTGAGTATTTCCTGCATCTTCTGTTTTTATTGCAGAATTACTGCTAGCATCTATAGTAGTTTATTTTTTGTTATAAATTTGTTCATGGGAATGTGGGTCTTGTTGACTAGGCCAACAGTTTTTGTTGTATCATGGGCTGATCAGTCGGGGATCTTTTTCAAAAGTTGTCAGACACAAATTATGGAGTCCTGCTTTGTAAGCTTTCTCTTTAAAGTCTGCAGACAATACACTGTCCTAAATGGCCCCCAATAAGACCAAAAAGAGACAGAATTATTCCCCATTGTTAGTGAATGGTATCACTCAGAATGACATTAAAACAACAAACGGGTATGTTTAAAGTGGGAAACTCGAACATTAAATTCACTCAATCATTATCCACAGAACTTTACAATTTAGGAGGGCTAGTGGATCAACACATTATCCTGATCATAAGATAATAAAATGTGAGGCTGGATGAACACAGCAGGCCAAGCAGCATCTCAGGAGCACAAAAGCTGACGTTTCGGGCCTAGACCCTTCATCAGAGAGGGGGATGGGGGGAGGGAACTGGAATAAATAGGGAGAGAGGGGGAGGCGGACCGAAGATGGAGAGCAAAGAAGATAGGTGGAGAGGGTGTAGGTGGGGAGGTAGGGAGGGGATAGGTCAGTCCAGGGAAGACGGACAGGTCAAGGAGGTGGGATGAGGTTAGTAGGTAGCTGGGGGTGCGGCTGGGGGTGGGAGGAAGGGATGGGTGAGAGGAAGAACCGGTTAGGGAGGCAGAGACAGGTTGGACTGGTTTTGGGATGCAGTGGGTGGGGGGGAAGAGCTGGGCTGGTTGTGTGGTGCAGTGGGGGGAGGGGATGAACTGGGCTGGTTTAGGGATGCAGTGGGGGAAGGGGAGATTTTGAAACTGGTGAAGTCCACATTGATACCATATGGCTGCAGGGTTCCCAGGCGGAATATGAGTTGCAGGAACAGCAACTCATATTCCGCCTGGGAACCCTGCAGCCATATGGTATCAATGTGGACTTCACCAGTTTCAAAATCTCCCCTTCCCCCACTGCATCCCTAAACCAGCCCAGTTCATCCCCTCCCCCCACTGCACCACACAACCAGCCCAGCTCTTCCCCCCCACCCACTGCATCCCAAAACCAGTCCAACCTGTCTCTGCCTCCCTAACCGGTTCTTCCTCTCACCCATCCCTTCCTCCCACCCCCAGCCGCACCCCCAGCTACCTACTAACCTCATCCCACCTCCTTGACCTGTCCGTCTTCCCTGGACTGACCTATCCCCTCCCTACCTCCCCACCTACACCCTCTCCACCTATCTTCTTTGCTCTCCATCTTCGGTCCGCCTCCCCCTCTCTCCCTATTTATTCCAGTTCCCTCCCCCCATCCCCCTCTCTGATGAAGGGTCTAGGCCCGAAACGTCAGCTTTTGTGCTCCTGAGATGCTGCTTGGCCTGCTGTGTTCATCCAGCCTCACATTTTATTATCTTGGAATCTCCAGCATCTGCAGTTCCCATTATCCTGATCATAAGATTGGGCTGCATTTAATCCTACACATCCTGTCCTGTGACATTTCCCTTTTTCAAGTTTTTACTGGCTTCTACTTTTAAAAAAAAGTTTTTCCCAATACTGCTTCTTTTTGGGCATTCCAAATCCCACCAAATAAAAATATTTGATGACGGGCTATGGGTGATCTCAGCTCACATGTCAGATTATTAACAGTCACTGGTAAGTGGTAGTGAACTTGAAGTAAAATTTTGCATTTTCTACTCATCAATTCACCGATGGGTAGAAATTGTTTCGCCGTATTCATTTTATGGAAATCTCTGATTTTGGAGAACTTCTATCAGATCTTCTGATGTTTTGTTGTTGTGATGACGACAAGGGACTCATTTTTTTTGGTCCTTCCTTACAATTAAGGGCTTTCACCACAGTGATCATTTTGGTGAATCTTTCCTGCACTATCAACCTTGATACTCATCCCAACACAAGACTAAGGGCTAGAAATTCTTCTGTGCAGCAACAGCTTGTCAGGTACTAAACAGCCTCCTAAGACCCCAATCTGAGAAGTGGGAAGGGATGTGGGATGAAGAGAATGAGACAGAGAAAGACAGACAGAGAGAGAAAGATGACGGGAAGTGCATGCTCATTATTTATCATGTTAAGAAATAGCAAAAAGTGTTTAGTTGTGGCTTCAACCAGGAAAACCAGGATATTATGCAGATAATTAGCAGTACTTAAAAGGGCACTGCAGAATACAAGCAACAGCTTAAGTCACCCAAAAATGAGGCTCTAACGACTAGAAACATCAGTATTTTAAAAAGACAGTCTGAATCAATGGGCTGGATGATTGCTACTGAGGTGGATTGTTTCAGTCTGGAAATTTCTCAACTCACTGGTCAGTGCCTCATCAAAAAGTGCCCCAAGTTGCTCAATTTTAATTTGTAGAGGGGGTTTGTTGGGTGTGGTGTGTGTGTACATATATGGAGCATACGGTGCTCATAAACTCCACAGTCAGAGCGATGTTCTGGACAGGCAGCACTCAGCTGTTTTACAAGTTAATAGCCACTTCAGCCTTCACCCTTCAGCAGCTATTTTGGCATGAGAAAGAAAATATCTAGCAAAGTAATACTGATCATTTTTACATACTTGATAGTGAAACAAACTTCTTTCCACAGAACCCAAAACTTTAAAGTCACAAAGACAGCTAATATATTAATACTCTCTAAAATGTCAACTGACCTTTGAATTCAGAACACCCATGGAAATAGGTGTAGCTTTTAAAACTTTGTGAAGTATCCATAATGATGTCAACACAGAGCTAAAAAGAACTCTAAAATTGTAATGCTAGATTTTTCTGACCTATGCCTATCTAAGCATGCCTCGTAAGGATTTTTAAAAACCTCAAAAATAGGTTTTGATTGTCAGCGAGAGATTAAGATTCAGACTTTTTTTTAAAAAAAGACATTAAATTGTGACATTTACACAAACATTATATGGCCTCAAGAGTTTCAACTTTAACTCCTTCAATTTGTGACTCCTACATTGTGGGTTAAGGCCATTGTAACATTTAGAACAGGTTTGTCTGAACTTAGCACACAGGCCTGCTGTGTCAATCATGCCATGCCTCTTTCCCTGCCAGAAAGGAATTGGATCTCTTGGAAAAGGCAAGATTTCTGCAAGAAGGAAGTTTCTGCCAAGTTTAAAGGTCTCCAGTGACCTTTGGCTAATTTAAGTTGTTGGATTTTTAAAAATTCATTCACGGGTCATTGAGGTCAATGGCCAGGTTACTAATTATCGCCCATAGGGCAGTTAAGAGTCAGCTACACTGCTGTGGGTCTGGAGTCACATGGATGTCAGACAAGGTAAGGATGGCAGATTTCCTTCCCTAAAGCATGTTAGTGAACCAGGTGGGTTTTTCCTACAAATAGCAATGGTTTTATTGTCATCATTTGCGGTTTTAAATCTGACACTACAGTGAAGTTAGTCAAAATCCTAAATTAGCATGTTCATTACTGAAGAAGTGAGAAAGAATTATACTTGTATTTACCAAGAGATGTTCCATTTAATGTGTGATTGACCTTTGGGATTTAATGCGTGATGTCAGGTGTCTGATTTGGGTAATTATATATATTTCAAGTTTGGATTTTGAACTCGTGGCATTTAAGTTTTGGTCTGTGTATTCAAGGTAGTTCAATGATTAACTTGTCAGCATTTATAGAGCGATAATACTTTTTGAAATAATATGAAAGAGGGAAGTCTTGGAGTGATAATGGGAAGCTGTTAGCATTGAGTATGATTTATGAATAGCCTCAATAAAAATTGAGAAGAATTATCTTTTCTTTCTGGCAATGGTGCTTATATAAGTTAGATATGTGAAACATTTCTCCTAAAGAAAGGAGATGGTTCAGAACTTTTACAAAATAGGTTACTTCAATACAAAGATTTTAGTTTGAATGTTCCAGACCAGAAGTGTTTGGTTAGAACCTTGAAGTGGTTTGCGAAGTTAAGGAGGTCTGAGCTCAGTTCCATGACTAATCGAGGAAGAGGCTAGCACCTATCAAGACTGGGAGTTGAAAGAGACAGTTAAAATAGACGTATAGATGTGGTAGAGAAGCAAAGTCTCTTTGGTATTTCAGAACTGTAAAGTGATGGCGCTGGGTAAAGGACGTTGTATATTTATGGTGCATTTCAAAAACTATCAAGTGGTGATATATCTAAATAGCTCAGTTTATTTTGCATTATCCTCATTTCTTGTATAATAAAATTGCGTTATTGTTAAAACCACATTTACAGCATTGTGTGCATGTGTTTCAGAGTAATGTTGCCTCACTAAAAAACAAATCAAATCAAGCAAAAATTTCAAATCTGACTTCTCCAGCAATAACATCAATTGAAATTGTAACACTTGTATTACATTAAATTTTTGGATGCTGTGTTACAAGATGTGCAAAAATCCAGTACATTTTAATGGCTCCTTTTGAATGTTTATCAATGTCATTTTGCTTTTATTCTCCGTTAAAGTAGTTTACGATTCTCCATTCTTTTTCCAACTTCTGATATAAATCAAATGTATGAAGAGGAGGCTTCCTATTGCTGTTTGGAATAAAATCACTGTGTTCCTTACAAACGTCTTTGCTTTTTCAGCAATTAGTATACACGGGAAAGCTGGCCCTAAAGCAAGGGCATGATTAACGAGACTGGCATTTGAATAGAATGACACACACCATCAAAGCTTATATTTGAAGAAGGTGAAATATTGGGGGCTGGTAGAAAGAAAAATACTTGTACTTATGTAACACCTTTCATGACCTCAAGACATCCCAAAGCACTTTACAGCCAACGGAAATACTTTTACAGTAGTTACTGTTGTGATGTAGGAAATATATTATCAGTGTAAGTCTCTGCTTTCAGAAAGGGGAACACAAAGGGGAAAAACTGAACAGAATAAAATTCAATCTATAAATTTTAATCAGTGTGGGAATGTTGCTATGGGATGTTATTATGCCAAGCAGCAAGCAAGTACTGAATGAATAGCTGGCAGAGTGCTCAATGGGTATAACAGGCTACATGTCTGAATTCTATCTCTCCCTTACTGAGTACGTCAGCTGGATGTAAAGACAGAAAAAAATCCTATTAATTTTTAGGATATGCTCAAGACATTGTACCTCTAACATTTTCACAAAGAAAGTCAGTGACGCACCCAATTAAAATAAAGTGTTTTACATTTTTGCACACATTCATGCCAACTAGATTTTGAGATTCAAATACATTTGGCCTTTGTGCAATTAAAACTGGGCCAGTTAAGACATGGTGACCAAAATATTTCTTCCTCATGGGTGGCTAATTTGTCTTGGATGATAACGCAAAACAGGAGTTAGTGAATCGGCATGTCCATTTTACAACCAAAACAAAAACAGAAATTACTGGGAAAGCTCAGCAGATCTGCCAGCATCTGTGGAGAGGAATCATTTTGCTTCTGTTTTTCTTTCTAATTTCCAGCATCCACAGTTCTTTTGGTAACTGGTTTCTCTCCTCAGGTGTCACCAGACCTGCTGAGCTTTTCCAGCAATTTCTGTTTTTGTTTTTGGTTTCCAGCATCTGCAGTTCTTTTAATCTATTTTATGTGCTGCATTAGTTTCTTTCCCACTGATTTCAATTGGGAATCAAAACAAGAGACTGAAAACCTTCCCATTTTCAGTTTGTGTTATGTCGAGTGAAATGCATGGCATGCAGTCTTCCATGGCTGAGTTGTTTTTCCTCTCAGTATCTTCCACTCTTTGGTTATGCAAGCCAGCTCTTGGGCCACTTTCTTATGGGATCCTGTGGCCAGGGACATGAATGTGCTTGCCATTACCAGGATTTTCCAGCTTTTAACACTCTGATACCATATTTAAAACCCAGATGTACACTACTTCAGATGTTGCAAGCCAGGAACTGCCTTTCATATTGTTGTGGTCAAGCCACAACATTCAGGACACGGCCCAGTGGAAAAAGAAAGCTTGTTCCCAATTTCACAGGCATGAACTTGGAAATGTTGGACGAGAGGCATGTAGTCCTTTTCCTAGGTGACTGCCACACCATTAGATACAGCTAGACCAGATACAAGCTGGAGGCTCAGTGTTATGTATCTATTGAACCAGGATGCCCAGCAATGTCAAAAGAAGTTCTATGAATCTCTGCGCTTTGTAAGGGTAGATGTCACCAACTTCTCCATACTACCTCTCACTCCCAGGGTTTCCACACACTCTAACTCTGCCACTGCACACTCATCTCACCCAGGTTAATGGGCAACAGCTCTCCAAAATGTGTGCATCATGTCCACTCAACAGCTCTCACCCATCTTGTCCTCTCAAACCACTAACATTCCTGGCATCATCACATCCTACACATTCACTGGGAACTTTTAACCACTTCTCCTGCTCTTGCATCACCACTAAGCGCTCCTGCATCCACTTCTGTAATACTCAATGCTTCTCTCTGCCTCATCGCAGGCAAAACTGCAACAAGTTCCCCCACTCCCTCCTAAATGGACTGATATCTTAACACATCCTAACAGATCTACTTGTAATCTGTTTGTGTTTGACCCACTGGATTTACTGTAGCCAAACAACAGGCTCCTGATTTGCACATGGCCAATTGTCTGAAGCACATATTGTGGTGATTGTAACAAAATCAACAAGGTGGACCTCACTTATATGAGTTCCCTGATTCAGGCAGTTAATCTGGTTCAATTAGGGAGCCCTGGCTGACAGATAAGAACAGGAAGAGTGTCAGAAATTCTAACAGTCAGAGCTGGATTAGTGTCAAAGACGGTCCACGTATAAAGGGTGACTTGATGACAGGATAGTGCACGTGTGTGCAATGACATAGCACAATGCCATATTGCAACATGCATGTTCCTACCTGATTGACTGATTAACTCTCCAGTGTTCACCCATGACCAGTGTTTGATAATCTGCAGCTGCTAGTTAGATGCTCTGGTTTACATGTCAGGAACTTGTACCTTGTTTCCTGGATTCAGTAGCAGGCAGACTGTTGTCAAAGCAGCAGCTGAGCAGTGAGGATGGAGGCTCAGTGTCGAATAGCTTGCAGTACAGCTTTATCTAAAACATATCACGGGAAGACATTTCATTTGCTTGATAGAAATGTGAGAATTTTCAAGGGAGGTGGCTCTCAATTCAGTCAATGAATGGTATTGATGATAGAATTTTCATCAGATTATTGTCAAACGAGGAGATAAATGATATTAGCTGATCATCAACACCTTGAGTATTTTGAAGTATAAAATTACCCCAAAAAACACTCAACTGAAGTGCTAGTTTGAATAAAATGTATATTCTGAACTTTGCAATATTTGTGTTTTTGTTTTAAACAGGTGATGCCACAATTTGAAATTATGAAACTATATCCAAACAACATATTTCTGTTTTGTCTCATGCTATCAAAAGTACTTCATCAGGAAGTCATTACTGAAATAATAAGAATCTCGTAGCTGATTTCCGGAGACAAAGCTCAATCACAAGGTCAACAGGCTGAGTAATTTGTCAGGGACTGATTCATATTGATTTTCAGTGGTTTTAATTTTATCATGTGGATATTGTCACTGAATGGAAAATGGGAAATCTATTCTTGATGTTTAGAATTATATTTGTGATAGTGGATGGTGTCTTAATGGTATTTTTGATACTTTGCACATTTCAGCTAAATCTAAAACCATTATCTGCACATAAAATACTACATGCTCCATATGATCACTCATTCCAGTCGAACAGAAACTTTGAAACAGGTAAGGCTTCACATTGAGTATAATGCTGTTAGTTTCCTTGTGAAAAATCAATCTTGATCTTTACATGTTCACAATTCCCAATTCCCAACAAATTTTGATCTTTTATGTTGAAGGCCAAATCCTGGGAATGCATCGTCAATTATCTGATTTGTCTACGTTTGTTTTGAGGTACAAAAAGTGGTCATTCTGCACTCGTGTTTGAGCTGCCTCTACAGTACCTGTTATGCAAGACTAACCCCAGTTCACCACGTTTTCCCCAAGGCCTTACATATTCTTCTACCTTAAATATTTATTCAATATTCTTTTAAAGGTCCAGCTTGTGGCAAAGCATTCCAGACTCCACCAATCTGCATTATGAAATTCAGTTAAATCTCTCTTAAAACTAAGTGATAAATTTTCATTCCTAACCACTGCTGACTTTTAAAAGCAAAGCTGAATTTAACTTTTAAAAGGTCTCTATTGAATCTCCTTTGTGCCTCTATATTCCAATTGAAACTGTCCAAATTGTTCAAGTCTTGCTTCATTGCTATATCCAGTCTCTGACATCATTCTAGTGATTCAACTTCGTATACATTTATGTCTTTAACACTTCTACAATATAAATACTTCCACAGTATAGTAAAAACAGCACACTGCACATTACGGCCTAACAAATTATTTGATTTTTATTTGAGCTTTTGGTGATCCTTTGACCAATTTTTTATGAGCCAAAAGGTTACTCTCCGTTTTTATGGCTTTATCCTCTGGCATTCACACTAGGGGAATTGCTCATCAGAGTCCAAAGTCTACCTGCTCATTCATTGAGTGCACATCCCACATTTTCCTTCCCAAGCATATTTTACACATATCCACATGAAATGCATTTCCTACCTGCTTCCTCACCCTATTAACCTAATATGTTTTCCTAAATCCAGAGGTTGTTGATTCAAGGTCAAACTATCAATCGTAGTTTTGAAATATTGTAAGGCGAGGGTATGAAGGGATTATGGAACCAAAATCAGGTAAAATTGGCTTCAAGCATAGACCAACCACGATTTGAAGACAAATGAGGGCAGGAGTGGCCTATGTCTGTCGCTGCAAGTATTTTTAACCATCACTCACTGTTTGCCAAACCTATTTTTATAATACCATAGGATGCCAAGACTGTATTCTCTACTTCCAAATCCAAATCATTCATGTATACAAAGAACAAAGCACACTCAATGCTGATGAGCCACATCTTTCCATTTACCTGATTATTGGCAATCAAACAATTTACAATCCATGCTGGTGGAATTTTTCTTGTATCATATGCCAACATTTTTCTAACAAATCTCTTGTGAAATTCCTGATTACCTTCAGAACATCCATTTGCACAGCATTATCTTTAAATATTCAATAGTTCATCTCTTCAAACATACTTAAGAAATTTGTTCAACATTAGTTACAGTTCACAAATATGTGTTCGCTACTTTATACTAATCTATGCATCTCCAAATGTACCTTAATTATGCTTTGAATTATGGATTCAAAGAGTTTTCCCCACCAGTCTCGGTTTCATTTCTGGTGACAGGCCTTCCATCAACATCAGTTATAAACCTACTGACTCCTATGCTTATCTTGACCACACTTCCTCACACCCTGTCTCCCGTAAGGATTCCGTTCTATTCTATTCTCCAAGTCTGTCCATCACCATCACATATATTCCAACAATGCCACATTTCATGGGGTCGTTTCCACATCATGCATTTTCCTCAACTAATGATTCCCCATGGTTCACAGGGCACTCAGCCTGGCCTGACCTATTTCTCACAATTCTACCCATACCCCTTCCCCTCCCTAAAAGAAAAATCAGGTTCCACTTGTTTTCACTTTCCATTTCACCAGTATTTGCACTCAAAGATCATTCTCCAACATGAGGCAATCACCAGCCTCAAACACCTTCTCCCCTCTTTTCCTTTGTCAGCATTCCCTAACGACTGTTCCCTCCAATGACAGCCTGCTCCAGGCCTCCATCACTCCCAACCTCATTTCATCTTATGGCACCTTCCCATGCAACTGCTCTAACACTTGCTTTTACTTCCGCCCTCCTCACAGTCTAAGGCCTCATACACACCATCCAGGTGAAGCAGTGATTTACATGTACTTCTTTTGGCTTAGTTTATTTGTTGCTTAAATACAGTCTACTCAACATTGTCAGATGAAACAGTCTTAGTGGCCGTTTCGCAGCACACCTCTGCTCTGTCTGTAAGAATGAACCTAGCCTTCTAGCTGCTTGCCATTTCAATCTGCCATTTTGCTCTCATGCAAACATTTTTTGTCCAAGGCTTGCTGCAGTGTTGCAATGAAGCCCCACACAAGCTGGAGGCCCAATATTTTCCACTTACGTACTTTACAGCTTTCAGGACTTGACACCGAGGTTAATAACATCATGGCATGACCAATGTCCTCCACTTTGATTACAACCACCCTCCCCCACACCCCAGCCGCTCCCCCATCAAACGCAAAACAACATCCCTCGGGTTCTCTCCCAGTAAACCTGCCTTATTTTCGGTTATGAACATTTACTTTTCACATATATCTTTCCCTTTCTACCAGTAACACTCCCTGTGCCTTTGTTCTAGGCAGCCTTAATAACTGTTCCTCTAGCTTCTCCTCTCCTCTTTCTTAACCGCATAAAACTAAGATCCTTCCAGCCTACTTCAGTCCCAAACATTTAATATTAGCTCTCTTCCCTCCCCACATCCATGCATACTGCCAGAGGCACTGAATTTTTTCAGCACTTTGTTTTCTATTCCGATCTCCAGCATCCGCAATACTTTGCTATTAATCCTGTTTCCAACATTTTTAAGAACCCTTTTCTGTTTTCTAGTCTTGCCACTTAATATTTTTGATAACCTTGACTTATTCTACAGCAGTGCTTTGATTCAAAATCAGGATCTCTTCCCTTTTGTGAAACAGAAAATGCTTTGGCTTCCTGAGCAAACACTGCATAATTGAAAGGAAGACCCCAGAGTCCAATATATCTCTTGGTTACATGCAACGCTACAAAGACGTCATATCAGAGTCCAGGAATAATGCACTGTGAGAAAAAGGTGGAGTACTTTATTTTTAATACTAAATTGTCATATATCATCCATGTCCTCTATATGAAACAAAGGGCATTTAGTTTCTATTGGACTGATTACCATGGTGTTCTACTGCATAAATCAACAAATCTTAAAAAGCCTACTGCAGAATATACATGCAGCGAACTGGTCAGGAGTTTATATGAAATTCACATTCTGTTTACACTGATTAATTTCTTGGCGCAATGGTTTGCATGGAGTAAGCCAGGGAATTTAGCTCCTTTTGCCATTTCCAACTTTTTTTCACCATCTGGGTGAGTAAATGTCAAACTGACGTAGAACTTCGATACACAACAATACACCGGGTGCAGAACAACACCAAGCTGCAAGTGACTTAATGACACATTGTTAAGGTGAGAAAATTCAGCCTGGTACTTAGTCTTCACTGGTCCTAACTAGAAAGAATGCAATTGAAGAGATGGCTGTAACAGTCCCCAAATCAAGTGTTATTTGCAAACAGTGGCTGCTGAAGTGGACTGTTTGAGCATTGCCATGCAACAAAATCACAGCATTATCCAGGAGAGGTTAGAAAAAAACCTAGAGGCTAATAGGAGTAGAAGGAAGAGTACTGATGTCACTGCGTATCGGACCAATGGTTACATTCTTCCACAGAATGAACAAGAACATAAAACCACTAGTGCTCAAAAGCAGCAGGAAAGGTCAGGCGCACAAGGTTTATCGCTTAGAGAAAAAAAGAAAATACTTCGTAGGTTTGCAGGCAAGAGAACGTTAATGAGTGGATGGATCTGTAAACTGCACAAGTAAACCTGAGCCTATCAAAGGCATAGAAGATGATCTCAGACAGACAAAGAAAAGGCAGTAGAAGTACTAAAGGATAACAAAGTGTGAGGCTGGATGAACACAGCAGGCCAAGCAGCATCTCAGGAGCACAAAAGCTGACGTTCAGGTCGAGACCCTTCATCAGAGAGGGTCTCTCTGACGAAGGGTCTAGGCCCGAAACGTCAGCTTTTGTGCTCCTGAGATGCTGCTTGGCCTGCTGTGTTCATCCAGCTTCACACTTTGTTACCTTGGATTCTCGAGCATCTGCAGTTCCCATTTATCTCAGAAGGACTAAAGGATGTGAACTGGCCTTGTCTCCATTGGTAACAGTGTTGTCTCTGCAGGGCAGGCATTGTTGATGAGCTGGTTCAGGAGTGATAGATTCTTTTTAGGCCGTATCTTTCTATTTTTATTCTTATTCTGAAAACTACTCAAACCAGGGCCAGGTCGTGGCGACAGTGGAAAAGCTTTTCACTGCATTTTACTTCTTTTCTCATTGTAAAATACATGTGCTAATAAAATCATTGATTCATTCACTCAAGGGCAGAAGACTGTGGATTCAAGTACTACTCCAGGATCTGAATAGACAAACTCCAAGGCTCTACTGAGGAGGCCATGCACAGAACCTTCTTTCAGATAACATGTAAAACTGAAGCCCAGTCTGCATTGACAGATTGAGACAAAATATTCTATGGGATTATTTTGAAAATTCTGGCAAATCATCCCCGATTCTCTGGTCAATATTTATCCCTCAGTAAAACATCACGAAAACAAATTATTTAGTCTTTATCACACAACAGTTTGAGACATTGTCTGTAAGAGTTATGATCCCAGCTGATGTCAGCTGAACAAGTCAGATCCCAGACTGAAATTTGGCTTGGCAGATTATATCTTTTTGTTTTGTTTTTATTTAATGAAGTAGACTTTCACTGTTACTCAAGCACAAAGCACTGAAGATTTGGTTTCAACAACAAAAGAAAAAAGTGTGTGATGCAAAAGATACCGTAACAAAACAGAATTAATCAAGCTACTTAGATATAACATAAGATTTTTAAACACTATAAAAATACCATATAAATCTTTCCCAACGCCATCACCTTCCAGTACTCAAGTACCGAAGAGAATTACCTCCTCTATCCGATCTAAAAAATGGGCCTTAGCTATTTCTTTTAATTTCCAGTCATGACAGTTTGATAGTCTCCTTCTTGATAAGTTGCACATCAGAGATTAAGCTTTCTCAGCTTCAGATAACCCCTTCAGGGTTCCAACCAAATACTTGTGGTCTGGAATTTCAAATGGAAATCCATACACTGAGGTAACCTATTTGCTAAAGTTCTGAACTCTCACTTTTCTTCAGGAGAAACTGTTTTCTTATATTTGATGCCAAGCAGAGTATTCTGCAAATTGAAACCAGAAGTTTTCTAAACTATGGTTTTTTTCTTCCCCGCAAGCAAAAGAAGATCAATTCCGATTCTTCTAAATTGAAAGCAAGCTAATGGTTTTCAACATCTGTTGCGTCCAATCGTAACTCTCTCATCATCGAACAAATTTCCATGATCACAATAGGAACACACTCAGTCATCCTGATTTTTAAAAATTCATAGCACCAGAAATACTGACAAGTTAATCATTAAACTCCCTTGCACACACAAATCAAAACCAAAATACCACTTGTTCACATTCCATACTTTAAAATAAATAATAGGCACATCTTAAAAGGCACAAACTCGATGTTCCACTCCTATGTCTTCTGGTCATATTTACCATGTTTTAATAGTGACTATTATACAAAAGTATGTTATCTCTAAAGTGCTTTCACATGTTCCATGATCAAGAAAAAAGTCACATAAATTTCATTCACGTGATTTAGCTGAGATCATGTCAAATCCCCAAATGTCAACAGACTAACTCCCTTCTGAAAAGGTGAATCATAAGTGGAGCCAATGTTTCTGGCTATTTATGCCAGGCTTTATTCCAAACAAAAGTTAAGTGCACAACAGAAGGGTGAAATACTGGGTTAAAGTTTGTGGCGGCAGTGGCAGGCATATCATCTGATCCCATGAGCAGAAGATCAGTTGGTCTCAGATAGTCCGACATTCAACAACGTTGCCACAGAAGCATGGTTTTCTCCAGGCAACCTTAAACAGGTGAGTGTCTGACTTCCATCTTTGAATGGAGAAAGTCCCACCCACAAGAGTAACCAGCCTATCTGACTGGCAGCTCTAGCAGTCCCAGCAGCTCGGAATTCAGCATTGGGCACTCCTCGGAATGCAAGGCGGCCCACATAGATCAGGAAACAATCCCAGTATTGAGCACATCCTGAGCATTTTGCATGCAGCGCTATCTGCTTGTTAGGTTTGGGAAAGGGACAAGAGAGAGTAGGGTTATGGTCACCAGAGGCAAAATGATGGAAGGAAGTGTGGGGTAACACCATGAGGGATACCTATGTGCACCAGGCACCTGCCAAAGGGTGCAGTCCCCTCTTCCTCCACACCTTAACTTTTTTTAAAAAAGCCTTTAATTTCGACATCTGCCCATGCTAATTGTGTTATGGCATTACCAAGTTAACTGGTTTGTTAACAAGCTCAACTGTTCATTTGTTGTTTATTTGGGCCACTTACACATATCTCTGGCAGTGGTACATCAGTAAAATGTGAAAAGGTACTTTGACAACAATTATAAACTGCTACGTGAGTAACAGGCTTTAACATTAATATTTGTTTGCATTTCAGTTAACCATCATCTACTGTTCTGACATGAAGTCACAAAAAAAACGAACACACCTAGAGTTCGAAAAATAGCAAGAGTTAGAAACACAACACCTGGAAGAAGCTACATGCCAAATGATCACTACATCTTATTCTACAAGCTGACAAGAGTAAAAGGTAAATTAGCAAAATACCTAACTTTTTTTTCCAAACCGAATTCCTAGAAACAAAGAAAAACCCCACATAAGGAAAGTTAAAACTAATGTGGTAATGTAATATATGTTCACTAAACCCATACTACGCACAGGCAAATCCAATTATTTACAAGTCTAATCATGTCGAGCTAAGATCTGTGCAAATTTTGCTGGAGGTGGATCCTGCTCAATTCCTTTGCTTCCTTCACGTTTCAGTGCTGGGATTGCTTGATTTGGCTAGCAGTATTTCATCAAAATGATGACCATTTATGGCAAACAAATTTATCCAGCAGAAATTTACTGATACAGTCAGAGCAGTTTTGGTCTTTTGTTTATATATTCCTTCATGGGATGTGGGCACCTATGGCTAAGACAACATTTACTGTCCTTCCCAACTGTCCTTGAGAAGACAGAGGTGAGCCTGCACCTTGGACTACCGCAGACCGTCTGATCGAAAGGGAAAGATCAGGTCAGAGCTCTATAGCACGGAAACAGACCCTTTGGTCGAACTTGTTCATGCAGATCACATTTCCCAAACTAAACTAGTTCATAACCATGTACCTATCCAAATGTCTTTTAAATTTTTAACTGTACCTGAATCTATCAATTGCTCTGGGCAGTTCATTCCACATTCATGCTGTGTGGAAGAAGTTGCCCCTCAGGTCCCTTTTAAAACTTTCACCTCTCACCCTAAAAATATACCCCCAGTTTTGAACACCCCCACCCCAGGGAAGAGACTTTGCTATTCATCTTATCTATGCCCTACATGATTTTATAAACCTCTGTAAAAGGTCACCCTCAATCTCCTACCCTCCACTGAGGTAAGTCCCAGCCTATCATGCATTTTCCTTACAACTCAAATCCTCCAGTCCCAGCAACAACCTGGTAAATCTTACAGCATCCTGTACAAACTCAACATGATGTCCCAAGTCCCATGTTCAGGGGTCTGTGCACTGAAGGCAAGCGTGCTAAATGCCTTAACCACCCAGTCTACCCATAAAAGAACTTTCAAAGAACTATGTACCTGAACACCTAGATCTCTCTGTTCAACACCACTATGCAGGGCTCCACCTTGCCAGTGTCTAACAGAAAGATTGTGAGCCTACCCAGCCAGCGCCCTCTCACAAAGTCAAGACGGTCAATTTAAATAGAAATGAGAGACACACCAGGGCATAGACATATTCATCCTGCTGTGGTGGCTCAGTGGTTAGTACTGCTACCTCACAGTTACAGGGAGTGGACCTGTGTGGAGTTTGCACGTTCTCCCCATGTCTGCGCGGGTTTCCCCCGGTGCTCCAGTTTTCTCCCACAGTACAAACATGTGCAGGTTAGGTGGATTGGCCATGGGAAATACAGGGATAGGGTACAGGGGCATGGGTCTGGGTGGGGTGCTTTTCAGAAGAACGGTGTGGACTTGATGGCCCAAATGGCTTGCTTCCACGCTGTAGGGATTCTACTATTCTAATCGTGTGGAAGTATGGTATTTAAAAGGACTAATGCCTCATTGCTTTAAACTGCTTTCTGCAGAAGAGGGACAGAGAGAAAAATGCCATGTTTCAATCATTCCTGTAATGTGTCTGGACAAATGTGGGTCATTGGTTCTTTGTTTGTGGATACTTCATCATGGAATGTTGGTAATTTTTGTCATTGTCAGTCTGCCATTGCCTCCCACTCTCAGGGAAGCCAAAACCAAAACCAGATCAGCTGGAACATCAATCAAACCCAGGCTGTAGGTGTTACTATGAACTGTATGCTAGTCGCCTGGACAACAAAGCTGAGCAGCCCCAGATGAAGCTTTCAACAAATGAATTTCCATTTGCTGGAAATCGCAATTAAAAGAATTCTGAACACTGGAATGATTCTTCAGATGACTTCACAGGCATCTATCTCAGTCCTTCTTTAAATTTTGCATGCACTTCATCAATGGCATGCATCTCAATGTGTGCGATTTGTGACTAACTACTACAGTAACAGGGGCACTGCTGCTAACTGAGGTCAAAGTACAAAAATCATACGTACATTGCACAATTTTCGATTTCCTCCAACATGGAGCTAATGACTACTCGTGTGCATAATCATTCTGGAATGTTTGCTAATAGCAGAAAATAGGACAATTAGAGAATAAGGTGGAGGTTTAGAGATTACTACCTCTTTCCATTTTCTACTGCAGCTTTGCAAATATTTATAGAACCCATCTTTTCAGCCAAATCACCTCTCCTAACACATGGTGGTTGAAGACCTACTGTTTCAATCGATTTGTTAGTTTAACTGCAGCCTCCTAAAGGGGTTTAAGATGTTTCTGACATTAAAAGCAACACAAGAAGCGCAAATTGGTGTTGATATGCTGAAGGGATATAAGGCTCTAGATATTCAACTACGATGATGCCATCTTCTGAGTCAACCATATCAACTTAGGATTTTAGACCAAATTTCCTGCACAACTCACTTCCCTGATATCTCAGACCTGCAAAAAAAAAGTGTAATTTCAGTCAACAATAAAGAGAATGGAAAGTGAGCTGCTCATTTCTGTGATGGTGGCGCTGAAGACTTTTTTAAAAAATCAACTAGTACTTCTCTAGTTAGCTCAAGTGGTTGGATGGCTCATATGTTCAACAGTGACCAACATTTAACACCTGCTCCAGCTGTGAGAAACTTGGGGACCTTCCTCCTTGCCTAGCCCAAGGGTGAACAATGGAAAATCACTGCTGTTAATGGCTGATGAAGCATTAACAGACAAGTCAAAGGCCCTGACTACAGACAGGCTTATATATCATGTTACTATGCTAAATAATTATACAGAGTGGCAATGTGCCTATTACAAAGGCCATTCTAGTTGCTTAATTCTTATGAATACAGGAACAAGCAAATTGTGATACATCCATCACTTCAAGTGCTGTGTATCAGTAAGAAGAATGGAAAAGAAAACAACAAAAATTCAGCATCAAATACCAGAATTTTCAATTATATCAAAATCAAGTGGATTTAGATATCAACCTAGACCAGCACATTCTGATGTAAGTACCGGAAACTCAAGCTAGCTGCTTTCTTGCATGGGGTTGGAATTTTGTAAATAACCTAGGGTTTCAGTAGATATAAAACAAACAGAAGAAATGTAGACACTGTCAATCAGAAACAAAAACAGAAGTTGCTGGAAAAACTCAGCAGGTCCAGCAGCTTCTGTGAAAAGAGATCAGAGTTAACATTTTGGGTCCAGTGACCCTTCCTCAGAATTGACGGTAACGAGGAAAATGTCAGTTCATATGCTGAAGACCATGTGGGGGGAGGGGTTAAGGAGTAAAAGATAGGCGGGGATATAACCCAAAGAGAGAGAAGAGCAGTTGGACAGTCTAAGGAGTAGATAGTGATCTGGCTAGGAGGGCGAATAGCTGTTAATGGAGAATGTTAACAGCTAACAACAGATAGTATGATAACAAGGCCTGGTGTGTGGGTAACAAAGTATGGAGCTGGATGAACACAGCAGGCCAAGCAGCATCTCAGGAGCACAAAAGCTGACGTTTCGGGCCTAGACCCTTCTTCAGAGACGGGGATGGGGAGAGGGAACTGGAATAAATAGGGAGAGAGGGGGAGGCGGACTGAAGATGGAGAGAAAACAAGATAGGTGGAGAGGAGAGTATAGGTGGTGAGGTAGGGAGGGTATAGGCCAGTCCAGGGAAGATGGATAGGTCAAGGAGGCGGGATGAGGTGGTAGGTAGGAGATGGAGGTGCGGCTTGAGGTGGGAGGAAGGGATGGGTGAGAGGAAGGACAGGTTAGGGAAGCAGAGACAGGCTGGCAGTGGGGGGAGGGGACGAGCTGGGCTGGTTTTGTGATGCAGTGGGGGGGAGGGGACGAACTGGGCTGGTTTTGGGATGCAGTGGGGGGGGAGGGGACGAACTGGGCTGGTTTTGGGATGCAGTAGGGGAAGGGGAGATTTTGAAGCTTGTGAAGTCCACATTGATACCATTGGGCTGCAGGATGTGTGGGTAAGCGTCTAGCATATGGGAGAGTTTAGACCTTAATATTATTGAACTCAATATTGTGTCCAGAAAGCTGCAGGGTTCCCAAACAGTAAATGAGGTGATGTTCTTCCAGCTTATGCTGAGCTTCACAGGAACGCTTCAGCCGGTCTGAGACAGAGATGTTAGCCAGGGAAGCACGGTGCTATGTTAAAGTGGCAAGCAACTGGAAGCTTAGGGTCATTTTTGTGAGCAGAATGATTTTTGCAGGCATTTTGCATGCTCTGAATCAAGCCACGGTCACAGGTATCTCCAGGATGATTAATGTTCCATGGACAGCGCTCTCGCTGCATCCTGAGATCCACACTCAGTGCCATGCAGCGTCAGATGTACACTCACAATGTTTCTCTCCAACAGCATCGCAACACACTGGCTGAGGGTTGCACCATTCCGCAGTTCCACTTCATCCTCTGGCTCATTCTTTCCTTTCAGGCATCAAGGCCCACAAGACGCAACAACTCAAAGATACCCATGGGCTTTCATCCACTCCCCTTCCCTCTGATTTCATAATCGCCCCCGGTCCCACCTCCTGTCAGGTATTCACCATCTCTCCTAACCTTCCACACTCTGATGCTGAACTCAGCAAAGGCCTCAGCTTTAATCCCCGCATCCTCACCTAAATGAATTTCAGGCACAACATGATGTTAAACTGTTCTTTCACTGTCCTAGCCTCCATGTCCATTTCTTTGCAGAAGAGTCCTCTCCCTGTCCCACAGACTCCTTAGCCCAAATCCAACACATCCCTCCACCTGGACTCCTCCGTCTGGTCTTTTACCTACACTCGTTCTGTTCGTTGAGAACTGTGGATGTGACATTGATTGCCTAATTTCTTCATCCCCTCACCCAATCCAATCTGTTACCCTCCAAGCTGAATACACTCCATGCGCTTAGATCTAACCCTAACTTTGTCATTAAGCCTATCGATACGGATGGTGCTGTTGTACTGACCTCTACATTGCAGAGGCTGAGCACCAGCTCACAGATACTTCCTCTTACCTTCCCCTGGACCATGGCCCCACCACGGCACATCAGGCCATTGCATCAACAACAGTCACTAATTTCATCAGGCAATCTCCCCCTTCCCAACTGCCTCCAAGTTGACAGGCCCCTAGCCTCGCACAGCTCGCTTCTACTTCCTTCCAAAAATCTACAACAGGACTATCGGGGCAAACCCATTGTTTCTGCTTGCTCCTGCCTCACAGAACTCATCTCTTCCTACCTTGATATCTGTCTCCTCTCCCCTGGTCCAGTCCCTGCCCACATATATCCATGATTCCTCTGATGCCAGTTTCAGAATTTCCAATTTGTAGGCTCCACTGTCTCCTCTTTACCATGGGCGTGCAATCCTTTTACACATCCATTAACCACCAAGGTGGTCTCAGGCCTTCCTGCTTCTCCCTGGAGCAAAGGCCTGAACTGTCCCCACCCAACATCATCCTCCCGCACTTGATCAAGCTCGTCCTCGCCCTCACAACTTCTCTTTTCACTCCTCTCATTTTCTTCAGGTCAGCGGAGTGCCTAATGGTTACCTGCATGGATCCCAGTTATGCCTGTCTCTTCAGGGGGAATGTGGAACATTCTTTATTCCAGTCCTATTCCCGCCCCCACCCACAACTCTTTCGCCGATATATCTCGGATATCATCAGTGCTTCTTCCTCCTCTTGTCTGGAATTGGAAGTGATTATTGATTTCATTTCCAATTTCCATCCTGTCCTCACTTTCACCTGGTCTTTCTCTGACTCCTCCATTCCTTTTCTCGACATCTGTTTCCATTTCTGGGGATAGCTGACCACTAATATTCACTCTAAAACCAAGGACCGCAAAAGCTGCCTGGACTATACATCCTTAGACCCTGCTTGTGGTAAAGACTCCATTCCATTCTCCTGGTTCCTCTTTCTCCTTCGCATATGTTCCAATGAGGCTAGCTTCGACAAGGGAACCTCTGAAATGCCCACTTTCTTCCTCAACCAAGGATTTATCAGCACCTTTGTCGACAAGGGGTCTCAACCAGGTCCGACCAATCTCCTGCACTTCCGTCCTCACCTCATCTCTTCCCTCCCACAACCGCGATAGGGTTCCCCTTGTCCTTACCTACCATCCCACCAGCATTTACATCCAGAAGATCATCAGCCGCCATTTCCACCACCTCCAGCGAGATGCTACCAGCAAACGCATATTCCACTCCCCTCCTTTGTCCAGCCAGCACAGGGATTGTTCCCTCCGGGACACCCCGTCCACTCTTCACCTCTAACACCCCCTCCACAGCCCTATGGCACCTTCCCCTGTAACCAGTGAAGGTACAGCACCTGCCCATTTACCTCCTCCCTCCCCAGCATCCAAGGGCCCAAAAATACCTTCCAGGTGAAGCAACACACACAAACAGTTCCCAGAATCCAGTCCACTGAATTCGCTGCACACAATGTGGTCTCCTCTACATTGGGGAAGTGAAGCATAGATGTTCCGCAAAGCGGTCACCCAGTCTATGTTCTGCTCGCAAAAAAGACCTTGAGATTCCAGTTGCCTGCCACTTGAACATACCACCCTGTTCCCTGGCCAACATCTCTGACTCAGGCTAGCTGCAGTGTTCCAACGAAGCTCAGCGTAAGCTGGAAAAACAACACCTCATTTTCTGCTTGGGGACCCTGCAGCCCTCCGGACTCAGTACTGAGTTCAATAATTTTAGGACCTGAACTCTTCCATGTCCTCGCACCCCCCTACCCCATGCAGCAGGCTTCGTTATCAGATATAGTAGGAACTGCAGATACTGGAGAATCTGAGACAACAAAGTGCAGAGCTGGACGAACACAGCAGGCCAAGCAGCATCAGAGGAGCAGGAAAACTGACATTTCAGGCCTAGAGAAGGGTCTAGGCCTGAAAGGTCAGCTTTCCTACTCCTCTGATGCTGCTTGGCTTGCTGCTATATCCAGCTCTGCACCTTGTTATCTTTTTATCAGACAATCTGCTGTTACAACACTACCTACTGTTAGCCATTAACCATCTCCATTAACAGATATTCACACTCCTAACCAGATTGTTATCTACTCCTTAGTCTGTCCACTGCTCTTCTTTCTCTTGGGGCTCTATCCTCACCTTTCATTTACTCCTTATCCCTCCCCACTCCCTATCTTCTGCAAATAAACCAAGACTTTCTTTGCTACCATCAGTTCTGAGGAAGGGTCACCAGACCCAAAACGTTAACTTTAATTTCTCTTCACTGCAGCTGCCAGACCTGCTCACCTTTTCTAGCAGCATCTGTTCTTATTTCAGCAGACATATCTGAGAAATACGCACAAATAATTCAGGCGATTTTTACACATGGGTGCCACGGCTTAAATCAGTTACATGTGATTTTCTCACAGAAACGGAGGATCTGTTTTGCCATAATAACAAGGAATGGTTTCTGCAAATTCAAAACCAATGAGTGAGGTGTAAATCAGAAATGAAGCTGCAAGTTTTACTTTGACCTTTTCAAGCAATATGCTACATCAAAGTTGAGCTCAACACATAGTCCATTACATATTCAGAAAAAAAAGTGAGATTAATTTCCATCGCGATGAAAAGGGACTCAACTGTTTTTCTTTAAAAAGAAAACTGCGTCATCGCCAAATATTAATTCCGAGTAATACAGAACTCTTTTTCCAACTAACAACGACAGGAAGGATGTTCTTCCAGTTTCTAACAGTATTACAAAATCAAAGGAAGTGAGACGACCACTGAGAGCTTCTTAACCCTTGCCCAGTAGATAAGACGAGAACACAAATAATATTAATAACAATTCACAGCTGGATAGGACAGTTCGCATATGAAAGACATTCCGAATCATTTAAAACTACGCTCTAAACAAGAACCTTGATTATTATTTGGTCTTTTCTTGAAAAATCAATGCAGAACATAAAATAACCCTCTCAATAGGATGGAAAAGAAAACCTTGAAGTTAATGTGTTCTGTTAATCTAAAATTAAGGGTGGACCATGAAAACCATGTGAAATATTTATCTCTGTGCTGCAGTAGATTCTTTCAACTAAATATCCTGATTTCTTTCCCTGAATTAGTATATTTCCCCATTTACATTTTTCCTTCATCGCCACTGAAATTTGATATTGTATTATTATTTATGTATTTAATGTAATAACACAGGCCCCCTTTCTGCACCAGGATTTAGTCTGGCATGGTGCTAAATCCATCACAGGGGCACAGTCCCTTTGGTACCAGTACTTCTTCCAAGGCAACATTCTTTATTTCTAAGCTTTAGCAGTGAGTAACAACAGGATATTGGGAGGTGGCAGGGGCACACGTAGAGCTCAATATACCCTCATTCAACATTCACGCAGCTGCAGTTTCAGTAGGACAACTGGACAGTGACCAGGAGCGGCAGCAAATATTATGTTCACTTGAAAAAAAATACAAACAATTCAAATAAAGTCAAACATCATGGGATAGTCATTTGGAGATGAGGAGAAATAAATAGGAACAAGGTTTTAAATTTATTTTGATGGTGAAAGTCATTCAAAACAATGTGTTACTAATAAGACATGCCAGTTTGAAAGTTTAGTTTTAGTGTACAGTTTGGCTTCTAATTACTGATGACTATAACTTGTCTGGAGGTGATAAAACAGAGTCATCTGCTGTGTGAGCATTTAAACATTCTTATGCTATAATTACACATGAAATTGCCCATAATTTTCCAAGAAATTCTAGGCCAACAGGAGATGTATGTCTACAACGCAAGTTCAGGTTTTATCTTATTCTGACATTTTCAAAGCAAGATGCTACACTAAATTATAAAATTACGTCATCCATTACATTCTTAACACATATGACAAGGAATGAAAGATGACCATTCGGCCCTTTCATCCTGTTCTGCCATTCAATAAGATCATAGCTGATCTGATTTTTACCTCAACTCCATACTCCTACATACACCTTTCATCCCCTCGGTCATCAAGAACTATCTACCCAGCCTCAAAAAAAATAAAATTTGCTGACAATGCCCTTTCAGAACACTAATTCCAAAGATGTTCAGAGAATTTTTTTCCTCATCTCAGTCTGAAATGGGTGGCCTCTTATTTTTAAACATTGACCTCTAGTTCTCCCTTAACCTGATTTGATTCAGGCCTGCTGATAACTATGACATAACTTCCTGCTGGCAATAAATGGACTGCAGTACTGAGAGCCTGGAAACTCTGCCTAAGGAATAAAAGCATAAAAAGACAAGGCAAAGGCTTGGACAAGGCAGCATGGGGGCTCAGCGCTACCTCTCGGTGCCAGGAACCTTGGTTCGATTGCAAACGTTTTCCCTGTGTCTGCGTGGGTTTCCTCAGGGTGCTCTAGTTTACTCCCACAGGCCAAAGTCATGCAGCTTAGGTGGATGCAGGCCAGGGGAAATGCAGGGTTAAAGGGACAGGGTGGGTCAGTGTGGGCTCAATGAGCCGAACAGCCTGCTTCCATACTGTAGGGGTTCTATGATGTAAGGTATTGCAAGGCACGGTTGCTGTGAACATCGAAATAGATTCAAAGTCAGCAAGCACTATGACAGCAAGTGAACAGGCTGCAAGCGCTGTTTGAGCTGACTGTGTCCCTCTCAGCACAGAGCATCCTTGCTGCACCACTGCAATAATAAATACCAGTACAGCATCGAAATAGCAGCAGGTGCATACTTTACATGGATCGGGTATGTGCCGTGAGGGTTCTCAGATTCTCACATGTAATGTCCAGTGACACAGGCTATCACACGGTTGTGTGAGACCAGCACCCATGGACTGTGCTGTGAGATGCTGGTATCCAACATCAAGTCCCATGGAGTCAGTTATGAGTGAAGTCACGAGCTGCGTATTTTGACTTTCATGTCAGAATTCTCAACGTTTCGCTTTTTGATGCATTTGGCAAGATAGGAATCTGAATATAATAAGTTGAGTCATGGCATTAATAAGGTATTAACCATGCTATAATTCCCCTCAGTTGGCAACTCTACTGCTTAGCAAGAAACTTGCATTGCTGCTCAGCAGGTAGATATGAGATGCTCCTGATCTCGTGTCATTCTGCCACAAATCTCGTTATAGCCCACATTGCTCAGACTCCTGGAGATTCCACCCTGGTCTATTTTCCTTAACCTTCATTTTTGTCTTTAAAAATAAATGCATTGAGCTGCACAATGAATTGAATTATTGTTCTGCTCTGGATTTTAATGTAAGATTTAGAAATGAGACAGCCTGATGAAGGGTCTAGGCCCGAAACATCAGCTTTTGTGCTCCTGAGATGCTGCTTGGCCTGCTGTCTTCATCCAGCTCTACACTTTGTTATCTTGGATTCTCCAGCATCTGCAGTTCCCATTATCATTGGGGAACTACTTTATTTTGGCTCTGCTTAGAAAAGTTCCTTACCTTGTATGGCCAACACTTACTTCCAACTGTACAACAGATCAAACAATACACAGATAAAAGACTGGCAAGCGAGTTTGGAGAAGATTTGTAGCTCAGGTTGAGTTCTCGATGTGAGTTTGCTCGCTGAGCTGGAAGGTTAGTTTTCAGACGTTCCGTCACCATTCTAGGTAACATCATCAGTGAGCCTCCAACGAAGCGCTGGTGTTATGTCCCGCTTTCTATTTATCTGTTTAGGTTTCCTTGGGTTGGTGATGTCATTTCCTGTATTGGTGATGTCATTTTCTGTTCTTTTTCTCAGAGGATGGTAGATTGGCTCCAAATCAATGTGTTTGTTGATGGAGTTCCGGTTGGAATGCCATGCTTCTAAGAATTCTCGTGCGTGTCCACGCCTAGAATCCATCCTAGGACAAGCCAAACAGAGACACGCACGAGAATTCCTAGAAGCATTGCCTTTATATTAGACTTAAATTGAATATTTGCCAATTCTTAGCGGCAACCCCAGTAGACACGTGTCAGATTTCACTTTTTCACTGGCAAAGAACTATTTTATATACCAGGTCTTCTCAACATCTGGTCTCAGAAAATCCTGGCAGGTTTACATTTCAGTTGGCACTAGATGTTCCAATACCCACCAACTAGGAATTGGCATTTCTCTACAGCAAATTAAAATGGACTCAAAACATTTACTTTCTTGTTCCTAAGACCGCACTGGTCTCTCTGTGGCTTGTAGCGGGTCCCAGCCTGATCTCTCAGAGGTATGCTGGCTGTTCTGTCAGTGGCTCTTGGCAGTATCTCAGCTCAGTGTGAGAGTGGATCCTGTTTGGGCATGTTCCTGAGGCACTGGGGGAGATCAGAGAAGCAGTAGTTTCAGCAACAGCGATGGTATCAGCGGTGGCAGCGTCAAGAACAGATAGCAGAGTGATATAACTGGGCGACTCATCAAAGACTGTGGAACTTTTAACATATTCCTTTATTTTCCTAGTTTAAATGACTTTATTGTAAATTATTACCGATTTCTGTACTTTTCTAATAGGTAGGATGGAAATAATTTAGCCTTTTTTCATAAACAATTTCTATCTCCATGTAAGTAGCTTGGTATTAATGTTGCAAACCTAAAGTCTTTGGTTAAAAGGGTGAAGGAGTTATTTGAAGCTAAGAAAATCTACACTCGGTTGTAATGAAGGCACCAAGAAGAAATTCAGATTCTCAAGATGGTGAATTGAAGCCACAGTTAAATTATGTTCGAAGGATGTGAAAGAGAAGGGAATACTCTCTGATGGGAGTAGCAAGAAAGGATTAATTTTGAGATTGTACTTCTACCATGAATTACAAAATCTCTAAACTTACGTTGTAAGTAAATTGTTTTGCTTCTTCTACATTTTCATTTCTTTTGCATAACAAACTACTACTTAGTTGTTAAAGCCAAATCTGTAGCATCGCAGGCCTACGTTTTAGTAAGAGACCAACTCATTAAGAGAAAAATGTACATAAGCTATCAAGACAGATGAGCGCTTGGGATCTGATTTGTCCAGTAATAACATCAGTTAGATCATAATAATATGTATAAAGTATACAGAAGGAAAAAACAGTTCTGTATTGCACCCAATTCTGTTCGCACACAAAACGAGCTTCCATGTTGGTAGTTTTCAAACAAGTGTGAGAAAGGTGTGATTATAAGTATCACAACACAAATATTATGGCTGCCACAAAATTTCAGTGGAAATTCCTATTTTCTACAACTATATACATCTAATCGACTCAAATTGTTCTGGTTTCATTACTAATATCTTAACATTTTTATAAGCCTTCAAATTCTGAATCCTGAGGGCCTTTTGTGTGCTGAAAGCTGGGTCAACATTTAACAAACTTATGAAGGAGTCAAAACAACGAACCAATAGCAGTCAAGGATGTGGTGACCATGTTTCGACTATGTTCAGCCCAGTGTTCTGGCTCTATCATTCTATTTCATCCTTCAGCCAAAAGCTAGGCATAATTTGTGGAATGCAGAATGAAGTCGAGAATTTTGAGTCCTTTCAACCAGCTTCTACTCTTCAATTAAATCATGGTTAAGCTGCATTTCAATTCCAAGTACTCATCTTTGATTGAAATTCTATAGTGCAATCTGGGCAGGACGTAAACACTTGATAAGGTCCTGGGGACTGCTGCTGACCAAAGAGACCTTGAAAGTGGAGTCACAGGTTGACAGAATAGTGAAGGTGGCGTTTGGTATGCTAGCCTTTATTGGTCAGTGCATTGAGTATAGGCTGTACAGGACATTGTTCAGGCCATTTTTGGAATACTGTATGTAATTCTGGTCTTCCTGCTATAAGAAGGATGTTAGGAAATTTGAAAGGGTTTAATAAAGATTTACAAGCATGTTGGAGATAGCAATAGCTGCCAATGCTGCAGTCAGAGATAACACAGTATGGAGCTGGATGAACACAGGTCAGTCAGCAGAGGAGCAGGAAAGTTGACGTTTCAGGGTGGCCGGCCAACCCACTGTCTCTGCCTGCTCCTGCCCCACTGAACTTATCTCCAATTACCTTGAGCCTGTCTTTTCCCCACCTATGTCCAGAAACTCCCCACCTACATCCATGCCCTCTAGTTCCTCTAAGGCTTCCGATTCCGTGGCCCCCAACACCTCATCTTCACATCCAATCCCTGTACACTTGTTTTCCCACACGGGTGGCCTAAAAGCCCTCTGCTTCTTCCTCTCCCGCAGGCTCAACTACTCCTCTCCAATGACACACTCTTCCTTTTGACAGAACTTTTCCTTACCCTGAACAACGACTCCTTTAACTCCTCCTACTTCCTACAAACTGAGAGGGTGGTCATGGGAACCCGCATGGGCCCAAGCTACACCTGCCTCTTCACACGGTACATTGAACAGTCCCTTTTCCACTGTTACATTGGCACTATCCCTCACCTCTTCTTCCGCTACATTGATGACTTTAATCGGCACTGGCTCATGCTCCCATAGAGCAGCACATCAACTTTACTAACATGTTTCACCCCAACCTCAAATTCACCTGGACCATCTCCGATTCCTCGCTCTCCTTCCTGGATCTCTCTGTCTCCATCTCTGTTAACCATCACAACACCAACATCTATTTGAAATCCACCGAACCCATAGCGACACAATTACATCCCCTCTCATCCCCCACCCTCCTGCAAGAATGCGATCCCTTAATCCCAATTTCAATGCCCATTTTTCACACAGGGACAAACATCCAGCTCCTGAGGTACACTGGCTGTAGACTAAGGTCTTTGCTTACTGTCTCACTCATTCTTGGACATTCACAGCATCATCACCTCACTCTGCCTTTTTTGCACATAGCCACATCATTCAGAACTGAACTCCAATCTTAGACATGCCTTTTAGTGCAGACATAAAGCCAGAAAGCTTCTCATGTTTACCAGTAATTATCAGTCAACGGGACAGACATGTTGGTGCACAGCACCTTGCAGTGACAATATTAGGCATGTTTACATGCCAAACACACTGAATGTTCATAAACCAATATGCCATGTCTGACAGGTGAAGGGGATTATTCCTCAATAAAGGTAGGGGCAGTCATGAGGCAGGGTCAGCTGACGCACTAAGTCAAGGACATCTCTCAAATCCAGGCACACAGAAACATTCAGTTTAGTGCTTGCAGTAATCATGATCAGAAGTTCCATATCATTATAGTCTAGAGAATGGGCCACAGTCAGTCCTTCTGTCCCCATGTAACCAGAAAGGGAATTAGTGATATACCAGACAGGAGCTGCACAGAGATCAGGGATATGTTTGCTCACCAGATTGGGGGGGGGGGGGGGGGGGGTGTCCTTCTGAGTTGGTTAGGTGCTGGGCTGCCATCACTCCTGAACAATGACAAGATCTTATGTTCCAGTGAGCAATAGGGGAAGAGTAAAACTCCCCAAGACAGAGTTTTGACGTGGTATGGCCCGATTGACGGGTAGACCGTGTACCTGCATTCTTGTCTCCGCAGTTACAACAGTCAGGCAGGTGATGATGTAAAGTCACAGAACCTCAGAATTGTTGCCAGACAGCAGGCTTTTCAGGCAATTTGTACCCACACCAGTTTTGTTAGCTCAGGGCAATCTCCTGCCTTTTCCCTGTAAAGATGCAACATATTTATCGATGTGAGTTTCTATTCCCATTGAAATGTCACTGATGCCACATATGTGCCCTTGAATGCCTTTATTTTTCAAACCCCCCTCTCTAGTGGCACGGCAAAGAGCAGATCCTGGCTGGCAGCATCTGACCTGGTGGGCAGCTGGGCTTTAAAATGGCACTGGCACCAGAAATCTCTGAAGGTTCCAGCAGGGCTAAGTACTTCTGCTGCTAGTGAGTGCATGATAAGTGTGAGAGTGGTGGCACAGAGGCCTCATGCAACAAAAACAAAGTTGCTGGAAAAGCTCAGCAGGTCTGGCAGCATCTGTGGAGGAGGAAACGGAGTTAATGTTTTGGGCCCGGTGACCCTTCCTCAAAACTGATGGTGGCTGCGAAAATGTC
The DNA here is from genome assembly GCF_030684315.1 of Stegostoma tigrinum. Taxonomy (NCBI): domain Eukaryota; kingdom Metazoa; phylum Chordata; class Chondrichthyes; order Orectolobiformes; family Stegostomatidae; genus Stegostoma; species Stegostoma tigrinum. The sequence continues at coordinate 31,322,110 of NC_081365.1, read as the reverse complement.
AGTTTATACGCACCTGGAGGAAACCCACGGAAAGAATGTGCAAACTCCACACAGACAGTCGCACAAGGCTGGAACTGAATCTGGGTCCCAGATGCTGTGAAGCAACAGTGCTAATCACTGAGCTGCCTTGCTGACCATCAGACAAGTTAAACTGAAAGACTAAATGACTGGTTAAAGAGGTGGCAGATGAAACTCAATATTGACAAGTATGAGGTTATCTATGTTGATGTGAAGAAAGACAATCTGAAATATATTTTTAAAAAATCTATTCGAGGCTAGGAACCATGAGGAGGAAAGATATTTAAGTATGCAAGTACATAAATCATAAAAGCTAGTGATCGGGTATAATAATAATCCTAAAAGTGTATGAAATGTATTGTTATCTCCTCTCTGATTCCTCACACTCACTGACTCTCTGCTACTGAACCCTACCAAAGCTCATGGTTTACCACTTTCACTAATGCCAGCAAGACCTGCCCCACTCACCATCATCCACCCCAACCTGTGGCATCACTAATCCTGTAGATACTCCACATGGCCTACTGTGTGGGAGTGAGGAAACCTCCCCAATTCCATCAACACTTACAGCTGTGCTACCCACTTTTATTTCTGTAATACTTGACTCCTGCTCTACTGAGGGTTGTTTTGCTCCTAGACTGACAGGTAGTGTATTACACATCATCTGACTCCTTGTCCTTTATCAGAACAGAATCCTGTCTCTGCCCACTCGAAGCAAGATCTGGATCAGTATTGAAGGCTGGCCTTGAAATTCTTTACCAGGATCCCCCTTGAATGGACCGAGGTCTGATGACAATTGTGGCAAGTTTCCTGGCATTGCACCTGCACTAAATGACACAGTAAGACATAAATGAAATGAGCCTGGTACTCTGGCTGAATGGGCACATGTGCAAAATGGCAAGCTAAGGTAAGGGATGGATGCTGTGAGCATGCAGGTTTGCTCAGAGTGAGCAGGCACTATGAAAGCAAGTGAATAGCCCTGAAATGCAGCCTGGTCCAGAAGCTGGGTGCAGAGTTTTTTTTGCTGATGATACGGGTACTGATAATTGTCAGTGCAGTCTAAAGTGCAGCACTTCAGATGCTTCTGCACTTCAAAATGGATTGGAAATGTGTCACGACAATTTGGTGGCACTTGTTTGATGCCAATGTGACTGGTGACTATGGAGTATGCTTGAGATATTGTGCTTGTTGTCCAACACTGAATTTTTTTTTCTTGTTTATTCGTTCATAAGATTGCGGGCATCACTGGCTAGGCCAGCATTCCTTGCCCATCTTTAGTTGTCAAGTCTCATCCATATCACTGTATGTCCAGAGTCACATGTAGGCCACACCCATAAGGCAATAACTTTCTTACCTGAAAGGACACTAACGAACACAATGGGTTGTTCTCTGACAACTGGCAACAGTTTCATGGTCATCACTGAACTCTTAAATCTAGATTCCTTTTCTCATTGCTGGGAATTTGACCACAGGTGCCCAAAATAGTTCCTGGTTCTCTGGAATAATAGTCTAGCTATAACACCAGTAGGTCATTGCCTTCTCAGTATATCAAGCAGAGAGTCGTAGCTGCAAGACCTCACTTTGCTGTCTGTGTTCGAATGTTCCCAACGGCTAGTTTGCAAGTTAAGTTTAATAAGATCACAACTCAAACAGAGTCGAAAAGTTGGCAAAACTTTTATCAAACAATAATGAGCATCAATTGGACATAGTACACTGCCCAGCCAAACTTCTTGCTCTATTCTACTAGTCAGCTTGTCAGAGCCCACCTTGCTCACAGTCTGATAAGATTCTGCCCCTTGTATTCAGATCAGAATAGCCTGCTTGATTCAGACTCCAACCTTTTAACAAGCTCAACTGATCAGTATTTATTGGTGTTGGGCTGACTACCAATGTCAGCAGCTACCCATCATCCACATTATTTGCATTAACAGAAATTCCCGGAAAACCTCAACATGTCTGGCAGCATTAATGGGGAAAGCAGAGTTAATGAGAAATCAGAGTTACTGCATATTATGAAGGTGAGCAGAAAGGTGGCGAGCTGGGTGCCCGACCTGTTTTATACACTCTCACACGTAAAACACATCCAGTGAGGGCACAAGGTATCCAGTCCTGTGTACAGTCTAAGAAAATACAGGAAACCTGTACATACCATGCACATTGACGAATCAATTGAAGGCTTGCTATAATTATGTACGCAGCCTTTTCCCCCCTCTCTCTTATTTCTTTCACACATAGCTTTCTTTTGTAAGTGTAACAGAAACCCAGCACAATGACAGTGCCACATTTACTCAACTGAAGATAGAATTACAGCTCAAAATATGAGGGGTAGCAATGAATGATCTCATCTGTTACTCATGTCCCTATTCCCGATGTTTAAAAAGAGTGAAAATATCAGAACAGTCAGTTCTGCAATGTAGAATTAAAACAATTAAAACAATGTAGAATTTTCAATAAATGACAGTAATGAAGTGAGAACTGAAATACACATTTCTACACCTGACTCTGTCTGAGCCACAATTACAACTATGAAAAGGATATACTGTTACAATCAGTAGCAGTACACAATAAAGATGCTCTCACTCAAGTTATTGCTCTTGGCTCTTTTGTTGCATTTAGCAAGAACACAGAATATTATCTTACATAATTCTGACTGAACAGCTCTATAGTCAAGTCATCTGCCTTTCTCTAGATCGCTGCATCACCTTGGCTCAGAAGACACAGCTTCAAACCCCAATTCACAGATTTAATTGGTTGAGTCTGTGTGTTGAGACTGGCCTTAAAGCTATGAAGTAGGAAAGTGAGGGAAAAACAGCAAAAATCATTTTTTCCCTCATGTTACCACTATTATGTTCTAAATAAAAAACTCAGAAGTAACACAACACTTATTTTCTTAAATTTGTTGTGATGAGCTGAGTAGATGATTTACAACTGAGATAAGGAGGCATTTCTTCACCCAAAGAGTGGTGAGCCTGGGGAATTCATTAGCACAGGAAGTAGTTGATGCCAAAGCATTGAATGTATTTAAGAGGTGACCAGATATTACCCTTGGGGGTGAATGGGATCAAATGTTCTGGGGAGAAAGCAGGGTTAAGCTATTGAGTTGGACAATCAGTCACAATCATGAAGAAGGGCACAGCAGGCTCGAAGGGCCAAATGGCCTCCTCCTGCTCTTATCTTCCATGTTTCCAGAAACCACAAAAGGTTACTGGTGGCAAGGTAGAGATATAAAGCACAGAACGGGATGCTTCGGTCCAACCCACGCCAAACATAATCCTAAACGAAACTAGTCCCACCTACCTGTTCCTGGCCCATATCACTACAAACCTTTTCTATTCATGTACTTATTAAAATGTCTTTTAGGTGTTTTAATAGTAGTCACAATCACCACTTCCTCAGGAAGTTTGTCCTACGCACAAACCACCTGTGTAACAAATTTGCTCCTTGTGTCAACATTCATATAAGAGAAAGAAAAAACAATAAATCTGCATACATGCTAAATGTCTACATTCTGTGAGACAATTCAAGCTCTACTGATCAATTACCACTACTTGTGGACAGTGCAACACTCTCCTCAGCTGCCAGATATTATCACCTTCTTCCCTGCTATTCAGTAGTGGTTATCAGAGTACACATTAGAAGCATCAACCTCTCAGCTCTGGAACTGAGTGAGGTTGGATAATATAGAAATTCTGGGTTGGAACAGAGAGCAAAGCGTGTCTAATTTCCATCAATGATGTTATTCCTTTCGTTCTCAGTCGAAGATAGCAACAGTACAAGAACCATCATGCAGGGAAAGACAGGAGTCAGCAGTAAGCAGTAAAATTTTGTTTGGGGTTGTGGGGTGAGGGGGGAGTTTGGGGAAGCAACCTACGTACAACTGCCGTTATGTTAAAGAAAATGCCTGATGACACATTAACTTCTCATCGATTGCAAAATCAGTTCTGTGCTTTTGCTTTTTCTCTAAGTATAAAGAATTTATGTTCAAGGCCTTGGTGAGCTAGGTACCAAACAGCTGGTGTATTAAGTTTGTGTGTTCAAATGTCCAAACAAGCTCCCGAGCTTCATTCCTCATGAGCAGGATAAGTAGCCAACATCTGTAAAAAAAACACTACTCATCAATTCAAAAACAAACACAGTCAGCAAAAGTCCAGTATTACAGACCCACAGATTGCTGAATTGTACCTTACCAATTGGCATTCAATTGAAACTATTAGTTTAGATATCCAGAGGAGAATATGTCATCCAGAAGTGTTCAATAAGAATGAGAGTGCAGTGTATGATTAATTGTTCTGCCTTTTTAAATTAACAATGTTTTGGGCTGCACTGGTTTCTGTATCTGCACCTGATGTCAACAGAAAGGAAAATTGCAAATATGGGCAATCCCATCAGTCAGATTGCTGCCCAGGCAATGAATCTGATCATTTATCCCCTTGTCTCTGAACAGTTAGAGCCATAAGCCAAATGAAACAGAACAGATTTAGTGGAATGAACATGTCAATCCTAATGACTGCAAAATTTTGAACCTTGAACAGATCTGACTCAGTGACATGCAATAGTTACTCAAACATGAAGCACCGGCCAGGTGGGTGAAGTTTCAGTGGGGGTGCATTTCGAGGTAGTGACCACAACGCTGTGAATTTTATGATACTCATGCATAAGGATAACAGCAGGCCTCGGATGAAGGTGTTAAAATGGGGGAAGACAAACTACAGAAATATTAGGCAAGTTATGGACAATTCTGATTGGAGATGGCTGTTTGAGGGTGAATCTGCGTCAGACTTGTGGGAGTATTTTTAACGGCAGTTGACAAGAGTTCAGGAGCGGCACGTTCCTGACAGAATGAAGGATGGGCGTGGCAAGTTATTTGATCCTTGGATGACCTGGAATGTTATGACCTTGGTCAGAAAGAAAAAAAGCATACATAAAAGGTATAGGAGGATGCAAATTGATGAAGCATACAAGGAAAGGAGGAAAGAACTTAAACAAGGAATTGGAAAGGCTAAATGAGGTCACAAAAACTTGAAAGCAAATAAGATTCAGGAGAATCACAAGGCTTTTTACACATTCAAGTATAAAAAGCAAGATTGTAGGCAGAGGATGGGTTAGCCCACTCAAGGAGAAAGGAGGGAATCTGCGCATGAACCCAGAAGAGGTGGGTGAGGTCCCAAATGAATACTTTATGTAGTATTCACCAAAGAGAAGGAATTGGTGGAGGATGATCTCAGGGAAGGGAGTGATGCGTTTCTAAGACAAGCTGCTATGAAAAAGAGGTGTTGTCCAATTAAGATAGATAAGTCCCTGGGTCTTGATAGGATCTGTCCCAGATGGAGGCAAGAGAACAAATTGCTGCAGCAGTGACAGACATCTTTGTGCCCTCTTTGGCCACAGGTATGGTCCCAGACGACTGGAGAATAGCCAATGTAATGCCATTGTTTAAGGATGGTAGCAGGGATAATCCTGGAAATTACAGATGTAACAGTCTCACTTTGGTGGTAGAGAAATTATTGGAAAAGATTCTCCGGGACAAGATCTATACACAATTAGAAGCAAAGGATACAGTGAATGGCAGAATCCTAAGAAGTTCTGATGTACAGAGTGATCTGGGTGTGCAGGTAAATAAGGTAGTTAATAAAAGGCTTATGACATGCTTTCCTTCACTGGAAGGGGCATTCAGTTTAAGGATAGACAAATTATGCTGCAGCTTTATAGAATGTTAGTTAGGCCACACTTGGAATATTACATACAGTTCTGATCACCACAATACCAGAAGCATGTAGATGCTTTGGAGAAGAGAAAATATTTATCAGGATATTGCCTGGTATGGGGGACTTTAGCTACGTACAAAGGTTGGATAGGCTGGGTTTATTTTCACTGGAACACAGGAAATTGAGGGGCAACTTAACAGCAGTTTATAAGATTGCAAATGGCACAGATAGAATGGGAAGTGTGAGGCCTTTTCCCAGGCTGAAGGGGTCAATTACCAGGGGACACAGATTCAAGGTGCAAGGGGGCAAGTTTAAAAGAGATGTTTTCTACACAAAGGGTGGTGTGTGCCGAGAATGCATTGCCAGAGGTGGTAATAGAAGCAGGCTCAATAGCAACATTGAAAAAGCACCAGGATGAATACGTGAATAGGAGGGGAATAGGGGGATATGGATCCTGTAAATGAAGACAGTTTTAGTGTGGAAGGGCAAAATGTGTTGACACAGGCTTGGCGGGCCGAAGGGCCTATTCCCTCTGCTGTATTCTTATTTGTTCTTTGATTGTAACTGCAGAAATTTAACAGGCAGCTAAGATAATATAAAACAACACAACTAGTACATTATCCCTCTGAGAAGGGGAGAGTTTGCAGTCTCATTAGGCAAGGTTCTCAGTGCGATGGGCTGCACTAATGAAACAGATGTTGCCTCAAGCAGGTGTCCACTTATCTGGAGTCAGCTGTAAAGTTGTCTAAAAGCTAATTTTTGAAAAAAAGCATTCATTCCACTTCATGGTTGGAACTAAAAGCTTGAAGGATGTTGCACATGCCATATTACAATAGCTCTGTTTAAAAAGGTGACCTCATTCATGTACAGGCAAGCATCACTGCAAAATATGGTAATTAGTTATGGACATTATAATGAGTTATTGTGTGCCCTTGGTTGTCTGGGGTTTGAATGATTACACAAGAAATAGTAACCTCTGACGACTCCAGTTTATCAGTGAGTAGTTGTGATAACAGCCGTATATTTGTGGGACACTTTGCAAACATAAAATTGTGGCATGAGGAATGGTGGGTATGAGATGGTAACTGATAAAGGCAAATTAACTAACAGAAGACAAGAAGTTGGGGATAATGGGGATAATATCAGGCTGACAGCCTGCAAGTACTGGAGAACGACATCAGTGCTGGGGCCACAATTATTTACAATATATTGCAGACTAACAACTTGGATAAGGAAAGTGAATGTACTATAATCAAGTTTGTAGTTGGCACAAAACTAAGTGGGAAGGCACGTATCAGATTGATTCTACAGAGGAACATGGACAGGTTCAATGAATAGGCCAAATCTTGGCAGATGGACATAATGTGGGAATGGGAAGAATAAAAGAGCTGAATATTATTTGAACTGGGAAAGACTACAGAAAGCTATAGCACAGAGTAATGCTCTTGCCAAGCTGCAGAACCACTTGACTTTTGGGAGGTTCCATCCATGCCTACTGTCATGCTGATGTATTGATTTCTGCATGCAGGAGCTACTGCCCCACAAGGAACTCTGAGGTTCTCACAGCGAAGAGAAACTGGGAGAATGTCAGCACTGCAAATAAATTGTGTATGCTAGCTTGTTGTAATTTATACAAATTCAGCAGGTAATTGGGTAAGCAAATAGACTTTTAGGCTTTATTTCAAAGGGAACGGAATATTAAAAACAAAGGAGATCTTGCTGAGACTATGCATGGCACTTATTAGACCACAGCTGGAATTCTGAACAATTCTGGTTCCCTTACTGAAAGCAAGGTATTGTAGGCAATCCAGAGAATGTTCACTAGATTGTCTGTCCATATCTAGAAACAGTCTTAAGGAAGGTCAAGTAGGTATTTGCTGAATTCAAAAGCGTGAGAGGAAATCTTGTTGAAACATACAAGGTTCTTAGGTGTCTCGACAGGATAGATGCAGAGAGGTTGCTTTCCTTTGCGGGAGAGTCGAAAACCGTCTGGAGAATCTTAGGATAAGAGATTACCCATTTAATACAGAGGCGAGGAGGATTTATTCTCCAAGAGAGTTGTGAGCCCGGGGAATTCATTACTGCACAGGTTACTGAATGTATTCAAGACTGGGACTGACCATCTTTTTCACTAAGGGAGTCATTGGCTTTGGGGATAAGGCAGCAAAGTGAAATCCCATATGCAGTGACTTGGACATAGTAAGGGCTGCAAATGCCAAAAGTATGCAGGCCATAAGAAAGCTTCTGATCACAGATAAGAGGTAATAGAAATAACCAGAGCTCACCCAGGAATGGAAAATATCAAACATCCAATAACTATCAAATACTAGAGTTGCAAATTTGTGAACCCCCTCTCAGGACATCTAATACTATCAGAGACAGAATTGTCTGACTAGATATATACGTTAGCTCAGATGCATTGCTAGTGCTACCAGGGAATTTGTACTCTAGCAAGGAGTCATACATGATTCTTCTTCCATTCCAACTGAGTGTCACATTAGACTTAAAGTCAACTTTGTTTCCTTTTCCACAGATGGTGCCAACCTGCTCAGCTCCTCCAACACTTGGTTTTTAATTTCAGATCTTCAGCATCCATACTGCTCTGTTTTTATTGTACAATACAACAGAAACAAAAATGGTTACAGGAAAAGCTAGCATCTAGTTTGATTCAAATCTTCTGATTCCCAAGGAGTGTAACACATTTTGTACCTTGTCCTTTAACAGAACATGGCAAAATATAAACACAAGGTATTGGGGAAATGTTCTGCAAATTTGCTAATGATATGAAAATTTAACTAGTGAAAATTTACGGTGAAAATTTAGCATTATTCCTGTAATTTTAGATGAGCTGAAAAAAATGAACAATACTCTAGTTAAATGCTATATACCAGAAATTACTCAAGAACAGGTCATTCAGCCCAACAGATCTCTGTAAACTTTTATCCTCTACATGAGCCACAGCCTCCTACTTCTCAACCCGATAACACAACCCTTTCTTCCTTTGTTTCTTGTCTAATGATCTAACTCATGTTAAATGCATTTCTGCTTTTCAATTACAACACTAATTGCAATTTATCCAACATGGAAACTAACTTAAATCCACAAAAGGCAGAACATACCCAAACTGGCCAATTACCACACATCAGCCCCATCTCTATCACTGGAGTGTTTGAAGATGTGGTCAACAGTGCCACCACATCACTTACACAACACCAGCCTTCTCGCAAACTCAGTTTGAGTTTTGCCAAGGCCACGCAACTCCTGGCCTCATTACAGCCTTGGTCCAAAAATGCACCAAGCAGCTGACTTTAGGAGAGGTGGTGAGGGACACCACCCTTGACATCAAGGCTGCATTTGACCAAGTATGGCATTGAGGAGCCCTAACACACTGAAGTCATTTGGAAGCAGGGAAATCTCAGGGGTGGGGAATCATATCTGGCACAAGGAAGATGGTTGTGGTTTTTGAAGGTCAATCATCTCAGTTCCAGGACAACACTCAGGAGTTTCTCAGGGGGAGTATCATAGGCAAAACTACCTTCAGCTGCTTCCAACGAAATTCTCTCCATTGAAAGGTCAGAGGTAGGAATGTTCACTGATAATTGCACAACGTTAATACCATTTGCAGGCCCTCAAATACCGTGGCAGTCTATGCCAATGTGCAGCGAGTCCTGGACAACATTCAACCTCTGGATAAGTGGTAACGTTCACAACACAACTACCACACCACTGATCATTAACCAAAATGGATGAGTTATATACTGTGGCTACAAGAGTAGGCCAGAGAATAGGAATTCCTTGGTAGGTAACTCACACCCTTCGGACTCTCCCAACTTGCTTTATCTGTCTTTCTATTACGGTCAATTCTCAGCTTAAAAAATTTCTCTGAATTAATTAGGCTTAAAAAGCACAGTCTATTTACATTAGCAATTCACTGATATTGGGTGATTTATTAAAAGTATATAATTAAATGACTAACCAGTGTGGGGCCTTTGATAGACTGTGAAGCATGGAAACATCAGGGATCTCCATGTGTTCTTCTGAGCAGCTTTCCTTCAAACACCGTACATAAACACTTGCTCAGATTCAGCCTTAACTGCATCCCACACAGCGTTCCATAAACCGCTAAAACCCCTCTTTGGGATCTCCAATGATCACATTACCCAAAGTTTCAAATTTAAAATTCTCACGTTTTCCTTTAAATTCTATTTTATCATCCCACCCTGTTTCTGCTCACTCACTCCCAGCATAACCTCAATGCACCAATGATCTGTATTTTTGATCATTGTTCCTGGAGTCTTTTTGCATTCATTTGCCCCAATACTGACATTATGCCATCAGTCGCCACAGCCCCCCACACAGAATTTTCCATTGTAAATACTCCACATGCAACAACACCAACTCCCACCCGCCCCCCACTGCCGCCACCTAAACACCACCATCTCCCTCTTTTATCCGTTAAGCCAGTTCTTAAATCCTGTCTCCTTGGCCAAGATAATAAAATGTGAGGCTGGATGAACACAGCAGGCCAAGCAGCATCTCAGGAGCACAAAAGCTGACGCTTCGGGCCTAGAGCTCTCTGATGAAGGGTCTAGGCCCGAAACGTCAGCTTTTGTGCTCCTGAGATGCTGCTTGGCCTGCTGTGTTCATCCAGCTCCACACTTTGTTATCTTGGATTCTCCAGCATCTGCAGTTCCCATTATCCTTGGCCAAGGTTTTGAGTTTCACATCTTCTGTAGCTCAGCATCCAATATTTCCCTTTTCCCCTTCCTGTGCTATGTTTCTGTGTTACAAAAGAAATGCACATTCTTGCAGAGTGACTTGAAGCTCCTCACACAATTAGCTGGGATCATTGTTACAAAAGGAAACAAGGAGGCTGTGTATAACATGGAAATGCACCCAGGATGAGTCACTCAGCAAAGTTGAGTGGGTCATGGACAAAGACACACACAGTGAGAGAGAGGGAGACGGAGACAAATTAATGGAACGTTTTAATATTCAATCACAGGATGTGGGCGCCCACTGGACAGGCCAACATTTATTGCCCATCCCTATTTGCCCAGAGGGCAGTCGAGAATCAACCACATTGTTTATGTAGAATGTAAATTATGTAGAAGTCTGAATTTCGTGTCAGTTCTTTGAGACATTACTTTAGTAAATACTCAATTTTTTACATTCGACTTCCAACTGAACAATGCCTAGGTTTGATTCAAATTTCAAATACAGTATCTGCAGTAAATGGCTGGAGTACTGCAGGTTTCTTCATTGAACGATGCACATCCTAAAGGCTCGACCTACACAAAGAAGCCCTTCAAGGAGCCAGCTTAATATTTCAAGTAAAGAAGAGATTATATAGATCTACTTAGATTTTCTTAATTGAAGCAAATTTTCAACAGGATCACTCAGTCACCATGACACATTTTCCTGAGCTGAGGAGTTCTCTTTAACACATGCTCTGCTTAGACAGCAGTAAGTAGTCTCCTGCACCTTCCTTCAACCCCAGAAAAAAAGGGATGACTTGTGTCAAATTGTAAATCTGCATGGGCAAGCTATCCTCTGGTGCATCAATTTCAGGAAGCTTTCACCAACGAAGTCAATATTCAACCAAGATTTTAAAATAATTAATAAATATAAATTCTGGCCTTAGGAAACCCTCACACTTGAGTATGGATTGCAATCAGGCAAAGTATCTGATCTGATAATTTTCCTCCCTAGATCAGGACTGGAAGGTCAATTGCAGCATTCAGTCTGCCAACCCATCTGAAAACAAGTTATTTAGAGAAAGGTGTGAATCAGATTTGCTCGGTCTGAACGATTCAGTTCTGCAGAAGGTAGATCTATGAACCGAGGAGACTGCAGGGTCATTGATAATGGGAACTGCAGATGTTGGAGAATCCAAGCTAACAAAGTGTGAAGCTGGATGAACACAGCAGGCCAAGCAGCATCTCAGGAGCACAAAAGCTGATGTTTCGGGCCTAGACTGTCTGATGAAGGGTCTAGGCCCGAAACGTCAGCTTTTGTGCTCCTGAGATGCCGCTTGGCCTTCTGTGTTCATCCAGCTTCACACTTTGTTATCTTAGACTGCAGGGTCATCTTGGTTTATTATCCATAACAGTCGGAATGCACCAGGTAGATTCTCAATTCTAGTCAACAGCTCTAATGTATATTTTAAAACAAAGCACAGGTCATGTCAACTTTTCTTCAAAACACAATAGTAATTGAGGTAAAATCTGACTAGTACAAGATACCTTAAAACTAGCAAAAAACAAATGCAATTAAGTAGAATAACTAAAAGGATCCAATTTATCATTATTCTTTGAAACAGGCATTTAATCCCCCATTGCTTGCCTGAACAAACACAGGTCGATGTGCTGTAAATCCAAAAAACCACTGGCAATGCTGCCTGTTAGCTTCAGCTAACTGTCCATTTATTTATAACTCTGGCCATATTATTGTTACTCAAGTATCATTTCATTAAACATGTGGGATGAAAATGGCTTACAAGCCCTGGCAGATAGCAAAAGAGAAAACAGGATGGCTAGGCACTGAAGTTCACAAGGGGTCAAGAATGGTAAAATACTCTAACATAGAACTGATTTTTGACACTATTTTATATAGTCAGAAGCTCTTTGTTTCCCTGCCAGGCTATAAGTGCATGCAAAACATGTCAGCCATAGGTCAAGATAATAAAATGTGAGGCTGGATGAACACAGCAGGCCAAGCAGCATCTCAGGAGCACAAAAGCTGACGTTTCGGGCCTAGACCCTTCATCAGAGAGCTCCTCCAAGCCATAGGTCAAGCTCTTAACATCATCCAGAAGACATTAACCACACCACTGCATGATGCTGGGTATACTCAGGAGTCAAAACAATGAAGTCTATACTGGACGACAAACACACCAACTGTGTGTGTTATTTATTTCCTTAACTGACAGTGGGAAACGTTTTTAGGGCACTGTCGATCCTTGGCTCTACTGAGCAAACTTTAACACATTAAACTCACAAACTTTAAAATGCTGATCAGGTACCTTGAACACAAAAGCTCCAGGCCTTTCACTATTTCAGTTCTTCCATGAAGGTAATATTCTGCAAAATGGGTAACTTTGAGAAATAATGCTCCTCGCCCATAGCATTGCCTGCTGAAAGCACAGATCAGGAATATGGGCACACACACTAATGGATGAAAAATAGTGGAGAGCAACTTCCCACATTACTTCTGCATTTTCCTACTAGGTTCAAATCTCTGCCCAGATCACAACTCAATAACATTCCGCTTTAAACATTCTATACAGCTTCTTAATTTCTCATTTGCTTCAAATTATGCTCAGCCATGAACACAACAATATTTCAAATTCAGTCCCTAGTTTGATATTTCAAATTCAGTCCCTAGTTTATAGTACTTAGCCAATCACTGGCAGGGCAAAAGGAGGTGGGCTCCAATTGCTCTGAGATATTCCCAGGCTAGCGAGGGAATGGAAAATTTTTTGAAGGCTCTTGCTCCTGATCACAATCAAGGACCCCCTGCTAGGACGTAATGATCAGATTAAGATAAAGCTCAGCCAACATCTTCAAAATTAAATAATCTGCCGATATTCATTCCCTGGACCTGAAAAACACAATGTCCCACAGAACATGTCACCACCTTGAGGAGAGGGAACGAGGAAATCAGTAAAATTCATGGAAGAATTTTTTTCTACAAGACTGCAATTAGCCTTACAATGCCTCTCGCTAATAACGCACACCCACAGGAAGTGTTTGATTTTAAAAAAATGCATGTTATGTTTCAAACTGTGTCAGACAGCTTCACTTTTTTGCATCATAGTGCAAACTTCAATATGGGGGAGGCGATGGCCTAATTGTATTATCATTGGACTGTTAATCCAGAGATCCAGAAAATGTTGAGGACCTAAGTTCGAATCCCATCACGGCAGAATGAACTCAATAAACATTGGAATTAAGAACCTAATGACAATAGTGAATCCACTGTCGACTGTTAGAAAAACCCATTTTGTTCACTAACGTCCTTTAGGGAATGGAACTGCCCTCCTTACTTGGTCTGGCCTATGTGTGACTCCAGGCCCACAGCAACATGGTTGACTCTTAATAGCCCTCTGGGCTATTAGGGATGAGCAATAAATGCTGCCTAGCCTGTAACGCCTTCATCCCATGAACGAAGGAAAAAATAATGTGCAGAATATGCTTGACATTGTCCAAATCTTCACCTTATGTATAGGTTAACAGATCATTAGTGCTATCAATAATACTGTCGTGTTGCTCCAGCTAGCCTTAGAGACTTGAGAAACAAAACACACAAAAAGTTTGGTCCCTACATTTCCCCACAACATTTGATACTTATATCAAAAGGGAAAATGCTTGAATCTATCAAAGAAGAAATAGCAAGACATCTAGACAGAAACAGCCCCACGGGGCAGATGCAGCATGGGTTCATGCAAGGCAGGTCATGCTTGACTAATTTGCTGGAATTCTATGAAGGCATTACGACTGTAGTGGACAGTGGAGACCCAGCAGATATGATTTATCTAGACTACCAAAAAACATCTGACAAGGTGTCACACAAAGGGCTGCTTTATAAGACTAAGATTATGCTTCATAAGATTAATGGCATTATGGGCAATGTATTAGCATGGACAGAGGTTTGGTTAACTAACAGGAAGAAAACAGTGGGAATAAATGAGTGTTTTTCTGGTTGGTGATCAGTGTCTAGAGGTATGCTTCAAAAATCAATGTTGGAACTGTAATTGTTCACAAATTACATCGATGATTTGGAGTTGGGTTCCAAAGGTGGTGTCATCTGCAAATTTTGACATACTAAGATGAGTAGCAGAGCAAAGTGTGCAGAGGACTCTGAAAGTGTGCAGAGGGATATAGATAGTATGAGTGAGTGAACAAATATCTGGCAAAGAGAATTCAATGTTGATAAATGTTAAGTCATCCATTTTGGTAGGAATAACAGTAAAAGGGAATATTACTTGAATGGTAAAACATTGCAGCATGCTTCTTTGCAGAGGCACCTGGGTGTCCTTGTACATGAATCACAGAAGGTTGGTTTGCAGGTACAATAGGTAATTAAGATAGCAAATGGAAATTTGTCTTTTCTTGCTTGAGGGATTGAGTTTAAAAGCAGGGAAGTTATGTTGCAGCTGTGTAAGGTCCTGGGGAGGCCACACCTGGAGTACTGCGTACAGTTTTGGTCTTCTTACATGATAAAGGAAGTACTGTCACTGGAGGGGGTGCAGAGGAGATTCACTAGGTTGATTCGAGTTGAGAGGAGTGGTTTATGAGGACAGGCTGAATAGACTGGGATTATATTAATTGGAATCTAGAAGAATTCTAACAGAAACACAAAATTATGAAGGGAATAGATAAAACAGAAGCAGGAAGCTGTTTCAACTGGTGAGTGAAATTAGAACGAGAGGGCAATAACCTCAAAATTAGGGGGAGTAGATGTACCATGGAATTGAGGAAGAATTTCTTCACTCAAAGGAATGCGAATCTGTGGAATTCCCTGGTCAGAATAGTTGTTTTGGCTTCCTCATGGAATGTTTTGAATGCTAAGCTGGATCATTTTCCTGAACAGTAAATGGAATTAAGGGTTACAAGTGAAAGGGTGGCCAAGTGGCCCACGAAAAGAACAGCCATGATCTTGTTGAGTCGCAGGGTGGGCTCAAAGGTCCAGATGGCCTAATCCTGCTCCTGGTTCGTGTTCTTGTTCTTATAGTTTTATTTCCAACCTAACTGTCCACTATTCCCTAGCCAAAACTGTACTGTGAAGATTCTAAGAAACTGTGCTCCTGGAAGGGTGATTTACCTACAATAGCACATAACTGGGGAAGCTGCAAGACAGTCTCCATATTTTCCAATTCCTAAAATGGCAGGATGCTCCAGCTGGAGCTCGACCGCTCTGCCTGCTCTTTTTCTTCCTTTTCTCCCTCTCTCCGCCTTGGAAACCAGGCCTTGGCTCTGAAGCGGAGTTGGCGGAAATACCAATTGCCGGAGGAGGGATGTCGGCGACCAGGGGTAGCCAGCTGTCAGACCTTATGGAGCCCCCTGCGCTAGTCTGCTGTGGAATGCCTTTGGGGAGACAAACTGTGATGTTTGTCTTTCCAACTTTGCTTGTTGTTTTTCTGACCTATGGCTATTCTGTGTATAGCTGCTATGCAACTTCTTTTTCCTTCATTTTTTTAATTCTGTAACTATGTACTCTGGACCTAAGATGGTGTTCTAAGTGGCAACTTATAAACTTTTCTGTGTACTCATTTGAGTACGTGGCAATAAGGCTAATTAAAATTAAATTCAATTCTATTCAATCCAATCCAATCTAATGGTGAACATTTACTAGACAACACACTTTTCTGGGGAAACACATGCAAAAATCAATCCTTTAAAGTACAAACAAGGCTCTACTAATGCAATCCTTCACCAAACCAGATGGCTAGCATTTCCTCCTTCAAAACATTAAAAAGAAAGTTTACTGGTCATAATTACATTTAATTCTGTTGTAACAAAATTGATTGTGGTTTGTTTCCCTGCGAACAACTAATGAACTCATTGAATTGGAAGTGTTTTGAAGGGTGCAACGATGTTAAAACTGCTATATAAATACACTTGCTTCCTACATAGAGTACAACAGCAGTCTTATACAGCCTATGTTGTTGATGTCCTATTTTTGTATTATAGCAAAGATTCCAGACCAGACAGATTGTGTTGTTGTGTGACCATTTTAAAAGTATCAATGTGATGTCGCAGTATAAAAGGTAGTCCACCTTACCTTCAGTCACTCTCTTAGTGCAAAGGAGACAGTGTGGTATGCTCAGTTGGTCAGTTGTGTGTAAAACGTACAATAAGACCATAACACATTAAGACACAAGTAGACCACTCAGTCCCATCAAGTCTATTGTGCCATTCAATGAGATCATGGCTGATCTTATCATCCTCAATACCTCTTTCCTTTCCTCTGTAATCCTTGATTCCCTTACTGATTAAAACTGTCCATCTCAGCCTTGAATACTGTGGTAAAACCTCTGTGATAAAGAACTCTATAGATCCAGTCCCCTCAGAAGAAATTTTTCATCATCTTGGTCTTAAATGTGAGACTGCTTATTCTGAGATTAAATCATCTGAACCACATAATCCAAGCCTTGTGTGCAAGCCTGCCATATCTCAGCCATGTATCTAGTGAGTGACGTAAATAAACTTCAAGACATCCATCCGAAGAACCGCCACACTCTGTTGTGTAAACTAACATTTAGAAAACTACCAACTGCATCACAGTTCACAGTTCACAATTCATCACCCGAAATAAAGAAAGATCGATTCTCTTATTGCAACTTCCTCGACAGTATGCCAATTTCAGGATTGAGGTGAGAAGTACTGTTGCCCTGAGTGTAAGTCCTGGTACTGATGTTTGTTTACCTTTATGCAATCAGTGGTTTCTCGCAGGATCAGTTTAAATCAAATTTGACAAAACTTCAGCAAATCATTATTACCCTGTTCTTAAAGATCTTCTATTCCCCATTTCTTTCTTTTGTGTTGAATTCATGCACAAAATGCAATGTCAACTTTCAATAGATACGAAACAGTACTTGTATCATCTAAGAAACTGAAATCTGAATAAGGTTTGTTTTCAGAGTGTGGATGAGATCTTGATTTATTTGACTTGGGTGAATGTTAGTGAACTCCAACAAACAAGTTTTTGAAAATCATGCTGCAATGGATGGCATCCCTGCTAATCCAGAAACAGCATGGTTTATACTGCAGCAACTAAAGCCATGTTAAAATAACTGTCCATCTGCAGAGTCTCGTTAAGACTTTGGAACATGCATAAAGGCTAACAACAGAAAAACACATTTCTCTGGCCTGAATAGTGCTGGCAATCCCTCTTTTCCGAATAGATCTCCCCTCAATTAGCACAAGTGGCACGTTGTTTACAATCGATCTGCCACACGTTTAAGACATGCAATTGATGAAAAATAAACAAACAGACACCAGTTCTGAAGAAGGATCTCTTGACCCAAATATTAACTCGGATTTTGCTCCGAAGATGCCACCAGACCTGCTCAGCTTTTCCAACAATTTTTGTTTTTGTTTCAAACATACAGTAGGAACTGATGCAAGCATCACCTAGTCTAAAAAAGAAATGCAGTGCCGTAGATACTATTCCAACAAACAAAAATTGAGTACATACTCTATTGTAGGCTTTGTGAATGATTTTATACGAAATACTGCCTGTGGGTTATTTAATTTAATCCTCTTTACATGGGAACAGAATTACTTCTATAGATCTTGTTTCATGCCACTGTGCATTCACATTCTTCACACTGCAGCTCATTCAGAAGAATGCTTATTAGCCTGCAGTAAAAGTCATTGCGACATTCATACCATCTATAGCACCATTTATTCTCAGATTTCTGCAAATGTCCTGAGAAGATTTCAGAGGGAACGTATCACACAATTGCTAGGGGATCTAATTAACTTTGTATTAGAACTCCATCTTATATGTAAACACAATAAAGGACTTCATCACATTAAAACAATTATTTTAGGTTGTTTGGAAGAAAATCAGCTGCACTCTTAGAGATTATAAGACCTGAGGTGCAATATATTGGTTTCCACGACAAGACTTTATTATGTTCACAAACATACCCTAATCTAAAATTTTATAACAGACTGTGTTCTTTGTTTTTCCATCAGAATGCAATTATTTAAAGGATACAATTTCACAAGTCTTAAGAAGTCTCTAGTACCCAGCTTAATTGGGCATTTTTCACTTGTGAGATTCAGTGTGATTGTTAGCAGATTGAGTGTCATTTTCAGCAAGGATCATCAGTAACACTGGCTGAGCTAGCCCCTTGCCAGTCAGAGTGTCACAGGGCTAGTATCACAATCCTGATTCTGGCATGACTAACATTTTGTAAAATGGACTGGAGTTCAAATCTGGAAGTTTCTTAATTATTCACTTAGCTCTAAAATAATGCAGTTTAAAACAATGATGTGCTTAAATAGCTAAGATGTGAAAATCACAAGAGCCCCTTGGTTCGATTACTGGCCTGTAGAGAGTTTGGAGACACAAGGGCCTTGTGGTATTATCACTTAACTATTCATCCAGAGACCCAGGTAACATTCTGGGGCAATAGGTTCAAATCCTGCCACTGTACATAGTGGAATTTGAAATCAATAAAAAAAATTAATGTCTAACGATAAGTATGAAACCATTGTTGATTGTCAGCATCCTCATATATTTTAATTATTCTTGAATCTCATTTAAATTCAGCTGAAGGACACTTAGTAATTTAACAAAGGAAGCTGTTTTCTGTCACCAGCTTTTAAGAATTCATGACTCAATCTTTGAAAATTTCTGACTAGCTTCTCAGCAGAGTAATGCTGAAAAGTTAAAATCATTTTATGCTGGCTTCCAACGCCTTTCCATGCAGAATGGAAACAAAAATCACAGTGAACCAAGAACAAAAGTGTATGTGAGTAGAAATGAAATGAAATAAGCTGTATTCTTGATCAGGGCATATGCAGATATATGGTCTTCCAGTTTCTTGTGATAAAAAGGGAATAACTGCTTTCTGCGAACAATGATTTGTCTGTTTACTGCTGGGTTCTGCATCCACACTGCATGTTGCTCAAATTGCTTATTTGTCCACAGTTTACTTGATTTTTATGTAGACGCGCATTTATATAGTGCCTTTATAAACTATGGTACATCACAAACATTTTACAGCCAAGAGAGTAGTTTTGAAATGTGATCAATACCATAATGTAGAAAACACAGCAACTACTTCTACACAAATCAAAAGCAACAATGTCTGGAAGAACCTGTTCTTGAGATATTGATCGAGTGAGAATATTGGCTAACAGTAATAACTCCCCAGTGCTTCAAGGCAGTGTATTGAGATCTTTTACTTCCATTTGAGGGGACAGATAGGACTCAGTTTAATGTCTCATTTGACCGACAGCACCTCTGACAGGAAAGCACTCTGTGAACACTGCAGTGGAGTGACATCCTAGAATCTGCTTACTTCTTTGGTGTGGCACTTAACCCACACCCTTCTCAGGAAGCAAGTGAACTCCCAACTGAGCCACGGCTAATGCCTTGCAGATACCTCGTCAATGTTGGTTGACATAGCTATACCCACACAGAGGGTTACTATCTATTATGAAAACAAAATACTGCAAATACTGGAAACACAAGACAAAAACAGAAAAATGTCAGAAAAAAAAATCAAACACTCTGTTGAGGAAGAAACAGTGAATGTTTCTGTGGAAGACTTGCTAGCCCTTCATTGGGATTCTTAAAGTTTTAGACAAAATTGAAAAAGATTTATCAACCTCTGAAGTAGCATTTGACAAACGAACACATGAAAGCCTGGTTAATAAAACTGAACCTCATGAAACAGGAAGGTCAGTATCAGGTCGGATTAAAAAAGGCTTAAAGGCGTAAATCAGTTAATTACGTTAATCAGTTAAAAACAGTTGTTCTTCAGATTGGAGGATGGTAGACTGAGCTATTCCCAAGAGTTAACCATTATCCTTTGCAGGGTATATTGTTATGACTCAAAATGGGACAGTGCACTTCTATTTAAACCCCACTATTCCTCAATTCAAATGCTGATCAGGTGGAACAAGGTCGTTTTTATGATTTGAATTCTCCAGGGTGTTTTTTTGTCTTTTCACTCACAGAGGAAGAAAAGGTTTTTTTTGTTGTTGGCTCGAGAGGTTTCTGGGTGCACTGCCCCTCAGGTTTGCAGCTGGACCAATGCAAAGGCAGTTTTTCTCAACTCTGGGTGCCAGCTGTATCGATTATGTAACAATCTCACTTACTCTCAAAGCAACGCACTTGAAAATGTACACCATTCAATTTCAAGTTGTAAAATTCGCTCTGTATTTTAATTACATAGCAGTGTTCAACTTCCGTACCAGTTTACCATCCAAAACAAAAAAAAGTAGTCCCTTGCAACAAAAAAATTGTTTGCGTATTGGGTTGAAAATTAAAATGTCAAAATCTACCGAGGATACAGAATCCCAGAATTATTACAGCGTAGAAGGAAATGATTTGGCCCATCAGCAAACTGTGAAGATGATGCCACATGACTGAAAAAGGACATAGACAGGCTAGCAGAATGGGCAAAGAAAAAAACTGCTGTAGAGAAATGGGAGGTGCTGCGCTTTAAACAGAAGGATTACAGAGGAAAGTGAATTTAACAGCGTAATTCCAAATAATGCGCCACAACATGCTAACAGGCCTTTGAAAATTGCAGGTCATACTGAAGGAGATAACAAAGTGTAGAGCTGGATGAACACAGCAGGCCGAGCAGCATCTTAGGAGCAGGAAAGCTGACGTTTCGGGCCTAGACCCTTCAGCAGAGAGGGGTGGCTAGAAAAGCCTATGAGATTTTGGATTTGTGTCAATAGGTAAGCAGTGCAAGAGCAAGGATGACTTGATGAGCCTTCACACAGTTTTCATGTGGCACAAATGGAGTATCAGTTTTGGTTATGACACTTTAGGAAGGATTTGAGGATCTTTGACAGGACACAAAAGAGATTCGCTGATGGGGCAGTCTTAGCAAAAGATTTAAATTGGAGGAGATGGGGTCGCTCTCTTTGGAAGAAGGGGGAAGGGAGGCCTCAGAGAGATACAAGATTACGACTGGTTCAGAGGTAGGGAAACAAAACAAGCTGTCACTTGCTGACTGAAAAGGGAGCAGAGAACACAGGTTTAATGTTTTGAATAAAATATAGAGAATGGACTTGGCAAGAGCTTTTTTTTAAATGCAGCAGGTGCCTAATTACCCAGAACTCTCAGGCTCTGAAAATAATGGCAGCAGATACTAGGGAAGACAGGTGTGATTTGCAACCCCCTCACTGTTCTATTCTATTAGGGACCTGTTAGACTGGAAGTATGTCTCTATATTTCTGAGGAGCCCTGATCAAAATCTCCTGCCAGAAATTTGGAGCTCCATCATTTAATCTAAAACAAGCAGAGTAGCACCATACATATGATTGCCAAGCCTCAGAAAATCAGATCCAAGACTGTAAGGAAGCAAGAACAAAGTCTAGAGGTTCAAATCGTGCACTTACCACACAACAGGAAGGGGAAGAGAGAGAGATTGGGATTTAATGAAAGCAACACATTTTTAAACCCTACACACTGATCACCTCGTACCTCTCCTGCTGTGAGTGTGATAATATCAAGACGTGTGCCTTCTGATGAAAAGGGTGAATGTGAAAATTGGATAGGAATAAACTGAAGAAAAAAATTATATACCCAAACAACTTATCATCAAAACCAGCAGAACAACAAAGAACATGATGCATTTATCCAAGTTATTTGTGGAAGAACAGCAGAAGAGAGCAATGAGCAACACAAATTAGCACTTGGTGGCAGATTTAAGACGTGCAATGCATTTATTGCTGTGGGACACCTATGAGAGTGTAATACTTCAGAATGCATATCCATTGCAGCAATTATACATAATCATTTTGCAAAAGTGAGGCTTAGTTTGCTCGTATAATTTATCTTGTAACATCCACGTTGAAATAATAACCTCAATGTTTCTGAAAACCAAGACTGAAAGTTTATAATGGCAAAGTCACAACTCTCAGTACAAGACTGCAGAAATTTGTAAACTTTAAAGTTTTCCAATGTACTCCTGTTTTGAAAATGGGGGATGTGTTAATGCTTTAAAGGGTCTACATAAATGCACAATGTCATTGTCAATATTGTTCCAAGCACTCGATGTCTAGTGGCGTTTTGTTCAACTACCTGCCTTTCATTTGCAAGCTAGGAAAGTAGAGACAATTACCCAGCTTCTTCACTGCAGGCTTTGTCCTAAGAAGTTTGTTTCTCTCACTCTTCTCTTGCCCCCTCGAATGCAGCTTGAACACAAGTATCACCTCCTGCTCCCTTGCCCCAAATTCCTGTAAAACCGCAGACTGCCCAACATCCCTTTCTATGCTTGTTGACAGAATTAGTCGTTCCCTTTAAAGCAAGTGATGAGCAGCACGAACGCTAGGGTTCAGTGTGGGTTTACATAGCTCAGGGAAGCCAACAGAAACTTGCATTTTAAAAAATATAGCTGATAATGCAGAAAAGGAGTTGGTGTTACCTTTGCTAATTAAACTTGCACCTCCTGGCCCACAACGAAACCTTTAGAAAAAAAAACTTTCTAGTCGAGCTTCTCTTAGTTTTAGTCACCCTTCCATAGAGATTTGACCTGACAAACAAGACATCCCTGCTCACCAGCTCAAGCCTGATTTAAATTACAGTCAAATCCTATTGCCATTCCTCCCCATTACCCTACCCAGTCAATATCTCCCTCACAGGCAACAACAGACTGAAATGGAGATTGTCTCCACTGGCTGGTTACCATGGAATGTCCAGCAGGAGTCACAGAATCATAGAATCCCTACAGTGTGGAAACAGGCCATTTAGCCCAATACAACCAAACCGGCCCTCCAAAGAGCATGCCATCCATAACCAGACCCCCCTACCCTATCCCTGTAACTCAGTATTTCCCATGGTTAATCCACCTAGCCTACACATCGCTGGACACTATGGGCAATTTAGCATGGCCAATCCACCTAACCTGCACATCTTTAGACTGTGCGAGGAAACAAGAGCAGCCAGAGGAAACCCATGCAGACACTGGAAGAATGTGCAAATTCCACACAGTCAGTTGCCAAAGGTTGGTATTGAACATGTGTACATAGCACTGTGAGGCAGCAACGCTAACCATTGAGTCACCATGCCACTCCTACATTTTATTGCTCTTGTGCTTACTGGGCCCAAGGTCCAATATCAGGTGTGTTTCAAGCCTGGTTGATCCAGTGCAAGAAACAAGTCCCAGATCAGTAATATAGATGTATTACTTTCAAAATCAAAGAATTTTACAATCTGAAGTGTTAGATGGTAAAGAACACTGATCAAAATGAATTGCTGTAGGAGTGGGAGTGCATTCCGAGGGCCTGCAGCAGCGACGGGAGTGCATTCCGAGGGCGTGCAGCAGCGACGGGAGGGCATTCTGAGGGCCTGCAACAGTACACACTTGAGGGTTTGAGGAGGGAGGCCCACTTACCTTACAAAGATAAGACTACCTCATGGCGATAAGACATTTAGATCTAGTCGCTCCCCACCTTTCTTCTGGGCTCTTTTTTTGTATTTCTGCTTCCATTAGAATTGCATTTTTTTGTATCTTAAGTGGTCGTTATGGTTTTGTCTCTTGGTTATTTTCTTTTAAATTCAGGTTTCTGTACCCAAGTTGGTGCCAGCGAACAGCGACTTTGCAGACCTCACACAGTACTCCTGAACTTGAGTGCATGTGACAATAAAACCAAACTCAAGTCTTTTTTTAAATTAACCTTTTGTGGTGGTTTAAAATGTGAGAGATCCATATGGTGTTTCTTCTTGCGAAACAGACTGAAGATATTAATCAAGAATGTTAAATATATACTTTTACTCCACGATTACCAGCATTTGATGCAATCGTATTGCATTACTGACTGACTGCTACAACGCAAACAAGCCTTCAACAGTGTAATGCTAAACCCATTTTATTGAATTGATTTTAACTAAATTATTTGACTCAGAAGACTAAGCTCTGCCCAGTCAATTAGCAAAAGCTTGAACATGGCTTCTAATGATCTTCCCCAATACACTAATTATCAGAAGCAATAAACATGAAGCAAAAAACAACAGGAGATGTCAATACACAAAATGCTTCGAGTCATAGTATAGTTTGTGTGTCAGAATCAGTTTTGCAATGATATTCAGTCGACAAAAGGTAATTAGAGGCACTAAATGGGTTTTGGGAAAGTGAATATCATTCTTCAAGGGGGTTCTGCTCTTAATTGTTCTCTAATGTAATTCTTAGAAAAGGAACACTATTTGACTTAGCTGTAATGTCCTATGAGTATTCACACATGAAACACAGTCACTATACAAGCTATAAAACCCAAACAGAAAACAAACTTTTAATGGGAAAGTTTGAGGGAACAAAAGTATGTTTCTATTCTACCTACATATGTTTGCATTTATATTGTTAAATATTTCCCTGCTCATGCACTTCTGGGGCCAGTTCATTCACTACTGCTACCAGAAGTTGTACATTCTATTAATAAGCCTTAATAAGGCTACACCTAAATTCATTATCAAGAAACAACAGCTGAGCAAAAACTTGAGAGAGAGTAAACTGTGGGAAGAGATATGGGGCAATATAGTCAAGTGGAGTCTAATTACAAAGAAAGCTCATCAACCTTGGGAGACAAATGTAATTTTAAGGCAACCACCTTTGGCCAAAGTATTGTCGTCAGCATTTTTAAGAGCAACGGCAAGAAAGATGACGGAGAAAATTTTTCATGGAAATCCTAAAATAGCATAGGAAAGTATTTTGCATTGTGTAGAAATACATTCTGAAAGCTACCTTTTATCAGAGAGACAGAGGGGTGAGTAAAACTGACTCAAAAGCACTGTTGCAACATTAAATATGGTAAACATAGCATTACAGGCATTATCAAAGAATGCGCGTTCATATTATAACAGAAGAACAAAATCAACGAACAAAAGATGATAGTTCGGAGTCTAAACTGATATCTTGATCATGACAAGTCACAGGCTACCTCCCCAAAATACATGGTCGAAACTCACAATTTCCTGAAAATGGTACACCAGTTTGCCAAAATTTCTCCACATTTTAAATGGGTTTCCTGAGCAAACAAAACATGGATATGGTATAGCCACCAGCAAAAAGTATGAGAAAGATAAGCGCAGTACTGATATTGCGCAGTTTGAGTAAGAAGTACACGTTGGAAAATGCATCGTATTTGGAGTTGAAAATTGTCTCACTGAAGAAATCATAGAAGGAATAATGTCTGTCAGTAATACACATCCCAGGGCAACTTTAAAACTATGCACTCTAAATGCATTGGGCCCTGATTGTGTCTCCAGTGCACTTATTTATTTTTATGAAATAAAAATGCACAGCTCTTAATATTCTCAGCTTTAAAATTATACCAAAGTATGAATAATTTCATTTCCATTCAGTAACATTTTTCCTGAGGCGACTACAACTTGAGATGAGCTTAAAAATCAGGAAAACAGCCACAAATTTTGTCTTATGCCTTAGTTCTACTCAATTACAAATGTAACCTCATTTTTTGAAAACAAAAATTGTAATTTTTCATATCAAAAAAACAGGTGTGCTTCTTAGAATAAGAAAACATAATTGAGTTATTGTCACCTGTCTTGACTGATAATAAAGTAGGTTTCTGCCTAATTATTTCCCTGACTCGGTTAATTTTGTTAGAGAAAAGTGATTGTCATCAATGTTCGTAATAACACAGAAATCACTGACTGCTCCTGGCAGTAACCTTAATCATATTTAAAATTCTTCTGGGTTTTCAATTATTGTGCGTCAATCTCCCACACACTGCATTCCACCCCGACTTTCAGCCATAGACATTGCACACACTGACCACGTTCTTGTATTGAATATTATTGTCCAGCTTCTATTTTGCACATGGCTCATACTTTCTATGATGCCAGTCCCCTCCACAAGGCAAAAAAATCAAATGTCAGTTACATCTATTTATAATGCTTTACAATTATTGTGCATACTGCAAGTACTAATCAGCTGTGCTTGTACTTACTGTCTTCTCCAATTAACATTTTCACATAAAATGTCCAACTGATTCTACAGACTGGCAATAACAGCCACTTTTCCCAGGCATAAGAGAAAATTTGTGGCTGTTCTCCTGAATAAGAACAGGGAATATGAATCACTGAAGATGGGCAGTAGAATATAAATGGTAAAGAGAATTATATACATGATGCACAGAATTGTGAAGTCAGAGTATGACCAAGCTTCAATTTGTCTCCTTTTTTTGAAAAAACCTCTCAGCACATTGTTTAATTTAATTGCAAAAATTATTACATTAAATTGCAACTTGCAGATGTCACTGATCAGCCAACAGATTTGATACCAGAACAAGTGTACAACATTTTTTCAACATTAACATTGTTTAATACAGGGTTGTAAACAAGGTCAGTGGCATTCAGCGTGCTCCTTACCAACAGTGAAAAGGGGCGTACACAGACAGAAAACAGATTCTATTTGTGACTTTATGCAGGTGACTTCCATGTAATTAATGAGCACATCACTGCATTAAGACTGACCACAGCACAGCGGGGGGATATCTGGCTCATGCTGGCTCTTGGGTAGACCAAACAAGCTGGTGTCATAGCTCTACGCTCTCTAAATTTCCGTAATCCCTTAAGTGCTGTTCCAATTATCTCTGGTAGGCTATTATTTAATCTGTTCCCATCAATTTATCAATGCAGGCAGTACATTAAAAATGCCAAGAACTTGTTGTATAGAAGATATTTTTCATCATCTTGCCTTGATTCTTTGCTAAAACCTATAAACTCTGAGTACCAACCCTTCAAGCGTTGGAAGCACTTTCTCTTTTCTTTTTCTATCCAAACATTTCAGTATTCGATCACCTCTTCCAAATCTTCTCTTCAACTTCTCTGCTTTGCAGAAAAAGCCCCAGCTTCTCCAGTAGACACTAAAAATGCTATATCACTTCCAGAATGCAAATAAATAAAGTTACTCATACACAATTTCTAAACTACTGCGTTTGGGTGGGATATCCAACATCCTCGCCCAACTGCTTGTCCAAGTAGACATAAATTTATATGTAGATGTCATTTTCCAAAGCATTTCTATGTGGAAAAAGTCAGTGTCAGGAAATACATAAGACACATCTGTTAACTGATCAAGGGAGTGGTTGGTTTTTAAAGCCATGTAGTAGACTGATGCCATGCTGAACCTGTCAGTGGAACTGACATTTTAGACTGGCCTACTGCTTTAAATCTGCCCTGTACTGCGTAGCAAAAAGCCACTCACTGGTGGTCCATGTCAGTCCCTCCTAAAATATCAGGCAGAGTACAACAGAATGCATGCAGCACAAGTAAGTGATGCAAAAATGCAGAGAATGATCAAAGGCAGTTATGTGATGATCTGACTTGAAATAAATTTTTAAGAGCTATGACTCTTTCCACGGGTAAATCTTTGCATGCTAGTATAGACGGTAAATCTTTTTCAAGGCGTGAGGCATCATGGCTTTGAACAACTAACGTCCAAATGCATTTCATCAGGGAAATGTCGTTAAAAAGGAATGACAAAAAATATTAACATTTTAATTATACTGTGCCTTTAAAGTAATAAAACTTCACAGGAACATAACCAAACAAAATCTAACATCAAGCTACACAAGGATATATTAGTTCAGACTTCAAAAGCTCTCTCAAAGAGGTAAGTTTTAATATTTAGAAGAGTCTTAAAGGAGGATGGCAGATAAAGAGGCAAGAGGGGCTGAGCGGGGGGAAATCCAGAGATCAGGGCCTTGCCAGCTGAAGGAATAGGCAACAATGGAGGAACAGCTAAAATTGAAGATGTGCAAGGAGACAAAACGCAGACTGCAGATATCTCAGAGGGTCGAAGGAGGTTACAGAGACACGAAGGACTGAGAAAATGGAGAGATCTGAAAACAAAGATGAGAATGTTAAAATCAAAGTATTAGTCAACCAGGAAATTAAGGCAGGTCAGCAGCATAAAGTTGATAGGTGAACAGAAGTAGGCATAAAAGTTCAGTTATAGACAATATATGGAAGACAGAATATGGGAGGCAGACAAGGAGCAAACTGAAAAGTCTAGAGGTATCTAAAACAAGGTAAGGTTTTCAGCAGCAGAACCAAAGTTACTTAGGCGTTAGCGAGTTTTGAGATTTGTAGCTCAGGTTGAGGTTCTGGATGTGAGTTTGCTCGCTGAGCTGGAAGGTTAGTTTTCAGACGTTTCGTCACCATTCTAGGTAACATCGTCAGTGAGCCTCCGACGAAGCCTTCACGATGATGTTACCTAGAATGGTAATGAAACGTCTGAAAACTTACTTAGGTGAGTTTCAGTGGTTGTTGGGTGCATGGCCTGATTTAAGTATAACACACCAAGGTTCACACAGTCTGGTTCAGCTTTAGACAATTATCCAGAAGACAGATTGTTTACGGTGAGCACTTTAGATGATAGCTTCAGTCTTCCAGTATTTACTTGAGGGGAATATCGGCTCATTCATTACTGGTTGGTGCCAAGCAGCCTGATAATTTAGAGACACAGAGTGGTCAAGAGTAGTGGTTAAGAGATACAGCTGGGTGCTGACAGCATATATGGAGGAAAATAGGGTGTTTTCAGGTCATAACACTAAAGCGCAGCATGCAGATAAGAAACAGGAAGAAATCATGGGAAGACTGGCTTTAGGCTTATGTATTTTTACCAGTTTTAATGCAATTTTTGATCTGTTTTGGAAGGACATTATTTGAAGACAAAACAGCTTTTAGGTTTGGTGTTATTTCACTTAATATTGCCCCAGTCAGCAAACTTTAGCTGCAAGAGAGCAAAGAATAAGTTGCTGAATTGTTTTTGGCAATGTATTTTTAAACAATCTAACCTCCATGGGAATTAGGGTTTCCATTGTAAAGTGAATGGGATTAAATAAACAGATGTCTGACTCCATTTCCTCTAATCAAAGATAACAGCAAGAGTAGAGAAGCTGAAAGAGGAGAGACAACAATGCTAACATTAAGTGATATTCAAGCGTCTCAAAAGAACTGACTTTTGAATATTCTAGTTTAAACAAGTCTTATTTTTGTCAGTCCTTTCACATGATTCCATGTTCAATTAACATCATAAAGGCAACCCAGGTTCTCCAATGACTTGGTAGATAAGTAGAAAAACGTTTTTGATCTCAAGCCTGCATCAACATAGAAAGATGTGCACTCACAAAATGCTTTTTGTGACCTCAAAACATCCCTAATGCTTTAAGAGCCAATGAATACTTCATTTTTGAATGTTTTAATGTTCTTTAATGTCATAAATCTGCAATGCAGGAAAGACAACAGATATTTGCTTATAGCAAACTTTCACAATCAGCAATGAGATGGTATTCTATTTTTAATGATGACTGAGGATTAAGCATTGGCCAGGATACCAGAGATAACGATACTACTCTTCTTCAAAATGGTGCTATGGGATCTTTTACATCCACTTGAAGCAGCAGATATAGTTGATAGTATGGTGTGGTAGAAACCACCTTTGGAAGTCTGTGCTCAAGTCTTGAACCTGGAACTCAGACAACTTTTTGACTCAGTGGCACGACAGAATGATGGAGATATGGCTGACTGACATGACTGCAACTCGTGACAACACCAAATCTTCTTCCCACATGGGTCTCATTTCTTCAAAGTAGAAACAAAAAAATATTTGAAAACTTACTTCATAGACCCAATGAGAGACAAGTGAGATGATTTTATAAGGATCTATGCCTAGTAGGGAGCCCCATTTAAATTTAATGATGAAAAATCATGAGAAATGTGTGGGCCTGTGATTTTACAATAAGCACTCTTGATGAGCAGCAGTCTCTACATTAGTAACACATTAGATTGTACATTAGTAACATTGGCCTAAATTAGACAATGCAGAGAGCTTCCATTGGGCACAATTTGCGTACACTTTCCAAACATGAAGTTCTAACCACATTAAACTTTGCAGAAATATCTTAAAACTAGATGCTTTCAGCAGAATGTTGGTGGAATCGTTATCTATTAAAAAGTCAAAAAGGTCTATAACAAGGATCGATTTCAGGGATCAATGAGACATTAAGTCAGCCTACTTTAAGGCATTTTTGATTGAAACAGGTAAGCCTATGTATTTGTAATTAAGAGGTTCAATGCCTGTTTTAGGCCTGATTGTAGAAACTGGGTCACAATGAATGCAGCACTTCCCAGGTTTGGTCATCTTAGTGCAGTGCCTCCAAAAATTAGGCCATTTTCTTTTTCTAAATGTTGCCAAATGACACAGCTGTGGTGTGAAGAAGGGAAGGATTCCTTATCCAATTCGACAGTGTCTGTAATTGGTACTGTTCCTGTTCCACTCCAAAACCCCTCCCTCCCCACCCCGACCCCCCAGGACAAAC
The DNA here is from genome assembly GCF_030684315.1 of Stegostoma tigrinum. Classification (NCBI taxonomy): domain Eukaryota; kingdom Metazoa; phylum Chordata; class Chondrichthyes; order Orectolobiformes; family Stegostomatidae; genus Stegostoma; species Stegostoma tigrinum. The sequence goes on along the minus strand of NC_081365.1, from coordinate 31,291,344 downwards.
ATATTTATTTTAGGATTGTATTCACAAATTAAAAATATAGTGTTGTGCATGAGCATATGATAGACTCCAGTGTTAGGCCAAAAAACGTAAATGAAGCCTAGGCTAATGGTGCTCGACTTCCTAAAAATAATTTGTTTGAGGACATGTCCCTGATAAACACATACATAAGGGAGCCAAATCGCAAAGTGCCTCTGTTTGAACTGGGAGGGTTTACCAGGAACATTACTGGGAGCCAAATTTCAGTTTGATCTCACAGTTCAGATACGTTGAAAGACACCCAGAAAAAACAATTTTGATCCCACAATCCTGAGACACAGCACTTGTGATGCATGAATATGTTTCTTGCGACATAGTGAGACAAATACTTTTGTCATGCTTAAAAAACCTGGTCATGTATTCTCAAAACTTTTTGGTTGAATGTTCCCTTTTCAAATAGATCAGCAATCAAAGCCCCTAGCCTAATTTGTAATGTAATACTTATAACAGGAAAATCCTGCTAGTAAAGTATGCTTTCATAATGCTTTTAGGAAAACAGGTAATTACTTATAGTAGCAATCTGAGAACTATTTCACTGATGCAGACAGTGGCGAGACATAACAGCTAAACTGCAGATAACGGATAATTTGGCTGCACTGACAAACGGCTTTTAGGTTTAGTATTATTTCATTTATTATTGCTCCAGTCAGCAAACCTCAGCTACAAGAGAGCAAAGAATAAGCTTTTAGTGTGGTTGAAGATTGTTATTTACTATTATGCATACCTGGTCATCATACCTAAACATAAAACTATTGGCAAAATTATTATTAACACCAGTTAAATCACATGTACATGTTTAATAGGCTCAAAACATGTTATTATTCAAATATTAAACAACTTCCCACTAATATATGGGTTATCTTGCCTCTAATTTTACTCACAGGGTCTAAAAGAAGTGAAAAGTCTGAAACAAAAGTGGCTACTAAGATAGCTGATATAATGGTTTTAGTTTTCCAGAAATTGTTTGATTCAGGGCAAGTTCCATTAGATTGGAAAAGAGCAAATGCAAGTCCTTTGCTGATAAGGGCAGACAAAAAAAAGGAGGAAAGTACAGGTCAGTTGGCATAACGTGCCCTAGGAAAACAGAAGCCATTCTTTTAAGTTATAATGGGGCACTTTGATAAATTCAAGGTAATCACCAGAGTCAGCATGGTTTTGTGAAAAGGAAACCATGCTGAAACAACTCATTGCAGTTTTTTTGAGGAAGTAACGTATGCTGTGAATAACAGGTAACCAGTTAGTGCACCTGTATACAGCAATACAGTAAAAGTGTTGTTTTGAGTGCTGCACAACACATCATACCATACAAAGTGCATCAGGTAGCAGAACAGAGTGCACAATACAATGTCACAGCTGCAGGGAAGGTGCAGAGAGAGATCAGAATTAACATTTGAGAGGTCTGTTCAAAGGTCTGATAACAGTGGGGAAGAAGCTGTTCTTGAGTTTATTCGTAAGAGCACTCAAACTATCATATATTATGCCCAACGGAACAGGGTACAGAAGTGTAAGGCTGTGGTGGGAGGTGTCTTTAGTTAGTCCAGTTGCTTTCCTGAGGCAGCAGTAAGTACAGATGGAGTTGATGGATGGAAGACTGGTTTGAGAGATGGAACCAAAAGAGCTGCGGATGCTGTAAATCAGGAACAAAACCAGGGTTACTGGAAAAGCTTCCTCAGCAGACCCGAAACGTTAACTCTGTTTTCTCCTCCACAGATGCTGCCAGACCTGTTGAGCTTTTCCAGCAACTCTGGTTTTGTTCCTGGTTTGGGAGATGGACTGGGCTGCGTTCACAACTCTCTAGTTTCTTGCGGTCTTGGGAACAGCAGTTCCTGTACCATGCTGTGATGTATCCAGATAGGATGTTTTATATGGAACATCTATAAAAATTGCCACACATCTTTACAGACATGCTGCATTTCCTTAGCCTAGTGAGGAAGCAGAGACGTCATTGTGCTTTCTTGACCATGTCGACAAGAATGGATAAGGACAGATTGCTGGCAATCACTCCTCCCAGGAACCTGATGTTTTCAACCATCTCCGCCTCAGCACCAATGATGCAGCCAGGGATGTGCCGTCCTCTCGACTTCCTGAGTCAATGACCAGCTCTTTTGTTTTGCTGATGTTTATGGAGAGGTTGTTGTCTTACACCATGCTGCTGCTAAGCACTTAATTCCTTTCCCCTATTCTTCTCAACATGGTTTCAGATCTGACCTACAATGGCAGTATCATCAACAAATCTGTAAATGGAGTTGGGGTGGAATTTGGCTACGTAGTCATGAGTGTAGAATGAGTACAGTAGGGGGCCAAATACGCAGACTTGCAGGGCGTTAGTGTTGAAGACTATCGTGGCTGTGATGTTTCCTATTCTTACTGATTGCAGTCTGTGGGTCAGGAAGTTGAAGATCCAGTTACAGATAGGGGAGCTGAGACCTAGGTCTCGGCCTTTGGAGAGGAGTTTGATTGGAATTATGCTGTTGAAGATGGGGCTGTGGTCAATAAGTAGGAGCCTGAAGTAGGACCCAAAACACTGACTGCTCCTTTCCTCTAGATGCTGCCTGGCTTGCTGTGTTCTTCCAGCCTCCTGTTTGTCTACCTTGGACTCTGGCATCTGCATCTTTGTTGTCCTTATCCTTCTTATTCGGATGTTTCAGGGATAAATGTAGGGCCAGGGAGTTGGCGACTGTCATGGAACTGTTTCGCTGATAGGCATGTTGTAAAGGATCAAGGTAATCCAATAGGTTGGAACTGATGTGACCCACTGCTAACCTCTCGAAGCACTTCATTGTTATGGAAGTTGGAACACCTGGGTGGTAGTCATTAAGGCATGCTGCATAAAACTTTTCTTTGGCCCCAGGATGATGGTGGTCTCTCGAGGCAGACTGGGACTTCAGATTGAGGTAAAGGGGGGTTAAAGACATCAGCAAATACTTGTCACAGCTGGTCCACATGCAATCTGAGTGCAAAGCTGTGGACACCATTGTGCCAGTTGCTTTCAGTGGGTTCACTCCCAAGAAAGGGTGATCTAACATTTGCAGTGGTGCCTCTGTGTACCAGTACATCCAAGGCTGTTGGAACAGACAGTATCATTTCACTGACCTTCTGTTCAAAGCAAGAATAGATTGCATTGAAACCACTGGGTAGGGATATGCTGTTGCTCGTAATTCTGTTCGACTTCACTTGGCTGCCTATAATGTTGGGTAGGGCCCTTCCACAAACGACACACAGTTAGTCTGGGTCACAAGCTTAATTTGGCATTGCCAACTGGCATTTCTGATGGCTTTACAACCATCGTACCTGGATTTCCTGTTTAGGTCAGAGTCGCCCAATTTGAACATCTCAGACCTGGACTTCAGTTTGGAGTGAATCTCCCAGTTCATCCATAGTTTCCAGTTGGTGATTAACATTTTCAGCATCCACTTACTAATGAAGTCTGTAATGCTAGTGGCACACTCATTTAGGTTGGCCACTAATTTCTGGAATATTATCCAGCTGACTGACACTAGGCATTCTGTAGAAGCCCTTCTGTTACCTCACACCAACACAATGCTACTTTCTGTATTGGGTCCTCATTTTTCAGCTTCTGCTTATAAGCCAGGAGCAGCAGCACAGCATTGTGAACTGATTTTCCAGAAGGTGGAAAGGGAAAGGAGCAGTAAACGTCTTTAATGGTTACATAGCAACGTTCAATCATGTTCAGACACTTGGTGGAACAAGAGACATGTTCATGGCATTTTCGTAGAACATTGAGGGTGACCTGGTTGAAGTCACCAGCTTCATTTAACAAGGCCTTGGAGTATCCTGTCTCAAGGAACAAACAAACAAAGAAAATTACAGCTCAGGAACAGGACCTTCAGCCCCCAAGCCTGTGCCGATCCAGATCCTCTATCAAAACCTACATAGGGCATAGAAAACAGAACATAGAACATTACAGCGCAGTACAGGCCCTTCGGCCCTCGATGTTGCGCTGACCTGTGAAACTAGTCTGAAGCCCATCTAATCTACGCTGTTCCATTAACATCTATATGCTTATCCAATGATTATTTAAATGCTCTTGAAGTTGGCAAGTCTACTACTGTTGCAGGCAGGGCATTCCATGCCCTTACTACTCTCCGAGTAAAGAACCTAACTCTGACTTCTGTCCTATGTCTATCACCCCTCAATTTAAAGCTATGTCCCCTCATGCTAGCCATCACCATCCGAGGAAAAAAGCTCTCACTATCCACCCTCTCTAATCCTCTGATCATCTTGTATGTCTCTATTAAGTCACGTCTTAATCTTCCTCTCTCTAACGATAACAGCCTCAAGTCCCTCAGCCTTTCCTCATAAGACCTTCCCTCTGTACCAGGCAACATCCTGGTAAATCTCCTCTGCACCCTTTCCAATTCTTCCATATCCTTCCTATAATGCGGTGACCAGAACTATACGCAATACTCCAAGTGCGGCCACACCAGAGTTTTGTACAGCTGCAACGTGACCTCATGGCTCCGAAACTCAATCCCTCTACCAATAAAATCTAACAACCCTATCAACCTGGGTGGCAACTTTCAGGGATCTATGCACATGGACACTGAGATCTCTCTGCTCATCCACACTATAAACCTGTCGCCTATTTTCCAAGGATCTGAATCCCCCTGCTCCCTGCCCATTCATGTATCTGCCTAAAATACGCTATCGTGCCTGCCCCTACCTCCGCTGGCAATGCATTCCACACACCCACCACCCTCTGCGTAAAGAACTTTCCACGCCTATCTCCCTTAAACTTTTCTGCTCTCACCTTGAAATCATGACCCCTAGTAACCGAGTCCCTCACTCTGGGAAAAACCTTCTTGCTATCCACCCTGTCTATACCCCTCATGATTTTGTAGACCTCAATCAGGTCTCCCCTCATCCTGTGTCTTTCTAATGTAAATGATCCTAATGTACTCAACCTCTTTTCATAGTTAGCACCCTCTGTACCAGGCAACATCCTGGTGAACTTACTCTGCACCCTCTCCAAAGCATCCACATCCTTTTGGTGATCCGGCAACCAGAACTGTACTCAGTATTCCAAATGTGGTTGAACCAAAGTCTTATACAACTGTAACATGACTGGCCAACTCTTGTAGTCAATATCCCATCCGATGAAGGAAAGCATGCCAGATGCCTTCTTGACCACTCTATTGACCTGCATGGGTACAATGGACCTGAACACCCAGACCTCTCTGTGCATCAATTTTCCCTAGGACTTTTCCATTTACCGTATCGTTTGCTCTTGAATTGGATCTTCCAAAATGCATCACCTCACATTTGCCTGGATTGAACTCCATCTGCCATTTCTCCGCCCACCTCTCCAATCTATATTCTGTTGATTCTCCCACAGTCCCCTTCACTACCTGCTACTCCACCAATCTTAGCGTATCTCAGTAATAGCAAGGACATCATACTCCCAAGTACTAAGACAAGCCCTAAGTTAATCTGCCTTATCTACACCTCTCGCATTAAAACCAATGCGCCTTAGACCACCGTCCCTTTGCGTTCATCATCTGCTCTCTGCCTACTCTTCCCCTTAGTCACACTGACTTCATTATCTAGTTCCTCACAGGCTTTAGTTACTGCCTCATTACTGTCCACTAACCTCATTTGGTTCCCACCCCCCCTGCCACATTAGTTTAAACCCTCCCCAACAGCATCAGCAAAACTACCCCCTAGGACATTGGTTCCAGCCTTGCCCAGGTATAGACTGTCTGATGTGTAACAGTCCCACCTCCCCCAGAGCTGGTCTCAATGTCTCAAAAATCTGAACCCCTCCCTCCTGCACCATCTCTCAAGTCACTCATCTATCCTGCCTATTCTTTCATTTATACTCTGATGTGGCACTGGTAGCAATCCTGAGATTACTACCTCTGGAGGTCCGACTTTTTTCACTTGGCTCCTAACTCCCTAAATTCTGCTTGTAGGACCTCATCCTGTGTAGTACCTATATCATTGGTGCCTATATGCACTACAACAACAGGCTGTTCACGGCCCCACCCCCCACCCTCCGCCTTCAGAATGTCCTGCAGTCAATCTGAGACATCCCCGCCCCGTGCACTTGGGAAGCAACATTCTATTCGGGAGTCTCGTTTTTGACCCAGAACCACCTGTCTGCTCACCTTACAATTGAATCCCCTATGACTATGGCCCTTCCATACTTTTCCCGCCCTTCTGTGCAGCAGAGCCAGCCACGGTGCCATGAACCTGGCTACTGCTGCCTTCCCCTGGTAAGCCATCTCCCCAACAGTATCCAAAACGGTATACCTGTGTTGGAGGGAGATGACCACAGGGGCCACCTGCACTGTCTTCCTGCTTTTTCTCTGCCTTTTGGTCACCCATTCCAGGTCTCAAGACCGTTTGTAGCAATATAACTCTAACTTCTACATGGGGTGGCATGTAAACCATTCTCAGGATAGCAGTGCCAGGTAGTGGGAACAGCACTTCACTTAAGATATTCTAGGTCCAGGGAGTAGTAACTTGCCACATCCACTATGTCAGAGCACTAGGTGTTGTTGATCAGGAAGTAGACTCCACCAGCTCTTGCCTCGTTCAAGGACGCTGAGTGGTCTATTTGGTGAACTCAGAAACCCTCAGGATGCAAGGGACAGTCACACGTGGCAGGAGTGAGCCATGTCTTTATGAAAAGCAGCACAACAGTAGTCCCTCTCAATCCTCTTTGGAAGGTGAGCCTAGCTTTGAGGTCATCCATTTTGTTTCCAGTCGTTTGGTTGTTTGCCAGCAGTATGTTGGGGAAGATCTCTCGAAACTCTGTATTTTCAGTCTCACCTGCAGTCCAGCACATCTCCCATGTTTCTTGGCTAAGTGGCTGATCCTAGTCAATCTCGAGTGTCAATGAGGGACTTCTGCTATTTCGGGAGGCATGTGTGCTCCTGGGCACTAGCCAAAGCCTTGAGCATCCTGGGTCAGGTGGGGGAGTCTTGTAGTCAGTTCAGTCAGGCCTCCTCAATGTTGGGTCACCTTGGGGTCTCGTTCACGCACTGCTCAGGCCTTGGTTCCGGGTTTCCACCCGGAACAAGTGGATGGCTATGAGGAAAGGTTACACCGGCTAGGTCTGTATCCTCCTGAGTTTAGTAGTGTCAGAAGTGACTTAACTGAAACACGAAAGGGGAACCATTTGGGAGTCTGACCAAGTGGTTTCTAAAAAAAAGTGGGAGAATCTCGTACTAAGGGTCATAGTTTTTAAAATAAGGGGTCAAGCGTTTAAAACAGAGATGAGGAAACATTTTTTCCCCTGCCTTAAAGAAGGGGAATGTAGCGATTTTAAATATTTTAACAAAGAGGTGGACGGATTCTTGATAACCAAGTGGAAGAAGATCATCAGGGATCTGAAAGATGTAGAGTTGGGGTTAGATTAGATTAGATTGGATTAGATTCCCTACAGTGTGGAAACAGGCCCTTCAGCCTAACAAGTCCACACCGCCCCTTGATGCATCCCACCCAGACCCATTCCCCTATAACCCACTCACCCCTGAATACCAAGGGAAATTTAGCATGGCCAATCCACCTAGCCAGCACATCTTTGGACAGTGGGAGCAAACTGGAGCACCCGGAGGAAACCCACGCAGACACGGGGAGAATGTGCAAACTCCACACACACAGTTGCCCGAGGCTGGAATCGAGCCTGGGTCTCTGGCGCTGTGAGGCCGCAGTACTAACCACTGAGCCACTGTGCCGTGATCAGGTCAGCTATGATCTTAACAAATGGCAGAGCAAGTATGAAGGGCTGTGTGACGTACTCTTGTTCCCTGTTCATAAACTTGTACAAACATCCTCCCACAAGTTTCACTCCATCCCCTCTAATTAACAATTAATTCAGGTTTATAGCTAGATATTCTATTCCATCTCCAATTTCACACATTTAGCGGGTGGTCCAGAGTTTTCATTATTATTTCAGAAGATGTTCTCATCATCATAAAATGTTCTATTTGGGCATAGATGATCTTGAACTTGCTTCATCTGTGAACCATTTCAGACATGTTGCTTCATACTGGGTTTGTTTCAATCGAATGCTAGTGAACACAGGTTAGTGTTCCACAACTAGATAAAATTCCAGCAGTTCCTCCATTCAGACCCATCAGTTATACTGAAATTATGTAATCTCCACTGATTCACTGACTCCAGGTTGACTCTTCCTGTTAGGCCTCTTATTCACAGCTGCTTCCTCCACCTCAATTTTGGCAACTGCGGTGCACCATGCCTCCAGTTTACAAAGTAGCCTGTTGTACCCGATAAGAATGCTCTTCATCTGCAAGTCCTTTGAACTCTATGATAGTGATGCTGTATCCTTATTCTAATGAAGTTTTAGATTTTGTCTTACGGTTTAAAGTTTCAACATATATTCAGTAGCAATTCTGTATCTCTGTACTGCCTGGTGGGAGACATGCCTGTCCTCCTTTTTAACTATATAAATGACTGTTTCCCTATGCAGCTATGATGGAAGTTTCCTGCTTCTTTAAAGGGTAAGAAGGATGTTTCCCCACCATTTACAGCCTAAAACACAATGCACACCCCCTTACACTTTTTTTAAGTAAACTTCTGTGACTAGTGTCTTAAAGTTTCGTACCAAAATTGTGATTTAATGCAAGAAAGCCCCAGTCCTGTCACTATCTTAAAATCATATCATCTTCTGTTAGAAACTTTTCTCAATTTCTTTTTTCTTTTTAAAATTGCTCTTTAGTCACCTTAAACATACTCTGACTTCTCTGATACTACAGCTTTAGGATACATCACTTTTCTGGCCCTTGCTCTGTCTATTACAATCATGTCTCATGAAGCACACTCATAAGGGTGGCACTGTTTATTTTGAGTGACATGCAGTCCTTTGCTTCTATCCATTCCAATCTGTTTTTTTAAAGTTTTTCTCTCTTGCCCTTAGAGGTTTCTAATTTCACTCATGGAGCTCTAAATTTCTACCATAGAAGCTTACTCTTCAAAGACGAACAAATGAATGAGAATAGTTTTTAACAGTCCTTCTCAACACGCAGTTTCTTTTTTTCCTGCACTTCATACCTGCTTAGAAGTAAAGGTTTTCTTCTGAGTGCTGCGTTTGTCCTGCTTACTGCTACTGACCATGCCTTTTTTGAAGTAGCAACTTTTCTAAAGTACTGAATGAATTTTTCTGTGAAAACCTTTTATCCCCCCCACATGTTTACTGGATTGTTTTATCTAACAATGCCCATCGGTGACCAACATGCTGCATGATGCAATACCATCCAACTGTGGTCAGGGTGAAGGACTGCCACAAATCTTACTTTCTTCAGAGGTTAATGGTCTATCTAATTAGCATTATTAGAGGATAAACCACTATTAAGTCCTAATGAGAAGAGGCACTTATCTTACAGAAGATTTAGTTTATTACATGATAATAATGGCCACAAATTGTATTAAACTATAAGGAGCCAGAGATAACATACCTATGCCCATTGGAACCTCCCACTAGACAAATGGGCCACAGTGCCAAATTTGAGTTGGGAATGCACACTTTTACTTCCTTCTTTCCCATTTGCTTTCATCTTTTACTGTCTCACAGCCACTGGAGAAATTATTTTGCAGACCCCTGAAAATTTCCACTGGCTTCACCTTGGGAAGCATTAACACAAGCAGCTACATCAAACCTTGTATTAACCAGCACCTATGACACCAGGAGTGTGCCATTCGATCAAGTATTCTGGGTAATCAAGAGGTCCTCATAATCAATGTAAAACACACTAAGTAATAAAAACATAATGCAGGGTGTATACACATCATTGTTATCCTTTATTTAACCACATAATAATGCAACTTTGCCTCAAATAAAACTTATAGGCAGAGAGCCTTCTTACTCCCACCGTCAAATGACTACTTGGACATCACAGTAGATAATGCATTTGAGAAGAAATTGGCTGGAAGTTGAATCAACTTTGATATTTCATGTGGCCATTCAACTGAATAATAGATCTAATTACACTGAGATAAGTAAATTCAAAAACTATTATAATTTGAAAGATTAACAAAGTAAACTTTGTTGTATTTGAGGTATTAAATTTTGGTAGTTTTAATCAAGAGTACTGGTTCATAAAGGTCATAAGGTGCTGGTTAAAACAAAGTTTGCTATAACTTCACAATTCATCTTGAAGATCTACAAAGTGTTTTATTTTTAAAGGAGCTTTTCTGTAACATTTGAGAACATAACCATTGTCTGAAGCTATTTTTTTTGACAATGTGGAAGTGTCGATGTTGGACATTTTTTTAAATGTCAGAGACAGAGGTAGCTTAGGGAGAAATAGAGGCAGAAATACTGAATTACCATTCTGACTGTACTATTTTTAATTAAAAGTTGTAAGCAGCTTTAATGCAGAAAATGTATTTTCCTCAGATTAATTGCCAAATTTAAAAAATGTGATTTTTGCTCAGCCTAAAAATAATTTGCTCTTCCAAATTATATGAAAAAAATTAAAAACCTTTTTGGTATTTATAGCTGACATAAAAATTAAGTAATTTTTGAAAATCTGCAACAAGTAAATTTAGCTGAAAGTAACCGTGATGAAGGTATTTCGTTCTGATTTCTTTTTGGAGAGAGGTTGTAAGGCAGAGGCATTGAGTAGTCTACCAGAACCACTAGAGTAAACAGCTTGGGAGGCATTAGGTTTTCATGTTGAACAGCCTGAATAGATGTGGGCAGCTTTCATAGATCAGGATTTCTGGATTTTGATTTTGTCAGTAGCATCATACGCTATTAGGGTGTCAACAGTGTTGGTGGCTCCAGTGAATGTCTCCTGGCCGCTGCTCTTTGGATTTTCTCTTAACAGCTTTTCCTCCAGGATTGGAGAACTGTATGCAATAATCTATGTCTGAATTTGCCTTTTTGCCAAAGGGTGTGTTTATGGGATTTTACTATATTGGAACAGTTAATTATTACTAATTACTGTATCTATCATTCCGTTGCATTTTCCAATAGAGTTAAGTTATTCTAAATTCCTCTTTCTTTGGCTACATTTCACCCACAGTGTTTACATAAATTGTGTTTTGCTTAATTTCAAGTAGTTTAACCAGTTGCACTGCATCAAGAATAGGCACGTCACATTTGCCTTTAAAAATAAGAAAACATTAGGGTCTAGGCTACTTTCTTAAAATCTTTGGAGGGGGTCAGGTCTGGTCCATAAACACTGACAGAAAACAAACACACTGTATGGTGAATGGTGGACTACCCACAGAGGTGCCAAACTCAGAAGTGTTTCCTAATGCTAGGATTGTTCCTTTACAAATCTCTCAAGGCCGTTGCCTTCTCAGTCATAAACCTTAGAAATATCTTCACTGCTCTGCCAACCCTGCAGGATGACAAGTCCTTGAAAGGCCCAATACCTCCTTCCTTTATCTGTTACTATGTGTCATGGTCTTTCCTCCCAAGTACTGGTAAGTGTCCAGCCCTGGTATCCACCTGACAATTTTTCCGCCATATTGTTATGTAGCCTGGGCTTTTGAGGAAAAACATGCTGAGCACCAGCACATAACAGTATAAAGGAGAGATGTGGTGCACAAAATAAGTGTTATGTTGCCAATATGGTACAGATCAGTAGCTTTTAAGATGAAATTTAAATTCCTGGTTACTCACACAAAGAACGACGTCACAGGATGTGGTTTGAACATTCCCTGCACAAGAGTCAAACAAAATAGATACTAACCTAACAAAAAAGGTGGCTCAGTGGTTAGCACTGCAGCCTCACAGCGCCAGGGACCCGGGTTCAATTCTAGCCTCGGACGACTGTGTGTGGAGTTTGCACACTCTCCCCACGTCTGCGTGCGTTTCCTCCAGGTGCTCCGGTTTCCTCCCACAGTCCAAAGACGTGCAGGTTAGGTGGATTGACCATGCTAAATTGCTTGCAGTGTTCAGGGGTGTGTGGGTTATAGGAGGATGGGTCTGGGTGGGATGCTTCAAGGGGCAGTGTGGACTTGTTGGGCCAAAGGGCCTGTTTCCACACTGTAGGGAATCTAATCTAATCTAAAATAAAATAAAACCTTGATGCTGGAAACAGAAACAAAAAATGCTGCAGAAACTCAGTGGTCAGAGAAAGTTTAATCCAACAATACTTCTCTTCAGAACTAAAAGGGGATGGAAAATGCTTCTTTTTTAAGCTGTTGACAGAGGAGTGGAAAGGAAGAGCAAATGGGGCAGATGGTGATGGTTCCCGAAGCAAAGGAAGTGCTAATGGTGGTAAAGGAGTAATAGAGATGCAAAATAGGTGGAGATGGCAAATGTTGAGGGAGGGGTAAGGTCTGGAGTCACATGTTTTCCAGAATAGGTGCGATGAGCAGATTGTCTAGCCAATAAGTCATCAGTGAACAAGATAGATCTTTACAACAATTGATGATAACATCATGGTGAGACTGGCTCTAAATGCAATTAATAGGCACAAACAAGTTATGGCAGAAGGAGGGGTAAAGCGTGCTTAAATTCTCACCCCCTTTAGAATCTGGAGTGTTGGATCATTTAGTCTAGTAACCTATTTAAGTTTATTTTGTCTCCCTATGGAAGTTTTTTTTAAGGTTTGTTAATTGTAGACAAGTTCCATCTCCAATATCTAATAATTCACATAAAAGATAGAAATCAAAATAGGAGATAAGGGTTTGTTCGTGCTTCTCGGGTTCACTAGCTTCAATGCTTTTTAAGAGTATGTTAATTTCCATTTGGATGGCTTTGTTATTCCATGCTGGTTTCACGAAAGTTGGCTAACCTGTGTGGTTAGGTGACAGCCACGGTTTTGTGTCAAAGTCAGCGTTTTGTCTTTTCAGAAACCATTTCTCTATGTGAAAGATAGAAGTTTAAAATTGAATTTGAAAGTCAATAGACTATAGCAAAGTAAATGAAAGACAAGCTGGATTCTACTGAGGAGGGTGGGGTAATGCTAGAAAACAGTGTCTACTTTAATTCAGGCTGTACTGTCATAGATATTATTAACCAAGTATTTGTTAAAAATAAAGATGTAATAGATGGAGTGAAAATGGATAGACAGGAAATAGTGAAAGGCTACATATGCTTAGCATAGATAAATCATCTAGTCCAGAGGACTTGTATCCCTTGTTGCTCAATGAAGTATATTTTATTCTTTCATGGGATGGGTGTGCCACTGGCAGGATCGCAGGGCAATGCTCCAAAAGCTTGTAATTTCAAATAAACCTGCTGGGCTATAACCTGATGTCACCTGACTTCTGACACCGGCAGGGACAACATTTGTGGCCCTTTCCCAATTCTCCTTGAGCTGTATTTTTGCTAGGCAATTTCAGTAGGTAGTTAAAAAAAAAAATCAGTTAGTTTGTTGTGGATCTGGATTCATGTTTTCCAGAATAGGTGTGATGAGCAGATTGTCTAGCCAATAAGTCATCAGTGAACAAGATAGATTTTTACAACAATTGATGATAACTATCATGGTGAGACTGGCTCTAAATGCAATTAATAAAACTGGAACGTAAGGTCCATCAGCTGCCTTGGTGGGACTTGAACCCATGTTCCCACGCGTGTCTGGATCACTAGTCTGGTGACATTACCAACAGAAGCAAAGTAGGTTCACAAGAACTGGAGCGAGTAGCAAACATGATATACTTATTCCAGAAATCATGCAATGATATTCCTAATGACTACAGCCACTCAATTTAATACAAATGGTGGATGCTAAATCATATAAAAAAATCTTTGAAGTCTGTACTCAATTGTATTGATTATGGCTATTACTATTCTATGAAAGCAGGCTCTAAGTATGTCTACACCGAAATTAGTAACTGATAGTGACCAGTAATAACCTATATGTTTGCTTGTATATTTCCTAATGAGTCACTGTAACAAGCCATTATATGCCATTCCAATAAATTGATGCATTTTATGATGAGTATCAAGTACTTTGCTGCTCACAGAATGGTCTATTTACAATAGAAACCTTGTATTGTACAGCATTCCAAGGTAATCCCTCAAGGTACAACATGATTACACATGCAGAAGGCTCAGCATTCTATGCCTACTAACAGTGCCTGATCACACCGAAATACAATACACATTTTAGTTCAACCAGTAATATTATATCATCAGAACAATGGAGAATCATACATGACTACCGGATAGTTTACAGATGAAATCTGATCTGGAAATGCTCCAAGATATCTTTCTATACTTGAGTAATGTAACAGAAGTTTAAGTTTTATGCTCAAGTCTTAAGCACAGTGACAAATCTGATTGTATCATTCAGGCAACTGACCAACATATTGTTCTACTAGTGCCATCTCAATGAGGAAGTTTCTTACCTTTTAGAATCACCATTCAATTTGCCTGGATGCTCAATAAAAACAAGCTTTTTTTGTCACACCCACAGATCATTCTTTAAAGTTTTAAAATCTGAAGATTATCCAAATATTTCACAAATTTATTTGGTTCATAAATGCTCACCAGTTTTAGTAAGGAACAGTTGTTACTGGGCTATTGCATCAATATCCACATTGTAGGAAACAGATACATCCTGCTATAGTTAACTTTTTCAATAAAACTGTGGGCCCTGGTAAAACCTAGACATGCAACATATGAAAACACTGGAATCAGCTCTCCTAATTGACAGGTAGCTCCCTAGTTTGGTTTCCCTGAGTATGGAGTCTAAAATTTGAGGGCATATGTCAGTTCTAAAAAGAAATGAGAATGAGAAATTTCTTCAGTTAGCTAGTACAAATCTTTGGAATTTTAGACCACGGAGGGCTGAGTATACACAGTTACTGAGCATTTTCAAAGCCAAGATGGAGAGATGTTTGAATTCTGGAAGTGTCTATAAGAATCAGGCAAGTGCAACCGAGTATCTTATTGAATGAAACAGGCTCAAGAAATCCTATGACCTACCACTACACCTATTCGTGCCTTGTGCTCTGAATTCACAAGATATAGACTGAGATGATACCACATTCAGTTCTCAACGGTGAGCATGTACTAAAATTTTGCAGCCAAATTGGTAGCTTGGGGGATACAGTTGGTTTCAGGATCTATGGTTAGAGAGGATATTTACTACTCTGGTCTTCAATTACTTATTATTCAATTAATTACGATGAATGTACAACTCTACACATGTTCGGCTAAAACAGCATACATGGCACATACAAGGTTACTTCATACTTCAACAAGGTCACAGAATGGTAAGGGGCTTTTATGAAACCAAAACTGAACAGTGTCACATGATTAATAGTGAATTAAAGTGTATCAACTGGAAAAAAGGAAAGCTTGTTCTAAGAATATTTAATCCACTATTCGGGGGTGAATTTAAAGTATCAGACAATTTAACTCAGAATCCCTACAGCGTGGAAATGGGCCCTTCGGCCCAACAAGTCCACACTGACTCTCTCAGCTTCTCATCCAGACCCTTCCCCCCCATAACCCTCCTAGTGTACACATCCCTGAACACTACGGGCAATTTAGCACGGCCAATCCACCTAGACTGCACATCTCTGGACTGTGGGAGGAAACCGGAGCACCCGGAGAAACACACGCAGACAGAGGGAGAATGTGCAAACTCCACACAGGCAGTTACCCAAAAGTGGAATCGAACCCAGGACCCTGGTGCTGCGAGGCAGCACTGCTAACCACTGAGCCGTCCTTTATCTTCCCCACATCAGCCAATTAGCGTCACCACTCTGCTGCCCTCTCCAATTTTAATTCAGCGATTTACATTAGGAAGGCATGAAGTAACAGAACACACATGCGGATGCAAGTTTTAACAAAGGCAAAATTAACTTTGATCTTTAAATGTTCAAATTGGCTATCATTGAAATAAATAAGTTATAGAACAACACCCTAACTCTTATCAGGTAGGGCAGCAGGGTAGAATACTGGAAGTAAAAGTTACCACCGCCAAGGAGGTTAATTTCACAATACACATTCAACCATTGAAATGTCATGTGCAACACTGATTTTCACCAGAACATGTCACTTCTGTACAAATTAATTTACACAACAAAAATGGTCCGGAACACAAGATACCACTATTTTTCAGTACATAGCACCCAATGTTTAAAAATATGGTCCCACACTTTGAAATATGTTCCATGACACAGAACATTCTGCACCATAACCTTATTGCATGAGTTAACAAGGACAATTTATCTCGTAAGCTACACAATTGCAAGTTGGATAAATTACATATTTAGTGCTGAGTGCCAAGTTTTTGTTGCATGTCCATAGCGACATTTGCATTGATTTTCATCCCCAATTATACTTCAGTGCTCAACATTCCTGGGACGTGAGAAGCTGCAACTCAGGTAGATTATCCATCAATAGCAAAACAGACAAAGGGGAGGCTGGAAGAACACAGCAAATCAGGCAGCATCTGGAGAAAGGAGAAGTCAACATTTTGGGTGTTACCCTTCTTCAGGACTGGATCCAGGCCAGCCAAACAGACACACTCCAGCTTACTTCCTCCCTCTTCACTATCCCAGACACACATTCCAGGTGAAGCAGCAATTTACTTGCACTGTACTCCATCTAGTCTACAGTAATCTCCTCTTTATTGGGGAACCAAAGTGTAGACTAGACAACTGCTTCACAGAACACCTAAATTCTGACTGCAGAAGTGACCCTGAGCTTCCAGTTGTCGGCCACTTCAAACCACTGCCATATTTCCTGTCCAACATCTGTCTGATCCTATTTTCTGTTTGGAAATCATGTGACCTTCTGAACTCAAGATCATGTTCAACAATTTTAAGGCTTTAGCATCTTCTCTCATGTCCTTACCCCAACCTCCATATACCAGGTTGTATCATCACATGGGCTGCCACCACACACCACCCATTGCCAGCTACTAATGATCGTCACTAGCGGCAATTCATTCTCCCAAATGTCCCATTTCCATGTCTCACTTACTCCCCTCCTTCCCCAACCTCACCTTCAACGTAAATACCAACCTCTTCCTCGCTACCACAGTTCTGAAGATGCATCACTCTTCCTCTTCACAGATGCTGCTAGAATTGCTGAATATTTTCAGCAATTTTTGGTTTTTGTTTCTAAATGCCATGCTTACCTGGTCTAGCCTGCACGTGACTCCAGGCCCACTGAAATGGGGTTGGCTCTTCACTACCCTCTGGGCAACAAATGCTGTTCTAGCCAGTGACACCCTCATCCCATGAATGAAGTGAAAAACAAAATGATTCACATGATTCAGTAGCAACTAGTCCAAGAAAACAAAAGTGCAGCAAATTAAAGCTCAAAGAAACAGATCGCTTTTCCTTTGGTTGTTCTACAATTCTAACTGTAGTGATGAATACTGACCCTGTAGTGAGGAAGAGGTTGGTATTTACGTTAAAGGTGAGGTTGGGGAAGGAGAGGAGTAAATGAGACACGGAAATGGGACATTTGGGAGAATGAATTGCCGCTAGTGAGGATCATTAGTAGCTGGCAATGGGTGGCGTGTGGTGGCAGCCCATGCGATGATAAGACCTGGTATATGGAGGTTGGGGTAAGAACATGAGAGAAGATGCTAAAGCCTTAAAATTGTTGAACTGTATATGAAAGATTTGGAGATCTAAGTGCAAAACAAGTTGAAGGCTCCCCAAAAGGCCCAATGTCTACTGTTGGCACAACTGAGTGAACTGGCTTCATCAGACCCCTTGGCCACCCGTACACACAAAGAAGACTATGTTGCTGAGCAGGCCTGTTCCTGGAATGTTTGCTCAGCATGCCCACACTACCAACATGTGTTCACTATAACAAAGTGTGGGGCTGGATGAACACAGCAGCCAAGCAGCATCTTAGGAGCACAAAAGCTGACATTTCAGGCCTAGATAGGGAGAGAGGGGGAGGCAGACCGAAGACCTACGCTCGGGTCGCAGTAAACAACTTACCTCCCAGTCATGAACCATTTCAACTCCCCCTCCCATTCCTTGGACAACATGTCCATCCTGGGCCTCCTGCTATAATGATGCCACCCGTAGGTTGCAGGAACAGCAACTCATTCCGCCTGGGAGACCTGCAGTTTAATGGTATTACTGTGGATTTCACAAGCTTCAAAATCTTTCCACCCTCCACTGCATCCCAAAACCAGCCCAGCTCGTCCCCTCCTGCCTAACCTGTTCTTCATCTCACCTATTCCCTCCTCCCATCTCAAGCCGCACCTCCATTTCCTACTAACGTCATCCCGGCCCCTTGACCTGTCCATCCTCCCCGGACTGACCTATCCCCTCCCTACCTATACTGTCCTCTCCACCTTTCTTCTCCTCTATCCATCTTCAGTCCACCTCCCCGTCTCTCCCTATTTACTTCAGAATCCTCCCCCCATCCCCCTCTCTGATGAAGGGTTTAGGCCCGAAACATCAGCTTTTGTGCTCCTGAGATGCTGCTTGGCCTGCTGTGTTCATCCAGCCTCACACTTTGTTATCTTGGATTCTCCAGCATCTGCAGTTCCCGTTATCTCTGATCACAACATGTGTTCACTGTGTGTTTCTGGGAAATCATCTATTGCACAACTAACACCGAGCAGGCTTTCACTGTCTGTGACCGACCAATATTCTGGGTCTGGTACTCCATAATCCCAAAGCAGAGTTAACAAATTTCGCACCAACTCATTTATAAATAAAACTGATTTGCTACAGTTCTTCGGGGAAGGGAATCTCAACTCTTACTGAATCTGTGGCTAAGGCTACATCATGTGGGTAGCTTATAACAACCTCAGTAACTGAGCTGGGTAATAATAACTGAAGTTAAATGTTCCATAATGTAATAATAGATATTTTTAAAAAGAAGTGCACTTTTTCCATTTTCATCTTAACTTAATAAAAAGCCCTTTCTTTTGCTCATTTTATTAGTCCAAACTTTCTGCCCCATTAAAAAAATTATAGTAACTTGGGAAAGCCAAGCAGCATCAGACGAGCAGGAAGGCTGATATTTCGGGCCTAGACCCTCCCCCATTTCTGGAGGAGGGTCTAGGCCTGAAACGTCAGCTTTCCTGCTCCTCTGCTGCTGCTTGGCCTGCTGTGTTCATCTAGCTCGACATCTTGTTATCGCAGATTCTGCAGTATCTGCGGTTCCTACTATCTCAGTAACTTGGGAAAATATCTTTCAGGAATGATACAAAGGGCAATTTCACAAATCTTATTTTTTCTCCTAATTGTACACATCAGTAAGATTATTACTAGGACAAGCATTTACACATGATATCAGGGGAGATGAGAGACAAGTGAAAATAAAAATCAATCCCATTCAGGCTCTGGCAAGGACTCCTAAAAGAGGCAGGCATGACTTCTCCATAGGCATGATATGAGTTAACAAAACCAGTATATTAGTTACTGAGATGTAATAAACTGCATTTTGTTATCCAAGGCAACAGCCTCTTTTTCGGAGTTATTCATCGTCTATCCTCCACCATGGATTATTGAGCAGTTCTTTAAACTAGTACAGGAAGAAGGATCAATGACAGTACTCCAACTTAACCACCAGCCACCAGTGGTTGGTATCCAGGCATCACTACATGCTGTAAAAGGTACAATGGCTCCCTTTCTAAAAATATATATAATTCTTGGTGTAAGTACAAAAATAATTAGGAGTTTCTTTTCCTTGACCTTTCCCGAGACTCCATCTTTCCATACAGCAGCACTGTGTCTAACACTTACACAAAGAGAATGCTTCTTTAATGTTCCCCTATAGATATTTTCTGCCTATCTCATTTATAAAAAAAAACTCCAACTCCACAATTTCCAACAGGGTCTACAAGCTGTGTTACAAGGTAATGAGGAGTTCTGTTCCTCCACTGATAGAACAGGGGCACCGGTACAGCGAAGGCAGAACTTGCAGTAATTAACCTGCACCTTTAGGAAAGAAGCTAGCCTGACAGACATAATCAAAGATCTTTCCATAACCTAACGGAGAAAATCAGATATGGAATGAAACTTCAGTGCAATTCAAACAGCCTCTTTGTCTGCTTTGCTGTGGAGTAATTTGATACTGTCAGAACATTACTTTTAGACAGTTTCTCTTGAGTATCTGCCTTTCAAGTCTTTACACAAGTTATTTCCCTGGCTGACCTTCGCATGTCTCCCCCACTCCACCCCGGTCACATTTTGATTCAGCGGCAGTGGCTTTCACTATCTTGCCTATGTGAATATATTCGCGAATACAAGGCAGCTATATAATTTCTATGATTAATCTACTTTTTAATTGTTTATAATCCCTCCTAGAGTGAGATGATAGAACACAGAACTACGAAGCAAATTGTTCACGATGTTTTAGCAACAATCCAATCCTAGGATGGCCTTCTAGAAAACTCCCAGGAACACTGTCCATTATAAGCCATCAAGCGTCATGGCATCTTTTAATACTGCACTGTAACATTTCAGAGAAATCACACTTTCACAAGGAGAATATCTGTAGCTGAAAAAAGGTGTGGGGGAAAAGAAAAGACCCTATCTGTAGACACAGATCCCGCGAAATGCGAATTCTGGCTAATTCAGAAAAGCACGTATCAATTATTTTCTAAAGTTAGATTTGAAATCAACAACATGCATTAAGCCAAGTATTCACTAAGTTGAAAATGCCAAACCCATATGATCATTCACCTGACAGACAGCAGCTCACACTATTAGTATGTCTACTTGCACAGTTTATGAAGTTTCAAAAGCCACTCCTCTTCCTTATAACAAAAACGACTATGTATTTAGTAAGCTGAAAGATCAATGATCAAGGTTCACAAGACTGAAACAGCTTTCCTTTATATTAAAACAAAAGCTGAGATGGCTGATTTGTTGTATGACCGTACCTTGCAAATTTCAGTGTCATTGAACTGGAGACAATCTGTTGGCAAATGCTGAAGAGAACTACAATGAAACGTAAATGAACCATATTGTGGCCCATTCACAAAGCATCCAGATACTCATTCATGTGTTCAACTAAGTGAGGATCAAGCAATTGTTTTAATTATTTTGGGCATCGAACTTTGGCTCCCACCATATTCCAACCACGAAAACTATGAGCCCCTCCCTAACTAGATTTGGCCATATTTGTATAACTGATCAGTTGGAGAGAGACGGGAATGTGATAAGTCAAGTAATCCTCTTTTGTGGTGATGAAACAGGTTTTCTTTCAGGCCACTAAATGGAAACAGAACAGACAAAGAAGGTCCCGTAAGTGGAAGTAACAAAGCTGGATGAACACAGTAGGCCAAGCAGCATCTCAGGAGCACAAAAGCTGACGTTTCGGGCCTAGACCCTTCATCAGAGAGGGGGATGGGGAGAGGATTCTGAAATAAATAGGGAGAGAGGGGGAGGCAGACTGAAGATGGATAGAGGAGAAGATAGGTGGAGAGGAGAGTATAGTTGGGGAGGGAGGGAGGGAGGGGATAGGTCAGTCTGGGGAGGACGGACAGGTCAAAGGGGTGGGATGAGGTTAGTAGGTAGGAAATGAAGGTGCGGCTTGAGGTGGGAGGAAGGGATAGGAGAGAGGAAGGACAGGTTAGGCAGGCGGGGACGAGCTGGGATGCTTTTGGGATGCAGTGGGAGGAGGGGAGATTTCGAAACTGGTGAAATCCACATTGATACCATTAGGCTGCAGGGTTCCCAAGTGGAATATGAGTTGCTGGTGAAATCCACATTGATACCACTGGGTCGCACCTCCATTTCCTACCTACTAACCTCACCCCGCCCCTTTGACCTCTCCGTCCTCCCCGGACTGACCTATCCCCTAGTTACCTCCCCAACCATACTCTCCTCTCCACCTATCTTCTCCTCTATCCATCTTTGGTCCGCCTCCCCATCTCTCCCTATTTATTTCAGAATCCTCTTCCCATCCCCCTTTTCTAAAGAACGTCTAGGCCCGAAACATCAGCTTTTGTGCTCCAAAGAGGCTGCTTTACCCCTGTGTTCATCCAGCTCCACACTTTGTTATCTCGGATTCTCCAGCATCTGCAGTTCCCATTACCTCTGATCCCGTAAGTGGAGCACTGGTCTGTAATAATCTCTATCTGCAAGTTTGAACTTTGTCTACTCTTCTGACCACCCACTTCTCGCAGGCAGTGTTTTAGGAATCAACAAAATACCTACTGCCTCAAGAACAACAGATACAATTCAACATCTTCCTACTGTCTCACACCAAATACAAAGAGGTCATCAATCTCAATCTCAGCCTGAAACCACCCAGGCCAATCTACTAGATTCCCATATCAATAACTTACTGGACTTTTGAAGAACTGCTTAACGCACTGTTCCACTTGGTAACTTACTTGAGTTTGTGTACTTTTCACTACATTTGTGTTAATATTGCTTATTTTAGACAAAGTGTTTAAAAGCCTACAAAAAAACCAGTCTCTGTGTGGCTTTTTACAGTCACGTATGTAACCAGTTAAACATTCACTATTAAACATTAAACAAAAATTGGGAAGCCAACTCCTTCTGTGAAAAAAACCAAAGGTGGAGAAAGAGGGGACTCATTCTACAGCAGGGACTCCAAAACCAGGTAGGGATGTGGGAGAGAACACATCAGCTCCCCTGTGCTCCTTTCTGCAGGGTGCAAGATCATTGTCTTCACTTCTGCAGCTTTCCAAAAACCACAGGTAAGGATCAAAAAATGAGGTGGAGGAGCTCAGAACTTGAGCTTGCAATGGTAGCTAAAGAACAGGTACAGCAAGAGAGGGAGCAGTGACAGAACGAGAGAGGAGAGAAGGGCAGCAGCCAGAGGTCCAGACTGATGGGTCAGCATTGAAGAACTAGTTCCATGAGAGAGGTGGACTACAGCTACTGGTTGTGGTGAGAAAACCTGGAAGCAATAGCCTAGTCAGCCAACTGTGGCAGGAGTCTTCACAGACCATCTGGACAAGTTTACAAGTTGACAAAAGATTCCCTTTGTGTCAGAGGAGTAAGGTAATTGTTGTTATGTGGTCATGTCATATTAGCAATCAGTGCTCCTCCAATTGAATTGTTAACTTCTAATTTCTAATCTGGGTAAGTTTGCAGCAATATCCTGACAGTTCTACATCGGCAAATATCCAATGTAAGTAGTCCGTTCGTCTAAGCTGCCCTTTTCAATTTATCTTTATAAAGATTCATTGCCAGTGAAATGAAGAACAACTCTTCTATAATCTTCAAGCAGTGCACGTTTTAAACTGTCTATTGCAATTCTACCATTCTCCATCTGATCTTAGTGTGAACACTAAAAGGTACGATTATCATATGTAAAACTTCGCAACTTGAAAATACCATCCTATGAAATCTATTACACAATTGCAGAATTCTTACAGCACATTTCGCCCAGTTGCACCAGTGCTGGCTTTCTAAAAACCTATTTCCCTGCACATTTTTATATTTTTCTTTTGCAAATATAAAATAAACAAATTCAGCAAAAAATGGGTGCAACTATTTCTGGAGTTAAAGCCAGTAACATTTTTCATATGTATCTATGCACATATTTAACCCTTTAATATGAAGCAAAGTAACACTGTCATTAAAACCGAGAACCATACCAAGCATATTTTTATAGTACAAAACGCACCCTCACAACAAAAATGTAGTTCGAGAATTTCAATTAGACACACTTGAAAAAGATCATGATGTTAGACATAGATAACAAAGAGTGAAGCTGGACGAACACAGCAGGCCAAGCAGCATCTCAGAAGCACAAAAGCTGACGTTTCTTCTAAAGAAGGTCTAGGCCCGAAACGTCAGCTTTTGTGCTCCTGAGACGCTGCTTGGCCTGCTCTGTTCATCCAGCTTCACACTTTATTATCTTGGATTCTCCAGCATCTGCAGTTCCCATTATCAATGATATTAGACATAAATGTGTTCAATGCTTTGCGAAGTTATAACTTGACAAAACGTTCAGCAGCATATCGGTAAATTTTTACTATTCTGTCAGATTATTTGTTTGTATTTACTGAAATAAGTTGTGGTGTAACATCTGACTCAATCACTAGCTACCTCCCTTGTTTCCTTCATGGTTAGACCCCAACCTACAACCATTTCTTTTCATGTCAGTCTGCAAGCTCTCACACCTATGCTTCATTATCCTATGTACTCTCTCGTATCTGCTTGGTAATATTTATCAGCAATTTAATGACACATTTTAACTTAATGTTTGCAACCCTAACAGCTACGTGGGTTTTATTTACACCACAAACAATTGGGAAGATGGCCAGGCCATTTATTAAAGTGGCCTCCATAGCTCGTATTTGCTTTCCATTTGGAAACTCATAGTCCTTTATTCTGAAATAAATTCTGCTAATAACATGCCTTATAAAAGCAAAGAACTTCTGGGCCTCCTGTTCCAGTGGTCCAGCATTCATAAATATATCAAATATTTCCAGAAAACCAACATTAGAACAAGTAATCTCCAATTGAGGAGATATTCTAAAACAAATGATTAACATTTCAATCTCAAGTAGAACAGGAAAGTAAAAGGCAAGTAAATTCTTGTAATTTATAGAATTCCAGAAGCATTAGCAACCCTGGATGTGGCATTAGTACTGTTGTTTTTCTGGCAGATAAAATTAGAATGTTCACTGCCAATAGCATGCAGTTCATTTCCCTGATAGTTGACATGAATAGTCAGGCAACTGACAAATCAGAACATGTATAACCAGAGTGTTCACCTGCCTAGCTATTTTCTAAGAGATACAGAAAATCCAAACAATTTTGATGTCTGCATTTAATCTGTGTATCTCACTATTTTGGAGGACCAGACAGAATAGTAAAATTACAATTATTGTGATCTTCAATATTGCAGCCCTCAGATAATGAAACATTTTCATCTACAAGAAATAAGCCATAATAGTGCACATAATCTGCAATTTTTTATTGTCTTTATATATGCTATACAGGTTTATATATTCCTTGTACCTTGAGAACTACATTTTGTATCTATTGTGGATAGAATTTCACACATTTTGTCAAGTATAAAGGCTTGATATGAAACTAATTGGTTTCTAACAGATGTTGCTCCATTGCATGAGACTGTCAAATCTTCGGTACATACAATTGTCAATCTCAATCAGAGAAACCATTAGAATGACTGACTGAATAAATCTAGAATTGGGTGTGGCACAGGACTCAACAAATTAAAGAAAAATGTATGTCTTAAAAACTTACGTCTTAACCAGTATTTAATGCAGAGAAAGAGAGAGAGAGAGAGAGAGAGAGAGAGAACGTGAGCGAGAGAGATCAGCCACAAATTTCCCATGGTCTTTGGGATTAATTGTGTATTCAAGATTGCTCCTGCCACAAGTGAGGCCAGTGTCACAATCCTCTGGAAGACCACCTCCTAACTGGCCACTACCACGCCCACAACTGCACTGAGAATACAGACACACAGCCTCCTGACATAGCCTACTGTGTCTGGGACCATAGCAACCCCACCTGGAAAGGGGAATGCGACAGTACCATATCTGATACTAACTAGGAGGGCACTCAATACAGAGGCACCATATTGTGTGGGTCTCTGTACAGCAATCCAGTTTGTCCACAGGCTGAATGGATAATGAGAGACTGTGTTTATTCCTCTCAAATGCCTATCCAATATGTTCTTGTAATCAAACATCATCTCTGCTTCTATTAGACACATATGGCTAAGTATTCCAGGTCATTATGATATGACGAATGCAAGTTCTTCCTCAAACATCCCTGCATCTGTTGTGCAAATACAAAACCTTAAATTGGTGGCCCCTAATCCTCGATCTTCCTTGCCTATCTTATCGGAGTCGCCCTGAAGCAAAGAAGATTGTGAGGAGAACCATTCCCACTTCTCCAACCTGACCAGGGATCTAAAATCCCTCATCCTGGAACCAGTCTCCTGCACATTCTCACAAGGACCCTCTGTTCCTTCCTAAATGTTGCTGCCCAGAATTTAACACAATATGTAGCCTTAACTAAAACTCTACAAAAGGTGCAACAAAAGACCCATGCTTTTTATTCAATACGTTGGTTGGCTCAGTGGTTAGCACTGCTGCCTCACAGAGTGAGGGACCCAGATTTGATACCATCCTCAGGCGACTGTCTGTGTGGAGTTTGCACATTCTCTCGGTGTCTGCGTGGGTATCCCCTGGGTGCTCCAGTTTCCTCTCACAGTCCAAAGATGTGCAGTGGATTGGCCATGCTAAATTGCCCATAGTGTTCAGGGTGTATAGATTAGGTGGGTCTGGTTGGCATGTTCTGAGGGTCAGTGTGGACTTGTTGGGCCAAAGGGCCTGTTTCCATACTGTGTGGATTCTACGATTCTATGACATTTATTTACAAAGTCCAAGTTCCCACGTGCCTTGCTAATTAGGCTTGCAACATGCTGAATGCAGGCAAATGGGACTAGCTTAGTTTGGGAAACTTGGATGGCATGAATGAGCTGGACTGAAGGGTCTGTTTCTGTGCTGTACGACTCAATGTCCTGCCACCTTTGAAGATCTATGCACATAAATCCCCAGGTCATTCTTTCTGAATCATTTGGAAAATTTCCTTAATGACTGTGCTAACAAGAGAACTTAGTTCCCTAAAATGTTACCTGTTATTGAACAGCCCAGGACCATAAGCTGTACCCAGTGATTATAATGGGTAGAGAAAATTCAGTCATGCTTCTTTTAAAAGCAACTGTTGTAAAATTGGAATAGACTGTCTGGTCTGAGCCCAGTTCGCTTGTTTTTTTTTGTATAAAAGTTGGAACAATAGAAGCAGCATGAAGAGACAGGGTCAAGCCCCCACAGAACCAAGGTTTTCATGTTAACCTGCAGAAGTTGCGGGGCTCTTGAACCGATTATTCGTCTCATCGTTACAGCTGAAAGCCTAGGTTCTATTGTTGCTAGAATTACACATGAGACAATCTATTTGACTGAATTTGCCTTTGCCAAGGGTGTATTTATGGGATATGACAATATTGGAACAGTTGCTGTTTAGTAGTTAAATAATCTATTACTGTGTCAAGTTTTCCCAATTATTCCAATTCCTTCTTTCTTTTGTTTATTTTTACATTATAGTTAAAAATACAAAGTGTGTCTTGCTTCAAACCTGGTACTTTTACCAATCAAACTGCATCTGGAACACAATGTCTTAAACTTGCCTTTAAAAATGAGAAAACTTGGGGTTAAAATATTTTGAAGGGGCTTGTTTGGTCTGGTCCATAATAGTAACTGACACGGAACATGGACTCTATGCCACTTTTCAAACTGAAGGCTTGCCAATGAAGACTTGAATGATGGCAGAAAGAATCTGGCTCATTACTTTTTGAATGGATACATTGCAAACTGCAATAGGAATGTTTCACTGTTGAGAGGTTCATTCTATTACACCAGAACATGGACATGGCTTGATTTACAAATGTTCAGTATGATCTTTTGATGCAAATGATCTTTTCTTCAAAATATCTCACTGTCATTAGCATGCAAGCACCAAAAAAGTACAATCTTCTGCTTAAGAGGAAAGGAAAACCTCATGTGCTTAGTTCCCATTAGACCTAATGGCTAATCTTGCAGCTAAGAAGCAGCTGCTCCTGGAAAACAAAAGTACATACCCCATTACAGACTAAATCATCATTACATTTAAATTTTTATTGGTATATTAGCATAGGAACATCATGTATAAAGCATATGGATTCCTCAAGTAAATACAAAGCCAAGTGAAGAGACAAGGAAATAGAAATTGAACTGAAAGGTGGCAATAAATACACAGAAGAATCTTACATAGCCTTTAAAACGAAGTGTAAAATTGTACAGTGACATTCCAGCAGAGACTAAATAGAATATGTATTTCTCCAAATAAAATCTGTAACAGCTCAACATTTCTAAATTATCAGAATCAATTTTCCACCATCTAATACTACTGACTAGGCTAATATTTGAATTGTCTGGATCTGACAAACTATTGAACAATGAAATATTAAACTGACTTAGTCTGACAGGTAATTAACAAATTGCTATTAGTAAAGATGAGAATGCCACTGGGATTCATTTGCTTCTATGTGATCAGTTTGAGATTACAGCACCACAGGCCATGTTACAAAAATACACCCAAATAAGCAATGATCATAATATATGAGCAGGTCAAAAATTAAATGCACTGAAATTGCGTGTTAAAGAATATTTAGAACAAATGAAGTTCAGTTCAGTCTATTTTTGAATTTCATTTTGATTTAATGTCTGCTGCACACAAAAATGAACATCTAGAATTTGAAGACGAATAAATTAGGCTGTCAAAAACATTGTGTGGGTGTGCGCATCTAACAAACAGCTGGAATGACTCTCGTGCACACTCATTGACATGTTGATTACTTGACAAGGGATTATACTAATTTATTCTAGCACAGCATATCCAGTCTCCTGTTTCGAAATCTTTCAACAGGACATCTGCCCACGTGACCAGAGGCAAGTGTCAAGATTTCATTCCTAGCTTAATGAAATAGTATCAAGTCTCACACTTCTACAGGTAGTTTTCAGATTTTTGAACCTATTACATACAGTGTCAATTTATCCTTCCTTTGAATCTTAATGCTTAAAATCTTTCTTTTTTAATACATGCAGTGCTTCCTAATCATAATAACCCTCATAGTTTTCTTTCAAATGTATATGAACATACTGCAGATGTTTGCAAGAGGTATGTTGGTCCATCAAAACTACTCTTCCAAAAAAAACACAACCAATCCAAAACATTTAATAGTGAAAGGCGCCACAGGACATCCTACTTACATGATAATCTCCCATAATTTTTTCAATAAATATGCTTTCGCATTGCTTCAAAATAGAGTGCATCATTTCCAAAAGCCACAATATATATATTAATTCCAACCATTATTTCTCACATCTTAATGACTCAGATTGTCCCAGTCTGTCACTATGTCACTGCATCATCCCCTCTTTAAATTCCCACATGTATCTTACATCAGTAAATTTACTGATCAGACATGAATAGCCTTTAAAATACTTGTATCGTCACAGGCATCTGGCTGGAATATCATTCATCCAGTTTTCAACCAATTAGTCCTGATTCCAGAGTCTGCAAATTCAGTAATTGTGAGAAAAGATCAGACAGACAATAAAAGTCCTGTTTTCCAAATATTTCATTTAAGAAAAGGGTAAGCACACAAACATGGGCAGTACAGCATTTTCAAGAAATTTGAGTGGCTTATATCATGGGCAAGTGGACCTATCGATCAATTTCATGACCAAGTATTTTTTACATGTTTTCCTAGCCTTTTATTTCATGCCTATTACATTCATACGCAGACTGGAGGAAAATAGCCATTTTAATCAATGGATCAACACTGATGCCATGGCAACTCCAAGGAACTACCCTTTAAGGCAATGTTAGTATGAAATGTGTTAATGTGAACTGAACATTCACATGGTATAATAGCAATAAAAAAACCAAGGAACTGCGGATGCTGGAATCCAAAACAGAAATAGAAATAAGTACAGCAGATTCGGTCTGCCTCCCCCTCTCTCCCTATTTATTCCAGAACCCTCACCCCATCCCCCTCTCTGATGAAAGGTCTAGGCCCGAAATGTCAGCTTTTGTGCTCCTGAGATGCTGCTTGGCCTGCTGTGTTCATCCAGCTTCACACTTAATTATCTTAATAAGTACAGCAGGTCTGGCAGTATCCGTGAAGAGGTAGCAGAGTTAACGTTTCAGGCCCAGTGATCCTGCTTCAGAATTGATTTTGGCTATAGGAAAAGACACACACACACACACACACACACACACACACACACACACCTCTTTTAAAATGTATTATAAAAAGATTAGGGAAAATAAATTTAAAGAAAACTACATGAAAGAATGAGATCACGATGTTCACACCAGACAATACAATTTAGCAGGTGTAACCGACCCAGTTATACAAAGGATGCCCTTCAGCTTGAGAGGGTACACAAGAGATTTACCAGAATGTTGCTAGGTATGGAAGGTTTCAGTTATTAAAAAAAATTAGTCTAGATAGGCTGGGACTTTCTCCACTGGAGTGCAGGAGGTTGACAGAGACTCTATAGAGGTTTATAAAATCATGAGGGTATAGGCACAATTAATACTAGGTGTCTTTTCCCTAGGATGGGAGATTTCAGGACCAGGGGCCATATTTTTAAGGTGGAAGGAGAGAGATGTAAAAAGATATGAGGGGAAACTTTTTTTTACATGTGGAATGAACTTCCTGAGGAAGTGGTGGATGTGGGCACAGTTAGTTACAGTGTTTAAAAGACACTTAGGAAAGTATATGAATAAGAGAGGTTTGGAGGGGTATCAGCCAGGAGCAGGCAGGTGAGACTAGTTTAATTTAGGATTGTGTTCAACATGGGCTCGTTGGATTGAAAGGTCTATTTCTGTGCTGAATGACCCCATTACAGATGGGGTCCAGCATGATTCAACTCAGAACATTTGTACAAAAAATGTTTTTACTGAGATGATGACTACAGGGCCTAAAATGCACAGAACTAGCTATTCAAACATTCGAGTGCAGATATTCAATCTATACCAGCTCATGTCCTCATAAACAGGAACTTAACAGTGAGCCCAGTGAGGAGTTTGTGGGGGCAGCAAGTGAACCCCTACTTACTTTTCTGGGTGAAGCACAGGACCTGGCAGCAGAACCAACAGCTGCTATATCGGCAAAGGTAGCATAGGAAAGGTGGACCCAGCAGCTAAAGATTGTGGTGATGTTAGATTAGATTAGATTAGATTCCCTACAGTGTGGAAACAGGCCCTTCAGCCCAACAAGTCCACACCGCCCTTTGAAGCATCCCATCCAGGCCCAGCCCCCATAACCCTGAACACTACGGGCAACTTAGCATGTCCAATCCACCTAGCCTGCACATCTTTGGACTGTGGGAGGAAACCGGAGCACCCGGGGGAAACCCACGCAGACACGGGGAGAATGTGCAAACTCCACACAGACAGTAGCCTGAGGCGGGAATCGAACAAGCTTCACAGCACCAAGGACCCAGTTTCGATTTGGCGACTTCAACATTGGCTGGGTCTGGTAAAGACAGTGGTGACGTGGTGAAGCCTGGATGGTGGCGCAGAGGTCACTGATGAGCTGACTCAAGACTGATGGACTCTCTTAAAGCTTGGTCTTTCTATTTTCTTTCTTATTCTTAAAATTATTCAAAATAGCACCAGATTGTGTGATGGTGGAAAAACTTTTCACTATATTTTACAGCTTCCTGCGCACCCCCCCACCCCCAACTGTAAAATTCACATGACAATAAAATCATTCATTCATTCACTGATTGATCCGACCAGGTTGCAGTGTTTTATCTCTAGAGAGGAACCAAAGCACTAAAAATATCTATGCCACTCCCACAGCAATTCTGCAACCTGATAACCTGCTCAAAACAACACTGCAGTATTCAGACAGGACTCGCACCCACATCCACTGGGAGGAGGGCAGGAGCTGTATATTTAAGTAGAAGTGCATAGCATGTTAAAAAACAAGGGGAAATAGATGGATTTAAATTGGTATACTTTTACTGCATTTCTTAAAAGTTAGATTCAGATGTGTATGTGAATTATGATAGAGTAAAATTGTTATAGAAAATGTACGTTTAACCGTAATTCTTCAAGCATGAAACACACACAGACAGGTAAGCATTTCAAGCCTTACATGATTAATGAATCTAAAATTTGATGCAACTGCACCAAATTGCAACCAGAAGCATACTATTTCATGCTTTTGGCTTATACATAAGTGATATATTCTAATGATAAAACACTTTGATGCATTAAGAACCATGCTCCATGGTTTGCTATACTGTGGTAATGAAGAGCATCTACCATTAAGATTAACAGCCCATGGAGGAACTTGAGGCAAGTTGGTGATAGCAGCTAAGTTGGGGAAAGGGGTTGGAGCTTGACAGAGAACAAAAGCAGAAGAGGAACTTCAAAAAGTTACCTTGGTTGGAGAAATGATTTCACGGAGGGATGAACAGGTTGGCTAGTAGCAGTGGGAATGGCTGTAATGGTGTGGGAATGGCAACAATAGCATGGGAACTGCATGGCAGGGATGGAAGGATTGGGATAGGATGGAACTGGAAGGGTAGAATGGCCTCGAATAGGAATAGTATGGGAAGTTTGGACAGATGATGAAATGGTTCAGTGACACAAAATGGTGACTATTTATTTTGCGCCAAAAATGAGAATTCACTTGTTTTGAATAAAAAGGTTTAGGTTAATCGGGTAAATTAAAACAATTTTTGTGTGTTGGTTCTATAGAAGATGCCCTCCACATTTTGTACAGCATACAACTCCCATGGAATGCAACTCACCAGCACAGATTCAAGGAAGGAACATATGTACAAGCAAGGAGCTTATCATGAAATAAAATTGACAGTTAGAAAGTTGCTTCCCCTTCTTTGATAATCTGCATTAAAACTTCAGTATCTAAGGAACTTAAATGCTTATTCAAGTAATAATGAACCCATCAGACATAAAGGTTCTTTATGTCTCAAAATAAAACAGTCTCCAATTAGACTATTATATGAACATTAAAAAAAATTCAAACCAGACTTTGACAATACTTGTAGTCCTGCATTTGTTTTTACAAATGGACAGCTTTACGTAGCTTTGCCGAGAGTAAGAGATTTTGATGCTAAAAGTCTTTGTTGAAAGAATTATGCATTTAGACAAACATCACTGCAATAAAAATAATTTGGCCACAAATGTCCCTATAGTTACAACCGTTAACTTGTTTTCAGCAGCATCAGCATTAATCAGACCATAAGAGTGAAAGTTTAACTCTCGCAAGTATGGTTTACACTGCTTTGCAACTGAATTTCACAATCTGTGTTTGCAACAAGGCTGATATGAACATGATGGATTTACTGGTGAGGTGAACCAATGCACAGCCATGAACAGAGTCAGAGTCAGAGTCAAAGTCAAGAAGCCAGGATCAATTCTCTATCCTCAAATGTCACAAGTAAGGACTTGTGTCCATGTAAAGCTAAATCTGAACAGACATTGAAGTTGTGAACACAAAATTGTATCCGAGAAAGAGACTAACGCCTATATGACAGAGGGCAAAAAAGGCTTGCATTTCAGCTTTGCATATTTCCCCAGCAGTGATGAACTACCACTGTTTGGTGAAAACCTTATATCACATACCCTGTTTGTATCTTTCTTCATTCTACTACTATCTCGGTCACTGGACTTGCAAGTGATATGAAATTGAAGGTAGTTACATCATGCAAAAATATTTTGTATGTTTTAATTATGGAAACATCAAACTATGTTCAGACTTGAAAAGCACTACAAAAGAACGCTGCAACAAATTCATTCATTCAATTTGCGCGTGCAAATGTCAGAGAAAGAAAACACTTTGGTGCTGATTACGTTCACTTTGCTCCTGAACTCCGACATCTATGTCTCTACTCTGTCCTCTGCAACTGGACTTCCTGACCCACAGACCTCAATGAGAATAAGCAACAGCACCTGCTCCACAACTATCCTTAATATCAGCACCCCATAAGGATGCATACTCAGCCACTTACTATACACTCATGACTGTGTGGCCAAATTTTGTCCTAACTCCATCTACAAGTTCACTGATGACACCACCTTTGTAACATGGATCTCAAACAAAAACAAGACAGAATGCAGGGATGAGGTACAGTGCTTGGTGATATGGTGTAAAGGCAAGAGTCTTTCCCTCAACGTCAGTAAAATGAAAGAGCTGGTCGTTGACTTCAGGAATCAAGGTGGAGGGCACACCTCATTTAAATCAATGGAGCTGAGGTGGAGATGGTCGCAAGTGTCAACTTCCTAGGACTGATGATTACCAAAGCTCTGACCTGGCCCACCGATGCTAATGCAAGAAGCACAACAATGCATCTACATCCTCAGGAAGCTGAAGAAATCCAGCACATCCATTAAAAAAAACTCATACCAACTCTTACAGTTGCACCACAGAAAACATTCCATCCTGACACTTATGGTTTGGTATGACAACTGTTCTGCCCAAAATGTTAAGAAACTATACAGAGTTGTGAGCGCAGCCCAGTCCATTCCGCGTTAATCACAGTAAGCTGCTCTTGAATCTGTTGGTACATGTGCTTTAAGCTTTTGTATATTCTAACTAGCGGAAGAGGCTGGAGAGATAATGACCAGGGTGGGAGGGGTCCTTGCAACCTTCCATTGATTCCATCTGTAGTTCTCACTGCCTCAGGAAGGCAGCCAACCCACCCTGGGTATAATCTCTTCCAACGTCTTCTGTTGGGTAGAAGATACAAAAGCTTAAAACACATGCACCAACAGATTCAAGAACAGCTTCTTCCCCACTCTTATTAGACTGCTGAATGGACCTCATAAATTTTAAATTTCATGTTGATCTCACTCTTTGTGACCCTTCTCTGCAGCTATAATAGCATTCTGTACTCTATTCTATTACCCTTGCGCACATTTTGTATGGTGTAATCTGCATGTACTGCTCGCAAAACAAACGTTTTCGCTGTACCTAAGTATATGCGACAATAATAAATCAAAAATCTTGCTTCTTTAATGTAGATGATTTTTGATGTATAAACTCTCTCTAACGTGAATGCACAACCAATAACTGTTAA
Organism: Stegostoma tigrinum; assembly: GCF_030684315.1. NCBI lineage: Eukaryota > Metazoa > Chordata > Chondrichthyes > Orectolobiformes > Stegostomatidae > Stegostoma > Stegostoma tigrinum. The sequence continues at coordinate 31,256,794 of NC_081365.1, read as the reverse complement.
TGTTTCATAGGAATAAACATCTTCTCCACAGACAATATGTACTCCTTCCTTTTTTAAGGTGTCAATTTGTTCTCCATTTTGAAAACTCCGAGTACTGGAAGTACAGGTCTGCAATAAACAATTACATGCCTAGGCCACAAAATGGTCAGTGTTCATGTGCACACCTTGGCAGTGACTGTGATGAGCTACATGAAATTGCATGGCTTCACAGGTGATGGCGGCGCTTCCCTCATTCAATAATCACACACTCAACATCAGACTGGACAGGTATCTAGAAGGCATCCCTGACCAATTTGTCTTTGCTGCTTCAGTCAAGGAGAAGAGACTCAACATAAGCAAGAACTGAACATGGAATAATCATGATCTACTTGGTCAAGTTTGTCACAGATGAATTCATTGAGTCCTCAGGGTGCTAAAAGGTATTCCTTTTTAACAAACATAAATTATTTTGACAACGTAGCCAACCTTTCATTAGTGGTTTATGACTTAAGCAAACCTCGTGAGATTTTTTTGTCTAAGATCATTCTACAGTTTTTCCTCCTCAGGCAATTACATAAATTTGGGAATGTCAGTGAAACTGCACACTATATATGGGCAATGCAAGGAGCAGGTTCAGTGGAACAAGAAAAACAAGACAATTAGACAGGAGGAAGGGTATTTGATCCATTTTAATTAATCTATTAAATTGAATTCTAATATTCCCACATGGCAGCACAATAATGTTTCTTAAATGATGAATTTTGCTTCCAACAGTCTATCTGAATGTTTATTCTCTACATAACGACCATTAATGAAGCTCCATCTTTGCCATATTATATGGTTTTGGATTCAGCTCTCATTCCTGAAACTTCCTTCATTATTTAGGGAGAGAGTGCAGAATTCAAGAGTACACAAAGATCTGGTCGCACTGGTAAATGAATCACACTAAATCTGCATTAAGGTCCAGTATGTGATTAAGAATGCAAATGGAATGAGGTATAATGTAGGGACGTTTCGCTGTTGTATAAGGAATTGGTGAGCTCACACCTGCAGTTTTGGTCATTTGATTATTTAGAAAAAGGTAAAAATGCATTAGCAGCAGTTCAAAGAAAGTTCAATCGTCCAATTTCTGTGATTGGAGGCTGTATTCTTAAGAAGAAACCTGGCCTGCATCCATAGGAGGCTAGAGCAATGAGAGGTGATTTTATGGAAACTATTGTGATCCTGAAGGGACTTGCCCAGGTGAATATTGAAAGTATAGTTTCTTTGTTGGTAGGGACTAAAGGACTCTGAGCACAAACTGACCATTTTCTGGTTAAATGAGAGGAGCTTGGAGGAGTGGAGCTTGCTGCAAGGTTAGGTGAGATTTTTCACTATTTCTTACCAAATTAACTGCATTAATTGTTGTGGACAACTCAATAGTGAGTATGTTGTTTCATCTCCATCTTACCACACGACGTTCTCGGGGAAAAAAAAAAACTTACCACTGACCAGACATCGACCATAAGATCAGCATGCCGTGCAGCTTCGACATCTTCCTCAGTGCACTTACAGCAGTGTCAACATCTGCCCTGTTTGTGACTGGTAACTGGAGAGAGATGGCAGACAAGTGCAAGTTGGCACAGAGGTTCTCCTACAAGGACCTGCAGGTTCTAGCCAAAGGAGTGATGCACAAGATGGCTGTCCTCTTTCCAGTGAGGGCCGTGCCACTGTATGACATCACCTGGACCAGTGCCCTGTCTAGGGTTCAGGCAGCAGTGCTGAAAGAAGCATAATGGCCTTCTCTGTCCCACCAGGGAAGTGCCATACTCCGTTCTGTTATCTCACACTCACTGTCTGCTACTGCACTCACCTGCCGCAAAGGTTTCTGCTCTGATACCCCACACTGTTGCATGCAATAAATATCTTCATTCACTTGCTCCCTTTACCTCTGATCCTCCCACACTATTATCTCTGCATCCACTCTGCACTGCCTCATCACTCCCATGGAACACCAACAACTGGCTCACGCGCACTGGCCTTAACAGTCATGCCACCCACTTGTGCCGACAGCCCTTACCCCCACGAAGAAGGGATATTCGCACTGGCTGGAGGGGGACCGAGACACATCCTGCAAGGATGCAGAGAAACCTATGCCCAGGAAACCTTGTAAGTACCCCTTCTAGTAATGCTGAAATGTTGCCAATTGCCAGTGTGCTGCAGTAGGCACTGCCTGTAACCACGGGGCATGACATCTTCTGCCTATCGAGAGTTACAGCAGTAGCTAATGTGTTTGGCCAAGAGGTGAAAGGTGTCCATCTCCACTGGATGAGACCTCCTCAAACTCTTCCAGCAGTGGCAACATCGAAACACTGGTGTACTCATTAGGTGAAGACAGCATGAGATAGGAGGCTGCTGAGTACCTCACACCCACAGCTGTACAGATGGGTAAGGGAGAAGCATGCTAAGTCACTTGGACTCCAGCATCTCATACTATAGGCCACGTTGCTCAGTGCTTTTAAGATTCCAAACACAGCCTAAACACAAGGGATAATTTACTCAAAACAGACAGGAGATTTTTTTTTCCTCTGTCAGACCTCTTTGAAAAACTGTGCCAGAGAGCTGTAGAGGCACGGTCATTGAATATTTTAAGGCAGAAGAATGCAGATTCTTGACAAAAAAAAGGAGTCAAAAGGTTATCTGGGGTTGATTTGGAGGTAAGACCACAATCAGATCACCAATGGCCTTAGTAAATGACTGAACAGACTACAAGAGACTAAAAGAGTTAGATGGCCTTGCCCAGCTGCTAATTTGCATGGACAAGTTGTTAAATCAAGGCCCAGTCAGCTCTGTTGAGTGGTGCAGAAGGTCTTTGAAACTGGGAAAATTATCTTGCCCTTCGAAAAATGGCCCATAGTTACTGCTCAGCCAACACTGCTATTTGTAGAACTTTGCAGTATGCAAATTGACCATTAATTCCTATGTTACAACGATAACAAGCTTTACAGGCTATGAAACACTTTGTGATGTCCTTCAGTTATGAACGAACAATAAATACTATTTATTTATTTCTCCTGAATTTTTTTTATTGACTTGTATCTGTATATCCTTGATTTGAAATGACGTTTTTACTTTATCTGAATGTTTCCTTTCAAGCTCTGAAGGTTGTTTATTTTTTGGATCCTCTACTTTTTTCTCTGAAAATTCACAGCCTTGACACAAGGCTTTAGGGAGTACAATCCCCTGCACTAGAATGCCTCTCGTGCTTCAATGACCAGATCTAGACAGAATATTTAAGGTTTTGCATTATACAGTTTGAACATCACTTCCTTTGTCAAGTTCTACTGTTGTGTCTTGTTTAGCATTTGAAATGTTCAGTAAAACTCCAGACCTGTATCAGCTTCATGCTTTGCTACTTCACAATTATTCATGGAGTCCCTGTCATTTAGTTTTTCTTGCATTTGTGAAGTAATTCCGTATGTATAACTGAATTTTAACAGGCAGTGCTTTATTTGCTCCTCTTCACTGGAAGTGGCCTGTTTCAATTCCATTATCCTTCCTGGAGTGGTTTCATGAACTAACTTTACCATTTGTGCCATTTCTAAATCAAGGCCATTTACGCAAAATACAAATAATAGTGATTCGCAATACAAGCCTGTGAGTTCCCAATTTAGTGCCCAACCAAACACCCAGCATAACTCCACTGATGAAGATTTCTTTTTTTTAAAATAAAAAGCCCTTTGTATCCTTCAGATTCTTGATTTACCCTCAGTTCCTGCAATTCCATGCATGGCTTTTCGTTCTTTACTTACACAAGTCACTTGAGTAATTACTTCATCCATAATGTCAGGGTCGCCGACAAGGCATTTTTTGAAAGAATTGCAGATGCTGTAAATCAAAAACCAACACAATTTGCTGAAAAAGCTCAGCAGGTCTGGCAGCATCCGTGGAGCGAAATCAGAGCTAACACTAAGATTCTGAGGAAAAGTCACTGGACCCGAAATGTTAACTCCACTTCTCTCCACAGATGTTGCCAGACCTACTGAGCTTTTGTAGCTATTTCTGTTTTTGTGGCTGATAAGGCAGGCTCTTTGCCTTTTGAAACCCTGTTGACTGCCATTTGCTAGCTTTTTAAATAAAAAACAGATAATACTCAAGTTTACTCCCACATGAGAATCTAATTGGCCCATATGTTGTTTTTTATACGTTTTGAATGTGGGCGTCAATAATTTGGTTTTCAAACGAGTACCATTTTCCCAGCATCAAGCAAATCATAACAACTGTCACTGCCTCCCCAAGCTTCTATCTTACACATCACTCCATTAAAAATCACCTACTTGAAGGGATCTTTGTCATGAGACTTTATAGCTCCTCTTTGACTTTTATTTTATACCAAAGTAACTAATTTACTTACTGTTATCTGTTGCAGGAAATTTACATTGTTTGACCATGCTTTCCCATGAAAGTACATGACACAGTGTAATATTTCAAAATATTTACAGTTTTACTCTCCTAACCTGAACCTATTCGAGACCTTGACATTTTTCATCTATTTTCTGTCTGACTGCATGCTGTCTTTCCTAACTATGCGCTGCCTCAGTTGCTTTGGTTCTTCTTCTTTGCCCCGCTACTTAAACTTTTAACACATGTTGCATCGTACTGTTTTCTTTGCAATGAATCCCTATTCCTATCTACAGGATTTACAGAAGTTATCTGAATCTGTCAGAATTACACGCGAGAGTCTTAAATAGTGATCCAGATTTACTGTTTTCCAGCCTATTACTTTCTAATAGTGTTTTTCTCTCATGGCTGAGAAACCCAAATGCCACCATAACTCAGTCCTCTGACATTAGGAATCAATCTTATGGCTGTTCTCGCCATTGTCCCTAAAATTCATATAATCAGTGATAGTAGGAACAGCTCTAATTGATTGGTCTGACTATAGCAATGAACATTTTTTTATCATGACTTCTACTGTCAATCCACTGTTCAGCTGAGCATTCTGTCTGCTGTGTAACTCCGCTATACATGGACACGTTGAACATTAAATACAATGCCAACCCACGTCTTTTCCAAGGCTGCTCGTGACTATTTCAAGACTTTGAGATATTTATACCACATTTTTCTTGGTATCAACTGCATTTTACTCCACCCACTTTTATTTAGTTTTGCTACTCTTCCTCTATTCATTCCTTTTTATGTGTATTTCTTCAATTCTTAGCCAAACCCTAGGTTCAACTCTAACCCACTCCTTTGCTATTTCCTGCATTTTCTTCAATTTACTCAATGAACCCTAACCCCTTTCTGTCTGATTGAGTGCAATCTCTGCAGCCTTTACTAAAAATCATATATCACTTAGCATCACACATTGTATAAACTAGAGATTCCTGGTGCCTCTGCCATTTCACTGATGTAAAATCAAAACAGTATCATATCTATAAGTCACACTTCACAGCTTAAACCTCAGATGCTAGATTAAAACCAATGTTTTCTGGCAAGCATATCTGCACATTCATTTTTTTCCCCCACCAGAAATATTTTATTCTACAGGCCTGACTATATCGTTTCTGCTTCGAACTGCTCATAACATTAATGGAAAATTCTTTGTCTTCAAACTCTCAATGAACAGCATAATATATCCCTAGAAACCAAGTTATCTTACAAAGCAAACCTTGGCTCAAAGTGGCAGCACTCAGAATCAGGTGTCATCGGCTGAATTCTCACACCTAAAACTTTAGGACAGATTTTAGCCTTATTAGGTCAGTGCAGCATTGTTAGGTGCTGTCAAAAGAAATGTTAAACCCCGCACTGCCCGCTTCTATCTCCTTCCCAAAATCCACAAGCCTGCCTGCCCTGGTCGACCCGTTGTCTCCACCTGCTCCTGCTCCACCGAACTCATCTCCACCTATCTGGACTCCATTTTCTCCCTGCTGGTCCAGGAACTCCCTACGTATATGTGTACCACCACTCACACCCTCCACCTCCTCCAGAACATCCAATTCCCTGGCCCCCAACATCTCAATTTCACCATGGACGTCCAGTCCCTATACACCTGCACTCCCCATGCAGATGGGCTAAATGCCCTCCGCTTCTTCATGTCCCGCAGACCCGACCAGTCCCCCTCCGCCGGCACCCTCATCTGCCTGGCCGAACTCGTCCTCACCCTCAACAACTTCTTTCAATTTCTCCCACTTCCGACAGACAAAGCAGGTGGCCATGGGTACTCGTATGGGTCCAATCTATGCCTGCCTCTTTGTAGGTTATGTGGAACAGTCCCTCTCTCACACCTACACTGGCCCTAAACCCCACCTCTTCCTCCGTTACATTGATAACTGTATCGCCACCATCTCATGCTCCCAAGAGGAGCTCGAACAGTTCATCCATTTCACCAACACCTTCCACCTAACCTTAAGTTCACCTGGACCATCTCCAACACATCCTTCATCTTCCTGGACCTTTCGGTCTCCATCTCAGGTAACCACCTACAAAGCGATGTCCATATCAAGCCCACCGACTCCCACAGCTACCTAGAATACACCTCCTCCCAACCACCTTCTTGCAAAAATGCCATCCCGTATTTGCCTCCGTCGCATCTGCTCCCAGGAAGAGGCATTCCACTCCTGTACATCACAGATGTCCTCGTTCTTCAAGGACCGCAACATACCCCCCACAGTGGTCGAGAACGCCCTCGACTGTGTGTCCCGCATTTCCCGCGCCTCATCCCTCACACTCCGCCCCTGCAATAACTGCCAAAAGAGAATCCCCTTGGTCCTCTCATACCACCCCACCAACCTCCGGATACAACGCATCATCCTCCGACACTTCTGCCATCTACAATCCGACCCCACCACCCAAGACACTTTTCCAACCGCACCATTGTCTGCCTTCTGGAGAGACCACTCTCTCTGCGACTCCCTTGTCCACTCCACATTCCCCTCCAACCCCACCAGACCCGGTACCTTCCCCTGCAACCGCAGGAAGTGCTACACTTGCCCCCACACCTCCTCCCTCACCCCAACCCAGGTCCCAAGATGACTTCCACATCAAGCAGATGTTCACCTGCACATCCGCCAATGTGGTATACTGCATCCGCTGTACACGGTGTGGCTTCCTCTACATTGGGGAAACCAAGCGGAGGCTTGGGGACCGCTTTGCAGAACACCTACACTCGGTTCACAATAAACAGCTGCACCTCCCAGTCGCAAACCATTTCAACTCCCCCTCCTATTCCTTAGACAACATGTCCCTCATGGGCCTCCTGCAGTGCCATAATGATGCCACCCGTAGGTTACAGGAACAACAACTCATATTCCGCTTGGGAACCCAGCAGCCCAATGGTATCAATGTGGAGTTCACCAGCTTCAATATCTCCCCTCCCCCCACTGCATCCCAAAACCAGCCCAGCTCGTCCCTGCCTGCCTAACCTGTTCTATCTCTCACCTATCCCCTCCTCCCACCTCAGGCCGCACCTCCATTTCCTACCTACTAACCTCATCCCGCCCCCTTGACCTGTACGTCCTCCCCGGACTGACCTATTCCCTCCCAACTCCCTACCTTCACTCACCTATACTGGCTCCATCCCTGCCCCTTCATTTTGTCTGTCTCCTCTCCACCTATCTTCTCCTCTATCCATCTTCGGTTCGCCTCCCCTTCTCCCTCTATTTATTTCAGAACCCTCTCCCCATTCCCCTTTTCTGATGAAGGGTCTAGGCCTGAAACATCAGCTTTTGTGCTCCTAAGATGCTGCTTGGCCTGCTGTGCTCATCCAACTCCACACTTTGTTATCTTGGATTCTCTAGCATCTGCAGTTCCCATTGTCTCCGATGTTAAACCAATGCCTTGTTTTCCCTTGCAGACAAATGTAAAATATCAAATAGCCAAAACAAAGAGTACTCCTCACAGTCAAAGTCACCAAAACAGACTGACTATTTGTTTCGAGATAATGGGAACTGCAGATTCTGGAGAATCCAAGATAACAAAGAGTGGAGCTGGATGAACACAGCAGGCCAAGCAACATCTCAGGGGCACAAAAGCTGACATTTCGGGCCTAGGCCTACTACTTGTTGTAGAAGTTTGTTATGTATATAATTAGATGCTCCAATTTATATCTCACTCACAATTGTGAAATACCACAGAATGTAACAAACAGCTATACAATGGCACATTCTTCTGTGAAGATATGCCCACAATCACCTCACTCAATGACACTACAGCCCTGTAAAAACAGCCTGCTAGAAAATTAAACTTCTCTCAAAGAGGGATGTGTAATGATTGCTGGCCCTGCCAACAGCACCCACACTCCAAATAAAAATTCAAAAACACTTTTTCTTAAAAACAAGTTAACAGTATAAAAGTAAGCAAGGCCTTGGAGTCTAATAGTACTTCACTACATTTCTTCTTCATGATGACCTTATTAATAAAACAAATACAAAATATGCTCTTTCCATGAAGAATCAATTAAAGATTCTCACTAATTTTCCCATCAGCTATGGGTCAACATATTTTTCTCTCAGACATTTTTTTTTTCCTGCGAGTATTTCCTTCCACTTGATGTCTCTATTCTTTGAATACAATTCGTGATATGGAAGTGCTGGTGTAGGACTGGGGGAGACAAGGTCAAAAAAATCACACAACATCAGGTTACAGTCCAGCAGGCTTATTTGAAGACACAAGCTTTCAGAGTCTCACTACTTCTTCTTCTTCGTCATGTGTCAGTGAGAGGGGCTAGGGTTAGAATTTATAAGCAAACCAAAGGGTCATAGAACTGATGCGAATGTATTGAACTAACCCAAGACGGCTGTTAAATCAATCATTAATCAGTTAGAAAGGAGAAGCAGGTTTCAATTGATTAACATGCAATGTCCCAGAAGCTCTTTCAAATCAATGCCCTGAGATAACTAAAGGTTTTATCGGTATACCAGAGTTGATTACAATTCCACAGCCAACAGCTGTCCTCCAATATCTCACCTTTGTGTCTAGCATTCATGTGCAGTCCTCAACAGCTACAGCCAGCAGCCTCTTCCACATGGACGATCTAAATAGAACCTGATTCAGAAACATCCAATGCCAGGTGCCATTTTCTTGCACAACCCTAGCTCATTTACCACACCAGATAATTCAAGATGCTACACTGCAGTTAAATAACCAAAGATGTAAAGGCTTGTTTTGTTACTTCAGAATTGAATAATTTACCATAACTTTCGGGTGGATGGAATTGGTCTGTACTTCTCAATGCTTTGGACTGCACAAAATCCAATTAAAATTATCAAAGTATCCATAAACAATGCAGATTTTAATGTTTAGAATGCTGCTTTACCGGCCATGGAGTTTTATTTTAGCGGTGATTATTCTGTTGTTAAATCATTGGTTGTTAATAATATTATTACAGGACCACTCATGCTTGATTTCTTTGCTCATAGGTATCCCAGGGGTTTAAGAATTGCCATGCCAGCCTGTGCTTTTCAGGCCCACGCACAAACTCCCAGTTTAGCAACAGGGTAAACGCTGTTCCTTTGTATGTTTCCCTACATTGGCAGTTGCTCAGACACTCCTTTTGCAGTGAGATCAAAGCAACAAGAAAATAACTCCCAGATTGTATATCTACCAATCTATCCAAACAAAAAGCCTTATGTTTATACAGATTCAAATCAGAAATTGCAGGAAAAACTGAGCAGGTCTGACAGCATCTATGGAGAGAAAGCAGAGTTAATGTTTAGGGACCAGTGACCAATCTTCAGTAAACAGTTTAAAGGGAGGTTTACACAGATTTCCTGTTTGGATCACCCCGTTTAATTTCCCATCATCATATTTTTCTTACATTTTTGTATAATTTCTTTTACAATACAAATTTTAACACCAACACATGATTCGGGCAGCACTGTGGCTCAGTGATTAGCGCTACTGTCTCACAGCATCAGGGACCTGAGTTCAAATCCACTGTCTGGTGACTGCCAGTGTGGAGTTTGCACATTCTCCCATGTCTGCGTGGGTTTCCTCCAGATGCTCTAGTTTCCTCCCACGATCCAAAGATGTGCAGATTAGGTGGATTGGCCACGCTAAATTATCCATAGTGTCCAGGCATGTGCAGGGTCAATGGAGAGTGTAGGGGGATAGGTTTGGGTGGCATGCTCTTCAGAGGGTCAGTGTGGACTCAATTGGCCAAATGACCTGCTTCCACACTGTAGGGATTCTATGATCGGCCTGCTTATGTTAAATTAGTTGAATAATTGCAAATCTGAGAGAGAAAATTTCTAATTTGCTTGTTCCTGCTGAACCTCAATCTTGATTTTACTCCCAGTAAATTTACCTAGCAGGTAATTGTTCTGAAACTACACATTTGAACCTTTATATTGTTGTTGCTGACACTGAACTTCTCCCCGCACCCCCACAGCTTTGGAATGACTGATCAGAAAGGGCTTGCTTCTTTTTCACTCGGTTTCAAACAAGCTTCACAAAGGCTCTCAGTTACCCAACTGCTCAATCCCAACATCCGTCTGCTGGAAATAATTTTATCCGTAGTTACATATTAATTTCATAAGACTGCTGTCCACCTCTACTGATCATAGTTCCTCATCAATGTCACTGGCCAGTTCACAGCTATTACTGCACATGTTTGATGATCAGTCCACTGTGGGAACTAGTTTGTTTAAAAAGCCTTCTTTTTGACTTCTACTTTGCACCATTCCTAACTAACTGATGCTTACTTGGCCTGTTCCGAATTACATCTCCTGAGGGTTTCCAACTGATAAAGTCTGACAGCATAACGATATTCCTCAGTTTGCTACAATGTGAAGAATACACATGCATTGGGGTGTACTGCCTGCTGCTTTTATCTCAAAGCCCTCTTTCACTTCTGTTCTAGTTTTCCTCCTCTCATCCAATCATCCCTCTCCTACCTTCTCTCATTCCTTCTCTCCATTTCTCACCAGCTTCCGGGCCAAATCGTACTTTCACAACCTTCCTTCTGTGCCTTCCCACCAAACATTTGCCTTTTGTTTCTTCCTTCTTGCAACTATATTTCCCTGCACACCCCAGCTCTCTCTCTCACTCACTCACCCTCTGTCTCTCTCTCTAGGATAGAGAGAGATAACTGATCCACCACATTTGCTTCTGTTTCGTTGGGTGCTAATACATTCGGAAGCTCTGTTTTTGTTGCATTCATGATTTTATCCTTTCCAGGATATGCCCTTTATGTGTTGTAGATGGCACTGGCCAAGGTGACTTACAGCCCCAAGCTCAATCACTTATGTTTCACAGTAATGTAGCAAAGTACTGTAAACGCAGGTCTTCACAGATCTTCAAAAGATCAGCTTGGTTTGCAAGGTCTGTTTTGTGTCACCACATGCACAGGTTACTTATCTGTATATGAAAACGTGCTCAGCATCAGACCATGGAAATGAAATTTGAAATTTAGCAGTAATACAAAAAAATCTCAACTCGCATATTTCACTAAAATGCAAGTACAAATTGTGTTATGTTGTCAACTACTACATGGGTAGTCTGCCAGCTCGCTTAACAAGTTTAAAACAAAATTCTGGCAGATTCATAACAAAAGATTATTCCAATGCTGACTCTGATCATGCTATGCTTCCAAAATCTTCTAAATTCTGTGAGTTTAAAGCAATCAGTCAAGCTCAGACAAAAAAAGTCAGTCACCCTCGACTCTCAATTAAAGTAACTCAAACCATGATAATTTACATATCAAAAAAATTCTAAGATACTTTGTCATGCAAGAGACAAAGCAGAAAGCAGAAGCAGAGATTTTTCTAGGTTTTGGGTGGGGGAGGAGGAAATAATTATAAACATTTCATCCTTCCTGTGGACTTTGTCAAAATTAAATTAAGGGCAGTCCAGCTACTCGTAATTCAACAGCTATGAGAGTTTCAGCCATCCAATTAAGCACTAAACACTTTCCTACTGTTACTAAATCTCTGACTGAGCAAGCAATGAAATCTTAACAAATATCAATCAAAGGTTAACAGTGAGGTGCAGCTTGTCTGTACAGTCAGAGAAAACACTAATTACACATCTGTCATTTACAATTAAAGGAATGAATAAGCATCTGTCAATTCCAATTAACAAGAGCAAATTGGGCAGGGCCTCAAAAAGTCAATAAATGCAGCAAGTGCAAGTAAATGACTGATTTAAGGAAATAGTTGTTCATTCATCCCTTATGCTTCCCAACAGAAGCTGCTCAGTGGTAATGACTGGATAAAAAGGTTTATTTGCTTGCCTTAGGAGTGCTAAGAGGTTTCCACAGCTGTTTAAATTGGACAGAACTTCAAAAATGTAAGAAATCAATGTCACGTTGCTGTGGTATCAAAGAATGCCCTGTGCAATAATTACTTTTCCATCATCCTAACCTTTCACAGGAAGGTAAATAATAGTACAATTTAATCTCAATAAACACACAATTTGTTAAATGCCAAATCTGAGTCTAGATTTGTTAGGTGGACTCAAATATGAGCTGTTGTTTGTATCAAGTGCAGCAAATGTGAACATCTCTGAATTTGACTAATAATGTTATCACATAGTAGTTTCTGGAGATCACTCAAAAGACCTTTCTTCCCCCCAAACACAAAAGGACTGGCACTGCACTACTTTTCATGAACTGGTTAATTGGCTTCTCTAATGTTGCTCCATGTTGCATTGTTCCATTTATTTTAAAATAAGTTAATTTGGTATGGGTTAAATTATCACATTGGCATTTCAGGATGTAGTTAACCAGTCAACCACCAACTAAAGTAGCACTCAGGAATTTCAGCTTCAAAGTGAAATAAATTACTATGGGAGTGTACAAATATTGTGTACTTTCAGAAAAAGAACATTCAACATCTCAAGGATTCTGTGACACAATAGTAGTGTCCCTACCTCTTGGCCAGAACATTTCAAGTTCCATCTGCCTTTGAGGTATTTCATAAAGTGTCCATACAGGATCACTAAAAGTAATATGGCCTCTCCTCAGTGCTTTCTGACTGCAGCAAGACTTTGAGATGGAACGGGTGTAAGATTGTAAATGCAGTATGTGTTCTTTCATGAAACAAAATATCATGATGGAAAAAATAAAATTCATCTGTGATACAAATAAAGAACTAGTCAAAAATATCAGGACATTCAAACAAATTTTAACATTACAAAGAGTTTATATCAAACAGACAATGATAAACCGACATTTTGTATTGGATGAGTAAGACAGTATTTTTTAAATAAAGTTTGGGAAGGCCAAACCATTGTTTTTGACTTTTCTTCAAACTCTGCTCCTCTCCCTGGCATAATTCTGAAATTAAGACACCCTGTTCCTAACCTTGAGATCATACTTAATCCTAAAATTCTGATAATTTCTATGTCATGTCCAAGACAGCCCACTTCTAACTCTTCTTCACCCATCTTGACTTCGCTGCTGAAATTGTCACTCACATCTTTGATATTTCTAGGCTTAACTATTTCAACACACTACTGGCTAGTCTTCCACATGCAATCTGCTGAAAATGTAACGTCAACTAAACCTCTGCTGCCCCTATCTTAACTTGCACTAAAATCCTGTTCCTATAAACCACTCCTGATCAAGCAATGTATTGCTTATAAGAGTCACATCTTGGTTTTCAAATCTGTGACTTTACTCCTCAGTTATCGTCATCAACCCCATAATGCTGAGCTATCTGCACCCCACCGCTGGTTGTCACATCTTCCATTACCTATATCCCAAGTTCTGAATTTCCTCGGTTTAAGTCTCTACTTCTCAACCCACATGCATTCTTTAAGATAATACTGAGAACCTTCTTTATGAACCTTCCTCAAAGATTTGGTTATCTGACTCAATGTTTTCATATGATTCAATATCTAAAACTTGTTTCACAGTGCTCCTGTGACTTTTTAAAAAAATTTATTTGTGGGATAAGAGTGTCACTGGCTAGGTCAGCATTTATTGAGAGCCACGGAGCAGTTAAAAGTCAACCACGCTAAAAGGACACTCATGTACCAAATGGACTTCTCCCACAATCATTTCATGGCCATCATTAGATTCTTAATTCCGGATTTTTATTGAATTCGAAGTCTACCATCTGCCACGGCAAGATTCGAATCCAGGTTCCCAGAATATTGTCTGGGTCTCCGAATTAACAAACCAAGTGATATTACCACTAGGCCATCGTCTCCCCTAATCTTAAGTACCATGGGATGTTTCATTATATTAAAAGGCACAATTATAAATATAAATGTTTGTTATTGTTCTGATAAACTTTGACAATTTGTAAGCTGTGTTCTTAACAGGGGTGTGATACAATGATGGGCGAGCGAAGTATTCCACGAATTAATATATTGACATTAACTGTAATTCAGATCAAATCAAAGTACAGGTGTGAAATTTAATGAATAAGCATCGGATCTGTTGCCACTGCTAAAATAGAAAGTCAATCAATTGGCTGAAATCACCAACTGAGGTAGGTAAAAACGCATATGTGAGCAGAGCATACGGATAGTGCAGTCGCAGATTAAATTCAACGCAACAAGTGGAAGTTATTGTGCAAGTATTCAAACTGTACAAATAACATAGGCATGAGTGAAGCTAAAGGGGTCTGGATGCAGTAGACTTAGCATTTTAATGTTTCCACTCCATTCGAATGCAAGTTACTAATAGACCTCAAAAGGCCAAATATGTTTCCATTCATTCTTGATTAGAATTCAATATGACAGATAGAACTCAAAAGGCCAGAAGTTAAAATACAAATACAAAATACAGAAGAGAAAATAAAAATCTGCCTAGTGAGTATTTTCAGCATCTTTAGCTAAGAACACAACACCGAAGAAATAATCAGTTTTCCAGCCTCCAGATTATAGTTATTTTAATTAATCCGTTCAGACAGCTGACAGACCTCTGGGGCAGGTGGAACGTGAACCTTCTGGCTCAAAGTAGGGACACTATCATTGAGCCACAAAACTCCGAGTAGGATTGTAGCCGAAATATTGTACCTAGCTTTGCTACCAAGCTATGAAGAATATAGGTAATCTTTGAACATAGTCTAATTACTCTTCTGTTTACTGAGTGAATTAGGTGGTTCAAGCTTGAAAAGGCAGAGGACTAATGCGATAGTAAACAGAATTGTAAAAGTCAATTTAGATCATCGGTTCAAAATAAATTAGGATGACAACACAGTGACTCAAGTGAAAAGATGAATCCATTAAATGATTTCAACTAAGCATTTTGGTTCAAATGAGTGAAACACACATTTAGGATTGATGTCAGAGAAGTGTTCTTCATGTAATGAGTGATTCACATATGAAATGGATTTCAGAGTAAGGGAAAAGGGGCCCAAAACTTTGGAATTATCTAACCCATGTTTGGGCGCAGGCTGAAATGTCTTCTAAAAACCAAAGCACTGTAGATGTTGGAAATCAGAAACTGCTGCAAAACTCAGCAGATCTGGGCAGCATCAGTGGAGAGAAAGCAGAGTTAACGTTTCGGGCCCAGTGTTCTGAAATATTTTCTAAATCATTCAATTATGATAGATTGAATGCGTTCTTCATGCACATTTATCCCGTGACCTTATTTTGAGTTTTGGAGGGGAAAGGAGAGGTGAATGGAGAAACAGAAAGGAAGAGAGAAAAATATATTTTAGCGATAGAGATGGAAACACTTGCTTTATTTATGTGCTCTCACAGCGTAAGAAATAGCTTAATCTAGTTATTGGAAATTCCAACTGTGCACCAGTAATGAATCTCTAGGAGGGTTTATAAATTGTTTGACATTCAAGAGCCATTCATTTACAGCTACAGGTTCAGCTACAGTTCTGCTACAACCCATGTTTCGTTAACACAAATTCGCTATAACGTGATTGATGAATAGTGGACACTGTTTGGATAATGCAAACTTTCTGCTATGCTGATACAGCAATTTTCTATGGCGATTTTCCTAAAATGCAATTTCTTACAGCACGAGGTCACACAGAATGCAACTATCACACTAAAGTGTTATTGCTAAAGGGGAAATTTAGTGTTTTTTTGGAATTATCAGGATCCTACATGCCCCTCAATTGAAGGCTATAAAACACAGGCTATATGCACAAGGAAGTCTGATCCAATCAATACTGTTCTATGCTGCTCAACGCACACAATGTCTGTTTCATTGAACATTTAGATTCTGATACTCATTGCCTCAAATTCGGATTCAAAGCAAAAGAAAGAATACAAAGTACAACATGGACATTTTTTGAAGAAAATAAATATCTGTTATTCTTGCTCAGTTCTCTGTAACTCTGTGCCTCAGCTCTGAAAGGACCAGTTGCAGTATGTATTTCATAGCTCAAGGCCAAAGTTGTTACAAAGAACATCTTCTCAATTTTGAGCTTTTCATGCTAATTTTCTTCTCCATTTCTTCCCTAACAGCAGCAACGTTTACTATGTGGGTGTTGTTTGGCTACGTTTTGTAAAGACACTTGGCACTGTCTCACAAAAGATTACAGTGCAAAGTTGAGGCATGTTCAACAGAATCTTTAAGAATGTGTGGAATTGAATAAAAACAAGGTTCAATTAGTAAGCAGTAGTGACTGAGAGTGTTTTAGGATCATCTTCATATACATTCTAGCCACAAACCTTGTGCAAAGTCTTTTGTCGCCGACTATGTCAATTTATTTGTGATAAAGAATCTCTGAAGTTCAGATGTCCCATTTAACTTTTTATCCATCGACTAATGCTTGTCATGTTTCTGAGTCTAGGTTCTGAGTTAATATGGAATATTTTATCTTTCCCCATAAAATCTTTCAAAATATTTTCCAAAAGCATTTTTGTTGTAATTGCAATTTTACATTTTTCCCAATAAATGTTAAAAAAATCCATTGCCTTTTAATGTCTTTGTTAAGCTTGCCCTCTATATGCAAGTTAGTTGAGGGGCAGATTTTCTTCCCTAAAGGGACAATAGCGAACAAGGTAAATTTTTCACAGTAATCGTCAATAGTGTAGCACTTTGAGGGATATGAACAGGAGTAGATTGTTCAGCTCCTCAAGCCTGCTTCAACATTCAACAAGATCACAGCTGATCTTCCCCAGGTCTTAACTCTTCTTTTGTGCGGCTCAGCATAGCTGTCAACTCCGAGTTTCAAAAACTGATCTACCTCCTTTCTAAATACCACCAGTGCTCTAGCCTGCACAACTCTTGATAGAGAATTCCAGATATTCACTATCTTGTTAAGAAGAAATTCCATTGCATCTGACTTTTAAGTGAGTGTCTGTAACTATGTCCCCTAATTCAGG
This sequence comes from Stegostoma tigrinum, assembly GCF_030684315.1. Lineage (NCBI taxonomy): Eukaryota > Metazoa > Chordata > Chondrichthyes > Orectolobiformes > Stegostomatidae > Stegostoma > Stegostoma tigrinum. Next base: position 31,239,592 of record NC_081365.1, on the reverse strand, counting down.
GTTCTACCCACTAGTGGAAACATCAAAATATACCCTGTAAAGCCTTCTCTAAATTTTAAACATAAAACCAAAAGAACTGCAGAAGCTGCAAATCGATCTGCTGGAAGAACTCAGCAGGTCAGGCAGCATTAGTGTAGAGAAAGCAGAGTTAATCATTTGAGTTTAGTGACCCTTCACCAAAGCTCAGAACTCGTGCAAATGAACATTCAGATCCCTCTGCATTGGAGACTCTCTATTTAAATAATTGTCTGCCTTTTGATTCTTCCTGTCAAAGTGCATCACCTACATTAAACTCCATCTGCCAAATTTTTGTTCACCCACTCAACCCATCTATATTTCCTTGCAGATTCCTTAGCTTCTCATTCACTGCATGTCTTTGCATCTATTTTTGTATGATCAGTTTCTTCCCTATGATTATTAGACTGCTGAGTGCCCCTCAAATTTCAAACCTAATGTGGATCCTGTTCTGCACAGAAAACTAAACTTCTCACTGTATTTAGGTACACATGATAATGGAAAATCAAATTAAATCAAAACAAAATTGGAATATGTGACACATCCACCCTCTGCTTCAAGTCATTAATGTAGAAAATAAAGTAAATCTAGCAACATCTGTGGAAAGAGATACAGCTGAATGACAGTCAAAATTGACTCTTCTTCAGAACGGAATAGGGATTGAAAATGATGCCTTTGATGCCAAACAGAATGGAACAGATGGTAAGAGTGCCAAGAGCAAAATACAATGTGATTTTTATTGATGGTAAAGGAGATATATGGATTCAAAATAGGTGTTAAAAGTAGGCATGATGAGTAGAAAATAGGTCAGCTTAGCTGAGAACAAACCAATGCAAACAAGACAAAGGATAGTGCTCATGCTCTGAAGTTCTGGAACTCCAAGCTGAGTCCTGAAGGCTGTAAGGTGCCCAGCAGGAAAATAAGGTGTTCTTCCTCCAGCTTGCACCTCTTTACCGGAACACAACAGTGAGCCTAGGATGAAAATGACAGCGTTAACATAAAACAGCATATCGAAATGGCAAGCAACTGGATAGTAGAGGTCATTGTTATTGACAGAATGAAGGTGTTCCACAAAGCAATCATCCAATATGCTAATACAGAGTAGATCATATTGTAAGCAGCAAATGCATTTCTTTCAGTCTAGTTGATTGCAAGTAAACAGCTGATACATCTGGATGGTTTCTTTGGGGCCTATCTCAAGTTTAAAATTAACAACTGACCCTCCATCCACTGCCACTTGTGGAAGAGAGCTCCAAATATCTACCATAATGCTTGTGTAGGAATGCTTTCTAAATCTTTCCTGAACGTCTAGCTCCAATTTTCACACTATACTCCTTTGTTCTAGAATTTTCAGCCAGTGGAAACAGTTTGTCTTATCCACCCTGTCATCTCCTGTTAATATCTTGAAGACTTCGATCACATCACCACTTAACCCTCTAAATTCTCAAGAAAACAGGCCTAAACTGTGTAATCTCTCCTTATAACTTGACTCCTAAGTCCAGGTCTCATTCTTGTAAAGCTACATTATACTCTCTCCGCCCACCACACCACACTCCTGCACCCAAACTTCCAGCTCCCTCCCTCCACACCCCCACTAAGGCAGTCCGAAAACATGATAAACAATTTCCCTTACATTGAGAGCTGGATGCAAACAACAATTAAGTTAAGGATTTCAGGTTGGGTTTCATCCTTATGATTTCAGTTAACAATGTGATCATAAAGTATTATACATCTGACAGTAATGACCTGTTCTAAAACCTGGAATTCTATACTGCTAATGATGTAATGACCCAAGCAATATTTTTTGTCTTTGCACCACTATCCATTCCTTTACCTCATTCCATTGTCACAGTCTGGTTAAAAATAAATCTCCAAAATATTTTTGAGAATATGTCTGTTGAAGTGCTTGAGGTACAAAAGCTGACTGTGCATGATGTAAAATTGAGGCTTTTTTTATGAAGAAATAAACATGAAAACCAAGAGGTATCGTTGAGTCTATATGGAGCCTTAACATACACTCCAATCTGAGATCCTGAAGTATTGGGTATCATATCAGAGAAACTACATAAATTAATATTTAGTGAACGTCTATTACAGCTTCTCCAGGATACTGTTGGCTATGAGTAAATACAGATACAAAGACAATCTTCAAAATGTATTTTCTTCATTTGAACAAGATACAGTAAAACAGTAGTGTTTCAAATTAAACAAAAGGATAGAAGGTGATGGATAGAAACTCTTTCCAGCAACGACAGATCTACAACAAAGGGCCATAAATGCAAGACTAAAAATAAAAGATCTGAAGCAAAAGTCAACAAGATCACACAAACAGATGCGAAGCTGTGAAATTAATTTCTGGGATTTAACATCCTTGATAAAAACATCAGCCTTCGGGTTTAGAGATAATGGGAACTGCAGATGCTGGAGAATCCAAGACAACAAAATGTGAGGCTGGATGAACACAGCAGGCCAAGCAGCATCTCAGGAGCACAAAAGCTGACGTTTCGGGCCTAGACCCTTCATCAGAGCTTTCAGGTTTAGATGGACAGTTGGATGCAGGAGATGGGGTTGAATGATAAGAGGACAGTCTGAATGAACATGTTCAGAATTATTTATTCATGTAGGATCTTAACGGTGCCAGCAGACTCGGGCCAAGGGGAACTTGGAGTCGGAGCGGACAAGGAAATAAACAAGGTAAAGCAGGCCAGCTTCCAGCATTAGCGGCTAGACCTGATGAGGTAAACATTAAGATTGATAAAGGATTTCAGACCTCATACTGCCTAGCCTAGCCTCCTGGCTATATAGCTTTAAGGCACAGGTGCAAAAATATGAAGAACATGGTGTTTTTATTCCTTTACTGAAGTTCTCAAGAAACTTTATGGCATTTGTTCCTTTCATGCATATTATTTTCCCTAAAGCACCACAGCAGCCACCACCAGGTTTCACAATGAAAATCCCAGGAACAAGACTAGAAGCAGGAGGATCCCAAAGGGATGGCAGGCAGATCACAATTCATCTTAGCAGCGATGCTGCTGGGCCTCCTGTGTTCATCCAGCTCCACACTTTGTTATCTCAGATTCTCCAGCATCTGCAGTTCCCATTATGTCTGATCACAATTCATGACAGCTTTCTGCCTATCTGGCAGTATATCCACACCTGCTCCTATATTTAGTAAACAGGAACTCAGCAAGAAATAGCACAGCTCTATTTGGGCACAGTGGGTTCAAAAGGAAAAACTAAGTTAGATTTCTGCAGCACTGTCACAACCTCGAGATATCGGAACATGTTTTACAGTCAAAGAAGAGTAGTCGCTAATAGAGGAAATGCAGCTGTTAATTTGTGCAATTCGAGCTCCCACAAAATATAACAAGCAGTTTTTCCCCCCAGAAAAAGTGATGTGGATTAAGGATTTCATTTTGGCCATGACACTAGGGAAGATTTTCTGTTCTTCTTCAGAATAGTGCTTGCAATCTTTGACAGTTATCCAAGAGGACACAGCTTCAGTTTAATATCTCACTGAAAAGTCAGCATCCTCTTCTTCAGTGCTGCAGTACAGTATAAACCTAAATTCTGCATTCTGGAATGGGACCTAAAACATGAAGCAGAGGCACTATGTCTCAAATAACATTACCATCAATATACATTATGACAGCGATGCAATTTCACACGTACTTTGGAAGGTCCGAATAACTTTGTGGTGGATGGACCTTGAGAAACATCCAATCACAGAATGTCAAAGTTTATCTGATTCAGCATGAAAGAAGGCAATCATCACTTGCTAAGATAACATCAACCATATTTATTTACAATCCACAGCACTTTTTTTGAACTCAAGTATCTTCATAGGTCTGGGTCAGAAAAGTCCTAGTAATGTGTCATCTGCTGCAAGGACACTCAATATTAATCTGTGACACAGGACCAACCTAGCAATTCAGAGAATTGGTCAGCTATTGCCTCAAATCTACTAGGGGGCTTCCTTTGTCAATCTCATTATCTGTCGTAAAGGCTATTTAATAATGTGGGAAGCATTCTGTGCCTTTGATTTTCAGAATTTGTTTTTCAATTCCTTTATCTCTGATACTCTTCCCTTTAGACTTCACTTACACATGTTTCCTACCACTGATGTCCTTTCTTGACTTATACCACTCTTGTCAGATCTACAAATAATGATATCAATGGTCTGACTGTGACTCAAAAAAATTGGGAGTTAAAATAACAGATTAACAACAGAACTAGTCCAGGTGATCACAATGATACTGATTTCTATTACAGGGAATCTATTCTTACGATGGGCAGCACGGTCAAACAGTTTCTGCTTTTGCATGACAAAATGCAGTGGACCCGCATTCACTGCACGCAGTAATAAATAGTTCCAGAGTTCCATTATTTTCCAGAAAACTAACGGCTTAACATTCAACCGGTTTCTGCTTTTACATAAGCTATTTTGTTTATGGCATTATGCAAATATGGGAACACCACCACCTTCAAGCTCCCCTCCAAGCCACTCAGCATCCTTACTTGTAAATACATGACTGTTCCTTCAGTGTCGCTGGGTCAAAATCCTGGAATTCCCTCCGTAAGAGTACTGTAGGTTAACCCACAGCAGGAGGACTGCAGGGATTCAAGAAGACAGCTCACCACTACCTTCTCAAAGGCAACTAGGAATGGTCAAGAAATGTTGGTCAGCTAGCGACACCCACATCCCACAAAATGAATAAACAAAATAATGTTTCCTGATCTTCCCCAACCTATTCGGTTGAAATAACTGGTCTACAAAAATGCAATTTTGTCTCTTATAGCATCAACTGAATTACTCAAAAGTCTAGACATTTTTAAATCAACATGTTCAGGCATGTCGTGAAATGTTGGAGAGGTCAGCCTTGAATTGAGATAATCTGACCAAGAGACAAGACACGACCATTATCTTTATCCTCCCACTTAACTTATCTATATCTTTTTAAGCCTTATTCCACAAGAGTTCCTCAGACCCAAGTTTATAATTCTCTGGCATACAGCTTACTGAACATTTCTCAGTTACTAGTCTTTTAAATTCGGAATTAATTTTATGGCTCTCCTTGACATCATTCCCAAAATCTCAACACTAAAACTGGCCGCACAATTCAAATTCAGGCCAAAATGCATTGTTGAATACTGAACTGTATTGTGGAAGCAAATTAGAACCAAGTTCATTTGAAGCATAAAATTTACTGCAATGGTCGCAAACCATAAAAAAATTAGTGCATCAAAACAAAAAAATCTCCTTCTTAAATTGTGCTGCTGCCCACAATTTGTCTGTATAATGTTATGCTGACATGGTTATTTTTATTTCCAGCGTTAATAATTGGGAATATCATACTGTAACACGAACAGTGCAGTGTTAGTTCTGGAAGTCAAAGCAAAAAAAAAAATCACATGCTTCAAGACTTCAGGAAACATAGTCGACTGGTAAACTGAAATACGTTTTCATTAATAGGCACCAGGAAGTCTAGCAATTGGTGCTTATTGGTTACGTCAAAGAAACAGGAATGCATTCAAAATAATGGATTACACATACATCTAATTAAGACTTTGAAAACCAGCAGTGAAGCTACGCTGCCTCCGTGTTACTTTTGTCTGACCTCCCAGAGATTTAGACCAGATTCTGATACGGAAATGTTTAAATCTCTACATCCGATGAAATATTATGGTATGGATATACAGTGACTAAAGACAAAACAAAATTTTTCAGCAAGTGCTTCGGAATTGAAGGTAAAAAGGAACTTACTCCACTCTGCCTTTTTAGACTCATAGCTTCTTTCCACACTGTAGGGATTCCATTCGGCCCATCAAGTCCACACCAATCCTCCAAAAACATCATACCCAGACCTAGACCCAGCCCTGCACCCTATGCCCGTAACTCCTCATTTATTCCATGGCTTACCCACCTAGCCTGCACATCCCTGGGCACTACAAACAATTCACTGGTGCCACTCCACCTAACGTGTACAACGTTAGACTGTGGGAGCAAACCAAAGCACCATGCAAACATGGGGAGAATGTGCGAACTCCACACAAACTGTCACCCGAGACTGGAATCCATCCCTGGTCCCAGGTACTGTGAGACTGTGATAACCACTGAGCCGTGGTGTGACCCTTAAATGGGTATTTTTCAGGTCAGGAAGATGTATTGAGTGAAATAATTCTACAGAGAGTGATATCCTGTCACCAACTCACCCTTTACTTACACATGCTTCCTCAGAGTGAGCAGAACCTCAGACACTCTTGTTTGTATCGGTCAGCTAGGGTTCCATGACTGGACTCTTATTAGACCCAATTAGGGGACTCATATTCTAAGATCCACATGGCTGACTTCATTCCAATCACTACAGTGAGTGGCGTGCAACACGGATTGATGCTGGTCTTCAACTGTTTAAAATGTATATAAATGACTTAGATGAAGGCACAGCTGGTAAGATACCAAATTTGCTAAAACTGCAAAAATAGGTAGGGAAGTAAGTTGTGAAGAGGCTTAAAAAGATATAGATAGGTTAAGTGAGTGGACAAAGATACAGCAAACAGAGTATAAGTTGGGGGAAAAGTGAAATTGTCCATTTTTGCAGCAGGATTAAAATGCATATTATGTAAATAGTGCGAAATTGCAGACGGATCTGGGTGTCCTGGTGTATGAATCTTAAAAGTTTAATATGCAGGTACATCAAATCAGTTGCAAAGCTTATAAATTGAATACAAATGTTAGGAGCAAAAACAGAAGTCACTGGAAAAGCTCAGCAGGTCTAGCAGCTTTGGTGAAGAAAAAAGAAACAGTTAACATTTCGGTGATAATGGGAACTGCAGATGCTGGAGAATCCTAGATAATAAAATGTGAGGCTGGATGAACACAGCAGGCCCAGCAGCATCTCAGGAACTCAAAAGCTGACGCCCTTGTTCTCACACACCACCCCACCAACCTCCGGATGCAACGCATCATCCTCCGACACTTCTGCCATCTACAATCCGACCCCACCACCCAAGACATTTTTCCATCCCCACCCTTGTCTGCTTTCCGGAGAGACCACTCTCTCCATGACTCCCTTGTTCGTTCCACACTCCCCACCAACCCCACCACACCCGGCACCTTCCCCTGCAACCGCAGGAAATGCTACACTTGTCCCCACACCTCCTCCCTCACCCCTATCCCAGGCCTCAAGATGACTTTCCATGTTAAGCAGAGGTTCACCTGCACATCTGCCAATGTGGTATACTGCATCCATTGTACCCGGTGTGGCTTCCTCTAAATTGGGGAAACTAAGCGGAGGCTTGGGGACAGCTTTGCAGAACACCTCCGCTCGGTTCGCAATAAACAACTGCACCTCCCAGTCACGAGCCATTTCCACTCCCCCTCCTGTTCTTTAGATGGCATGTCCATCATGGGCCTCCTGCAGTTCCACAATGATGCCACCCGAAGGTTGCAGGAACAGCAACTCATATTCTGCTTGGGAACCCTGCAACCCAATGGTATCAATGGGGACTTCACCAGCTTCAAAATATCCCCTTCCCCCACCGCATCCCAAAACCAGCCCAGTTCGTCCCCTCCCCCCACTGCACCACACAACCAGCCCAGCTCTTCCCCTCCACCCACTGCATCCCAAAACCAGTCCAGCCTGTCTCTGCCTCCCTAACCTGTTCTTCCTCTCACCCATCCCTTCCTCCCACCCCAAGCCGCACCTCCATCTCCTACCTACTAACCTCATCCCACCTCCTTGACCTGTCCATCTTCCCTGGACTGACCTATCCCCTCCCTACCTCCCCACCTATACTCTCCTCTCCACCTATCTTCTTTTCTCTCCATCTACGGTCCGCCTCCCCCTCTCTCCCTATTTATTCCAGAACCCTCACCCCCATCCCCTCTCTGAAGAAGGGTCTAGGCCTGAAACATCAGCTTTTGAGCTCCTGAGATGCTGCTGGACCTGCTGTGTTCATCCAGCCTCACATTTTGTCAACATTTTGCGTCTGGTTCTGAGGAAGTGTCACCGGACTTGAAATATTAACTGACTTTTTTTCTTTACAGATGCTGCCAGACCTGCTGAGCTTTTCCAGCAACTTTGTTTTTGTTCCTGATTTACAGCATCCGCAGCTCTTTCAGTTTTTCCAAAAGTTAGGAGGTCCTGTTTCAGTTATGGAGAAGACTGGTAAGACCAGACCTGGAGCATTGTGCAATTTTCATTATTTTAATAAATTGTAAATGTGTTGAAGGCTGTTCACAGAAGCTTTACCACATAAATACTTGGAAAGGGTAAGTTTGGACAGGGTAAGATAGATACAGTGGAATTTAGAAGACTAAGGAGGTGACTTGATTTAATCATATAAGATTTTGACAGGGTAGATGAGGTGAGGATGTTTCCTCTTATGGGAGAACCTAGAACTAGTACTGTTTAAAAACTAGGGGTTATCTATTTCAAACAAAGAGGAGATAAATAAATGCCTTTTCTGAGTGTCCTTGTTTTGAAACTCTGCTTCCACCACCACATTTTCAGGTCAAAAGCATGTGAGTATTTCCAAGGCAGAAGTAGCTTATTGTTAAGCAAAGGGATGCAAGATTATTTCGGGTAAACTTGTCTCAACTTGTCTTAGCACAATGGGGAAGTGGAACAAATAATTCAGACATTGAAAATTCTTAACAGAAATCCAAATTTTGATACTGCTTTGCTCATTCACCGTTCCATCCTACTCCCATCAGGATTGTCTCAGTCAGGATTGATGAGTCACTGATTAAAACTCAACTCCCTACATTGCAGAGTAACTTGGTTCCAATAGTTAATATGAAGGCAATTCAGATTACTTCTCAGGAAGAATTCCAATCCGGAGGTGGCAAGCAGAGAACAATGACAAACCTATTCTAACAAAATGTTGCCCACAGTAGGGCATGGACAACAATCTGGATAAGGAATCTTCACAGGAATGGTACTTTTAGCGATCAACTGCCTGGACCCAATCATAGCTTGAAGACACAACCAAAAGCTCTTCCTGTCATAACTGCCATTACCGCATCTCATTGATCCAAGCTACACAGTTAGCATCTTTTCTACATGAAGCACCTGTTCAACAAGAACCAAACCAGACAGCATTGGTGTGTCATGAAAATCCAGTACCTCTGACAGATCCCTTGGCTCAAACTATCCACTGAGGGATTGTGACCAGCCTGCCAAATCAAATGAATCTCTGATCTAACAGAGGAAAATGAATGTTTATCTTAAGTGTTTGTCTATCTAGTCATAGACTTTCCTCATCTACCTACAGGAACAGATAAAACAAGCACAGTGAAGAGTGTTGAGCAAATATCACAGGATCCTGGAACAATCTCATGGAATGTGATACTGAGCTGCACATCATGGAGTAAAAATTCCACAGTGTGGATAAAGTTAGAACAGACTGGAAGCACACTGCAATATTCCAGATTGTAATGCGCTCTCTGGAAGACTCAGAGCGCACTGGTTTGAAAGCGAAGTAGTTGTCTTTATCTAATGTAACAATAAATGATGACCTGGTATATTTCAATAATTACCACTTATAACAATTTAATATTCGTGAATTATGAATAGTGTTACTTTGAAGACTAAGTCTGAAGACAGTTCTTGAGTTTGCCTTCTCCTCGATCTGTCTGTCTTGTGCCTAAACTCAGCGTGGTATCAAACCACACAATAGAAAAGTTCCCAGTGGAGATTGGAAGAATGATGGGTGATTTGATTGAAGTCTGTAAGATCCTGAATAGTCTTGACAAGGGAGCAGTGGAAAGGCCATTTCCTCTAGAGCAGGAAATCAGAATTGGGGAATGCAGTTTAAGAATTAGGCATTGCCTTTCAGATCAGAGGCAAGGAAAATATATTCTTACAGGGTTGCATAACTTTGAACACAGCCGCAGAAGGCGATGGAGGTAGGATCATTAAATATTTTAAATGCGCAGAAAGATTCATGTTATGCAAGAGAATCAAAAGTCATCAGGGGTAGATGGTAAATGTGAAATTCCAAACACAAACTAGTCAGTCATGGTTTTATCGATTGACAAAGCAGACTCAATTTTTATGTTCAGCTATTCAATTTTCATTGCAAACCTCTGTCTTGGTGAATGGCCACAGGTTTCCTCATCATGCTTGTGATGGTTTGTAAGTGATCAACTGGACAAATTGGGTCATCGGAGAAAAGATTTAGTCCAACACTGCAGCTAAGGATATGCTTCTCCTCATATTCTTTTACCAGCCACTGCTAGTGATAAGCAAGCTAGCTGATTTTCCCACAGTTCTAATTTGAAGGCAGTACACCGAGCAGTAGCACCAGGTTCACTGCAGCCAGAGTTTAAATTTAAGGTCAATCCTGTCTGCACAATTCAATACAATGTCTCTACTGATTGATCCTTTGACGGTTCAATCAATCACTGAATGTTCTTATTTTACATTTAAAGAACTGTGATAGTAAATGGTCAATTCATGAAATATTTCTGAGTAATGTCCAAATGCAACAAAATGTTGGATTCCCCCCTAAAATCTGAATCCTTTACAAATGAGAAGGTGCTACATGCAAGCTATTTACAAAAAAAAACAAGACGGTGTAAGAGTGCAGGTATTGGCTTGTGAGCATTCTTTGGGTTACGCCCTCACTGCATTTTTTCATTTCACCGACTGCAGTCTTTACAAGGTAAGGTGAGTGACTGGGTACAAGTTTGTGTGTATGTGTGCATGTGTGCAAGTCAGTTGGCTTTTGTCAACTTAAAGCTAGTCCAAGAGAAAATACAGACTGTACTGGGGGAAAACATTGGTAAGGTCAGTAGGCTTTTGTTGTGGCTAGTTGTTAATCAGAAAAGCTCCTGTTTCAATCCCAAAGTGGTGCCAAATGAGCTAATCTACATAGCCAGTGAAAGAACACCAACAGGAAAAAGGAGCTTAAAAAACACACAAGAAAATCACTAATTCTGAAAGAGGAGTCTTATAAAATTCCTACAAAAAGTAAAAAGTCTGAGGACTAGGAGCAATTTGAATTCAACAAAGGAGGACAAAGGGTTTGATTAAGAGGGAAAAAGATAGAGTATGAGATCTCTGTCTTCTCTATTTTGTCCTGCATGGACCTCTGGCAACGGCTTCCAGAAGCAGAAGTCAATGTATCTACTTGCTGATTATTGTGCATGGACCTTCTAAGTGGCTGCATAACTTAGGGGAACATTAGACCATGAGACCATGAGACATAGGAGCAGAAATTAGGCCATTCAGTCCATTGAGTCTGTTCCACCATTCACTCATGGCTGATAAGTTTCTCAACTCCATTCTCCCACACTCTCCCTGTAACGCTTAATCCCTTTGACAATCAAGAACCTATCTATCTCCGTCTTCTATATACTCCATGACCTGGCCTCCACAGTCCTCTGTGGCAGTGAATTCCACAAATTCGCCACTCTCTGGCTGAAGAAATTTTTCCTTATCTCCATTCTAGAAGGTCTTCTCTTTACTGTAAGGCTGTGCCCTCAGGTCCTAGTCTCTCCTACCAATGGAAACATCATTTCAACATCCACTCTGTCCAGGCCATTCAGTATTCTGTAAATTTCAATTACATCCTCCCTCATCCTTCCAAACTCCATCAAGTACAGCACCAAAGTCCTCAAACATTCCGCATATGTTAAGCTTGTCATTCCTGGGACCATTCTCAGAAACCTCCTCTGAGCCTGCCCCAAGGCCAGTGTATCCTTCCTGAGATATGGGGCCAAAAACGGCATACAATACTCCAAATGTGGCCTGATCAGAGCCTTACAGAGCCTCAGAAGTACATTTCTGCTTTCATATACAATTTCTCTTGAAATAAATGCCAAAGTTATATTTGCCTTGCTAACTACTGACTCAACCTACAAGGTTACCTTGACAGAATCCTGGACTAGAACTCCCTAGTCACTTTGTACTTCAGACTTCTGAACTTTCTCCCCATTTAGAATATAGCCCATACATCCATTCTTCTTACCAAAGTGCATGACCTCACACTTTCCCACAATGTATTCCATCTGCCACTTCTTTGCCCACTGTCCTATCCTGTCCAAATCCTTCTGCAGCCTCCCCACATCCTCAATACTATCTGTCCCTCTACCTATCTTTGTATCATCTGCAAATGTAGCCAGAATGCCCTTGGTTCCTTCATCTAGATCATTAACATACAGAGTAAGAAGTTGTGGTACCAACACTGACCCAAGTGGAACACCACTTGTCACTGGCTAACATCCTGAGAAAGACCCTTTTATCCCCACTCTCTGCTTTCTGCCAGATAGCCGATCTTCTATCCATGCTAGCACCTTGCCCCTAGCACCATGGGCCATTAATGTTACTCAGCAGCGTCCTGTATGACGCTTTGTCAAAGGCCTTCTGGAAGTTCAGGTAGATAACATCCATTGGCTCCCCTTGGTCTAACCTGCTCATTACCTCCTCAAAAAACTCTAGCAGATTTACCAGGCATGGCCCCCCTCTTGATGAAACCATGTTGACTTTGCCCTATTTTACCTTGCACTTCGAAGTATTCAGAAATTTCATCCTTCGCAACAGATTCTAAAATTTTATCCATAACCGAGGTCAGTCTAATCAGCCTGTAATTTTCCATCTTTTGCCTTACTTGTTTTTTGAACAGGTTAGCAATTTCCAGTCCTCAGTGACCGTCCCTGACTGTGGCGATTCTTGAAAGATCACCACTAATGCCTCCACTATCTTTTCAGCTATTTCCTTAAGATCTGTGGGCTGTAGTCCATCTGGTCCTTGTGCTTTATCCACCTTCAGGCCATTCATTTTTCTAGCACTTTCACCTTGGATACGGCCACCATATTCAGCTCTGCCCCCACAACGCTCTCAATTTTTTGGGATATTACTTGTGTCTTCCAATGTGAAGACTGTAACAAAGTATTACTCAGTTCCCGAGCCATTTCCTTGATTCCCACTACTACCTGTGAGGTGTACGTACAAGGCACATAAAGGTGAACAGTAAGAGCTTCTGTAAGTATATAAAAATAAAAAAGATTAGCAAAGCCAAATATAGTTCCCTTACTGTCTGAAAAAGAGAACTGATAATGGAGAAGAAAATGGCAGTGCAATTAAACAGCTACTTTAATTGTTCTTCACAGAAAATACAAATAACTTTCCAGAAATGCCAGGAAAACAAGGGAACGGGGAATTGAAGAAGATTGGTTTTTAAAAAAAAACCTGGAGAGCTCAATGAGATTGAATGTTGATCCCCAAGGCCTGATAACCAATAGAACAGGATACTAAAAATGAGATGATGATGGAAATTAGGGATAGGTTGGGTGTCAACTTTCAAAACTCTGGAGATTCTGGTAGAGTCCTGGTGGATTTCAAGATGGTAAATGTAATTCCACCACATAAAGGAAAGACAGAAAAACAAAAGTTACGGACTGGTTAGCCTAATCAAGTAAAGGAAATGCCAATTTGAAGGATGTGATAACTGAATTCCTAACATTCTAACAGGGTCACACAAAGTCAACATGAATTCATGAAACAGAAATAATGCTTCACAAACAAGCAATCAAGTTTTTTGAGGATGCAATAAGTATAGAAAGGAGGACCAGCGGACGTGGTGCAGTTAGATTTTCAGAAAGCTTTTGATAAAGACCCAAATGAAATATTAGTGTCCAAAATCAAAGCACGTGATTTGTGGTAATGTACCGGCACGGACTGAGGACTAGTAACCAGACAGGAAACAGTTGTAATAAATGGGTCTTTTTCAGAGTATTATTGTCAATGCCGATCGCCATGGACAGGACCTTGCAGTGGCTACGTGCACTTGCAACTGAGAGGGAACTTTGGTGGAGACCAAGTTCCAGAAGAAACCAGATTTTTAGAGGCCAATGAGATCAAAGGTTATGGGGAGAAAACAGGAGTGCTCAAATTGAGATTTAGCAATGTTCATGGAGGAGTGGGTTCGATGAGCCAAACATCTACGCTTGCCCATATTTTCTATAAGTTTCTGGGTCCAGAATAGTCTTCATTGAGCTATGGAACAACAGTTAGAGAACTGGTAACTTATTTCCACTTTTGCTTCCTTTCTCTCTTTTCTGGAAATGTAATCAGGTGTTACTAGCATTGTCACTGGTCATTTTTTTACACATTTTATTATTACTTAAAAGACCAATTATCAAAATTGAAGCTCTCAGACTAAGAGGATCCACGTCAGTTTAGCTTAAAAAGAATAGTTTCAGGGTGGTAGGCTGCAAGCTGTGGTATTTTCCAGATTGGTGCATAGTCGTTATGAGTGATTCCCAAGAGTCATGGCTAGGGTCACTTAAGTAAAGGTGATGATATTGGAGTATGGGGGAAATAAATAAATTTGTTGATGGACCCAAAATTGGTAGTGGCAAGCAGTGCAGAAGATAACCATTTATCAATCAAGCTATAGACAGGCTATGCAAATGGCAGACAGTTGCAGATGAAATTTAAGGATGAGAAGTGTGAGCGAACAGCACGCAGACACAGGGATCTGGGGGTACATAAGCACAGGATTAATCAGGATGCAAATCTCAGTGCGTAATAAAGTATAAATGATCTTCAGTTTTTAGAGGTATTGAGTACAAAAGCAGGGTAGTTATACTTAGCCTTCATGAAATTGTATTGTACACAGTTCTGGTCACCACGCTTTTGCAAAGAGGTGAGGCATCTTGAGAGAGTCAAGATAGAGGTAAGTACAAAATAAATTCCTGGATAGCTGAGCATTGGGGTGAGAGGTGAGATGCATTACCTGTCTCTACCTACCCAAACCCACAATCAGCCTCACTCTTCTAGCCAATTTGAAGGCTGCCTGCAGTAAAACAGCCTAGTGATAAGGGAAGTTAGCCATGATGGTGGGAATGAGTCTGGCATGCGTGTGATATTCATCCTGCTGCTGAAGCTTCTGGTACACGGATTACCATCTGGAAACTGCACTCCGATTGTCTTCCTCCTCTCCTCCTCCACTCCCCTCAAAAGTCCAGAAATACCTATCTTTGCTCAATCAAGTTAATACAATATTTTTTTTGTTACTGAGCACCACCAGTGATCCAGGCTATCTCCCCAGTTTGGAGAGACCTATTGGGGCTCAATCTACCTTTTAAAGAGGTGGGTATGGTTCATATTACTGGGCACTCCAGTTTCCTACTCCATCTCAGTGAAGATTAAAGAAGTACATATGACCCAATTCTTGGCTGAGATTTTCATGAAGTCCTGGAAACTTTGCATTTCAGTTAAAATTGCTGCATTTTCAGAAGTCCCTTCACATTTCTAACAGATAATGTTTTCTCTACAGGAGAGGAGAGTGGTTAGGATGTGTTTCACAGAGGGACATCCAAATATTTTGAACCCGTTGCTGAATTTAAAAAAGTGATTTTCCTTGGAGTCAGATTCATTTTCCACAGTGTGTGATATCTGAACTTTAGTGGTAAATATTAAAGAGACAAATAAATGGATAAATTATAAAGGAACTGTCAGGGTGTCAACTTACTTAAATCTTTGCTGTTTAAATTTTGGAAAAGAAAACACAGGGTAGTAGGACTCTGAATTGGTAGAAAAAGCTTAATCCAACCTCACCACACCCGGCACTTTCCCCTGAAACCGCAGAAAGTGCTACGCCTGCCCCCACACCTGCTCCCTCACCCCATCCCAGGCCCCAAGATGAGTTTCCATATCAAGCAGATGTTCACATGCACATCTGCCAATGTGGTATACTGTATCCGCTGTACCCGTTGTGGCTTCCTCTACATTGGGGAAACCAAGCGGAGGCTTGGGGACCGCTTTGCAGAACATCTACACTTGGTTCGCAATAAATAACCGCACATCCCAGTCGCAAACCATTTCAACTCCCTCTCCCATTCCTTAGATGGCATGTCCATTATGGGCCTCCTGCAGTGCCACAGTGATGCCACCCGAAGGTTGCAGGAACAGCAACTCATATTCCGCTTGGGAACCCTGCAGCCCTAAGGTATCAATGTGGATTTCACAAGCTTCAAAATCTCCCCTCCCCCCACCGCATCCCAAAACCAGCCCAGCTCATCCCCGCCTCCCTAACCTGTTCTTCCTCTCACCTATCCCCTCCTCCCACCTCATGCCACACCTCCATTTCCTATCTACTAACCTCATCCCGCCCCCTTGACCTGTCCGTCCTCCCCGGACTGACCTAACCCTTCCCCATCTCCCCACCCATACTCTCCTCTCCACCTACCTTCTCCTAGAACATAGAACATTACAGCATAGTACAGGCCCTTCAGCCCTCGATGTTGTACCAACCCGTCATACCGATCTCAAGCCCATCTAACCTACACTATTCCATGTACGTCCATATGCTTGTCCAATGACGACTTAAATGTACCTCAAGTTGGCGAATCTACTACCATTGCAGGCAAAGCGTTCCATTCCCTTATTACTCTCTGAGTAAAGAAACTACCTCTGACATCTGTCCTATATCTTTCACCCCTCAATTTAAAGCTATGCCCCCTCGTGCTCGCCGTCACCATCCTAGGAAAAAGGCTTTCCCTATCCACCCTATCTAACCCTCGGATTATTTTATATGTCTCAATTAAGTCACCTCTCAACCTTCTTCTCTCTAACGAAAACAGTCTCAGGTCCCTCAGCCTTTTCTCGTAAGACCTTCCCTCCATACCAGGCAACATCCTAGTAAATCTCCTCGACACCCTTTGCAAAGCTTCCACATCTTCCTTATAATGCGGTGCCCAGAACTGTACACAATACTCCAAGTGCGGCCGCACCAGAGTTTTGTACAGCTGCAGCATAACCTGTTGGCTCCGGAACTCGATCCCTCTATTAATAAAAGCTAAAACACTGTATGCCTTCTTAACAGTATCCATCTTCGATCCACCTCCCCCTCGCTCCCTATTTCAGAATCCTCTCCCCATTCCCCCTTTTCTGAAGGAGGGTCTCGGCCTGAAACATCAGCTTTTGTGCTCCTAAGATGCTGCTTGGCCTGCTGCGTCCATCCAGCTACACACTTTGTTATCTCGGATTCTCCAGCATCTGTAGTTCCCATTATTTCTAATTATGGGATGAGTTGTCTTTGATGTGGAGCCATGAATTCATATGGTTGTTTTTATAAAGGGTTATGTACTTTATGTTCTAGGAGCAGGCCTGCAGGTGACCAACAAGGCGGCTACCTGTCCTGAGTCAGGCCACAAATTTGTCCCAAATCAGGTTCAACAAGCCAATGTTAAAAATGCAGTACCTCAGCTCATCGCCTGTGATTTTTCTCTCCTGCCTTTCCCCTACCACAGGTTTCCCTTTTGTTCTTGCCTTCCTGCTGCTGTGCCTGTTAAAAGCTGTTACATCTCTAAACTTGTTCCAGTTCTAACAAAATCTTTCAAAGCAGTGTCACTCACTTCCCGCCCATCCCCACCCTATCCCACTCCTCCTCTCCAATATTATTGTGACCTGCTGAGAGGGCATTTTTTTGTTTTTATTTGGAAGGATCTCTCAGCAGTAAGGATCAGTTATTCCGAAATGGAATGGACTTAAGAATTTAGTGGATTTGTAAACAAAAAAGGATCCATTGATGGAAGCAACACTAATTAGCACTAAGGGATCATCTGTGACTGGCACACTTGGCCAATCTTTTATATGCTTCCATTAAGTCCTGTTCAGAATATTCTTTCAGCATTCTATTCATCCCAGATGCTGTGTGTTAAGAGGTTTCTGATCCATTTGCTGATCCTACCGATGCACGCTGCCAGAAATGTGCCCAATTATTATTGCCAAAAAATGTTGAGATTGTATCCAGGCACTTGTGCTACTCTAAGTCATCTGATAATCAGAATACTTCTGCCTGATCTCTCAGACAGCAAGTTTCATAGATACAAAGGATTTCTGAGAGCAAGCATTCTGAACTTCAATATAGTGAAGGTAAAGGAAGAAAATGTGAAAATACTGTGAATAAACCAGGGGCCCATTTTGAGTGGGTTATCTGGAAATCTCTATGATGGAAAATGAATGGTAAATCGTTTTTTGCCATTTACTCTGTTATGATATGGAGGCACTCGTGAAGAAAGCTATCAATGTATTTCTTACTCAATTTCATTCCACCCTATGCTTACCTGAACATAGCAACTCTAAAAAGCACCCCAAAGTTGTACTTTTTCTTTAGGCATCTATCAATATTGTGTAAATATCTTCAATTTAAAGTGGATTAGGTTCACTAATTTAATCAAAATGATCACACATTAACTGTTTCCACCTTAAGTAACTAGGACAGTAAATTAGACAGTCTGCTAAAAGCACCAGAAGCATTTAAATTTCAATCTATAAACAAACAGCAAGTCACACAGCAAAAAACAAATTATACAACATCACAACACTACCCTGAAAGCTTTTGTGCTCCTGAGATGCTGCTTGGCCTGCTGTGTTCATCCAGCTTCACACTTTGTTATCTTGGATTCTCCAGCATCTGCAGTTCCCATTATCACTACCCTGAAACCTTGTTTTTCCACGACTGATATGAATAATTTTTTTTCCATTTCTCTATTGTACAGACTTAGCTTGGAAAATATACATGTGGACAGCCCGTCACGCCCATTGTTGTTGATATGAACAATGGACATGTGAATCCAACTTGCTTAGTCACAGAGGCAAAACCCAACTCTGACCACAGAACAGGGCCATGGGCGGGGAAAGACACAATTGGCAACTCAGCTGACTTTCTTTCCTTCAAAATTCTGCAACATTTCACACCATGCCAGCTGAGGTCCATTAATCACATGGCTCATTTCCAATATAACAAAGACATTAATTAACCAAGGCTCCAAAACTGCCATTTTGCCAAATCAAATCCCTCTTTCACAAATTATTGGCTTTGATGTGCATTAACTACAGTACTCAGTTCAACATGTGGACAAAAAAAGGCTCTCTTTTGGCTCCTCCAAATTAAAAACATTCATTGTATGTTGTAAACATTCCTCTGATTGTCCCCCCAGCAGTATCTCCAATAAAGTGATCTCTCTCGTGGAGATTCAAACATCCAAATCGCTGCTTCACTTGTTGCAACATTGGTTTTGAATGTTTGTTAGTCCCAATATCCCCGACAACAAAAGCACTCTAATGATAGGCTGGATTTATTTTTCGAGGAAAATTAACAACAACATTGCTGGAGAAGTGACTGGGTTCATATGGATTTTTTAAAAAATTCATTCACAGGATGTAGATGTCACAGGCTAGGCCAGTATTTACTGCCCAGAGGAAAGTTAAGCATCAATCACATTGCTGTGGGTCAGGAGTCACATATAGGCCAGGTCGAGCAAATTTCCAAGGATGTTTGTGAAATGAGCAATCAACAGCAGCTTCATGGCCATCATTAAACCCTTAATAGCTGGCTATTTAATTGAATTCAAATTTCACCATCTGCTAGTGAAAGGGAAGGATTTGATTTTGCAAAACAACATTTTCAAAGCCTTAATTAATTAATTTGAAGCCACATCCTTGGCTCATTACCTGGGTTTCTGGATAATAGTTTAGCAATAACACCAGTGGACTATCACCTCCCTTTATGTGCACAGGCTAGTCAGCTGACACATAGCTCATAATAATGCCAAGAACAAATTTGATTCCTGTTCCAGTTAAGGCAAATACTGAATCTTGCCATCTCGTACCACCTAAGAGTGGGAAAAGACATTAATCGACAAAGCTTTTAAGAAAATGCCTCATGCAATGAGTTAGATTCTGGAATGCACTATCTGAAAGTGTGACGGGGGTGTTCAAGATGGAATTAGGTGATTATCTGTTAAAGAAAAGTGGTGCTGGCAAGTAAAAAAGAAGACACAGTGGGGATAATTGGGAGTAGCCAATGTAGACACAATAGGTCAAATGGCCTCCAGTGTTAAAATCATCCTGTCCAGGACCAGCACTTATGAATTAATGCATGATCTTACGTTACACAGTGCAACACCTGCAGCACTAAAACAGGATTGAAATTAATTTATAAATTGGAGGCTCACGAACACAAATTTTAAACTTAAATATTAGACATTCCTTTCCAGAATAATCCAGCATTCTTCAAATAATTACATTTGGAGGGGACTTCAATTTCTGCATTATACAAAATAAACTTTAATACTGAATCCAAGTTCCAAGTGAGGATCAGGAATTGTAGTCATGTGCGATCTACACTCTTAAGAGCAAAGAAGAGGCCATCATGATCAGAACTATATACATCTTAGGTGGAATTCCACAAACGTTCAAGTGCATCTGATCTAACATCATTAAGTCCAAATTCCTTCTACGTACACTTAACAATGAACTTTAACACCACATGAGAGTAATACACCTTGCAGTCACCCAGGGTTCCACCTTTTTTAGGCGTAGGGACATCTCACATGTTAGGCAAATGTGGTAACTGCCAATTCTTTAGAAACTTGGCAAAGAATGGCCTTTATTCTACATATCCTCTCCTCTCCAATTTGCCCAAAGTTCTTTTACGGGACTCAGGTCTACTATTATCAATATACATCGATAACTTACCGCATTTCAGAACCTGACAAGTCACTTGTGCTTGAGGGACTAATCTTCTAGAGCATTCTCAGTTGTTTTGCAGCACACATTGCACAGGCGTAGTCTCTTGGCACCTTGATGGAGAACTAACACTTTGATGGAATGGAATAACAACTTCTGATGGCAGCTGGTGTCTAATTTGCAGTTCACATGAAGACTTGGCTGCAGCAACCTGAAGACAATTTCGGAAATACCGATTCACAGGAGACACCTTCAGGACTCAAATGATCACTGTTTATGATAAAGGAATGTTGTGGAGTTGAAATTCTCATTCTCTCTTTTTTAAACCTCTGATCCAAGGAAGAATGGAAAGAATGAAAATAGTAAAGGCCATTTGAAGACAATGCTGGGAGTGAGGAAATTGAATCTTGTTCACCATCACGAGGATAGAAACTTCTCTCATAAATTGGAGGCTCACGAACACACATTTTTAACCTAAATATTAGACATTCCTTTCCAGAATAATCCAGCAGATAGTGGCATCATTTCAACACTGACTGCAAAGTAATGCTGCTGAGGTGCAGGCAAGGACATTTCAAGGACACTATGAAAAAGTAGGACTATATCAACAGAGACCATAAACTGTTAAAGCAGGATCAAAAGGAAACTTTTCTGAAACATTTCTGAAAACATTTCTGAAGAAGGGTCCA
Organism: Stegostoma tigrinum; assembly: GCF_030684315.1. NCBI lineage: Eukaryota > Metazoa > Chordata > Chondrichthyes > Orectolobiformes > Stegostomatidae > Stegostoma > Stegostoma tigrinum. The sequence goes on along the minus strand of NC_081365.1, from coordinate 31,218,402 downwards.
GACCTGAAACGTCAGCTTTCCTCCCCCTCTGATGCTGCTTGTCCTGTGTTCATCCAGCTCTAAACCTTGTTACATCCAAAAAAAGTCCACTATGAAGGATGTTGAAAGCTCTGCCTAATAAAGAATTGTAATAGCTAGGAATTACATTTAAGGTCTATTAACCAATATAATGAGATTATATTAAAAGTAAACAGTTGCATGGAATTCCAATTTGCATAGCTACTTGAAAATACAAACTTCCTTCCATAAGCAATCTCTGTCACTAAGAAAGGACTGGGAATTGTTTTTCTCTCTTTTTCTGGTTTTTCTTTTGAAATGACTACACCAACGCTCATTAAACATAGGAGAATTTTAATTATTTTGGCATTCACTCTGATCGTAGAGATCTGAACGTTTCTGTTTTTTCTCTCTCTGTTGTGTCACTTAGGTGAGAACACTAGTTGTCAGAATATAGGAGCCTTGCACACCTGCAAGGCTGGATTGTGCCATTTGACTGCTAAAAGCTTTCAGTACAGCAGTCTCATTGACATAGCCAATAAATGTAGCACCGGAAAAGCACAGCTGGCCAGACAGCATCCAAGGAACAGCAAAGTCAATACTTTGGGCCAAAATCCTTCGTCAGGACTGACAAAGGGTTTTGGCCCAAAATGCTGACTTTCCAGCTCCACATTTATTGACTCTAGTTTCCAGCATCTGCAGTCCTCACTGTCTCCAAGTCTCATTGATGTAACTAGACTGTGTTAATTCTTCTTGAGTTCTGAGCTATTCCAATGTTCTTTCTGTATCTCCTGGCACTCAATAGTTCGGTCATTGGCTACGGTTCTAAAAACTCTCCCACGGAACAGTGATGTGTTTTCCTTGCAGTCTTCAGCTGCAGATCAACAATTTCTATGCTCTGAATATTAACGTGCTCTATTTTCTCTTTCTTTCTTGATAATTAATTAGCTACTTGAAGTTGTTCTACTTCTTCCTGGAGTATATTTACTGAGGTTGCAATTTTTTCTGTGAACAGATCTAATCTCACTTTGATATTCTCTGTGCATGGCTACAAAGATTGGCTTGTGCCCATGTGGGTTTGGCATGATCCACACTGACTGTAGCTACAATACTATTGAAACTTATTGTGGTGGTCTAAGATCTCTTCAAGAAATAGCTAATTTTCTTCAAAAGAGGCAACTCCGTTTTTTTAAAAACAGTGAATCCAAAAGTACAGGAATGTACAAACTTTCAGTTCTGAGTAAATGAATACTTGTGTACTTGTTTCTTTGTAACTACACGATGAAAGAGTAAACCATTGTCTATAACCCACTCTGACAGTCGTCCAACATCTGGTGCAGGATCTGCTTTACCTGCTGCTTCCATTTCACAGCAAATCAAGGGGTTTCTCGACTCTCTTGCAACACAATGATCGAAGCGTCTTCAATGTCCACTAACTGAAGGACGTTGAAAGCTCTGCTTAATAAAGAATTGGAATAGCTAGGAATTACATTCAAGGTCTATTTACCAACATAATGAGATTATATTACATCCTACATTAATTTGCATACGTGCCAAGTATTAAAGTTTAAACAAATATGGTTCGAGGATTTTAGATTGGCCAATGGGCCGAGGAGCGGGAGATGGAGTTTAGGCATTGGTTTCCTGAAGATGGAGTTTAATTTAGGTAAATGCGAGGTGCTGCATTTTGGAAAGGCAAATCAGGGCAGCACTTATATTAATGGTTAGGTCCTGGGGAGTGCTGCACAACAAAGAGATCTTGGAGAGCAGGTTCATAGTCCTGTGAAAGTGGAGTTCCAGGTAGACAGGACAGTGAAGGAGGCAATCAGTACGCTTGCTTTTATAGGTCAGTGCTTTAAGAATAGGAGTTGGGATGTTGTGTAACTCGAAAAGGTTCAGAAAAGATTTACAAGGATGTTGCCATGCTTTTAGGGTTTGAGCTATGAGAAGAGACTGAACAGGCTGGGGCTATTTTCCCTGGAGCGTTGGAGGCTGAGGAGTGACCTTATAAAGGTTTAGAAGATCACGAGGGGCATGGGTAGGGTGAATAACCAAGGTCATTGCCCTGGAATTGGGGGGGAGGGGGGGAGAAAGAATCCAAAACTAGACAGCATTGATTTAAGGTGAGAGGGGAAAGATTTAAAAAGGGGCTTAAAGGGACTTAGGAGCCACATTCTTTCACAGAGAGTGGTGCATGTATGGAATGAGCTGCCAGAGGAAGTGGAGGAGGCTGGTACAATTATAACAGTTAAACAGCATCTGGATGGGTATATGACTAGGAAGGGTTTAGATTAGATTAGAATCCCTACAGTATGGAAACAGGCCCTTCAGCCCAACAAGTCCACACCACCCCTTGAAGCATTCCCACCCAGACCCATCCCCCTATAATCCACACACCCCTGAACACTATGGGTAATTTAGCGTGGCCGATCCACCAAGCCTGCACATCTCTGGACTGTGGGAGGAAACCGGAGCACCCGGAGGAAACCCACGCAGACATGGAGAATGTGCAAACTCCACACAGACAGTCGCCTGAGGCTGGAATCGAACCCAGGTCCCTAGCACTGCACGGCTGCAGTGCTAACCACTGAGCCACCGTGCCACCTTAAACAACATACTTGACCTCATCCTATCAATCTGCCTGCTGCAGTTGCATCTGTCCATGACAGTATCAGTAAGAGTGACCATCACACAGTTCTTGTGGAGACAAAGTCCCACCTTCATTTTGAGAATAACCGTGATCGTGTTCTGTGGCACTTTAACTGAGCTAAATGGGACAGACTTCAAACAAGTCTAACCACTCAAGCCCATTCGAGGTGTTGTGGGCCATTAACAGAAGCAGAATTTTACGCCAGTACAATCTATAACCTCATGGCCCAGGATATCCCCCACTCAACTATTACCATCAAACCAGGGGATCAGCCCTGGTTCAATGGAGAGTGTGGGAGGGCATGCCAGGAGCAGAACCAGGCATACCTGAAGATGAGTTGTCAACCTGGTGAACCCAATCAGGACTACTTGCACGCCAAGCAGCGAAAGCAGCAAATGATAGACAAAACTAAGCGACCCCTCAACCAACGGGTCAGATCTAAGCTCTGCAGTCCTGCCACACCCAATTGTGAATGGTGGTGGACAATTAAGCAACTCACTAGAGGAGGAGGCTCCACAAATATCCCCATCCTCAATGATGGAAGAGCCCAGCACATCAGTGCAGAAGATAAGGCTGAAGCATTCGCAGCAATCATCAGCCAGAAGTGCCAAGTGGATGATCCATCTCAGCCTCCTCCAGCAATCCCCAGCATCACAGATACCGGTCTTCAGCCAATTTGATTTACTCCACATGATATCAAGAAACAGTTGAAGACTCTGGATACTGCCATGATATAGGCCCTGACAGCATTTTAGCAATAGTACTGAAGAGTTGTGCTCCAAAACTTGCCGATCCCACAGCCAAGCTCTTCCAGTACTGTTACAACATTGGCGTCTACGCGACAATGGGGAAGAAGTCTCCAAGCATGTCCTGCACATAAAAAGCAGGACAAATCCAACCTAACCGATTACCACTCCATCAGTCTACTCTCAATCATCAGTAAAGTGGTGGAAGGTGTCATCAACAGTGATATCAAGCAGCACCTGCTCAGCGATGCCCAGTTTGGGTTCCGTCAGGGCCACTCAGCCCCTGACCTCATTACAGCCTTAGTTCACACATGGACAAAACAGCTGAATTCCAGAGGTGAGGTGAGGTGAGAGTGACAGCCCTCGACATCAAGACTGTGTTTGACCAAATGTGGCAACAAGGAGCCCTTGAAAAGCTGGAATCAATGGTTATCAGGGGCAAACACTCCAGTGGTTGGAGTCAGGCCTAACAGATCAGAAGATGTTTGTGGTTTTTGGAGACCTGGACAGCTCAAGGGCATATCTGTAGGAATTCCTCAGGAGGGTAGTATCCCAGGTCCAACTGTCTTCATCTGTTTCATCAATGATCTTCCCTCCACCTTAAAGTCAGCAGTAGGGATATATCTTGGTCATTGCACTGTGCTCAGCACCATTTGCAACTTCTCAGATACTGAAACAGTCAATGCTCGAATGTAATTTGATCTGGACGATATCCAGGCTTAAGCTGACAGGTGTAAAATAACAGTGGAAATATATTGCCATTCCTTCATTGTCACTGGGTCAAAATCCTGGAATTCCCTCCAAAAGGACCTTGTGGGTCCACCCACCATAGCTGGACTGCAGTGGTTCAAGGAGACAGCTCACTACCACCTTCTCAAAGGCAGCTAGAGGTTGATAATAAATGACGGCCAGCCAGTGATGCCCATATCCCACAAATGAATAAAAGGTTTTTTGAACTCCGTTCCTCCTTCCCACAATTTGAAAGGACTGTAGGTGCTGACTACTTTCAAATTAGTGAGGAATTCGCGATACCTTTTGCATTTATGCTAGAAACACTTTGGGCTGTCTGAACCTCAATGGCCGCCCACCTGCAGTGACACTACCCACTTGCAGCTTACCTCACTCAGTAAATGTTTCTTGTGGCTGCAGGAGCTTTATTAGAGAGTGACAAGGAAAGGCCTTTGTCTATTTTGTGACTTGATCAATTACAACTAATACACACTAATGGTTACTTTCAGCTATGGTAATGCTTCAATTAAAAAGAGCCTGCAGATGTGTCCATTGCTCCTCCGGGGCAGTGAACTATCGAACAAGGCTGTATTAGGACAGTTAAACCAATTTTGTTGGGGACATGGCAGTCAGCATGATACGAAGAGATTGGCCTCAGCTTGGATTTCTGTGTGTGTTCCCTTTACTATTAGGTTTCCCTGATTTGTAGGCAGTTACCTTCCCAATGGGGCACAATTCCTTAGAACAGTGCAGGGCTCCACAAATCTTCCAAAAGTTATGAAATATCAGTTGTGTAGTATTAATTCCTTGTTTACAAGGGAAAGGCAGGCAAGGCATCAATAATATAGGGGCAGATGATGGTGTGGTAGTATTATCACTGGACTAATAACCCAACAACACAGCTAATGTTCTGGGTTCAAATCCCACAATGGTAAATAGTGGAATTTGGATTCAATAAAAAAAAGTCTAATGATCATGACTCCATTGTCAACTGTCAGGACAAAGCCATCTGGTTCATTAATGTCCTTACCTGGTCTGACCTACATGTGACTCCAGACCCACAGAAAGGTGGTTAACTCTTAACTGCCCTCTGGGATGGCCTAGCCAGCAATACCCTCATCCCCTGAATAATTTTTTTTAAAAACTGTCACACCAGATGTTAACAATTTGATTAAATGTTTTTCTAATGGCAGTTAGCAGAGCAAGAATCTCCACACACTGAGAAGACTGTCTAGTGCATTGCTTCTTAATGAGTTTTTTGGCAGTGTGACTACATAATCTGTGAATGGCAAACGATCAATATAGTAAAAGGAGTCATCATGTCTGGATGGCGTTCAACATTAACAAGTTGCAGTGGATGTTTTTCAGGGTTCCCCTCATATCCCAGCAAAAGAGGTAGCACTGTTGCATCCACATCACTGCACATTAATTCCATTGTCTATTTCCTTATGCATTGTGATGAGCTTGTAGAGTATTCAGGCTTCATTAACAATGTAGTGCACATGTTGCATGCCTGTGATATACGCGCAATGCTGCACTGCCCAAAACCTAGTTCGTAGATGGTGTTCACCTGCAAAGAATGGCATGGTAGTGGCTGTGTAAAATAGCATGTTAGCAACTGAGACTGGAGAATAGTCATCAATGGGGCTGGGACCCAAGTTGTAAATACAGGCATGGCTCGAATAACTGATTAACCAGGCCAGAGGCAGTGGACAGTATCCCCATCATCACAGACTCCAAAGAAATTATCCAGGAAATTGAGGATTCAAGCTGGCCAATTCTCTTTTACCTGGAACCCTCTGAAAGTATCCACTCAAATCAGAGACTTCAACTAAATTAAGCAAGTAGTTACTAAGAAAAAGTTAGACAATTAGTTTACAGAAATATGGGCCAAATGCTGGCAAATAGAACTAGATTAATTTAGGATTCTGGTCAGCAGGGACGAGTTGGACCAAAGGATCTGTTTCTCTGCTGTACATCTCCATGACTATGATTTCTTGCCTCAGCCTTGGACGCACATCCAAAAGCATCAAATGATTCGTTTCAGAATCGAATTGGTGAATAGTTTTGCCACTATATACCAAAATTCATGGAACCCCTAGAGTACAAGGAGAATGGTATCTGGCTCAAGTCCACACCGACCCTCTGAAGCATCCCACCCAGACCCCATCGTTCCCTCGTAACCCCACATTTCTCGTGGCTAACCCACAAAGTCTGCACATCCCTGGACACTATGCCCAATTTAACACGGCCGATCCACCTAACCTGCACACCTTTGGACCGTAGGAGGAAACCTTGAGCACCCAGAGGAATCCACGCAGGTATGGGGAAAGCGTGTAGACTCAACATAGACACTCAGAAGTAGCAGGAATCAAACTCAATCCTTGGTGGTGTGAGGCAACAGTGCTACCCACCAAGCCACATGTTGTCCATTTGTTTTACAGATCTACACTATCAATGAAACTGAATTCTAGCCAAAGGTCTGTCATCTCCTCCAGAAAGGAATTATCTTTTCATTCTACCTCTTCTACTGCTGAAGATTCCTGTGGTCAGCTAGGGTCTGCATATTGTTTTCTGTACAGATGCAGATCTCTCCCTTTGTACTCAACCCTGTAAAACTAGGTAGTTGGGCTTCCAAAGTTTGAGTTGCTTTGTGGCTTGGACTGCATCTTGTTTGTCCGTGAGCTTGTCAATGCATTTTCCAAGTGCCTCCTCAGCTTTTACACAGACTTTCTGGTTCCACATTCAGTGCATAATTCCCCTCAAAGTCTGTCTCAAGGCAGCCGCTACCACATCCACTAACATCCAAACCCTTCATCAAAACTCAGTAGCAGCAGTATGTACCATCTACAAGATGCACTGCAGAAATCCACTCAAGTTCCTTAGGCAGCACCTTCCAAAACCATACCACTTCCTCTCAGAGAACAAAGGAGGCGGATACACAGCAATGCCACCAACAATTTCTCACTTGGAAATAAATCATCATTCCATCAGAATCAGGGGGTCAAAATCCTGGTATTTGCTCCCCACCTGCACTGCAGGTCTACCTGCAGCACACAGGCTGCAGCGGTTCAAGGAGGTAGCTCAACACCGCCTGAGCACCAACTAGGGATGGACAAAAAATGCTGACCCAGCCAAAGTCCACATCCCACGCTTGAACAGAAAAATAAAACACTGCTTTCATTTAGGCATTCTCCCCTCAATGAATCACTGGGCTGCTGTCATGATTTACAGATATTGCAGACCTTTACTCCTAAATTAGTCAATTCAAGTCTTAGTTACAGTTATGTTCTTACATTTGGGTTGTACACCTGGATTTTAAGAATGTTAAAGCTATCTGGGGTTCCTTATCACTAGCAAAAGCCCTTCTATAAATGCAAAATATATTCCGAGGAGGTGGAGCAAAAAGCCATTTCAAACCAAATGCTAATTACCAACTATAGCTAGGAAAAGGTTTCAGCTTGACAGACTTATTCATGATCTTGGCATCTTCTACTTTACTACCCTGCATATTCTTGCCGAAAAATATATAGGTCCTGCCAGAAATCGTTTTCACTAGTCATCTTTCACAGTTCTTGACATGAAGGAATGCATACGTCATGTGTGTGTATGGAATCTAAAGGTGAGGACACTGCATTACTGCAGTGATACGTCAACAAATGAACAGGCTTCCGACATTCCGACAAGAACCACAACTTTACCGAAGTACTCTGTGCACAATGTTTGTGTTATGCATCGTCTACAGATGATGTCCTTCTAACGTTTTTTAAAAATTGTTGACGAAAGAAACAACTTTGAGGATTAAATACTGAACGTAAGCACACAAATGAGCACTAATCATGCAGCACACCAGGGAGATCATCTGCGTGACCTCAGGTGAAAATTATGAAGAGTCAAATGTGGAAGTTATAAAGAACACAGCTGGTAACCGCACACAGTGTTCCAAGATGCGTTTGAAGGCTGCCTGAGATTCCAGGAATTATTTTCTTTCCTTCTTCACAGAACTGACAATCTGGCAGCTGTTCTTCCTCTAGTGTGAAAACCTATTGGAGCTCAGCATTCTGAGCAGCCTGAATCGAAGGACAACATGGGGATGCTGGGTGTCAATTTTGCTCAACTGACTAGAATGTTTTGTACTGTTTATTCAGTCAGTCTACAATGTTATTTTTAATTGGAACTTTTGAATTTACAATATGTATTTTTGATGAGGCCAAATTTATATTTCAATAAAATGTATCCAGACATCAGTGACCTTGTTTAAACAATATTCCACATTTGAAATTTCAGGATTTACAAATAAAACTAAAACAAAATGATTTATCGCTATGACCAATTTTCAGTGATGAGCAACAAAAGCAATGCAGCAACTACAATAGGTCAAAAGGGTGATGTGCATAAATACAGCTCATTGGGTACACTGCAAGCTGCTATGTTCCTGAACAGTAGAGCGCATGCAGTTCCAGACTCTGTTTGTACAGTCAGTGATGGGTACAAGTATCACATCTGTCCCCATAAATACAGAAAAAAAACGCCCGTATTCGCTTGTGCTGATTATCCACTGACTCCTGGTGGGACACGTATGGTGTAGGCGTTGACAGAAAACAGAATCATGCGATAGATATAATGGAGGTGACAGGGTTCTCGCCTCCTGTCTGGAGAGCCAACAGGAATTGTATGTTGCCTCTTTTACAGAAAGTTCATTGAATCGAGTGTCACTCAGGTGCGCCTTCCTCAGAAATCAAAGGGTCTTGTGGGGAGGGGTTGCAGTAATTCAGCTCTCCAAGTGATTAGCCAACCAGCAAGGCAGCTATACTGAACGGCAGCATCACAGTGGGTAGTAGAATACATGGCATGGCGTGGCAGGGATGAGATTACAACAGCACCCTCACTCAGGATTATTGCTAAATCCCAGGGCACAGCTGAGTCACGAGGTAGTGAAGGTTGTACAGGGGCCATCAGTTAGATGTCAGTTCTCCACTTCCCTATGCCAGGCCCCTTATCAGAATGAGAACCTCTTAATCCCATCCAAATCCTGCAAAGATACAACTGATGTGCTCCTTCTACATCTAGCAACCTTCAACACACACACCTGCACAAACTCAGCTGTCAAAATTTAGGTTCATAGAAGTACAAAGGAACTGTAATAGATCATTTAACCCATTAGTACTGTTCTTCCATTCAAAGGGATCATAATTAATCTGTGCTCGAACTCAACATGCCCACATTTGCTTAGCATTTCCTTTAATAGCTTTGGTTGACAAATCTAAGAAATAACATTAGCAGTTACTACAGCATTAATTGCAATTTGCAGAAGTACAGCAAACTTCTCCTTCTCTCTTGTGTATGAAAGTATTTCTTAGTTTCAATCTTGAAAGTTTTTAGATTCTGCCCATACCGCTGAACGCTCCTACCCGTGAAAACAATTTCCAGTCAATCTAGCCAATCCACTACAGTTAATATCTTTCAGACTTTGACCCAGTCACCCAAAGCCTTCTAAAACCTCAGGGAATACAATCCTCACTTCTGCAATCTTGTCTCGCTCTTTGCCTTGTAGAATCCAGGTGTTATTCTGGAAAATGTATGCTGCACTCACTCCACAGACAATACATCCTCTGACATGTGGTGTTCAGAACTGCGAATAGCACTCAAAGTGTGGTGCTTTTTTTTGTAACTAAAGCATTGCACTTGCATGCATGGTAATTGGCCATCCTGCATTTTTCACCAGCCCACCAGACAGAAGTCCTCTATGAACATTAATCCTGGTACGTAAAACATTCTGACCTCACAGTGACACAGCCACATGTTGTTTCCTCTCATGGCCACCCCTGCACAACCCACTTACATGCCCAGAGTTTAGCCTTGATTTTAAGTTTAGAGGACTATCAGTTATTTCACTATTGCTCAGCGAAGGTACTTAAATGTACTGTTAATAGAATTCATGCTTCCTGGCAGAGCTTCTAATTTAAGCAAAATAAATCTTTGCCAGTAGCTCATCATTCTGGAAGCAGGTGTCCTGATTCAGAATGTACATACAAATAAACGAAAACTAAGTTGCAGTCGCACCAGAGACACTTAGAAATACACAGTCTGTTGCACATCTAGCAGTTTCGGAAATTTTTCTCTTCAGCAGATTATGACATTTGTGAATCAAACCTTGCAGCCCAAGAACTACAAGAAAACTCAATGGACCAGAGGGACATGCAACAGGGAAATAAAAACATATTTTCCCAGTCATTGTATATTTTGCAATTTAACAACCAATTCAAATTTATCTGCTGTTGTTGACTAATCTACCATTGTGAATTGTTAACCTGGTTTTCCCCACAGTCATTTATAGCTGATAAACATCGAGATATAATGGCAGAAGTCAGCTATTCAGCCCCTTATGCCTGCCGTATCATTCTAGATCAGGTTTGATTATTTGCCACAATGCTACTTTCCCCCACTGTCCTCAAATGCTTGGATTCGTGCCTAGAAATCTTTCAATTTCTGACTTGAATATTCCCAATGATGGAGCTTCCACCATCCAGCTGGGTGGAGAATCTCAAAGGCTCACCATTTTCTGAAAGAAATTTGTCTTCCTCCAAGGCCTGAATGGCTTGCATCTTAATCCAAGACTGTTTCTCTCTCATTGTCGGCCCATCACACCCCAGTCAGGAGAAATCTACTTCCTACATCCATCCTGTACAGTCCTTCTGTACAGAATTCAACTACATCACCTTTGTTTCCTCTAAACTGTTAATTCCAATTTCTTAAACCCAACCTTATAGCACACAGTCTTCCCAACCTCTGCTGTATTTCTCAATGGCAAGTATCTCCTTTCTTAGGTAAAGCAATCAAAACAATACCCACTGCATGCAATACACCAGATGTTTTCTCACCAAGTTTCCATACAACTGAGTTAACACAGTGTTGAACTGGAGGAACACAGCTGGCCAGGCAGCATCAGAGGATCAAGAAAGCTGACGTTTCGGGTTCCGGAGGGTCCCAACCCAAAATGTCAGCTTTCCTGTTCCTCTGATGTTGCTTGGCCTGCTCTGTTTCTCCAGCGCCACACTGTATTATCTTTGACTCCAGAATCAGCAGTTCTTACTACCTCCATACATCTGAAGACATCTTTACTCCTGTACTCAAATCTTCTTGCAATAAAAGGCCAACAAACCATTTGCCTTCCTCACTGCTTTCTGCACCAGCCTGACACCTTTCAGTGGCTTGTAAACAGGTGGGTCACTGAGGTACTTTTGCACATGCAATGAATCTTTTACCATTTAAGAGACTTTGGTTCAAACGACCGATTTGAATTTCTCTTATCCTCCTGCCTTGGATCCCAAATAATCTTTCACCTCCCTGCGCCATCACCGAAACCTTGACTATCAGCATGCAGCGAGTTACTTTTGTCCAGGAACTGAACTGGTCCAGCCAGAAAAACATGACAGCTGGAAAAACAAATCAAAAGCTAGCGAGTAGCTCACCTCCTGTCTCCCCATATCTTGTCACCACTTATAAGACAGGTCAAAACATTATGGAACATTCTCTAACTGCCTCAGTAATATTCAAGAAGCATGACGCCATTGAGGACAAGGCAGTCCTTTTGTTTGGCACCCCATCCACGACCTCCAACATTTAGTAACTACAACTCCGACAAAAAGTGGAAGCAGCATCTACCATCCAGAAGATGCACTGCAGTAGCTCAATGTTTTTTGAGCAGCACAATCCTTACCTCCTGGAAAATCAGGGCAGCATGTGCATAGGAACAGTACCATCTGCAAGTTCTCCTGCAAGCCACACCATCCTGACTTGGAACTGTCATCATCCTTCCTTCACTTTAACTGGGTCAAATCCTCAAACTCCCTTCCTATCATCATTGTGGGTATCTCCACACTCCAGGAACAGCTGTGTTTCAAGAAGACAGGGCCAGCTTTTCCACAATTAGGGATAGACAATAAATCCATAAATATTTTTAAAATCTTGAAATGCATGTTTTAGTAAAGTCAATGCAAAAGCCAGTAGATGCTCCATGTTGCAAAACTGGCAACTTGCAGTAAAGCAACATAATATGTAGGTTAAATTTAAATAAGGCACAAGGCAATGACTTACCCTGCTCCATTCGGCACTTAGATAGGGTCCACAGCTAATATCATTCTGAAGCTCTCATCCATAGACCTTTCTAAATCTAGGTCCGTTTTTGTTACATCAATTTCTGGTTGTTTTATGGATTTCATTTCATGATTCTCTCCAATCAGTTCAAAGCATCTTTAGTATGCTATGGTATGGCTATGGAAAGAGATTCAGCTTTCATAAGAAACTTAAAGCTAACAGAAAAAAAAACGCTGAGTGCATTAATTAGCCCTGGCCTTGGCATCAGAGTGAAATCAGGAATAGAGCTGATTTGACACAAGATGAGAATGGAGTTCCTAGTTCAAGGTTCTTTATGAAGTAAGTCAAATTTTGTTTCTGTTAATTGCATTTCTGGGATTGTTACTAGTACTTTAGAAACTGAAATAAGATTTTATTCTTTTTTTCCACAAAACCATAACTCAGTGGCCTTGGCAATGGCAAATAAGAGCTTCGATGAATTTACTGCTAGCAGAGTGCTCCAGCACCAACTGCAGCTTTGCCACCACTATCCCAACTTTCATTAACTCAGCAATGAGCCCGGAACATACCTGCTCTCCATGTCACACTCTTACCCAGAAATCTTCAGGAAAACATTTAAAATTCTTACAGATTTTACATTTTTATAGCAATGTCAGTTCCTATTGCATGGAACACTTAGCTGACAGGACAGTTAAAGACCAACTCAACATTCTATGCAAATCCTATGCAGCAACAATCTGATTCTTTCTCACTTTGCTTCTAATCAAATGCCTTAAAATAATGGTAATTTGACCTTGGTACTTTGTACATCATGCACCATGTGTAACTAACTTCAAAAAAGGATGGACATGCACAGATTTTTAATTAGGGGCAAGCTTACACATCATGCAAAAACAAAAAGTCTAGTGGACGTGTGTTCTCCTTAGGCATGGAGACAAATGCAGTGTGTATTCTTTAAGAAGTAGTGTAGCAGCGAAAAAAAGTAGCCTGCTTAAATAAACTTAAGATACATGAAGGGACATTGCTGCTAGATTACACCTAACTCTGAGGCCCAGATTTTCACTTCCAATTTTCCCCAGCTCCCGCTCAAAAATGCTCATCCATCCTTTGGACATGGAGGGGTGGGACTGCAGAAGCAGGCTAGAGTCAAGGCCAGTACCTCCTCAAGCAGGCTGAGAAGGAAATGGAGGCGGACAGGCGCTGAGGCAAGATGGCTCCATAGGCCATCTGTTTGCTCACTCATCCACCCAGTTCTGTACGTTAAGCATTCTATTCCTCAACTCTGACCTTTCTTTACTACCTCCACTTGACCCTTCATTTCTCTTGCATCATGACTCAATTGGGAAAGTGCACTTATACTCAAATACCACTAATACCAGACTGTCACAAAAGTTAAAGGTTTAATTAAATTCTTCAAATTATCACAAGCTTGTCTATCTAATGGACTCAAGTTAACCACAAAAACACACTGACCAGGTTCCTTTACATATACATAAATTGGTTCTAAATATGAATGATCAATTTATAACACTCCAGCTTAAGCTTTAACCTTTTCCAAAACCCCTATTCACACATGCAACAGACTCAAATAAATGAACAATTGGAGATGTATGGCTGGAGGGAAATGTCCTGGGAAAATTCAGTTCAAAAGACCAGTCCACACGATTCTTCCAAGTCTTTCTGATCTCTAATCTCCTCATTGCCAGGCACCATCAGTTTTTGCTGAAGCCACAGTGTAGCTGACACATAATTGTTCAGACTTTCAGTCACTGGTTACATGCAACAGCTAACAGAAAGCAGTGGGAGAAATTAACTATGCTTCCACACTTGGTTAGCTCACTGCAGAGAAAGGAAAACAGATGCTGTCTGGAGACTTTTCTGCCTCTGTATTGTTCACACACAAGCTATCCACCTACCCAGGAGAACGGTTGCTGTGATGACAACTCGTGGCCCACACAACCACTCACTGAAACTAAACAAATCAGTCGTCTGTCTTGGGGCAAAACTTGCTCTGCACACACATCTATAGATCACAAACCTGTTGAACAATGAGTTCCAAAAACTTGCTTTTAAAAAGCATAGCAACTCCTGCCATGTTATTTGATTTAACACAGTCCCTTTCCCATTTTGGTCTGTTATACAAAAACAAACTATAAAGTTGTTGTTTTTTACACTCAGCACATGTTATCGACCGATCTCAGCAGCTTTCTAACATTAGAAAATCTTTGAGACGCATATAAAATGTTCAGATAAAACAACCAGTCATTCAAAAACCTCTTTAAGGAATAAAATCCTATAAACTACCCATAAGCCTCTTAATAGAAAGGAAGCTCATATTCCCCTTAATAGCCGTCTCAAAAATACCTGCTGAGCTGAATTCATTAGTGGGGTTCAGAGCTCAGAGACGCACTCATAATGGGATTCCATTGTGCAACTATGTCAACAAATCTCCAGACCTAAATAGATTGAAAACCATCTGTTCCACTGCTTTGAAGGTATAACACATGACTAGACTGCTAATCAAAAGGGGAAAGCTGACATCTTAGAAATCTGAGTACCAATGCTGTTGAACACAAGAGAACTTTAACTAGTGGATAAGTTACTCTAAAGCATCTCAGTGCTCACAATGTTGGTCATTTTGTCCAAGTAACACCCTACTATTAATCTGAACAAACTGTATTAAATATACAGGAATAAAAGAATGACGAAAGTAAGATTAGGCCCAATCAAGGATAGTAGTGGTAAGTTGTGTGTGGAGTCAGATGAGATGGGGAAGCACTAAATGAATATTTTTCAACAGTATTCACTCTAGAAAACGACAATGTTGTCGAGGAGAATACTGAGATACAGGCTACTAGACTAGGTGGGATTGAGGTTCACACGGAAGAGGTATTAGAAATCCTACAGAGGGTGAAGATAGATAAGTCCCCTGGGCCGGATGGAATTTATCCTCGGATCCTCTGGGAAGCCAGGGAGGAGATTGCTGAGCATTTGGCATTGATCTTTACCTCATCATTGTTTACAGGAATAGTGCCAGACGACTGGAGGATAGCAAATGTGGTTCCCTGTTCAAGGGGAGTCGAGGCAACCCTGGTAATTATAGACCAGTGAGCCTTACCTCAGTTGTTGGTAAAGTGTTGGAAAAGGTTATAAGGGATAGGATTTATAATCATCTAGAAAAGAATAAATTGATTAGGGATAGTCAGCATGGTTTTGTGAAGGGTAGGTGGTGCCTCACAAACCTTATTGAGTTCTTTGAGAAGGTGATCAAACAGGTAGATGAGAGTAAACCGGTTGATGTGGTGTATGTGGATTTCAGCAAGGCGTTCGATACGGTTCCCCACAGTAGGCTATTGTACGAAATGCTGAGGAATGGAATTGTGGGAGATATAGCAGTTTGGATCGGAAATTGGCTTGCTGAAAGAAGACAGACAGTGGTAGTTGATGGGAAATGTTCATCCTGGAGACCTGTTACTAGTGGTGTACCGCAAGGGTCGGTGTTGGGTCCACTGCTGTTTGTCATTTTTATAAATGACCTGGATGAGGGTGTAGAAGGATGGGTTAGTAAATTTGCAGATGACACTAAGGTCGGTGGAGTTGTGGATAGTGACGAAGGATGCTGTAGGTTGCAGAGAGACATAGGTAAGCTGCAGAGCTGGGCTGAGAGGTGGCAAATGGAGTTTAATGCAGACAAGTGTGAGGCGATGCACTTTGGTAGGAGTAACCAGAAGACAAAGTACTGGGATAATGGTAAGATTCTTAGCAGTGTAGATGAGCAGAGAGATCTCGGTGTCCATGTACACAGATCCTTGAAAGTTGCCACCCAGGTTGACAGGGCTGTTAAGAAGGCATACAGTGTTTTCGCTTTTATTAATAGAGGGATCGAGTTCCAGAACCAAGAGGTTATGCTGCAGCTGTATAAAACTCTGGTGCGGCCGCACTTGGAGTATTGCGTACAGTTCTGGTCACCGCATTATAAGAAGGATGTGGTAGCTTTGGAAAGGGTGTCGAGGAGATTTACTAGGATGTTGCCTGGTATGGAGGGAAGGTCTTACGAAGAAAGGCTGACGGACTTGAGGCTGTTTTCATTAGAGAGAAGAAGGTTGAGAGGTGACTTAATTGAAACATATAAAATAATCAGAGGGTTAGATAGGGTGGATAGGGAGAGCCTTTTTCCTAGGATGGTGACGGCGAGCACGAGGGGGCATAGGTTTAAATTGAGGGGTAGAAGATATAGGACAGATGTCAGAGGTAGTTTCTTTACTCAGAGAGTAGTAAGGGAATGGAACGCTTTGCCTGCAACGGTAGTAGATTCACCAACTTAAGTACATTTAAGTCGTCAACGGATAAGCATATGGACGTACATGGAATAGCGTAGGTTAGATGGGCTTGAGATCGGTATGACAGGTCGGCACAACATCGGAGGGTCGAAGGGCCTGTACTGTGCTGTAATGTTCTATGTTCTACATAATGTAGGAAAATATAAATATTGTATTAAAATACATTATCATTTACCATAACATTATTACATTTGACTTTCTAAAGTGTTATTGAACTGATGTATTGCTCCCTATACAATCCTAAAATCATGCAAAATTCCGACCCCCATAAAAGGAGTAGAAAAAGGCCAGGCTAGCTAGGTGCAGACTCACAACCCACACAAAAGTCCAAGAAACAGGTCCAGCCTAACTTTTCTAAACTTTATTCTGACACAAACAGAGGAACAGTAACCTGACTAAAATTCTGCTGCTAAACAATCAAGACACAGGATGAAATTCCTCCCGCCAAAGGTCTGATCAGTTCAAATATCTATATAACATCACCAGTAAAGAAAATGCAAAAAAAACTCATCTTATCCCACCTACTAAACGCTGTGCAAAGAGATTAAGTTTTCATATGAAACTTCCAAGTTAACAGAAAAGAAATGCCAAGTGTATTAATTAACTGTGGCCTTGAAGCCACAAGTGGAATCAGAAGCAGAGCTAACTTGACACAAGGCAAGAATAGAGTTCCTAGTTCAAGGTTCTATATTCAAGGATAACATCTTAGAGCCCAACATCTCCAGAAGCAAGTCAGTAAACACATTTCAAAGCATTTGCAGAGACAGAGGTGCTCATTACCAAGAGCTACAATTAGTAATTATGCTCAAAGGAAATTAAATTGAAAAATCATTTTAAAGGTTAGCAGCATAAATGCTTGTGCACCTACAGTAGTTCCTATACTTATACTGCAGAAGGTAGTTTTAGGGCAGTAGTGTTGAATTGACCTCGCAAAAGTCACTATCACCAATTTACACATGCACCTCATTTTTCTTCTCATGTTTGCCACTAACCATTTTTTAAAAACAATGTAAAATGCTTTTACTATTGCCAAAGGCAGACACGCACTTGCCAAACAGCTCTAACGAAGCCTGAATTGAGATTCAAACCACACCTACATTTTATTGAAAACGGATCAAGACGAAAGACACACCTTTTAGCATAAACAAGCCTGCACTGATGTGGTCTTTGTGGAACAGATTCCTCTCATCTTCGCAAACCAGGTACAATCCAGTAACATCAACAAAAGATCTAAGGGGATGTTGATGAGCCAGCAATGTTTCGATCTCATTTTACTTAACCTTTTAGTACAAATTACAAGGAAGAACAAAATCAAAAAGAGAAACATTAAACGGAAACAATGCTTTAACGAGGCAAGTCTGGCCCAGCCTTTTCTCGCCAAATATGTCTGACTTCATACTTAGAAACCCAAGGCTTTCAGTACTATAGATAACATGGTGTGAAGCTGGATGAACACAGCAGGCCAAGCAGCAGAGGAGCAGGAAAGCGCGACGTTTCGGGTCAGGACCCGACCCGAAATGTCAAACTTTCCTGCTCGGCCCGCTGTGTTCATCCAGATTCACACCACGTTATCCCAGATTCTCCAGCATCAGCAGTTCCTACTATCTCTGCTTTCAGTACGATAGTGCTGGCACTCATGGGCCTCTATTTTTATGTATCATAATATTAAATGTAGTGATTGCCATGAGGTCAGACAGGTAGACCTCACAGAATGAGTCCTTTTTTAAATTCAATTCATTCACAGGATGAGGGAGTCACTGGCCAGGCAGCATTTATTGCCCATCCCTAATTGCTCAGAGGGCAGCTAAGAATCAACCACAGTGTGAACTCTCAGTGGAGCTGTTAATCTGCTCCAATCAAGAATTGCTGGCTGACATATAAACAATGAGTACCACAGGTTCTATTCACTCAGAGCTGGCGCGCATGGGAGCTGAATCAGTGTCAAGGGCCCTCCACCTGTAAATAAAGGGTGACATGGTGATGGGATACCGACTTCTGTGGATTTACTAAACAAAAACAAAATTGAAGACATTATATTCAGTAACTATTGTAAATATGTTAATTATCCTCCTACACACTATACTGAGTATTCTTTTAAGAATGCATTAAAGGCTTTTTCCCTGAACATTTCAAATAGTAGTGTGACAGCTAGCATAACAGTAATTGAATCAGGTGCAGTCATTACTTAGAATTCTGAATGGGTGTGGTAGTGAAAGCATGGCCTTTACTTAAATATTGCTAAGAGTCAGAAATCCATTAAGTATTTAGAAGATTGAATACCCTGTGTAGCAAATGTAGCTAACTCATTTCTTTATGTTCGTCTTAACAACTGAAAATTGTACTAAGTTGCTACCAATGCCATATACAGGAGCCGCTGAAACTGCATCCATTTTTGCACCAGAGCTCCGAAAGCTAATTGAAGCACCTGGACAGTACTCACTCTAGAGGATTGTAAAAATGGAGGTTGTTCTACTTCAGTCACCTGTTCATTCATCTCAGGTTTGGGAGTATTCTCATGCCTGCATCTCCACACAATTCCGACCTTTGAAATCTTCAATTAATGAGAAGAAAACTGTGGCTCAGGGGTTAGCACTGCTGCCTCACAGCGCCAGGGACCCAGGTTCGATTCCAGCGTTAGGTGACTACCTGTGTGGAGTTTGCACATTCTCCCCGGGTCTGCGTGGGTTTCCTCCGGGTGCTCCGGTTTCCTCCCACAGTCCAAAGATGTACAGGCTGGGTGGATTGGCCATGCTAAATTTCCCCACAGTGTTCAGGGAGGTAGAGATTAGGTGGGATGCTCTGTGGGTCAGTGTTGACTTGTTGGGCTGAAGGACCTGTTTCCGCACTGTAGGGATTCTATGATATCATTGGAGGCTATCAGAGGTCCACAGTTATTTGCAGTTAAATTAGTACATGTATTACAGCAGAACTTCTTCAAATATGAGTTTTCAGTCATTCTTTCATCAAAAATAAATAGCTTCAAAACTTCTCACCCTGGAGTAAACTCACAGGAAGCTGTGCAGGTGCGGAAAAAAAACAGAAATATGACAAATTTCATCAAAAGCCTGATCGCGTGACTTGATTATGTAAATCTAATTTGGACTTTATTTCTCTTGTGCTAGAAAGTCAGGTAGCTCATATTATTCCAAGAGGAAACACTATTTCCTGCTCTAATTTCAGTATCTATCAAAAACAACTTTCTAAAGACCACTCTTGTTCTTTTCACTAATGATACAAAGCCAGATGTGACTAATTTCTGAAGAGAATGCAACAGAAGTTGCAAGCAGGTGCAGATAGTTTAGTTCACTGGGCAATATGATAGATGTGGTGCATAATGTGTTACTCACTTTGACAGTAAGAATAGAAAAGCAGATTTTAAAAAAAATTTAAATACTGAGGTCCAGTGAGGCTCGGGATCTATTCCTACAAGGACAACAAAGTTGGCATGCAGCCACAGCAAGCAATTACGAATGGAAGAGGCATATTTGCCTTTCTTCCAAAGGACTGCAGTGCAAAAATAAAGTTGTTAAAAAATTGACTAGGACTTTGTTGAGATTGCACCTGGAGTATCGTGTTCGTGTGCAGTTTTGTCTTCCACATTATAAGGCAGGTTATATTTGCACTGGAGACTGCATAGATGAACTAGATTGGTTTCTGGTTAGGAGAGTTGACGAATGATGACAGGTTGAGTAAATTGAGTTGATACTCACTACAGTTTAGAAGGATGAGAAAGATGAGAAAGAACATCATTGAAACAGATAAGATTGTCAGGGCTTGACACAGTAAATGCTGTCCAGGAAGGAGT
The DNA here is from genome assembly GCF_030684315.1 of Stegostoma tigrinum. NCBI lineage: Eukaryota > Metazoa > Chordata > Chondrichthyes > Orectolobiformes > Stegostomatidae > Stegostoma > Stegostoma tigrinum. The sequence goes on along the minus strand of NC_081365.1, from coordinate 31,198,038 downwards.
AACAATCTAGAACACAAGCACAGTCTCAGGATAAGGGTCCCATCATTTAGAGCAGAGATGGGAGTTGAGAGCTTTGGAATTCTCTACCGAGGGTTATGTTGCTCCGTCCTCAAAAACATTTAGGGGCTGAGATGGACAGATTTTTCCATCTTTAAAGGGAATTGCGGGACATGGGGAATGTGCACACACGTGGATTTGAGGCAGAGGATCATCAACAATCACACTGAACAGCACAGCAAGCTCAAAGAGCTATATTTGATTTCATATTGTTACATGTACCTACATAGAGCAAAAAGTTTTGTTTTGCATGCAGTACAGGCAGATCATAACATACAAAGATCATACGGTGATTGAACAGAGCGAGGAACATAAAGTTGTAGCTACAGAGAAAATACACAAGATCAACATTAGATTTGAAATTTGAAAAGTCCATTCTGAAGTCTAATAACAGTGAGGAAGAAGCTGTTCTTGAACCTGTTGGCATGCGTGTGAGCTTTTGCATCTTCTGCCTGATGGAAGTGGTTGGATGAGATTATAACCGGGTGTTCACTAACATTCTGAGACCTTGAGAAGTGTAGATGGAGTTAATGGATGGAAGGCTGGCTTGAGAGATGGTCTGGGCTGCGTTCACAACTCTCTGTAGTTTCTTGTGGAACTGGGCACAGCAGTTGCCGTACCAAGCTGTGATTTACTGTTATTTCCATTCCTTATCATTACCAATGCTAAAATCAACAATTAAACAAAACTGTTCACATACTGAGATCGGGGATAATGGGAACTGCAGATGCTGGAGAATCCCAGATAACAAGGCGTGGAGCTGGATGAACACAGCAGGCCAAGCAGCATCTCAGGAACACAAATGCGGACGTTTCGGGCCTAGGCCCTTCATCAGAAAAGGGGGATGGGGAGAGGGTTCTGAAATGAATAGGGAGAGAGGAGGCGGCGGATCGAAGATGAGTAGAGGAGAAGATAGGTGGAGAGGAGACAGGCAAGTTGTTAAAAGGGGCGGGGATGGAGCCTGTAGAGGTGAGTGGGGGGGGGGGGGGGGGGGGGCGCGGGGTAGGGAGGGGATAGGTCAGTCCGGGGAGGACGGACAGGTCAAGAGGGCGGGATGAGTGTCATATTTGACTCCAAGGTGACAATCTAGCCCATCTCTAAGACATCCTAATTCTATTTTGACAACACTGTCCAACTACCTCAGCTTATCTGCTGTTGGTCTTCCATTTTCTAATCTCTGTGAATGAGATCATTCAAAACCCTCTGACCATGTTCCAACTCGAAGTTCCATTTTCTTATCTTTGTGCTCCTGATTAAAGATGGATTTTAAAAATTCTCACTCTTTCACTTTCTCAACTACTCTAAATTCAGAATCTCTGACAGCCCCTCAACTCTGATATTGGCATTTACCCACTCAGAACCCTTGTGCATAACTGATTTTAATCATTCTACCACAGGTGACCATGTCTTTCAAGTGCCTATACTCTAAGCTCTGGAATTCCCTCCAACCAGTTCACTATTTTACTTTACCTCTAAGAATTTCAAGCAAGGAAAACACATCTATTCAACCAAGCTTTTGAGCATTGGTTGAATATCATCTTAGGTGTAATTTAAAACAAAAGAAAATATTGTGGATGCTGGTGTTCTGAAATAATCAAACTCAGCAGATCTAATAGCATACATAAAGGCAGTCAGCATTTTGAATCCAATATGACTCTCCCATAACTGAAGGAATCGGGAAGGACGATGGGTTTTATGCTGTTGGAAAATGGGGAGCAAGGCAATAAGTGGGACAGATGAGAAAGATGCCCAGATTTCTGACAATGAATCACATTGGACTTGATACATAACTCTGTTTCTCTCTCCACAGATGCTGTCAGACCTACTGAGTTTTTCCAGTATTTCATTTTTCCTTCTTTTTGTATTGCTCCTGGGAGGAGCCTTGGAATGATTTATTGCACTAGTGGTGGTGTATATGTTAAAAAAAAATTGATTCCATTTGGAACTTCTCAGTTCATGAAACACACTGTCCATTTGCAACATATTCTGAAAGACATTCAAGTTGAAATGAGGTACGTAATGTTTTCACCACAGTACAAATGACCATCTCATAAGAGATGGATAAGAAATAAAGACTTGCCAGTCTGTCCACCACTTTCAAAAGACAAATCTGCAATGTGACATGATACTCCCATTTGCATGGGCATGTGCAGCTTTAACAACACTTTAAGCAGCTGAATACTATCCAAGATAAAGGCATCCCACTCAAATGGCAACCAATCCATGACCATAAGCACACATTCCCTCTAACAAAACAGCAGCAGGTGTAACATAAAAGATGCACTGCAGCAACCACTTACCAAAAGGGACATGGGCTGCAAAAGATTAATACTACCACCTGCAAGTTCCTCTCCAAGTTAAACACCATCCTGGCTTGCAACTATATTACTGTTCGCGCACTGTCACTGGGTCAAAGTCATGGAACTCTCTTCATAACAGCGTTAAGTCTGTCTACCGTAATGGACTGCTTCAGTTCAGAAGACACTATTTCATTTCCTATCACCGGATCATTACATGGAAAACGTACTTTAAAGTTCAACAAGCTACCTGTTAATTACCTTTTTATGCCCATTTTGCATCCATGTTTTTTTCATTAGCATCTTGCCAGTGAAAAACAGTTCAACACTATCTGTTCTAATCATAAGCTTTCAATCTTAAAAAACTACAAATTACCAAGTAACCTTTACAAGAGATTTTGTTTCTCTTCATAACTGAAATCTAGAAACATGAGTGTATCCATCACAAACAGCCAAAAATTATACTCTAAACTTCAACTTCACTGTAAACTTGCATAACACTTTTTAAAAATTTTTTCATTGGAGAGAAATGAGGATATTTGCTAATGATTGAACAAATAGTATTCAATTTCATTACAAGTCCTCTGATAACAAAACAGTCCATGCATGCGTGCAGCAAGAACTGGAAAATATTCAGGCTTAGGCTGATAATGTAAGTTATATTCTCATCTCACAAATAGGAGGTAACATATTTAAAACAACAAAGTCTCAACACATGCTTTTGACATTCAGCAACAGCACTTTCTTTGAATCCCACACCATTAATATGTTGCCATTGACCAGAAACTTAACCAGGACAGCTACGTAAATATACAGTGACATAAAATGTCAAGTGTTGTGTGCTCTGCAAAGTGTTGAAGACCCTCATTCCCCAAATTCTTTCCACTTAAACGTACAAGAAAGGAACACAATGGTACACTAAATGAGTGCAGTTTCAACACTATTCAAAAAGCCTGAAACATCTGGAAAAACAAACAAATCCGCTCAATCATCATCTATAAATCCAAGGTTCCATCATTCACTCCCTGAATTTCCAACATGCCAGGACTTGTTTTTTTTAAATCAAGAATTAAAAGCAGAAAGGCAGATTATTATTTGAATAGCTGTAAAATGGAGATGAGGAATATGCAGTGAGACTGCAGTGTCCTCATATGCCAGTCCCTGAAGGTAAGCATGCATGTGCAGAAGGCAGTAAAGAAAGCAAATGATATGTTGGCCTTCAGCATGAAGAGATTTGTGCGTAGGAGCAGGGATGCCATGCTGCAATTGTAAAGGGCCTTAGGTGAGACCATTGTTTTGAGGAAGTGTCACTGGAACAGTAGCATTAACTCTGATTTCTCTCCACAGATGCTGCTAGGCCTGCAGAGCTTTTCAGGTAATTTTTGTTTTTGCATCTTAGTGAGACGTCACCTGTAATATTGTGCAGTTTTGGTCTCCTTAACTGAGGAAGAATGCTCTTTCTAGAACTAGACAGGGTAGATGCAGAAAGAATGTTGGTCATGGTCAGGGAGTTCAGAACCAGGGCCATAATCTACACACACAGGGTCATATTTAGGATTTAGATGAGGAGAAATTTCTTCGTCCAGAATGGCATGAATTTGTGGAATTTGCTACTACAGGAGGTAGTCAAGGACAAAACATTGTATGATTTCAAGAAGCAGTGGATTTGGGCTACAGGGATCAAAGAATATGGGGATAAAGTAAGAACAGGTCAGTGAGTTGGATGATCAGCTATGAACATAATGCATGGTAGGGCAGGCTTGAAAAGGCCAAATGGGCCACTCATGGTCTTGTTTTCTATGGCTGCTATGTGTATTATTAGATGCACTGAAGTAACTCACCATAGCTGCTTTGACAGCACCTTCTAAATCTCCAACTTCTACCACCAACGATAAAGGAGGGGATCACTACCACCTCTGAGTTCTCCTACAAGCTACCCACTATGCTGACTTGCAGAATTATTGCTATTCATTAATTTTTGACAACCTTGAATTTCTACAATTTGTACGTAAAAGTACTACGGATGCCTGCATCTTGACACAGACTGTAGTAGTTCAAGAAGAAAGCTCATCATCACCTTCTCAAGTGCAAGTAGGGATGGACAATAAATGCTGACCAGCATCCTGCGAACGGATAAACAAAAAGAAAAAAAAACTCCTTTACACACAAAATCAGGAATTCCATTGATGTCTTTCTGTACTCATTCTTGTTTACGCTATCATGTTCAATAACCTGTTGATGTATACCAAGGTCTCTACTCGTTCCTCACATATTAAGTTCAAGTAAAACAACAAGTAATAATCTGAACACAAACTCTGCCCTCCACGTGCATTTGTGTCTGATTCTATGCTGTCACTCAAAAAACTGACGGCGAGTACCCAATTTTAATATTTAACGGTTGAAAAGTTCTAATTTTCATCTTATTAAATGGCCTTTTTGGACATGTTACGACATAGCTGTGTGGCCATCAGATCTTGAGGTGGGACCTGAACCTGGACTCTCTGGTACAGATGCGGAGACATTACCACTGCATCACTGTAGTTTTCTTATCTTTGCGCATAATATCAGCATATGTATCCTCCTTTAATTATCAACCACATCCAGGATATAGCACCAGTTATACTTAGCTGTGAAAGCTTTCCTCTGGAGCCTGAAAGGCTTGAGAGTCACATGCAGCGCAGCTGAGAATAGTTTCCAAAATACTTTTGAAGAGTTTAAAAAAAACAAAAACCCCCACTTAGAACAGTATATAAAACCATGAATCAATTTTAATATCTGATAACATAAGAGATGGCTAAATGATCATTTATTGCAGTTGGCATCTGTTTTTAAATTCACTGCAATTCGAAATGTTACAATATTGGCACAAATGGACAATCAACACTTCCACATTTTACCATGCTGAACATTTGATGGATTTGAATGGTTTCAAATAAAACACACTGACTTAAGTGGGTCACAGGGGTCACTTGATTAGGTTGAGCCAAGTTTATGAAACGGTCTCAACTGAAATGAATAAGTCATCAAGATGATCAAAACCAGTCATTCAAATCTGCACCTCCTGTTTGTTTTACACCTCTTCTGGAAATTTCACATTTTGGGATGCGAGGTGTCTGCAGATTACCCTGTTTGAGAAGAACTATGAAGCCAGACAGGGAAGTATACAAAACGGATGATACATTCGGAAATTTGGGGCAGAACAAAAAGAAGTTAGGGTCGCAATATCAAAACTGGAAAGCTTGCTCTCTCTTCTTTTCCATTTCGCTGTCTCTCTCAACAACAGCATCTGGTCATAAAACAAATTGGACACAGAACCATCCATCTAGAGCTCATAAATATGTACAAATTTCACAGGTGCCAAGGACACAAATTACCAATTTAAAAAATGGTCTCCAATTAAAACCCAATACCTCATGGGCTCCAAAGACTTCTTAAAACTTCATTTTCTTGATCATCACTTCTGAATGAGACATACTCTCTTCTATAAATTTCATATTAGTGTTTGAATTTGAAATAGTTGTCACTTTTTATTTTTCCCAGAATTAGTCAATAAGAAAATTATATTCTCACTTAAGAAAACCTTATAACTGACTTCATTTTTGATTCTGAACAAACTATACTGAAGTGAGAAACAACTACATCAAGTCATACAGCACAGAAACAGACCCTTCTGCCAAACCAGCCCGTGCCAAACATAATCCCAAACTAAACTAGTCCCCACTGCCTGCTCTTGGCCCATATCCCTTCAATCCTTTCCTGTTCACATATCTATCCAAATGTCTTTTAAAATGTTGCAATTGAACGCACATCCACCACTTCATCAGGAAGTCCATTCCACACACGGAACACTGCATTAAAAAAATTTGCTCCTCATGTCCTTTATAAATCTCTCTCCTCTCAACTTAAGACTATGTCCCCTAGTCTTGAAATACCCCATTCTAGGGAAAAGAAAACTACCATTAACCCTATCACGTCACCGCTCATCCTCCTACACTCTAGTGAAAAGAAGTCCCAGCCTATCCAGCCTTTCTTTAATGATTCAAACCTTCCATACCTGGCACCAGCCTGGGAAATCTCTTCTGAACCCTCTCCAGCTTGATAATATCCTTTCTACAACTGGGCAATCAGAACTGGATACAGTATTCCAAAAGAAGCCTCACTAAAGTCTTGTACAACCTCAAGATGACTTCCAAACTCTAATTCTCAAAGAGCTGAGCAAAGAAGGCAAGCCTGCCAAATGTCTTTTTAATCACCCTTTCTATACATGACACCCTTTCTATATCCTGTTCTACAATACCATCTGAGACCCCACCGTTAATTGTATAAGTCGTACCCTTGTTTGTTGTACCTAAATGCAATACTTCGCATTTATCCAGATTGACCCTTTTGATCAAGATCCCTTTGTAATCAACAATACTAATATTAAAGATGCTTTCACCTTTTTGGTAGCTTCTGTCCTGCTTTTTTTCCCCCCTCCAGTCTTGTTAGCTACATCTTAAAAATTAACACAGTTGCAACAAAGAGATTCTGTGTGAAAATGCCACCTGACAAGCTAGCTTTTCTCCATCCCCTTCTTGCCTCGCACTATTTCCTCACCTGGTCAGATGTTAAACACGGTTGAAGTGAACAAAAAACAAACTTTGCTAGTATTGCTAGGAGCCACACCAAGTAGACAAACTAGCTAATCGCTACCACTCTCAAAAGAGTAACTGGAATCTATTTTGTGCCTTTTCACAGTAAATAGAGTGGTTAAGGAGGCCCAAACTATCACTAATCATTTTGTAATTTTGCTGCTTTGAGACTGAACATTTTTTTCCTCTCTCTGGAAAAGAACTGAAATTTTTTTTGCAGGGACTCTTTCAGCAAAGGCCTAAAACTAATGATGGTCATTTGTGAACTGTACAACAATAAGATCCAAGATGAGTACATATGAATTTATTATTAATTCAACATCTACTTAGCTAAGTAAAAACTGAAAGAACTACAGATGCTAAACCTTCTCTTCCCTCCCGCAACAGCAATAGGATTCCTCTTTATCCTCACCTACCATCCCACCAGCATCCACATCCAGAAGATCATCAGACCCATTTCTGCCACCTCCAGTGAGATGTTACCACCAGACACATATTCCCCTCCCCTCCCTTGTCCACCTTCAAAAAGGGACCGTTCCCTCTGGAACACCCTGGTCCACACTTCCTTCACCCCCAACAACTCCCCACAGCCATACAGCAACTTCCCCTGTAACCGGCGAAAGAGCAACAACTGCCCATTTACCTCCTTCCTCCCAGTATCCAAGGGTCCAAACATACCTTTCAGGTAAAGCATTACTTCACCTGCATTTCCCAGAATCCAGTCTACTGCATTCGCTGCTCCAGATGTGGTTTCCTCCATACTGGGAAAATGAAGGACATACTTGGCGACCGCTTCGCAGAACATCTACATTCTGCTCACAAAGACCCTGAACGACCCGTTGCCTGCCACTTCAACGCACCACCCTGCTCCCTGGCCAACTTCTGTGTCTCTGGCTTGCTGCAGTGTTCCAGCAAAGCCCAAGGCAAGCTGGAGGAACAATACCTCATTTCCGCTTGGGGACTCTACAGCCCTCTGGACTCTATATCGAGTTGAATAATTTTAGGGCCTAAACCCTCCCATGTCTCAGCCCCCCATCCCACACACCAGGCCTTGTTACCACATAGCCTGCTATTACACACACCCCGTTGTTCGTCACTAACAGTCCCCATTAACAACTATTCACTCTCCCAGCCTGATCGTTAGCAATTCCTCTGTCTGTCCAACTGTTTTTCTCTCACTTTGGGCTCCAGCCTATCGTTTACTCCCTACCCCAAACACCTCCCTATTTTCTGCATATAAACTGATGTTTTCCCAGCCACCATCAGTTCTGAGGAAGGGCCACCAGACCCGAAAATGTTAACGGTTTTCTCCTTCACAGATGCTGCCAGACCTGCTGAGCTTCTCCAGCAACTTTGTTTTTGTATCTACTTCTCTAAATTGGTTGGAAAGATCATATTTACTTAAAATGGAATTTTTATAATCAATATCATGTCAACCAATATTTTCAGACAAAAAAATTGGAACTTAACTAAGTGCATTAGCATGACTTAATTTGATGAGTAAAACTTCAAAATTTCACGAACTCGCACATCAGAAAAATACTAGAATTTGGTTCATCAGTATGAGGTACTACAAGTAATGGAATTTAAGCACTTATTTATTGTGAATTATTGTGCATCCATTTTCAAAAGTCCAAATATGGTTTTACAAACTATTGATAGTATACGTAGACTCCTTAAGAGTTTATTTGCTAACATCAAAGTAGGCTGGATTTCTACCTCAATTCCATCTATTTCATAAATATCCAGTTTCAGTCAACAGCTTGTAAGACCTTTTCAATTCCTTGTGTTTTATTTCTTTCTGCTAATGAGGCTGTTTATTACAATCACTGGCCTGAATGACACTCTGCAGGCAGAAGCTGACTTGAGACTGGCTTTGTCAAGAGATGCAGCTCGAACCGAGTGGGGCCAGATTCCAGGTCAGTGGCACACGAGCCCCAGATAACAGCGATACCACAGGAATGCTGATTTGAACTCAGATTATTACACTGGACACTGACAAAGGCAAGGAGGACTTTGGATTCCTGGCAACAATAAGGAGGCCCAACGTGTGCATCAGGACTGGATTTCAATTGTACAAAATGCGGAGGAATGAGATTGTGGGAGATATAGCAGTTTGGGTCGGAAATTGGCTTGCTGAAAGAAGACAGACGGTGGTAGTTGATGGGAAATGTTCATCCTGGAGACCAGTTACTAGTGGTGTACCGCAAGGGTCAGTGTTGGGCCCACTGCTGTTTGTCATTTTTATAAATGACCTGGATGAGGGCGTAGAAGGATGGGTTAGTAATTTGCAGACGACACTAAGGTCGGTAGAGTTATGGACAGTGACGAAGGATGCTGTAGGTTGCAGAGAGACATAGATAAGCTGCAGAGCTGGGCTGAGAGGTGGCAAATGGAATTTAATGCAGACAAGTGTGAGGTGATGCACTTTGGTAGGAGTAACTGGAAGGCAAAGTTCTGGGCTAATGGTAAGATTCTTAGCAGTGTAGATGAGCAGAGAGATCTTGGTGTCCATGTACACAGATCCTTGAAAGTTGTCACCCAGGTTGACAGGGCTGTTAAGAAGGCATACAGTGGTTTAGCTTTTATTAATAGAGGGATTGAGTTCCGGAGCCAACAGGTTATGCTGCAGCTGTACAAAACTCTGGTGCGGCCGCACTTGGAGTATTGTGTACAGTTCTGGTCACCGCATTATAAGGAAGATGTGGAAGCTTTGGAAAGGGTGTCAAGGAGATTTACTAGGATGTTGCCTGGTATGGAGGGAAGGTCTTACGAGAAAAGGCTGAGGGACCTGAGACTGTTTTTGTTAGAGAGAAGGCGGCTGAGAGGTGACTTAATTGAGACATATAAAATAATCAGAGGGTCAGATAGGGTGGATAGGGAGAGCCTTTTTCCTAGGATGGTGACGGCGAGCACGAGGGGGCATAGCTTTAAATTGAGGGGTGAAAGATATAGGACAGATGTCAGAGGTAGTTTCTTTACTCAGAGAGTAGTAAGGGAATGGAACGCTTTGCCTGCAACGGTAGTAGATTTGCCAACTTAAGTGCATTTAAGTCCTCATTGGACAAGCATACGGACGTACACGGAATAGTGTAGGTTAGATGGGCTTCAGATCGGTATGACAGGTCGGCACAACATTGCGGGCCAAAGGACCTGTACTGTGCTGTAATGTTCTATGTTCAATCACCTCAATTATTCCAGTCATTTAACAAAAGGCCGACATTTCGGGCCTAGACCCTTCATCAGAGGCTCTCTCTGAAGAAGGGTCTGGGACCTAAAAATCAGCTTTTGTGCTCCTAAGACATTGCTTGGCCTGCTGTGTTCATCCAGCTTCACACTTGTTATCCTGGTTTCTCCAGCTTCTGCAGTTCCCATTATCACTGACTCATTTAACAAAAGGCCTTGCTTTGTCAGGACTGGTTAGTAATTGGGCGTACAATCGCCACCCAATTTTAATAGATTCAAACACGCGGGTATTTTCCACCTCTCAATGAATTTCAGAACCTGGAATATCTCATGGACAACTGAAGTAGCCATGGAATGTCACAGTGCTATCATCACATGGAAACTCCAGTGATGCGGTACTGGCATGATGGATAAGAGAAAGCCAGGTCAAACCATAAGGTAAGGGATAACATGACCTTCTAAAAAAGCAAACCAGAATCAAAATGCTGACTCCATGGGTTGGGTGTACCATAAGGAAAATGCTGCTGACCGTCTCAGCGAGTCCCCAAGGGATAAATGACCTTTCAGCTTACCCGAAAATCCTGAAACAATCCACCGTGGTTATTAGCACACATTCCCCAACCCTCAGGAACAATGGATGAAGCAATGACGAATTCCACGGCAGCTTTTAATCAGTTATTGTCCCATGTCCCAAAGGGAGCCAAGCAGATTTTCCTTGGTGATTTCATTGCCACTGTTGGGAGGGGCAAAAGCCTCTTGAAAAGGTGCAATTGCAAGGAAGGTGTAAGGAATGCAAACCCCTACTGATGACATGCCTAGAATGTGGTCTGGACATAAGAGACACCCGACTTCATCAGAGGCACTAATACAAATACAAGAACTCAATGTAACATCCTTGCTCCAGACATTAGTACCCAATTGGCTGCATCACCAGAGCAATGGACCATAAAGGATATTCACATGACCAGCGTCATGACTAGTGCACCCAACTAAAACATGTGGCTCTCTCCATCAACAGCAGCTGAAGCACCACCGCAAGAAAATCATGGTTGATGGGATAACAATGCGAAAGAAGGAAAGAAAAGAAGGAAAGAAAAGAAGGAAAGAAAAGAAGGAAAGAAAAGAAGGAAAGAAAAGAAAGAAAGTCTCACTGGACTAGAAGGCTGCCCTCTCATTACAGAGAGACAACTGGTCGTAGTTTAACCTGTGGGTCACCACGTCTCGGGCAAGGGGAGAGGGCGAGAGGAGAATCCTTCATGGTATCCTCAGCCAATATGGGAATTAAACCACGCTGTTAGCATCACAAACCAGCTGCCCAGCCAACTGAGCTAAAGTGACTTCTACATAATATCGTATAAGAAACACTGCTGTGCCTCAGTCACTCTCACCTAATACATGCCATCGAGCTTTTTATGGTGTTCAAACCTAAGGAAGCAAATTTACAACCTTCTAACCCAGACGTGAGTGCTACTAGCTGAGCAACAAATGACATGTTAGCGTTTACTTCAAATGGCTTAGCAACTTAAAAAGTAGGGAAGTTAAATCGATCAATGTCTTGAGTTCAGGAATTATGACATGGTAGCAGCATTTGTTTTTCCACAACACGCATAGCATGGCCAACTGCATGCTGTGTTGAAATTGAAGCAAAGTCACATACCAGGTGAATGAGAGAATTATACAACACTGCTGCAATCAGGCTGAATTTATCCTTGCACTGCTCTCTTGGATATGAAGAAAAAAATAATACATTCTGGCTACACTACACTAGTCAGCAGGTAAAAGAACACAAGAAATCCACACAATCTCCTTCTTCTTACTGAAATACTCCAAGGTCGTTGTTAGCTCCTTTAAACTTTCTTCTTAAATCAAAAAAATTACTAGACTAATACCATGAATGAGTGCGTTGCTTTTTTGAGGAATGTTTGAACAGGATAGGCTTGTATTTAATGGAGTTTTGAAGAGCCAGCAGGCTTTGATTGAAACAGACAAGATCCCGAGTGCTCTGGACAGGTAAATGTGATGTTTTCTCCAATGGAAGGATCCAGTATTAGGAATCACCATTTAAAAATAAGTGGTCACTCATTTAAAACAGAGTTGAGGCTAAAATTTTTCTGAGGGTTGAGTGTCTTTGGAACGCTCTTCTTGAAAAAGTGATGGCACGGGCAGACAGGTATTTGCTAAGTAAGGAGACTTTTGATTTGCAAGAGGTGAAAGGTTATTAAGGATAGGGAGGAGTGAGGATTGGAGGTTACAATCACATCAGCTGTGCTCTTATTAAATGGCAGAGCAGGCTAAATGGCCAAGTGCTGGCACCTTGTTTGTATGTTCAGATGTAAAGAGTGCACCAATAGAGAACGAACACTACACAGATGGAATTTCTTTTCTACACAGCACAGTGCCACACCGAGCAATCCATTCACTGAAGCTTCTTGGCTACTGCAGAGGGACTTGCTGGAATCACAGCTGATACTCTACAGAAGAGGCTTTTCAGTCCATTTTGACTTGCGCGTATTTCAAACCTGCCTCTTAACCAGACGTACATGGGAGCGTGGAATTATAGTAAGCCACTCAGCACTTTGAACGTGCACCACCAAGATGATCTTGTCAGATCTGATTTTAATCTGAACTCTACATTCCTGCAAATCCCTAAGAATTGTTCATGCCCTAGGCAATCTTGTATCTACCTACCTTTGCCTGAAAAAAATTTGTAGATTTTCCATCCGCTGCCTTTTCAGGAAGCAAATTCCAAAGATCTACAAGCCTGAGACAAAAAAAAGCTTCCTCATCTGTGTTTTAACTGGACAACCCCTTAGTTTAAAAACGGAGGCATCTAATTCTCGACTCTTTAGCAAGAAACATCTATTCATCGTCCACCTGGTCAAGTCTCCTCAGGATCTCAGATGCTTCAATTAAGTCACTTCTGACACTTCTAAACTCTGTAAGACACAGGTCTAGCCTTTCCACAGGGTATATGGGATTGCCTTATATGGGTGGCGGAGGTTGTGACACTGTGGATTAGGCTTCCCTTCATGTAAAGAACCCAGGAAGTTGAATGAAGTGTTAAATCAGTTAAATTAATTCTGTCTATAAAAACAAATCTAAATATCAAACACATTTCATAAGCTTTACATATACATAGCTTTAATGCTAAATAATTATTAAGTGACTGACAGGATCAGTGAAATATATTTTATTTATAAAGCATATTATATCTTAAGGTATAATTGCATCTTATTCTTGACTTGCAATGTCCCCTCTGTGCCTGCATTTTCACAATTAGCAATAACCACAAGCTAGTCCGACTAGTCTTATCATTAAAATGTAATGTGTTGAGTAGTCAGACCACAATGGAGCTATGCATGTGTTGAATATTAAGCATCCAAGGCAATCCAGAACTGCTGCCAAGCTATGAAAATATTGAGAATGTGTCAAGATTGTCTCTGTGGGAAAACAGTATGCTGGCAAATCACCCATGGATGATTACATTAAAATGCTTCATATGGAAACAGTGACAAGATACCCAAACTGTGATTGTGGAAATGCTGACAAGATGTTCAAAACTGTCTCTATGATAATACTGACAAAGTTGTTCAAAAACAAAGCATTGATGGCAACACAGACAACTTATCCTGAATGTCAAAAGCTGTACACACTAAGTTGACAATACAATATCCAGAGGATCTGTTGAAATCCTGACAGCCTGAAAACCTTCCCTTGACATTCAACAGAATTGCCAATGCTGAATCACAACCATTAATACCCTGGGGTTCTTCATTAACCATCTTCAAGTGGATGAGCATACAAATACTGTGACTGTAAACTGTTCTTGTAGCCAGAGTACTGTGAGGTGAGCAAGTCACTTCCTGACTCTCCAAAGCCTGACCCCACCATCCTCAATGCAAAGGGAGATAGTGTGTGATGGAATTTGTCTACTTGAGTACAGCTCCAACAGCATACAAACAGCTCAACATTATCCCAAACAAAGCAGTATGTTTGACCATCATGCTGTCCATCAGCTTAAACTGGTACAACATGGCACTGCAGTACTTGCTAAGGTTTCTTCAACAGAAATTCCCAAACATGCAACCCTATCACCCAAAAGAATAAAAGCTCATGGGAATGTCTGCAATTTGGTCTCAAAAATCTCCCACCATTCTGATTTGGAGATACATTATTCTTTCATTGTCACTGGGGCAAAATCCTGGAACTCCCTACCTAACATCACTATAGTAATATGCTAACCATACAGATTCCAATGGTTTATCCAGCACCTCATAACACTTTCTCAAGGGCAATTAAAGGACTCAAAAATAATCCTGCCTTTAAAATGAGTAAATCGAAAAAAAAAATCTCATGCAGTTAATAAATTCATACTGAATGTTGCTTCCAGGTTATAAACTGAGTTTGCGAGTGACTGAGAAGTCCAATGCACAACATCGGGGGAACAGAAGGGTGGGATGCCCAACTTACCCTACATTCTCTTTGGCGATGTACAACTTCAGCTTACTGTTGGTGAGGAGACTTGAGGTGTACACAACCTTCCCAGATCCTTTCCTCCGTTGTGGGTGGTCTTCGGCCAAAGTTTCCCAGGTGTCGACAGGGATCGTGCAGTCTCTCAAGGAGGCTACAAGTGTCCTTGCAGGGTTTCCTCTGATCTCAAGGGGCTCATTTCGCATGTCAGAATTTTGAACGGAGCGCTTGTTTTGGATGTTGGGCTTGCAGATAATGTGGCCCACCCAGCCGAGCTCATTAAGTGTTGTCAATACATCAACGCTGGGTTGTTGGCCTGAGTGAGATCATTGATGCTGGTGCACCTATCCTATTAATGGATTCACAGCATTTTGCTGAGGAACTGGTGGTGGCATCTCTCCAATGATTTGAGCTGCTTAATGTAGATAGTCCACAGCTTTAAAGACAAAGCTAAAGTCACCATTGACTTTCAAAGACCACAGGTCTGCTCTCTCCTTATAGAGAGATGATTGATGGTGTTTTACCTGGTGGTCACCACACCTCAGGTGAGAGTAAGAGTTCAAAAAAGAGAATCCTTCATGGTAACCTCATTCCTGAATGGGAATGGAACTCACAGTTGGCATCACCCTGCACTGCAAGCCAGTTGCCCAGCCAACGGAGCAAAACCAACCCCATAGTCCACATCTCTAAGCTGAATAGGGAAGCAGGTATCATTTTTCTATGAAAAAAACACAAAAGAACTGCAAATGCTATAAATCAGAAATAGAAATTGCTGGAAACGCTCAGCAGGTCTGGCAGCATCAGTGGAGAGAAATCAGGGTTAATGTTTCATGTGAGTAACCCTTCCTCAGAATCTCTTCTACAATGTCACTCATGAACTTCGTGTGAGGATAGAGGGCGTGTTCTTCAAACACATACTTGTTTAGGTGATCCAAAGGGGCTGTTTCCATACTGTATGGCTCAGTGGCTCTATAAGTACACTGAAGGTGGTGTTGAATCTGTCATTATCTGTCCTTGATAGCAGGAGGCTTTGAAGGAATGAAAGGCGACCCACGTTGACGAATGTTTATCCTTGGGTTCTGGTAGCATCATCTCCATCCCACAGCACACCTACCCAGCACCATCTCAGTACAAGCCCAAATCAGTGTGAGGTAGAAAAGACCGTTCAACAGCTGAAAAACAACAAGGCATCCAGGAACAGATGGAATCTCTAACAAAGTAGCAAAATATTATGGAGATGGACAATTAGCTTAATTACATCATTTCCCTGATCAGGAAGGAGATGATGATCTCAAAGATGCCATCGTCATGACCATCTTCGAGACCACCTTCAGGTCTGACAGTAGTAAGTACATATGAGAATTTCCCCACAGGTAACAGGTATTACAAGAATTCCCCTCAATTATCATTATCTCCTGGCTGAAGAGCTCCTTCCAAAGTCTCGATGTGGATTCCAATCTAAGAAGCACAATAGATTTGATTTTTACTGAGCAGCAACTAAAACAGAAATGCGGGGAACAGCGCTAATCCTTGTACATGACCACCTCTGACAACAGTGATGGATTATGGAGCATCCTCCTCCGTTTCAGCTGGCCCCAAGCATTTGCTACCATCCTCTGCTTGCTCCACAGTGAAACGCATGGCGTGACCCTCAGCAATGGGACCACCACATACCCTACTCACTTTTGGGTTGAGGTCAAACAAGGCTGAGTAATCACACCAAGTTTCTTCTCAAAACTTCCTCGCTGCAATGTTCCACCTCACCCTCAACAAGATCCAACAGCAAGTGGAGCTAATCTGAGGAACAAGTGCGAGTCTGTTCAATATCTGTCACTTGCAGGTCCACTCCAAGGTGGTCTCATTCTCTGTCAATGAATGAGAGTATGCAGGCAATATCTGCATCAGCACACACAGGGGCCCAGTTCCAAGCCATTGTCAACACCTTCACTAGAGCGTAAGATAGCATGGGCCTTGCACAAAATATGTTAACTTGTCCCAACCACAATGCACTCTGCTTCCTACAATTCAGTGAATTCTGACAATCAAAGTTACTTGTGTATTATTTACATATCCATTTTGTGACTTAGCTCCAATACCAATAGGTACTACTGCTGCATTTTTTTTGTCACCATCTACTAAAACCACTTGCATTGTGCATGCTCGGTTACAGTACCTAACTGAATCTGCCTACTCTAACACATTATTTCTTTGCACAATCATATGGTTTTGAAGTTATAACATAATAAATATGGAAATCCCAGCAATGATCCCAAACATTGCTACATAGCTAAGCAATTAAGAGATATTGCTTTGCAAACTCTCGCTATCAGCTCAGTGTGAGATGCAGCTGTACACATCCAAAGATTACAGGGTGTTCAACCAGGTCTATGTGGAATCAACTGACCTGAGTCAGGTCTGGGTGTGGTGACTGATTGACTGTAAACCATAGAAAAGAAAAATAATCAGCTAGGTTGTGCCACGAATGCGATCTAGTGATCCATACTGGCAACTGTGTGCGCTACACTATGGGTAAAGGCGTTTCAGCTGTGATATGCCCCCACAGTCAAATGGCCTGCCAACTTGGACAGCAGCCATGGAATTCTATTCCTGCATGGATCCGTACCACTCACAAAGGGGAAACGTAGAAGAAAAAAAAAATCAGTAAATCAATTAAGCCACAGCTGTTTAACACAGGTAATCCATTTTTAAGTCATTCCTTAGACATATAAACTGTGACACAAGGTGTGACATCATTAATTAATGGAGAAAGAGGATTTTCTTTGGTTCATCAGTTTAGTATTTTAAGAGGGTGGGCTGTATTGGCCATACTGCCAATAGTTTCTATGGATACAGTGTAATATTTCAAAAGATACATTGTGGGTGAATAGGTAATGTGTCCAGAAGCGTCTCTATGGAAATACTGGCAATGCGTCCAATGAACCTTTTCTGGATACAATAACATTGTAGCCAGGTGTTACCATGGAAATATTGGCAATTGCTCCAAAAATGTTTTAATGGAAATACTGGCAGCGCACTCAAAACAGGACATTCAAGAAGGACTTCCTCGAAACCATAGGAAGCAAAGATATTTGCACAAATTTTATTTTATAACTATAAAAGAAACAGTGAAGCCTGATTCTTTTTAAAAACAAAGCAGAAATCTGACACTTGTCGATAACAAAGATCACAACTTACACCAAGGTGTTAAATGTTCATCTAAAAATGGTCTAAAAACGTAAATCTGTTCAACAATCACGAATGCATCACATTTTACCCATATAAAAGAACAGCGCTAAGGGAACAATGTTGTTTCTCTACACTCACCAACAACTTCTTTATCTGAAAGTGCTTAAGTTTCCATCAGTTGATTTCAACAGACTGAGAACCACAGGCAGCACACTCTTAAAGACAGTTGAGGAGGAATCAGGCAATCAACACTGCACATATTAACAATTAACCTCTTTCTGCACTCAGCAAAATAAATTTTCATTGAAATAAATAATGAGCAAAGTGAATTTTAAAGAATAAAATTAAAATCACTTCTGTTTCTTTCACTTGACGATGAATCTTGTTCAAAGGATAGTAGTCACATGCTGCACTTCCACTTCTACTTAGTCTGAAAATTTCATCAACCTTGTCCAGGGGACTCCCTTTCATAAGGTGAATCAATGAGACAAAGTACATACGATCTGATCCCCATAGTAAAACATCAAGAAAGGGTCTCAGATCTATATTTTTGTGGGCTATCAGTGTTAGGGAGCTAACCTTTATTTATTGTCTACGAGCATTTAATTATGTTTAATGGGCCCTCACTGACTCTTACAGGTCAAATCTAGAATGCTCACAGGTGGCATCCAGGAATTCTCATCATTGTATGAATCAATGAACCAATGTGGAAGCAGGCCATTTGGCCCATTAAATCCACACTGATTCTCTGTAAAACTTTCTGCCCACACCCACCTGTCACCCTGCATTTTCAATGGCTAACCCACCTAGCCCACATTTCCCTGGACACTATGGGCAATTCAGCATGGCCAATCCACCTAACCTGCACATCTTTGGACTGTGGGAGGAAACCCACGCAGACACGGAGAATGTGCAAACTCCACACAGTCACCTGACGCTTGCATGTTCTCAGTGTCTGCATGGCTTTCTCCTGGGTTCTCCAATTTCCTCCCACAGTCCAAAGATGTGCAAGTTAGGTGGATTGGCCATGCTAAATTGCCACACAGTGTCCAGGAATGTGCAGGCTAGGTTGATTAGCCATAGGAAATGCAGCATGGCAGGGACTGAGTAGAGTGATGGGTCTGAGTGAGAAGTTCTTCGGAGGATCTATAATTCAATCCAACAACAGAACAAGAGATCCTGGGGACAATTCAAAGGAGGTTACTAGAACATATTGTCTCAGACACTGACTGAACAAGTATATGACTCAGTTAATCATAGAGAGTTTGCATGGTCTTATAAACTGTGTACAATAGTCAACAAATCTAATCTAGTCTTTTTTTGATGAAGTGACTATCAACTGGATAGGGGAATGTGTACAGATGCTGTGCATATAGACATCCAGAAGACATCTCCTGACGTCCTGCACAAGAAATCTTTTGCCAAAATGGCGAATAGGTGAAACGTATCTACCGTATTTTAAAACCAATGTGAAAAGGTAAGAAGGTCCACCTTGCATCTGGAGAGAAAAATCTTCAACCTCTCAGCCTTGAAGAAATATTTCAGCTATAGAGGAAGCAAAGGGAAATCAAAATCAAAGTACACAAATCATTAAAAGCTAGTACACGTACTCAAAGTAATCAAAAGGGACAGTAGTAAGGGGTTTGGAATTTATAAGTGAGGATGCTATTCTTCAGTTCAGTACAAAGCCTTGGTCAGGCTCCCAGTGACAAGATTGTTTTCAGCGATATTCTTCAGGAAGTATACGGCTCTTGGAAGGGACACAGCATATTCCCCAAAATATTATCAGGCCTCAAAGGCATGAACTATTAGAACAGGCAACATAAATGACTTTTATTCTCTAGAATTTAGATATTTGAAGGATGATCTAATCAAGGTGTTTAGGCTCGATGGTTGGCTTGTACTGCAGAGTAATGCCAACGGTGAGGGTTCATTTTTTATACTGACCGAGGTTACCATGAAACACCCACCCCTCTCAATCTCCCCTCAGGTTAAACCACCACCAGTAAGTTCTCAGGGAGAGGAGTCCTAAGGTTCAGTAGGACTATGACGACTTTACCTTTTACTGTTAACACATACGGCAAGAACAAAGGTTCAAACAAATGATCTCAAACAAATCTTGCAAATTTACTCTTGCATTGGGTTTGCTGTCGGGGGTAGAAGACCCGTACAATACATTATCCTTATTGCTCAAGCCCAATGTGAAAGTGATTATTAAGATAACTGCTGTTACTCACTTTCTCCTCAGCAGTAATCAAAGTCCAGCTGCTGGAGGGTCTCTGTTTAGCACTAAGAAGGTGTCATATCAGCAGCAAGAGGACGGTGAAGAAAGTTTTCAGGCTGAGAACAAAGTCTCTTAAGAGATGCAATGGAGAGACACTGGCAAAACAAACTTTCCATTTAACTGTAACATGGGTCACAGGCATCAGTGGCAAGAACAACACTGGTTGCCTATCCTAATTGTCCTGGAAAAGGCAGCGGAGAGCTGTCTTTTTAAACCATATTAGTCCATTGACTACAGGTATACCCACAGTTTTGCTGGGGAGAGAGTTCCAGGATTTTGATCCAAAGACAGCAAAGGCACAGCAATACTGATGATGGCATTCCCATGCATTTACCATTTTTGTCTGTTTTTCCAGATGCTGGAGTTTGCAGGTTTGGAAAAGTGCTGTCAAAAACAATCTTGGTGAGTCGCTGCAGTACATCTTGCTTACAATACATACTGCTGCCACTATGCGTCAGTGGATTGGGTAAATGTTTAAGCTGCCAGAAGGGATGCAAATCAAGTGGGCTTTGTCCTGGATGAGGCTGGGCTTCTTCTGTTTTATTGCATTCATCCAGGTAAGTACAAAGCGTTCCATCATATCCTGATGTGTGCCTTGTTGATGCTGGACAGGTTCTGGGACTGGGGTCATATGTTAATTGCACTAGAATTCCCAATCTCTGGCCTGCTATTTTCACCACACTATTTACACGTCTGGACCAACTCAGCTTATGGTAGTAATGTGATAGAAACTCAAGGAGAAATAAGTCATTTTCTCTCGCTGGAGATGATCGTCGTCTAGCTCATGTGACACAAGCATTATCACTATTTGTCAAAGCCTTACCATTTAATACATATTGACACGGTTGTCGCAGTAACAAAATTGTGAATTCTAGTGGACATTGTCCGATCAAACATCCCCAATGTCTGAGATAACAAGGTGTAGAGCTGGATGAATACAGCCGGCCAAGCAGCATCAGAGGAGCAGGAAAGCTGATGTTTCAGGCCTCGACCCTTCTTCAGAAAAGGGTCATTTTCTGAAGAACGGTCTCAGCCCGAAACGCTCATCCAGCTCTACACCTTGGTATCTCAGATTCTCCAGCATCTGCAGTTCCTACTATCTCTCCCCAATGTCTTACTCAGGCTGGAAATAAAATCATTGATGAAGCAGCTGCTGGTGGTTAGGCCTAGGTCAGTTAACTGAGGAAATTCCACCCTGTCCTAGGATTGATTGACTTGACTTTCAACAACCGCAACTATCTTCCTTTATATGGGGTATGACTTTAAACCAGTCCCCCTCATTCATCACCATTTTATTGACAATTGAAGAGTAGACGGATGGGGCAGTAATTGGTTGGGTTGAATTTGTTGTCCTTTTTGTGCGCAGGACATATCTGGGCAACCTTCCGCATTGCCAAGTAGAAGCCATTATTGTAGCTGTACTAGACAGCTTGGTTAGGGGTTTGACTAGTTCCATAACAGAGCCTCAGTGCCGTTACTGGAATATTGTCAGGACTCGAATATCAGCGGAAGGCCGAAATGGATCATCTGTTTCACACTTCTGATGATGGTTGTAGATGTTTCAACCGTGGTTTTTACACTGCTGTATAGGGCTCCCACTAACACTGAGGAGGGGAACATTTGTGAAGCCTCTGCCTTCTCCAATAGTTAAGTGTTCACCATCATCCACGATTGTAGCACAACAAACAAAATCAGAAAATAGTTATTGGAAGAATGCAGAAGAATAAAGTTAAATTATAGCAAAAGGGCAAGACCTCCTAGAAAACAAAGGGACAACGTGTGCATGGAGCCAGGGAACAAGCTTGAGGGTTTAAATGAATACTTCTCATCTGTATTCACTGAGGAGAAAGCCAGGGCTATCACTTGGGTTGGTGAGGTTCTGGAACACATTCAGATTAATAAAGGGAAGGTAATAGATATTTTAACAGGCATAAAGGTGCATAAATCCCCAGTGCATTTTGAGGTGTACCCCAGGACCTATGGAAGGTTAAGGGGGAAGATTGTTGGGGCCCCTTGGTAGAGATATTTACTACCTCACTGGCCACAGGTGAACAGCCAGATGATCAGAGGCCAGGTAATGTGTTTCCTTTGTTCAAGAAGGGCAGCAGGGATAGACCAGGTAATTACAGGCCAGTTAGTCTGACATGAGTGGGAGGAATTCTGCGGGACAGTATTAATTAACACTTGGAAAGGCAGAGATCAATCCAGGATAGTCAGCATGGATTAATTAAAGGGAAATCCTATCTGACTGAGTCTTTTTTCAAAAAAAAGGTTACTATATATTGATGCAGGCGGTGCCATTAATGTGGTTTACATAGACTTCAGCAAGGTCTGTGATGAGGTCCCACATGGAAAGTTGGTCCAAAAGGTAAGCGCCCATGGAATTAAACACTAATTTTCAAACTGGATCTAAAACTGGTTAGCAAATAAGAGGCAAAGGATGATGGTAGAGGGATATTTTTGTGATTGAAAGCCTGTGACCAGCAGGCATCAGTGCCAGGACCCTTACTGTTTGTCATGTACATTAACAACTTGGATGAGATTTTGTCTGTGAGTTTGCAGCTGACATGAAAATTGGTGGTATTGTTGATAATGAGGATGGTCTCAGGCTACAATCTGAAAATTGGACAAAGCAAAGGCATATGGAATTTAATCCTGGCAAGTATGCAGTGATTCAACGAATGGTGGGTCCCTAGCAAATATTGAGGAGCAAAGGAGTCTTAGTGTAAAAGTACAGCGGAGGAAACAGACCCTTCAGCCCATGATGTCTGTGCTGACCATGATGCCATTCTAAACAATCTATCTGCCTGTACATAGTCAATATCCCTCTATTCCCTTTTCGTTCATGTTTGTCTAAATACATCTTGCATGTGGCTATTGTATCTGTTTCTACCACCTCCCCAGGCACCGACTACTACTCTGTAAAAAGCCGGTCTCGCATATTGCCTTTAAACAAATACTTATTTCATCTTTCCAACCTGGGAAAAAAAGACTAGCTACCCTATTCACGCCTCTCAATTTCATATACACTTCCATCAGTTTGCCCCTCAGCCTCTGAAATTCTCAGGAAACAAATCCAAGCTAGTCCAAGTTCTCCTGACAGCTAATTAACTGGTTGCCTGGATTAGAATTTAACCGTAAAACTCTTCTTGCACTCTCTTCAAAGCCTCCATATTCTTCCTATAGTGTTGAGACTAGAACTGTCTACAATAAATCCCTGAAGGTGTCAGCACAGATGGATGATGTGTTGAAGGTGGCATATAGGATGCTTGCTTTCAATAGCTAGGGCACAGAATAGAAAGCAAGGAAGTGTTGTTACAACTTTATAAAACACTGGTTAGGCCATAGATGGAAAAACTGTGTGTAGTTCTGTTTGCCACAGTGGCAGGAGGATATGATTACATTGGAAAGGAGAAGAGATCGACCAGGATATTGCCTGGGATGAAAAGTCTCAGACGAGGACAGACTGGGTAGACAGAAGTTGTTTTCCTTGGAGCAAAGAAGGCTGAAGGGAGGGGGATCTGACTGAGGGATACAAAATTATGAGACGCATGGACAGAGTAGATCATGAGAATCTCTCTCTCACGGCAGATGTGTCTAAGACCAGACAGCATAAGTTTAAGGTGAGGAGCAAATGGTTTAGAGGAGATCTGAGAAATCATTTTTTTCTCCCACCCAGAGTGTGGTAGAAATACGGAATGTGCTCCCTGAGAGTGGTGGAGGCAGGTACTCTCACAACATTTAAGAAGCATCTGGATGAGCACTTAAAATACCAGGGCATACTAGACAATGGGCCAAGTGCAAGAAAATGGGATTATTGTAGTTTAATGTTTGTTGGTCAACACAGACATTGTGGGCCGAACAGCCTGTTTCTATGCTGCAAACCAGTGCATTCACAAATGACTGACTGCAGCATTTCTGCAGCAAAGGAGGAGGCCAAAGTCTAATTCACTTCATCAGGGATGTGACATATAGCAATATCAAGTGGGACGGCATGGCCCATTCTTTGTTTCAAATGGCAAGCTGCAATGATCACCCCATTTCTGACCAACAGCTCCAAATTATAGCCATTCATCTAGTGAAGGCTAAAATGATGCTCATGAGTTGTATAATGACAGACTCATGAAAAAACCTATTCTTGGCCAAGATATTTTGGGGTCAACACTACTTCATTGCAGTGATGGAAAAACAGAACCAGATTAAGCCTTTATAACTGACTCGATGATCCTCAACAGGCAGATGGAGAACCAACAGCACATTGATGAAACAGAAAAGGAGGTCCATCACCAGAAGCTCTGATTCAAGTCTCAATCAACTTTCAATAGTCCCACTAATCCAAACCCTAATAGGCAGGGGTATCGGTGTTGGATAAACATCGGGAATCTTAACGGTGATCTGCAGAGCAAGTTGTACTGTTGTAGCTAAATTCCTCTAGCACCACTACACATAGTTAAGACTCCTACAATTTTGCCTCTACCAACTTTTACTTAAATCCTCTGGTCTTAATTAAGTGGAATATGTCCCTACTGGGAGAAACATTGCATTTCAAATCAGTGGAGTTCGGCATCAGAGGTGGTTGCAGATTTCTCTCAAGCTTGAATTTGAAACTTTTAAACAGGATAATAGGTTTCTGTAAATGTCAGAAATCTAGAAATAATTATTTCCTTTCTTTGTAGAACTAGAATATGCATTTACATTTGTGCTTTATATACATTTAACCCATTGACAAAAGCGGGTTGAATATAACTCACCAATTCAGAAAAGGTACATATGTAATGTAGTTTTGATTTCAAAACATCCATTCACATGTGCACAAAAGTGAAAAGAGGTCTGCCTTATTTATCAGAATTTGTTTTGTGCATTAACCTTTGAAGCCTGAGGCAAATTTCGAAACATTTTAACTACACATATCCTGAAGGGATTTATGTTCCAGTTCAGTGTAAAAATAAATAATACACAATAGGGTTGAAGTGAGTCTGTGACATGTATCAAAAGCATTAGTTCCAGCCTCATTGCGCCATTCGCCTCATGTCAATACTAGAAACAGATATTGCATCACTAACTGCATGCCAACAGGAGGAGGAGGATTGGGCTCGCACAGGCAAGTCTTTTAACTACATGAATTAATAATTAGTAGCATTCAGAAACTGAAAAACCAACATTCACAAATTAATCCAACCAAATGTATATTAACATAGCAGTCGGCACACAGCCTCTGGCGTGGCTCCAGGACACTTTTTGCATGTAGAACTATATTCTCATTGTATTTTTGGCTAAATAGCATTTTTATTCCCAAAAGTTAACTCTGTTGTATTCTTAAGATGGCTGATATAATTACATGACCTCCAAAAGCTTCAGCAAGTCTACAAACACCAATTTAATTCCTGGAGACTTGGTCTGCTACCTATTGCAACTATAAGTTGCCTGGATGTGCGGTATGACATAGGAGCAGATGTTAGGCCATTCACTCCATCAAAGATGCTTTGCTATTCAATCATGGCTGATATCTTTCTCAAGCTCATTCTCCCCCTTTCTCCCTGTATCCCTTGATCCCCTTGAAAATCAAGAACCGATCTCAGTCTTAAATATACTCCATGACCTGGCCTCCACAGCCTTCTGTGCCAGTGAATTCCACAGATTCACCACTCTCTGGATGAAGAAGTTTCTCCTTATCTCTGTTCTAAAAGGTCTTCCCTTTACTCTAAAGCTGTGACCTCGGGTCCTAGTCCCTCCTACCAATGGAAGCATCTTTCCAGCATCCACTCTATCCAGGCCATTCAGCATTCTAAGTTTCAATTAGGTCCCCCCTTATCCTTCTAAACTCCATCAAGGATGGACCCAGAGTCCTCAACTGTTTCTCATATGGTAAGCTTTTCATTCCTAGGACCATTCTCCAGCCAAGTCCCTTGAAGACTGTCACTTAAGTGAATTACAAAGTACTATTACAAGATGGCAATTCCATTCTAATTAGCCACTGAGATGAATAATCAGCACCCCTTCAATCCTCAAATTAACGAGTGACAACAAAGTAACTTTTGATTGGCTTAGCAGAAACCACCCTGTCACATGACTAGAACCAATGCTTACTGTAGTGCTTAAACATACAGTTTTCACTCTGACTTCAGTTATTGTATTCACATTACAAGAACACCAGTACTGGGTTTCGGCAATAGAAAGCCTGTCCTCCACCTCTCTATCTCAAAAGTCTCTCCTCCGGAATGAATCTCAGATTACACCTCGCAAAGTAGACTATTCTCCTTAGTACAAAATACATTGTTGCACATTTGACTGTTAACGTTTAGCATCCGAGCTCCCAGGGAAAAAAGTTTACTTCAAATTCAGCAACACACAGATTCTTGGTTGGACTCAACAGGGTTCAAAGTCAGGTAAATTAATACCAACAACAAGAACAGAAGTTGCTGGAAAAGCTCAGCAGGTCTGGCAGCAGAGTTTTGAGGAAGAGTCACCAGACCTGAAACATTAAATCTGATTTTTCTTCACAAGTGCTGCCAAATCCACAGAACTTTTCCAGCAACTTTGTTTTTATTCCTAAGTTACAGCAACTGCAGTTCTTTTGGATTTTAAACTAGTACCAACCTCTGATCCTCTTCTAAAGGAAATTCAAAGGTTGTAAACCTGGTTCCTTCCCCTTTCTCTTTTTTGACACTGTGCATGCTCCAATGTGAATTAAGTAGCAAAACAACTCACCTGCGTTTTAGATGTCTTATTAAATAAATCTCAAACTTTGGTTACATCTCAAGGGATTTTGCTGCTGGTTTAATTGAACCTCTAAAAAAGACTGTGCCTAAGGAACACTGTAGCCTACCTCAGTAACAGAGGCAAGTAAAAGAGGAAAAGAATAATTCAAACAATACCTTACTATCTTAGGCTTAAGGAGGAAGAAGCAATCAATTTAAGTTCACCTCCATTCCCTCACTAAGCATACACACTGGCCAGTATGCCAGCTATGCCATCCACAACAAATTGCTAAATTTAGCTGTGAAATTAAAAAAATGCTAGGAACATCCATGACAGCACATTTGGTGTGGGGGGAGATAACGATTCGGGTCAATAAGAACTCTGAAGCAGCCAAGAGGACAGAGATTTATCCACAAATCTGAATGAAACAGGCCAAAGAATCTCTGTGACCCTCGTTTGTTCCAGCTCTCTATTAGGTTTAAGTTGAGCTGGCCAGATATTTTTCTTTCAGATAGAAATGATACACACAAAAATACTGAAGGACATTTATGAAAAAGATTGCAAGTTTGAAAGTAAATACTGCATCCAAATTCTACCCTTCCTTACATACCTCAGCATTGACTCATACAGTTCTTGCAATCTCTAAACTGCAATGGATAAGAAAAAAATTGGCAAAAGCAGCATAAGCTCGGGCTCAAGTGTAAGGAAGGTGAACTGAGAGTTTATCGTTATTCTGCTGTGCTGCTACAGAATAAACACAGAAAGTGGCATTGAAATGTGAAATTAAACGTGGAGAATGCCATTTGGGCATTGGTGAATATGCAATACTTGTGACTCCAAGTGCTACGCAAGAGCCGTAAAGCAGTTGATGTGGTGTATATGGATTTCAGTAAAGCATTTGAAAAGGTTCCCCACGGTAGGCTATTACAGAAAATACGGAGACATGGGATTGAGGGTGATTTTGTGGTTTGGATCAGAAATTGGCTAGCTGTAAGATAACAGAAGGTGGTGGCTGATGGGAAATGTTCATCCTGGAGTTCAGTTACTAGGGGGTGTACTACAAGGATCTGTTTTGGGTCCACTGCTGTTTGTCATTTTTATAAATGACCTGGATGAGGGCGTTGAAGGATGGGTTAGTAAATTTGCGGATGACACTAAAGTTGGTGGAATGTGGAGAGTGCGGAAGGATGTTGCAGGTTGCAGAGGGACAGAGATAAGCTGCAGAGATGGGCTGAGAGGTGGCAAATGGAGTTTAATGTGGAAAAGTGTGAGGTGATTCATTTTGGAAGGCGTAACAGGAATACAGAGTACTTGGATAACGGTAAAATTCTTGGTAGAGTAGCTGAGCAGAGAGATCTCAGTGTCCATGTGCATAGATCCCTGAAGGTTTCCACCCAGGTTGATAGGGTTGTTAAGAAGGCATACAGTGTGCTAGGTTTTATTGGAAGAGGGATTGAGTTTCGGAGCCACGAGGTCATGTTGCAGCTGTACAAAACTCTGGTGCGGCCGCACTTTGAGTATTGTGTACAGTTCTGGTTGCCGCATTGTAGGAAGGATGTGGAATCATTGGGAAGGGTGCAGAGGAGTTGCTAGGATGTTGCCTGGTATGGAGGGAAGGTCTTACGAGGAAAGGCTGAGGGGCTTAAGGCTGTTTTCTTTAGAGAAAAGAAGGTTAAGAGGCGAATTAATAGAGACATACAAGATGATCAGAGGATTAGATAGGGTGGACAGTGAGAGCCTTTTTCCTCGGATGGTGATTGCTAGCATGAGGGGACACGGTTTTAAATTGAGGGGTGACAAATATAGGACAGATGTCAGAGGTAGGTTCTTTACTCAGAGAGTAGTAAGGGTGTGGAATGCCCTGCCTGCAACAGTAGTAGACTCACCAACTTTAAGGGCATTTAAATAGTCATTGGATAAACATATGGATGATAATGGAATAGTGTAGGTTAGATGGGCTTCAGATTGGTTTCACAGGTCGGCGCAACATCGAGGGCCAAAAGGCCTGTACTGCGCTGTAACGTTCTGTGGGGGATATGATACATTTCCAGTGTTGCACAGAAAAAGGTTCTCAATCCCATGGCAGCTTACTTCCTGGCTTGCAGTTAATACAAACTGCTTCTCCAGAGGGTGTTACTGGACAATTCATAATCTCCCCACAATGTGGATACAGGCCATTCAGCGCATCAAGTCCATACCACCCCTCCAAACAGTACAAAAACAAAGTTGCTGGAAAAGCTCAGCAGGTCTGGCAGCATCTGAGGAGCAGAAAACAGTTAACATTTTGGGTCCAGTGACCCTTCCTGAGAACGGAGCATCTTCAACAAAGTATCCTGCCTAGATCCACCACATCCTGTACCCCAGCATTCCCATCACTAATTCATATAGTCTGCCTATTCCTGGACACTATGGGCAATTTAGCATGGGCAACTCACCTAACCTGCACATCTTTGGACTGTGGGAGGAAACCATAACATCTGGAGGACACCCCCGCAGACAGTGGGAAAATGTGCAAACTCCACACAGACAATCACCCGAGGGTGGAATCGAACCCAGGTCCCTGGTGCTTTCTGTGAGACTTTCAGAGGGTTGCCACTGGAGCAACGCAAGTGTTCATTTATTATTGAGTACTATTAAACAACTACAGGCCTCAACATCATCACTGGGACGAGCTACATGCTTAGGCCATCTTCAAGGGGGGTGGAACAGCTTTAAAATATCTAAGTCCTTTCTGGTGGTTTAGTATGTAATGCCTATCAAGCACAACTTCTCCTGCAAAGAGCTAAGTAAATGGGAACAGGTTGGTAAGTAGGGAATGTGATAAACACATGGGAAGGTGATGCGAGAGATGACATTATGTATATGATGGCTTTCATAGTGGAGATTGTATCCGGAGGTTGGTGGGGTGGTGTGTGAGGTTATGTGGAACAGTCCCTCTTCTACACTTACACAGGCCCCAAAGCTCACCTCTTCCTCCATTACATTGATGACGGTATTGGCGCCGCCGGTTGCTCCCCAGAGGAGCTCGAACAGTTCATCCATTTCACCAACACCTTCCACCCCAACCTTCAGTTCACCTGGACCTCTCAGTCTCCAACTCAGGCAACCAGCTTGTAACTGATGTCCATTTCAAGCCCACAGACTCCCACAGCTACCCAGAATACACCTCCTCCCACCCACCCTCCTGCAAGAATTCAATCCCCTATTCCCAATTCCTCCGCCTCCGCCGCATCTGCTCCCACGATGAGGCATTCCAATCCCGCACATCCCAGATGTCCAAGTTCTTCAAGGACCGCAACTTTCCCCCCCAGAGTGGTCGAGAACGCCCTTGACTGCGTCTCCCGCATTTCCCGCCACAGATCCCTCACACCCCGGCCCGCCACAACCGCCCAAATAGGATCCCCCTCGTTCTCACACACCACCCCACCAACCTCCGGATACAATGCATCATCCTCCAACACCTCCGCCATCTACAATCCGACCCCACCACCCAAGACATTTTTCCATCCCCACCCTTGTCTGCTTTCCGGAGAGACCACTCTCTCCATGACTCCCTTGTTCGCAGGAAATGCTACACTTGCCCCCACACCTCCCCCCTCACCCCTATCCCAGGCCCCAAGATGACTTTCCATATTAAGCAGAGGTTCACCTGCACATCTGCCAATGTGGTATACTGCATTCATTGTACCCGGTGTGGCTTCCTCTACATTGGGGAAACCAAGCGGAGGCTTGGGGACCACTTTGCAGAACGCCTCCGCTCGGTTCGCAATAAACAACTGCACCTCCCTGTCGCAAACCATTTCCACTCCCCCTCCCATTCTTTAGATGACATGTCCATCATGGGCCTCCTGCAGTGCCACAATGATGCCACCTGAAGGTTGCAGGAACAGCAACTCATATTCTGCTTGGGAACCCTGCAGCCCAATGGTATCAATGTGGACATCGCCAGCTTCAAAATCTCCCCTTCCCCCACTGCTTCCCAAAACCAGTCCAGCTTGTCTCTGCCTCCCTAACCTGTTCTTCCTCTCACCCGTCCCTTCCTCCCACCCCAAGCCACACCTCCATCTCCTACCTACTAACCTCATCCCACCTCCTTGACCTGTCCGTCTTCCCTGGACTGACCTATCCCCTCCCTACCTCCCCACCTATACTCTCCTCTCCACCTATCTTCTCTTCTCTCCATCTTCGGTCCGCCTCCCCCTCTCTCCCTATTTATTCCAGAACCTTTACCCCATCCCCCTCTCTGATGAAGGGTCTAGGCCCGAAACATCAGCTTTTGTGCTCCTGAGATGCTGCTGGGCCTGCTGTATTCATCCAGCCTCACATTTTATTATCTAAGAAACAGGTGTAACAGGTTACTTTGGCTATTCTGCTGAAGATTACAAGTATTTATGGCAGTCCTGTAGGGGAGAGACGGCAAGCGTTCAGTTAGTGCCACCTCTCTTTCAGTGGTAAAGAATCATTCATGAGACATTCTGGTACCCAGACCCAACAGTCAGGGCTCAATGGTCTACTGCTATTCTATTTTTCCTACATCCTGCCATTTCTGCTCCTGCCAGCACACTTTGTGCATACATCTTCTCTTGTACTCTGCCTTACTTCCCTGGGTATTGAAGGCATTTGAAAATGCATGCTTCCATCCAAGCAGAATAAAACTCATAAAATTAAGAAACTTGAGTGAGATATTAAAGTAAGGGGCAGTGTTCCAATAATGCATTCCCTTCTGTTTCAAGCATCATGTTGAATGTTAGATAAATTTCCTGCTGATTTATCAGCTCATTTTGACATTACCGCATTTAACAGGCATAAAAAAAAAGCTCTCTAGATTTTCCTCCAGAGGTAGAAACTGTGGTCATTGTTAGGGAAGTTCACAGGAACAAAGCAAACAAACTATTGTAAATTTAACCAGCTCCTTCCATCTGTACAGGAGGAGAAAAATATCCACTGCAACAATTCTATACATACTTCAGATTACGCTTTAGAGTTTTAAGTGGCCTTCCAGATAACTCAGAGGCAAAGTAGCAACAAATTTCAGACCCACTCCACCACTGTAAAATGGGAAAACCATTAAAACAATCAACTGTGTTTCTGGCCCCACTTAAATATCCAGAGTCATTTGGGAAAATAACTAAAACAAACAAAAATAAATTTAACTGCTGCCGACATCATAGAAAGATGCCTTTGCATGCCTGCCAGACGCGGTCAAGCAATGTCATTCAATATTAAGCTGAGAAGCTGATGCAATTAGTTGACATCTCCAATAAAAAAAGTTGAAATTAGTTAAATTTCTCGAGTACCGATTTAACTATGGCAAAGTTCCATCTTTTTGGGTCTTCTGCTCACAGGTCACAATGTGACATTCCACAGAATCCGACAACTTGCTGGTCTCCAAAGTAGTCAACACTCAGAACACAGGAGCCATTGGCACACAGGATGCCAACCTGTTGGCCCTGCCTCCATTAACACCTCAGGGCATAGGCAGAAAGAACTGCAACTTGCTGACAGCAAGGATTCCCCTCTGTTCTACTTTGGGAGGAACTTACCCAATCTTATTCAGATCCTATCCATGTCAGTCTTCTCGTAGCCATTTTATGCCAGCTTTTTGTTCAAATAAAGATGTGCTTTTATCAGCAAACTTAGAAAGCCCCTAGTTTAAATCTCTCTTGCCCAATACACCAAAAGTTCTATGCCACAAGAGGACAAGAAATGGTGAAGCAAGCTTTTTTTAAAAAATTAGGTTACTAAAGAGTCTTTATTCAGAAAGCAAAGAAGCTGTCATACCAACAGAATGACCACAATCACCAAGTCTGGAAGAGGTTAAATGGCTCCTGTCAATTCTCAGTGATAATGGGAATTGCAGATGCTGGAGAATCCAAGATAATAAAGTGTGAAGCTGGATGAACACAGCAGGCCCAGCAGCATCTCAGGAGGACAAAAGCTGACGTTTCGGGCCTAGACCCTTCATCAGAGAGGGGGATGGGGTAAGGGTTCTGGAATAAATAGGGAGAGAGGGGGAGGCGGACCGAAGATGGAGAGAAAAGAAGATAGGTGGAGAGGAGAATATAGGTGGGGAGGTAGGGAGGGGATAGGTCTGTCCAGGGAAAACAGACAAGTCAAGGAGGTGGGATGAGGTTAGTAGGTAGGAGATGGAGGTGCGGCTTGGGGTGGGAGGAAGGGACGGGTGAGAGGAAGAACAGGTTAGGGAAGCAGAGACAGGCTGGACTGGTTTTGGGATGCAGTGGGGGGGGGGGGGGACGGAGGGGAAGAGCTGGGCTGATTTTGGGATGCAGTGGGGGAAGGGGAGAATTTGAAGCTGGTGAAGTCCACATTGATACCATTGGGCTACAGGGTTCCCAAGCAGAATATGAGTTGCTGTTCCTGCAACCTTCGGGTGGCATCATTGTAGCACTGCAGGAGGCCCATGATGGACATGTCATGTAAAGGATGGGAGGGAGAGTAGAACTGGTTCACCACTGGGAGGTGCAGTTGTTTATTGCGAACTGAGCGGAGGTGTTCTGCAAACCGGTCCCCAAGCCTCCGCTTGGTTTCCCCAATGTAGAGGTAGCGACACCGGGTACAATGGATGCAGTATACTACATTGGCAGATGTGCAGGTGGAGCTCTGCTTAATATGGAAAGTCATCTTGGAGACTGGGATAGGGGTGAGGGAGGTGGTGTGGGGGCAAGTGTAGCATTTCCTGCGGTTGCAGGGGAAGGTGCCGGGTGTGGTGGGGTTGGAGGGCAGTGTGGAGCGAACAAGGGAGTCACGGAGAGAGTGGTCTCTCCAGAAAGCAGACAAGGGTGGGGATGGAAAAATGTCTTGGGTGGTGGGGTCGGATTGTAGATGGCGGAAGTGTTGGAGGATGATGCGTTGTATCTGGAGGTTGGTGGGGTGGTGTGTGAGAACGAGGGGGATCCTCTTAGGGCAGTTGTGGCGGGGGCGGGGTGTGAGGGATGTGTTGCGGGAAATGCGGGAGACGTGGTCAAGGGTGTTCTCGACCACTGTGGGGGGAAGTTGCGGTCCTTGAAGAACTTGGACATCTGGGATATGCGGGAGTGGAATGCCTCATCGTGGGAGCAGATGTGGCGGAGGCGGAGGAATTGGGAATGGGGATGGAACTTTTGCAGGAGGGTGGGTGGGAGGAGGTGTATTCTAGGTAGCTGTGGGAGTCGGTGGGCTTGAAATGGGCATCAGTTACAAGCTGGTTGCCTGACCCCACCGCATCCCAAAACCAGCCCAGTTCGTCCCCTCCCCCCACTGCACCACACAACCAGCCCAGCTCTTCCCCTCCCACCACTGCATCCCAAAACCTGCCCAGCCTGTCTCTGCCTCCCTAACCTGTTCTTCCTCTCACCCATCCCTTCCTCCCACCCCAAGCTGCCCCTCCATTTCCTACCTACTAACCTCATCCCACCTTCTTGACCTGTCCGTCTTCCCTGGACTGACCTATCCCCTCCCTACCTCCCCACCTGTACTCTCCTCTCCACCTATCTTCTTTACTCTCCATCTTCAGTCCGCCTCCCCCTCTCTCCCTATTTGTTCCAGAACCGTCACCTCATCCCCCTCTCTGAAGAAGGGTCTAGGCCCAAAACGTCAGCTTTTGTGCTCCAGAGATGCTGCTTGGCCTGCTGTGTTCATCCAGCTTCACACTTTATTATCCTGTCAATTCTCAACCTTTTATGTCTCCACAGAACACCTTTCCATTCTATTATCTGTCTCCTCCATGACGTTTACCTGGCTGTTCTGGTTTCACTATATTTACAACCACTCAGGCACAGAATATTACTTGACATATGTCACTCTGTTACAAGACACTGACATTTGTTAAATTCATCCCTGTCTAACAATCCTATTCTCTACTCCAGGATATAAAGTTAAGCAATTTAAAGAAACACGTTTTAAAAATCCTGATTCTCACATCCACCTGACGTCTTGCCACAATTTTCTCAAAAAGTCTGCAAGCCATGATTCACAGCATAAAAAAATGAGCAAAATTTTATCCCCCCACCCCCGGTTGTCAATGCCCTTGAATTGCCATTCTTTCCTAATATAAAGTCTTTTTTGACTATGCTTCTGCTGACAATGTATGCGGCATTAAGATCCTGTCATGCTTGAGAATTTTTTTTTTCGGTTTACAATAATCATCAGGCTTCAGGGATTACCATCAGCCACATAATAAAGCATAAACCATGTGAAGGTGACAACCAAGCCTATCTTTAAAGGACTTCTCATTTTACCTGAATCATTGCTCTACATCCAACAGTAAAGATATTTATTATTAATATACTCTATGACAGTGTCTCTGAGGTCTGTGATATATTAGACAACATAACCGAGGACCAGCTAACTGAAAGTGTGGGCATGACTGAAGTTGGGTAAATTCTGACTTTTTGAAAAAAAAGTGGAATTTGACTCAGTTCAGTCCTCATTGTTGAATGGACAAATTGGTTGAAAAACAATATACCTCCTCGTTCCTCCTTCTCCACTGATAAAAGATCTGCAAGGCCCTGTGTTGTATCCCCTGTTTGTGTTGTCAGATGACAGTCAAAAACTGAATTCAATGACTTCAGATTGGGATGGGGAAGGGAGGAAGGAATCCTTTTCAGAATATTGATCAGCTGAAGTCAACATATAATAGTTACTGATGTCAAGTTCATTTTTGGCACCTAAATAGCCACTTACTCAGGTATTTATAGTTTCTCTTAGAGACAGAGACAGACATCTGACTAAGTGACAAGATAACTTGGAGATCTGTTACAGACATGGGCCAAACAGCCTCCTCATACAGTATAACAATTTGGAGATTCTGGTCCCTACTAACATGAGCATAAACAATGTCACATTTGTGCAAAGCAACAGAAAACCACATTTATTGTTACGCAGGGTAGGCAGACAACTTCTTGCCTGTTCATCACATTGTGTCAAGTAAGAGACAGGTAGAGGGGGAGGAGAAGATTTGGTAGAGTTCAAACGCCAGCCATCACTTAGATTGGCAGATGCCCTAACAGATAAGTGTCATATATAAAGCTGAAAATTCAACCAGGACCATTATATACTTGTGAAACATAAATTGAATGTAGAGGTTCAAATTTAATATCAAATATAAATAGTGATTAAAATATAATTTAATATTCATTCTCAGCAGCAGATGGCATTAAAATTGATGAAATGCTAAACAAACAACTGAAATAATATTTAATATTAAATTAAAATAGTCATTAAATATGAAATTTAATATTTACTTTGAATATTTGTCTGCCATGTCTCCTAGAAATATTAATAAGATTGAAAAGTGATTAGATGAAAAAAAATTCAACTACAAAACATCACATGAGATTGAAAGAAGTGCACAAAATGATTGTTGTTTGAGGGTCTCTTCAGCCTAATGTAGTCTTGTGTGTTAAGGCTAATCTTTCAGTCTAACTAGAAGAGTCCTGTCTAAAATCAAAATGAAGTTTATTGCATTACAGCAACTATTTACAGGTTATTGTAATCAATGGTCCCATTGGCCCATATCCCTCTAAACCCTTTTTATTCATTTACCCATTCAGATGCCTTTTAAATGTTCTAACTGTACCAGCCTCCACCACTTCCTCTGGCAGCTCGTTCCATATATGCATCACTGTCTACATGAAAAAGGTGCCCCAGAGGTCCCTTTTAAATCTTTCCCCTCTCACCTTAAACCTATGCCTTCTAGTTTTGGACTCACTCATCCCAGAGAAAAGACCTTGTCTATTTACTCTATCCATGCCCCTCATGGTTTTATAAACATCAATAAGGTCACCCCTCAGCCTTCAACCCTCCAGGGAAAACAGCCCCAATCTATTCAGTCTCTCCCTACTGCTCAAACCCTCCAACCCTGGCAACATCCTTGTAAATCTTTTCTGAATAAAAACCGAAAGAACTGCAGATGCTATAAATCAGGAACAAGAAAAAAGTTGCTGGAAAAGCTCGGCAGGTCTGGCAGCATCTGTGGTGGAAAAAAGAAGAGTTAACATTTCAGGTCTGGTAATCCTTCCTCAGACCCTTCCTCCAGTTCTGAGGAAGGGTCAGCAGACCCGAAATGTTAACTGTTCTTTCCTTCACAGATGCTTCACATAAGGATGATATCAGGGCGGTAGTGAGAGATAATATAGGTTCTATAGAACAAAAGGTTGAATCCATTTGGGTGGAAATTAAGAGAAGAAGTCACTGATAGGTGTGGTCTATAGGCCACCAAATAATGACATCATGGTGCAGCAGGCAAAAAAACATAGAAATAGCTACCATCCCCTGAGAAAAAGAACAGGAAATGACATCACCAATGCAGAAAATGACATCACCAACCCAAGGAAACCTAACCAGATAAATAGAAAGTGGGACATAACACCAGCGCTTCAGCGGAGGCTCACTGATGATGTTACCTAGAATGGTGACGAAACGTCTGAAAACTAACCTTGCAGCTCAGCGAGCAAACTCACATCCATAGAAATAGCTAATGCATGTAAAAATGGTAAAGCAATTATCATGGGGGGATTTTAATCTAAATATCGATTAGTCAAACCAGGTCGGTCATGGCAGCCGGGGGGGGGGGGGGGGGGGGGGGGGGGGGGGGGGGAGTTCATAGAATGCAACCGCGATAATTTCCTTGAACAATATGTAATGGAGCCTACGAGGGAGCAAGCTATCCTAGATCTAGTCCTGTGTAATGAGACAGGAATAACTAATGATCTCACCGTTAGGGATCCTCTCGGAAGGAGCAATCACAGTATAGTCGAATTTAAAATACAGATGGAGTGTGAGAAGGTTTAAATCCAGTACCAATGCCCTGTGCTTAAACAAAGGAGGTGATGAAGGAATGAGGACGGAGTTAGCTAAGGTAGAATGGGAGCAAAAGCTTTATGGTGGATCAACTGAGGATCAGTGGAGGACTTTCAAAACGATTTTTCACAGTGCTCAGCAGAAGTATGTTCCAGTGATGAGGAAGAACTGTCGGAAAAGAGAGCGCCAGCCATGGATGTCTAAGGAAATAAAGGTAAGCATCAGATTGGAAAAAAAACACATACAAAAAAAGCAATGAGTCATGGGAAACTAGTAGACTGGGAAATCTTGAAAGGCCAACAGAAGGCCACAAAAAAAAGTCAAAGAAAAATAAGATAGATTATGAGAGTAAACTAGCTTAGAATATAACAAACAGGCAGCAAAAGTTTCTCTAAATCATAAAAGAGTGGCAAAGGTAAACATTGGTCCTTTAGAGGATGAGAAGGCCAATTTAACAACTGGGAACGAGGAAGTAGCAGAGGCATTAAACAGTTATTGTGAATCAGTCTTCACAGTGGAAAACACAAATTACATGCTGAAAACTGATGCAAGGAGGTTATAGCAGGTGAGGACCTAAAAACTATCATTATCACTAAGGAGGCAGTGCTGGGCAAGCTTATGGTGCTAAAGGTAGATAAGTCTCCTGGCCCCGATGAAATGCATCCCAGGGACTAAAGGAAGTGATGGGAGAAATAGCAAATCACTAGTAATTATTTACCAAAATTCATTGGACTCTGGTGTGGTTCCCGCAGATTGGGAAACAGCCAATGTGACACAACTGTTTAAAAAAGGAAGTAGACAAAAAGCAGGTAACTATAGGCCAGTTAGCTTAACTTCTGTGGTGGGGAAAATGCTTGAATCTATCATTAAGGAAGAAATAGCAAGACATCTGGATATGAATTGTCCTCTAGGGAACATCCAGCATGGGTTCATAAATGGTATGTCACATTTAATTAATTTGGTGGAATTCTTTGAGGACATTACTTGCATGGTAGACAATGGGGAACCTGTGGATGTGGTGTATCTGGATTTCAAGGAGGCATTTGACAAGGTGCCACACCAATGGCTGCTACATAAGATAAAACTGCACAGTATTACATGTAATGTATTAGCATGGATAGAGGATTGGTTGACTAGTAGAAACCAAACATTAGGGGTAAATGGGTGTTTTTCTGGTTGGCAGTCAGTGCCTCAGGGATCAGTGTTGGGGCTGCAGTTGTTTACCATTTACTCTCATAATCTATCTTACCATTTACATAGATGATTTGGAATTGGGGACTAAGTGTTATATGTCAAAATTTGCAGATGACACGAGGATGAGTGGTACAG
Source organism: Stegostoma tigrinum (assembly GCF_030684315.1). Taxonomy (NCBI): domain Eukaryota; kingdom Metazoa; phylum Chordata; class Chondrichthyes; order Orectolobiformes; family Stegostomatidae; genus Stegostoma; species Stegostoma tigrinum. Next base: position 31,159,099 of record NC_081365.1, on the reverse strand, counting down.
CAAAATGTGCATAAGACACAAAGTCTGCAGAGGGATATAGGTAGTCTAAGTGAGTGGACAACGGTCTGGCAGATGGAGTACAATGTTGATAAGTCTGAGGTCATCCATTTTGGTAGGAAAAACAGCAAAATGGACGATGTTTGAAATGGTAAAAAATTGCAGCACGCTGCTGTGCAGACGGACTTAGGTGTCCTTGTGCATGAATTGCTAAAAGTGGGATTGCAGGTGCAGCAGGTAATTAAAAAAGGCAAATGGAATTTTGTCTGTCATTGCTAGAGGGATGGAGTTTAAAAACAGGGAGGCTATGCTGCAGCTGTATAGGGTCCTGGTGAGGCCAGACCTGGAGTACTGTGTGCAGTTTTGGTCTCCTTACTTGAGAAGAGATATACTAGCACTGGAGTGGGTGCAGAGGAGATTCACTTGGTTGATTCCAGAGTTGAGAGGGTTGGATTATGAGGAGAGACTGAGTAGACTGGGATTACACTCATTGGAATTCAGAAGAATGAGGGGAGATCTTAGAAATATGTAAGATTATGAAGGGAATAGATAAGGTGGAGGCAGGAAGGTTGTTTCCACTAGCAGGTGAAACTAGGACTAGGGGACAGCCGTAAAATAAAGGGAAGCAGATGTAGGACTGTAGGTCAGGAGGAACTTCTTCAGCCAGAGGGTTGTGAATCTGTGGAATTCCCTGCTTAGTGAAGTGGTTGAAGCTACCTCGCTGAATGTTTTTAAGGCAAGGCTGGATAAATTTTTGAACTGTAAAGTAATTAAGGGTTATGGTGTGCAGGCAGGTAAGTGGAACTGAGTGTCAAAAAGCTCAGCCATGATCTTATTACTTGGCAGGGCAGACTCGAGGGGCCGGATGGCCTACTTCTGCTCCTAGTTCTTATGTTCTCATGCTGCCAGACCTGCTGAGCTTTTCCAGCAACTTTGTTTCTGTTCCAAATCTTTTCGGAACCCTTTCAAGTTTCACAACGTCCTATTCATTCATTTAATATCTGTGGGACTGTGATGTGCATCAAACTTAATACAGTACAATGTTATGTCTTTACAAGTTCACAAATCACAGGATAACATGAAGTGTTTAGAATCGGGAAAGGTTGAAATGGATAAACAGAAGCAGACTATTTGCCGAGCTGAGTGGTCACGATACCAGATCAACCCTAATGTTTAGAACAGACAGCAGGACAAGCTTCTTTAAACATAGTTGGGAAGTTATGGAATTCACTTTTGGGGTTCCATAATTAAGGTCAAAAAACTGCTCCAGATCTGGCCATATAGGTGAAAGGAAAAACATTGAAGGGTTCAGAATTTCAACAGGTATTTATGGTCAAGATTACTGTGTTGACTATACATGAGGATATGGACTGGTTGGGTTGAATGTAATATTTGTGTGTTATGATTTCAACGTATTTTTTAGCACTCTGCTGAAGACAGAAACTGGATTTCAGCCAGCAGGACACAACCTGGCAAGCAAACCAATCATCTTACATAAAGCATTTTGAGAGCAGTGCCATTTCTTGAAGTGCTCACATAAAACATGTCACATTGTAGACAGCAAAAATTGTACAAGTTTAATTTATAATTTTGTGCAAAATGATGCAACAGTGGACATGTTAAACAGAATGACACCATACATATATGAACAATTACAGTGTTGCACGGTATGAAAATTGTTTATCAAATATGGTACAATGAAATGTTACAATACATTGGCCCTCTTGTAACACAGTAGTGTTCCTGGCCCCAGTCCAGAATGCCCAGTTTAAGTCCCACCTGCTCGAGAGGTTTGTAATAGCATCTCTGAGCAGATTGATTAGAAAAATATAACAGCGATTAAACATGTGCTTTTAAAATGTCACGCAGGTGGATTAACATTTTATGTGTTCCTTTGCAGTCAGAAAATTAGTTACAGGTGCTATTTTCACAATAGGAATCTAATGCTAAATCTATTTCAAGGAAACATCAATGGATCATTAGTTTTAAATTCATTGTAACATTACAGTGCTGGTGCCTGAGGACAGGACAGTCGGCAGAAGGTAAATGTGATTGCAGGTGAAATATAACCAGATCCTCTGGCACAAACCTTAATCATCCAAAAATAATTCTCCTTGTCCTAATAAGATTATTTCATGATCCAGATTTGTGCCAGAATTGAGAGACAGGATACAAGCATAAAATAAAATTGTGATAAATCTTGTGAACTGGCATAAATAAGAATATATTGCGACACTCAAGCCTAACATTCTAGAGCACTGACTGTATACAGAGATTACTAGCTGGCTGATACTTTAAAGTTGGAATGAGGTTTAGAAACGGTAGACAAAAAAAAACTATTCCCATTAGCTGATGCTACAAGGACGAAGGGACACACATTTAATGTTCTCAACAAGTCTTGCAAGGAGTATAAGACTTTTGCATGGAGCAAGTGGCAATGACCTGGAATTTGCTGCCTACGAAGGTGGTAGAAGTGGTGACAATCAATAGTTAAAGAAGAAAACCAGATGGGCATTTGAAGGGAAAAAGGCTAGCAGGCTAAGTATCAAGGAAGGGCAGGTCTGGATGTTAAATTTTTCTAATTTTGTGGTATCCAGAAAAAAATAAGAACAGGAAAATAGAAGGGAAGGCCTTGGTGATTAAGAACATAATTGCAGTAGTGCAGAATACGTATTTCAAAGGAGTCACGAATTGAACCAATTTGAATAGTGCCAAGGAATAAGAAGAGCAAAACTGCATTGTTTGCCACAATCCACAGATTACCAATCAGTGGAAAGATGGGGGATCAAATCCACACCAAAATTGTGGACAGGTGTAAACATCATAGAGTAGTTATAATGCAGAACCTTGACTACCTGTATATAGATTAGAATAGCGGTCACATAAGGGGCAGCAAGGTACAGATCTTCGTAAATTGTGTTCAGGAGAGGCTTGGACATCAATATATGTCCAGTCCAACAAGAAATAAGGGATTGTTAGTCTTGGTTCTGGGGAAAGGAGATGCCAAGTAAATCAAGTGATACCGGGGAAATATTTATAAATACATGCATTATAAACATTCGTAAAATATGTTTAGAATGATGGTATAAAATGGCACTGGCCAATCCAGAGTAAGAATAATCAAATAGAGAAGAGCGGGCTTCAAAGGGGCATGGTTTGGGCCGGCCAGATGAAATGCAACCAAAGGTTGCTGGGAAAAACAGTAACTCAGCACTGGGCTACCTTCAATGATGGTTCAGGTACAGTCACAGTATATTCCCTCAAAAAAAAAAAGGGAAAAATTAGTGCAGACAAATCCTGAGCTCACTGGAGACAACGAGAGAAAAATTAAGTTAAAGGTTGCAAAAAAAATGCGTATGACAGTTGTCAGGTATTAAACAGAATTCTGTTCATCTTGGTTTTCACTAAGTTGAGAAGAGCGATGAAAAAGAAAATAGGAGAAGCCAAGAACGATTAAAGCTAACATAAAAGGGAAACCCCAAAGACTTATGCATGCACATCAATAATAAAAGGAGTAAATGGAGAAGTGGGGCTGATTAGGGACACAAAGCTGATTTACATATGGAGGCGAGAAGTTTGTCTGACGACATGTTAAATGAGATGCTGCTTGGCCTGCTGTCTTCATCCAGCTCCACACTTTGTTAACTTACAAGATAGATGTTGCCAAAGGCATAGTGACAGAGGAGGAAATTCAGCTACTTGCAGCGTCTAAAATTGACGAAGGAGATGGTGTTGGATAGGTTGTCAGCACTTAGAAGTTTGAATTAGCAGTGGGACTAGAGGAATTGCACCGAAGAATACTGAAGTAAGAGAGGCACTGACAGGAAACTTTCAATCTTGCCTGAGTTTAGGGTGGTTCCAGAGGACTGTAAAATTTGCAAACATTTCACCCATTCAAAAAAAGTTGTAAACATGGGTATGTAGTTGCTAGGCCAGTCAGTTTAATTTTGGTGGGGAATCATGTAGAAACAATTATTCAGAATAGATTAATTATCACAGAAAAATGTGGGTTGATTTGAAAGAGGCAGCACAGATTTCTTAAGAGAAACTGACAGGTGACTAACTTGCTGAGTTTTATGAAAGGGGTAAGAGAGGTTGATGTAGTCAAGGTTGCAGAGGTGGTTTATGTGGACTTTGAAAGACATTCAACATAGATCCACACAACAGACTTGACAGAAAAATTGTACGTCATGAATGAAAGGGACATTAGCAAAGTGGATACAAAATTGTCTGAGTTATCACAAACAGAGAGGAACAGTTCATGGGATGAAGCAAAGTTTGCAGTTGATATTGGGAGGCCTGATTTTCCTAAACTGTATTAGGTATGTAAACCTTAGTGTTCAAGGGACAACTGCAGAGTTTGTAGATAACAACACTTGGTGGAACTGTAAACCAAGGAGGACAGTATACTACTTCAGGAAGAGGTTGTGGAGTACGGAGATTGGTAGCAGGTGTTCAATGCTGAGAAGTGTGAGGCGATACACTTTGGTAGAAAGTATGTGGAAACGCTATACAAAAGGATTTCCAGAAGCAGAGACACCCAAGTATATTTATGCATAAATCACAAAAGGCAGCAGGACATAGAGAGCTGTTAATAAAGCAGACAGTATTCTAGCTTCATTCATAGGGCAATGGAGGGATATTATGTTGAGTGTGTACAGGATACCAGCTAGACCTCAGCTGTTTTGTTTTTGTAAACAGTTCTGAACACCACAGTAAAAGATGACATGGATGCAGCGGAGAGAATGCACAGAATTTTATGTTAACAAGACACTTCAGTTGTGTGAGTAGATTGGAAAAATTGAAGCCATTATGCCTAGAGGAGAAGGCTGAGGGGACATTTGATACAAGTTTTTGATATCATGATAGGCCAGTAAATTGAGATATTGTTCTTAATCTTTTTACAAATGGAAACATGAGGGCATAGCCTTACAGTGATTTGTTAGGGTATGGAAATGCACTGCCTACAAATGTACTAAAATTTGGTTCAATGAGGCATTCAAAAGGGGTATTGGACAATTATTTAAACAGAAATAACATGGGAAAAGACAGGAGACTGGCACCAAGTCAAAACACAACAACAGCTGGTGCAGACATAAGGAACCAAATAGCACTCAAACAATTCTGAGACAGAATTTGGCGGGAAAACAACTGAACTGCTCTATGTGGTCTCAATGGATCAAATGGCCTCCTACGCCACAATGACTACAATATTCTCACTCAACTTCCAAGGAATTGCTGAACCAGAAAATAACTTCCATATAGTTGATCAAAGGAATAAATTTATTCTTCCTTGATATGTTCATCCATCTGGTTGTCTGGGTTTTCTTTTCGTCTCACAAATGGCCATGAGGTAAAATCGACATGTTTTCAGTGTGCTCCAAAACTAAGAGCAGACAGCTGTTTTTTGAGTCTGGTATGTACAATTAATAACCAACTTACTACAAGTCCATCAGTATCAATAAAAGGGAAAGGCAGAATTATGCTTTGGGTGGACACCTGAATTCTGATGTAAGGATCACAGGAGGTCAGTTGCTGACAGATCTGTCACATATTTTCAGCATTTTTATTATTAATTCAGATTTCTAGGATTTTATTTGTCTCATAGGTAGAGGGAGGGTAAGTACTGGTAAATCCTACATTCAATCTCATAGAACCAAACTGGAAATTTAACACACTAGTTGGCCTTCTCTCTGGAGGAATCAAGACAATATCAAATAGTTAGGTAAAAATTCATTATAATTATGAAGATTGCAATAAGATAGTTCTGCAGAACTCTCTCTCAAGAGTGTTAATTAATAATGTCAAACTTAAGATAATACTCCAGGTGAAACAATTATTTACTTGTATGTCACCCAATTTAATACACCGTAGTCAGTGCTCATTGCCAAGTCTCCTTTCCATTAGGAAGTTTTGTTGGGCTGAATGGCCTACACCTATTCCTCAACATCAGTGAATGTTTCTTTTGTGTGCTCTGACGTTTAAACAAAACTCAAGGCACTGTTTGTATTCGTAAAGGTGAAAATGTTGGGAATGACAAATTACACTATTGATCTCATCTGTCCTGAAAATTTGATCTGGAACACGGGTTTCTGATTGGGCACTGTTTTTCAGCCAAGATACACTGGTCTTGCAAGACGTGCAATGTGGGTTCTGCAGAATAGCCAGGCTAAATGAGGAGTATCAAAGATCAATGCATCTCAGATTGAGGTCTGAGATTCTCCAGGGAGTCTGCAAAATAACTGAGTCAAAAGTCAGACTAAGTGCAAGTGTGCCATCCAACGTGGGTTGGCTCTTCAGCTCAGAGGCAAGTTCCCAAGGTTGGTAGTGAGTTAAATTTTTTTTTGAAGAATATTTAAGTATTGCATACTGTGCATTGAGAAACTGGCATACCCATCTCAAAAAATTTAACAAGTACGTACCAATTTTCATAAAAACATAGTTTATACTTGCATTATATAGTCTTTTTGCAGGCATTATCGCATATTATAATTTAAATGTCAAGGAGGGGATGTGTAATTACAAATCACTTTGAAAAACGATCTTCCAATCAAAATAATTTTGAGAACTAGTGTTTGAGAACCATTTGACTTATTTGCCAAATCATCATCATCTGCCTCATTGTCTTGTCATTTCCTTTTTCCTGCTTTCAACCCCATCACTGATCTTTGCTTGCACATGTACCTGCTTAAAATCTGTTGTATTTTTTAAAATACTTTCTTCCAGCTGAGTAAAGGCTATTCTCCTGAAATAACAACTGTTTCCCAGTCCACAGAAGCTGCTGAACATGCTGACTATTTCTAGTGTTTTAATCTTGATTTATGCAATCCAATATCCACAGTATTTTGCTTTTGGAATAAAGATAACATTTTACATTAACATTTTAGGAATAGACGCTTGAACTTAAAAAAGGTCTATTCCACCAATCTTAATTTATTTTTCATTTTTCAGTTGATTACATACCAAATGTTCCATGCATCTCCTGCTTTTATTGTACATTGCAAGTGAAGAGCTGGATGATAGTCTCTAGTTCAGCATACTTATGTACTAAGCATGCGCATAATATTTAAACATTGTTTAGAACATACCAAAATAGTAAAAATTCCTACAGTATATTTTAAAAATAATATCCTTTGTGTGGAGCTTATCAGGACACAGGAAGCTAAGATATCAGGAAGACTGGAAATAATTAAATTCATGACATTTAACAACCCGGCAAATTATTTTACTTTTTCACTTCAAAGTCAGACGTGACTCTTCTTAAACTAATTAATGAATGATATTTTCTGGTTTTGGCAGACAAAGGCAGTATTGTACCAATATCACTGAGCTATACAGGTTTTCCTTGCTGCACGGGTACAAGTAGAGAGTTCGGTACAACTCCAAGTTTTGTAACTTAATCTACACTTCAGGCAGAATAGATTCAAGTTAAGTTCCGGCTTTAAACAACTGCCACATCAGATTCTTTTAAATCCAATAACCATATGCATTCTATTCTGACATTAACCTGCCTCCTGTTGCCACAGTTATCAATGGGCTCACAGGTAAGATAACAGTGTGGAGCTTGAGGAACACAGCACGCAAGGCAGCGTCAGAGAAGCAGGAATGCCTACGTTTCGGAGCGGAACCCCTTCCAAAGAAGGGTCTCGACCCGAAGCATCAGCTTTCCAGCTCCTCTGATGCTGCCTGGCATGCTGTGTTATCTCAGACTGCAGCATCGGCATTCTTACTATCTCCTGCAGGTAAGATGATTTCTTTAAAAAGAATCAATACTGGTCGTGGTCAAACGCAGGAGAAATTCGGCTAATGTTCAAGGTCAGTTAATATTGTAAGCTGGGCCATTGACAGTGATGCAATTCACTGAACTCAGGGCCCTTGGCTAACTTCAAATCACTTAATATTTCAAAAGGATATGAATTCAACAAATTAGCATGCAAATCTGACATATTTGTGGAACAGTAACTACAGCATGTAGGAAGAGGTCATATTTCGGATATGAAGTCAGACATTTCCTTTCTTTCAGTGTTAAATGGGGATTGTTTTGACAAGGAATTGCTTTTCAAAATCTGTTTACTATTGTGCTATTACACCTTCGGCTCAGTTTGCAAGGAAATAATGCAAAATGCAACTGAATCAATTGGCTGCTGAAGAATTGAAAGTGCTGAATACAACGGATTGAGGGAGAAATTAACCCTGTGATAGACAATATAAAAGGCCACTGTTGTCACAAAGCAAAGATCCAGTGGCAAAAAATGTGTAAAATCAATTCTTACTCTGGCAGTAAAGTTATAACAAGGTTTCAGCACTGAAAGTTAATGCTGTGTCTATAATCCAAAGTCAAAGTTACAGCCAGTGAAATATCTACATGCAAGAACTTCTATACAGCTGGTTCAAAAGTTTTAAAATGACTAAAGCCCAAAAATGCTGTTAGGATTTGTGATCAATGCCGTGGTGCAGAGCAAGCTAGATTTGAAAATTTTCCATTGCCTACATGAGAGATGTAAATTATCTGTGGATTTGCAAGTATTAGATCTGTATGCAAAATATATGTGCTATTTATTCCAATCAAATTGTGCGAAAATGGACAACACAGAATGAGGATTCCGTATAGAAGCTGAAATCTGCAGCTGAGAGATGCAATAGTTTGACAACAATCCCTAGCAGCACAATGTGCTGTTTGCAAATCTTAGTCCTAGTTATCATAGAGAAATGTTGCCATTAAATGCCCTGACTGCATGCTCATTTAGGAACCCATAGTTTAATGCCTGAAAATTATGCGGCTCCTAAAAATCAAATACAGCCTCCCTTAGAGGCATAGTAGCTTCAAGAAAGGATGAGTTGGAACGCTAAAGCTGGAAGTGATTTTTCTGTTGCAGAAGCAACATTTGGCCCATAGACAGTGATTGAATCATACATTATTTATCAGAAATAAATCAGCACATTTTTTGATTATTAATATTTAATTGCCACGCAGATATTATATAATTAACAGCTATAGGTTGATCATCATTCACCTTCTTTGTAGAATTGCATGCAGGATTTATTCAGTACATTAGTGGGAATATTTAAAGACTGTTTCCCAAAATGAAATTGTAACATAAATGAGTATAAAATATGTGTAATAATAAAAGCACATTTATTCTCTTCAGTTCCTCTCATCATTTTCTTTGTCATAACAGAAACAATTCTTAGCAATATTTGGTACATACTTAATCACTGTACCACTCTGGACTCTGACAGATCTGAAAGAAGGCACAAACACAGCAATAAGCATGCCACTTGAAAAAGGCTTCCTGTCACAACAGCAACTCTGTTCACTCAGGAATTGTCCAAAAAATTATACAGCTTTACATGAACTATTTAATTCTCAAGTACATATTCTCTGTACTGAATTGTTCAGATTGTAGATTTCTGATGGGAACAATGAATTCTTGTTTAAAAAAAACCAAATTGAGGAGGTCACTGCAGTTTTAAGACTGGAATGAATTGAGTAAACAGTTTTTTAAACAGAATAGAACAGTACACATACACAAAGACAAACCATAACAAAGGATTTTGAAATGAAATTTTCTATTTACCCATTTTTGTCTGTACTGCAGACAACCACAAGTATTCTTAACAGCTGTAAATGCTTACAGACTATTTTCAATTTTCAAATAGTAACTAGAAACAGCTTTATGAATCTTAGGAAAAAGAATCAAATATATTCAATTTGAATTCTACATTTCTAGTGTAAATTGGACAGAAAACAACTGTGCTATCTCATCCTTAGCAAAAATTAAAAAGTTAAGATCATCCATTTCATATAACAAATGTCTTTCAATTTCAAACATAAGTAAACAGGATCAAACTTTTTCATGCCAAAATGTAATCATACAATAAATTATAGAAATCCATTTATTTAGAACCACAGAAGGGAAACATAAATGTTACAGAAACAGAAAAAGGGCACTGTCCTTAAAAACAAACATTTAGCATACTTCTTAAACTCTAGGAAGAAACAGAATGTTTCCTCATTTTTTTTAAAAAGCAATGATAAGGAGAGACATAATTAGCAAATTTTATTGAAGTAAAACGCGTAGTGTGAACATGGTTATACTTCAAAGCAATTTACAGTGAATGATGTATTTGTGATACTTCTGAAATGCAACAAGATACTGTGATATGTTAGGCTGCACTGTTAATGGATAGGAATACTGATGGAGCTGATACTGCCTTAACATTTTTGTGTACTAAAGATATTTTTCCTGTTGAATTATTTCTGATATGTCTGCATACAAGATGAAACTGCTGAAGATGGCTGAAGTTTCATTAAAATTAATGGTGTCTTTTTTCTGAAGCTGGTTTCTGCCATTTGCCTCCCCAGTGATTTTCTGGCAGCACTTTGGTCAGAAGTACCCAATCTGAAAGGGCATCAGCGTAATCAATTAAGGCAGCAATGATGGAACGCTATCAAATTTTCTGTCATTACTGCCGTAGCAACATTGGAGCCTAGTAACTAGGGTGTTACTGGCAACTGCAGAAGGATTTATGAACTTTATTCCCTACTGCCCTCCAGATGAGTACAAACAATTGTACTGCAATCAATACACTCTTGTTACACCAGAATTTTCTGGATTTTCCAGGAAGTCAGGCTTTTTCATCAAGTGGTGGGGCAGGCAGGCACTTCAAATTGCAATTGGTACCTGATTCCTGCAGCAGTGAACAGCATCTAATTCCTCATATTGAGAGCTGTTTATTGGTAAACAACTGTTCAAATTTAAAAAAAAATCAGTGAATCAATTCACTGCTCTAATACAGACATAAGCACCAGAGCAGATCTTTTTAGTTTACATGGAGATGATGAATAGGTCACTTCTAGTTATCACAACCTCACTGAATTACTTACAGTTCTGATTGGTGTTTTATTCAGAGCATAATGTAAAGTGAACAGATGGTGATTCTCTCTCACTTCAATCATACCTGTTGTGTAAACCACTAAACAGAGGTCAGGCACGTTTGAATATCCACTTTCACTGACAGCAGAAAGCAAACTAGTCAGGGAAATCATTGCCAGGCACATATCCCAGTCAACAGTGAAATTATTAAAGTTATAGAGATCATATCTAGCCCACTCAATTCCCTGCTCTCCATCAATCGAGAAACTCAGATACCATAAAGCCAGGATAGAGGTAAATAGATAGATTACAAATTGCATCGTTCAGAGAATGAACAGAATCATTTGTATCACACAGCTTCGACTTAGAGTCTCTCTTTGTTGGTTATTTTAGGCTTTGTTCTGGGAACAATAAACTCTGTTGCTGTGCAGTAATTCTTCTCTTCCTGTCAAAGCAGCAATGCCAAATAATTTTGTGCACTCTATGTTGTAAAGATTGCATATTTTTAATTTGCACTGAAATGGGAAAAGAACTGTTCCACAAACGAAGGATTGTCGAGATATTGCTGCACATTTTGAAAAGCAAGTAACCTAACATTGTTTACACAGCAGCTTGTTCAAGCAGAACTGAAGTACATTTTGCAGATAAGCTGGGTCTATGGGCTATGTACAAACCAAAATGCAACAAGCATCAAGTAGCTGATTGATAACTGGTCACTCACCCCCAGACCAATGACAAAGACCTTCAGCCTGCCAACAGCTATGTGATTGACTCCAAGGTAGCTGAAAAGTTTGGGGATGTGAACAAGGTATTAGAGAAACCACCAGATCTTCACAAGGTCACGAGCTGGCTCGGTTCCCTGCAGAATGAACCACTTTAAGCCAGAAGGAAACTGGTTTATTTTTCCCACAGCTGTTGTTGTAAGCTGTGACTTCTAATTACCTTTAGAAGTGCTAACCAATTACCTTTGCAAACTGTTGAAAGCATCTGGAGAAGGAAGAGTGAAAAGCAATGTTCTGATGAGCACAATAATAATCTCAGTAAATTCTGATTTTTCAGTTTTCTGCTCATAACAACATTTTCACCTTCCATCCCCCACCCCCGTTTGTGTCTGAGAGGGAGGGGGGAAGACAGCGAGAGCGCGGGAGAGAGACTTTATGTGGGGTTAGAATTCTAACAGGCTGGCCTTAATATGTGGAGGACTGGAGTAAAGAGGATGCAGACGTTATACAAAACCCTGGTTAGACCTCACTTGGAGTACTGTGAGCAGATCAGAACGCCACATCTTATGAAGGATATAGTAACTCAATTCCAAAATAGAAAATAAAATGTATATAATTGGTATCGAGATGGCAGCAGACTAGCAGCGCTGTGTTTGGGGTCTTGCCCAGGACTTAGCTGCTCCCATCTGCATTTTCTTTCCCTTTTTACTTCTGCTCCTTTTCCATTGTTTTCTCCTGTTTTTTTCTCCCCACTTTGGCAGATTAACCAGTGGTATCGGTGTGGCAGCAAGAGCAGGCCATGCACAGGGTGGCAGCAGCTACGGAGGCTGTGGCACCCCCAGTGATCGGAGGCGGCAGTACACTCTTCAGGATGGCAGCGGCCGGAGTGGGACTCTTGGCAAGGTGACAGGCTGGCCTGGCAGCAGAGTCAGGCCTCCTGATTGTGGGGATACTGAGTGGGGATTCTGGTTAACGGTAAGGTGGCAGTGGAGTCGGGTTCTACTGTTTGCGAGTTGAGAGGGAGCTCAGTATGGCCTAACTCGGTTGGCCTAACAGCCATGGGATGGTGCCTAATGAGTGGCAACTCCCACGTAGGTGGGTCCAGTGCAGACAGCAGTGTGGCAGTGGAGATGGGAAGGTGGCACAGGCGTCAGTGGTGAGTTTGCTCAGGACATACGGTGGAGGCAGCAGAAATAAGATGCTCCCTTTCAGTTATATCTTTTTATTCTTAAACTGTTCAAAATGTTGTGGCTACAGTTGAGCGCTTTTCATTGTATTTTACTGTATTATTCACTGTAAAGTGCAGGTGACAATAAATCATTCGAATTCATACTAGCCTAGGATGGAGCATAACATAGGTTTACAAAAAAATGATACCTGGGCTTCAGGGGTTAAAATTATGAAGGGAGATTATACAAATTTACCCTGTTTCCTTTAGAACTTACAAGGTTAAGGTGTGATCTAACTGAAGCCTTCAGGATATTGTCAGGAAAAGATAGGGTAGACAAACAAACTATTTCACGTGATTGGGGATTCTAGAACGAAGGGACATAGTCTGGGAATTAGGGCTGGACTGTTGAGGATAGATGTGTATAAGTGCTTCTACACAAAGGGTGGCAGATGTTTGGAACTCTGTTCTACAAATGGCAGTTGATGCTTGATCAGGTGTTAATTTTAAATCCAAGATTTACTAATCTGTGTTCAGCAAAGGTCTTAAGGGGTTTGGGCCAAAGGCAGGCATGTGGAGTTAGGACACAGATCAGCCTTAATCTCATTGAATGGTGGAACAAGCTTGAGGGGCTGAATGGCCTACTCCCGTTCCTATGTAAAGAGAAGTTAGTCAGACTTGAGACCATGCAGGCCATTACAGCTGAATAATTTCTATCTCCACATTTACACTTCCTAACTTGGGAGAATGGATGGGAAATTTGTCATTTCTATCCTTCATTCAAAATCACCAAGATGAAGATCAAATGTAAAAATCCATCTCAACAAAATAAAGATTAAATGATAAAAGTCTCAATGACAACTTACATTCACACATAACACTTTTAACATAAGACAAATTACAGAGTTCATCATAGACAGTTATAAAGAAAACAAATCCCACTCAGCAAGGAGATTTGGGGGAACTAAAGGGCTAGGGTCTCAGGAGATACACTATATAGAGAAACAGACAAAAATTATGACCGAACAACTATGAAATGACCTCAATTTCAAGTCTGGTTCTTGCATCCTAGTTCAGATGGGTACGAGATTTAAAAAAAAGCCTCAACTTTTACTCTCCTTTTAAAAAAAATTAAGCTCTGTACTTTGTCTTCACAAAGGAGAGGAATGATGCAAACATTCTAGTTAAAGTGGAGGAGTGTGAAATAGTAGATAAAATAAGCATCATGAGCAGGGAAGTAGAGAAGAGACTGACCTCGATGAAGATGAATAACTCACTGAAACCTGATTCATTATATTCTGGGCTGATAAAGGAAGCCTGGTAAGAAATAGCAGAGGATCATTTTTCAATCCCCACTAGACTGTAGCAAAAGTCTGCGGAAGTTGACACAGCGTGGAGCTAGAGGAACACAGCAGGCCAGGCAGCGTCAGAGAAGCAGGAAAGTCGATGTTTTGGGTCAGGACCCTTCTTCTCCTCTGACGCTGCCTGGCCTGTTATGTTCCTCCAGCTCCACACTGAGTTATTTTGGACTCCTGCATCTGCAGTTCTTGCTATCTGTGTGCAAATTTTAACCATTTGGGATATGAGGGATAGGCCAACTATTTATAGGCCAATTAGTTTGCTCTGAATGGTGGGCAAATTACTCGTATCAGTGCTGAGAGATGCAATTCACTGTCGCTTAGAAAGACATGATTAATCAGGAATTGACAGCATGGTTGTGCTTTATCAACTTAATTGAATGTTTTGAGGAACTAACAAGGAAAACTGATGAGGGTATGGCAGTGATACTGGTCTACAAGGATTTTAGTAAGGGATCAGACAAGGTCACATAGCAGATTGCTTAGAAATATTACAGTCCACGGGATACAAGAACATGTGGCAAGTTAGATCCGAAACTGGCTCAATGATAGGGAACAAAGGGTAATGGTTGGTGTAATGTTTTTTTGAATGGAAAGTTGTTTCCACAAAGTTCATGTTAATTATCTTGCTGTCAGTGGCATTTGTTAATGATTTAAACTTAAATTTGGGAGACATAACTGGGAAAGTTTTTGATTTGATTTATTATCGTCACATGTACCCAGGTGCAGTGAAAAGTTTTGTTTTGCATGCAGTATAGGCAGATCATAACATACAAAGATCATAGGGTGATTGAACACAGCGAGGAATACAAAGTTATGGCTGCAAAGAAAGTGCACAAACAGTGACAGCAATGTTAGATTTGAAATTTAAGAGGTCCATTCAGAATTCTAATAAGCATAGGGAAGAAGCAGTTCTTGAACCTGCCTGCATGTGTATTTAACCAGGGTGGGAACAGTCTTTGATGTTGGCTGCATTTCTGAGGCAGCAAGTATAAATGGGGTCAGTGGGTGGAAGGTTGGCTTGTGCTGGGCAGAGCAGTTGCCAGTACCAAACCAGGATGTACCATAGAGATCATTCTATCTGGATGCATCTGTAAAATTTGGACAGAGTCCTTATGGACATGCCAAATTTCCTTAGGTATCCTGAGCAAAAAAAGATGTTGTTGTGTCCTCTTGACCATTATGTTGACATAGGTAGTCCAGGACAGATTGTTGGCGATCATCACTCCTAGGAGCTTGATGCTTTCGACCATTGATGTAAATGGGGCATGCCCTCCTTGTTGCTTTCTGAAGTCAATGATCACCTCATTAGTTTTGTTGACATTGAGACAGAATACTATTTTACACCAAGCCACCAAGCACTCTCTTTCCAGTAATGTGCCTCGTCATTGTTGCAGGTGGATTTCAAACATTGGTGTTGTCATTGAATTTGTAGATGGAGTTCCGACAAAATTTAGCCTCAGTAATGGGTGTATAGGGAGTACAATAAGGGGCTGAGTACGCAGTCTACAGGGCACCAGTGCGGAGGATTGTTGTGGAGAAGGTGCTGTTGTCTATCCAAGATTGTGTTCTGTGCATCAGGATCCAGTTGCAGACTGCAGTTCAGAGGCCTAGGTCTCCGAGTACGGAGATTAGTTTGGTTTGGATTGGATTAATGCTGAAGGCCGAGCCGCAGTCAATGAGTAGAAACCTGACATAGGTTCCTTATTGTCTAGATGTTGGTAGGGCTAGGGAGATTGTGTCTGGTGTGAACCTGTTTAGCCAGTAGGCAAATTGCAAGGGATCAAGATAGGCCGGGAGGCTAGAGGTGATGTGAGCCACTACTAACCTCTTGAACTTCATAATTATGGAGCTCAGAACAACCGGGTGGTAGTCAGTCACTGAGGCACACCGCATGTGCTTTCTTTGGTAATGCAATGACTGTGTTCTTTTAGAAACAGACGGGGAATTCAGATTGTAACAAGGAGAGGTTAAAGATGTCAGCAAACGCTCCCAGTAGCTGTTCTGCACAGGATCTGAGTGCACAGCCAGGGACCCTATCTGGGCCAATCACTTACCGTGGGTTCACTGTCAGGGAGGCTGCAGCAGTGACTGAGTGAACATCTGCAGGAGGCTGTTGGGGCAGGTGACTCTGTTTCACTGGCCTTCTGTTCAAAGTGAAAGTGTAAAATACACTGAGTGCACGAGTGAGGAATGTATTTTTATATGCTATTCTGTCCTACTTCACTTTGTAGCCTGTTATGTTGTGTATGCCTTCCCACAGGTAACAGGTGTCCGTGCGGTTAGTTTGAGTCTGACTTGGTCCAGTATTGCCTTTGGCATCTGTAATGGCCTTACAGAGGTTGTATCTGGATTTCCTGTAAAGGTCAGGGTTGTCCAATTTGAACACCTGATCACATTTGCAGAGTAAACAGAAATCAACTGGATAGTGAAGAGGATGGCTGTTAATTAAATGCAGGCTGATTTCAATGCTTTGGCTGAGCAAGTCAAACAGTGACAAAAGGAACTGAATCTGGAGAAGTGAAAGGTTACTGACTCAAGAGGACAAACAAAGCAAGGGAAGACACAATAAACAGGAGGATATTAAGAGGGATAGCGAAAGTGAGAGATCTTGAAGTGCACGTTCACAGGTCTCTGAAGGCTGCAAGACAGGTAGACAAAATTGTAAAGAAGGCATATGTGATGCTTTGTCATCAATGAGATGATAACTACTGAAATAACTCCAGAAAGGCTGGTATCCTGTCACCAAGTCACCATTTATTCACATGTGCAGAGTACATGACACTGACCCAGCTAGCTCAGAGCTGGCTCCCAAAGTGAGCAAAGCCCCTAAGACATGTCCATCATGGGCCTCCTGCACTGCCACAATGATGCCACCCGAAGGTTGCAGGAACAGCAACTCATATTCCGCCTGGGGACCCTGCAGCCATATGGTATCAATGTGGACTTCACCAGTTTCAAAATCTCCCCTTCCCCCACTGCATCCCTAAACCAGCCCAGTTCGTCCCCTCCCGCCACTGCACCACACAACCAGCCCAGCTCTTCCCCTCCACCCACTGCATCCCAAAACCAGTCCAACCTGTCTCTGCCTCCCTAACCGGTTCTTCCTCTCACCCATCCCTTCCTCCCACCCCAAGCCGCACCCCCAGCTACCTACTAACCTCATCCCACCTCCTTGTCCTGTCCGTCTTCCCTGGACTGACCTATCCCCTCCCTACCTCCCCACCTACACTCTCTTCACCTATCTTCTTTACTCTCCATCTTCGGTCCGCCTCCCCCTCTCTCCCTATTTATTCCAGTTCCCTCCCCCCATCCCCCTCTCTGATGAAGGGTCTGGGCCCGAAACGTCAGCTTTTGTGCTCCTGAGATGCTGCTTGGCCTGCTGTGTTCATCCAGCCTCACATTTTATTATCCTGAAAGCCCCGAACACTCCTGTTTATATCTGTCAGCCAGGATTCCCTGATTGGCCCAGGTTAACAGCCCCAATCTGGGAACCCATTCTATGAGATCCACCTGACTAACCTTGTCCGAATCACGACAACTACAAAAGCAGGGAAATAATGCCAGAACTCTACTGCATTGGTTAGGCCACAGCTGCAGCGGTATACAGTGCTGGCCACCACATTACAGAAAAGACAGTTCTTCCAGAGATAGTACAAAAAAAAATTTGCAAAACTATTGCCAGGGTTTGAAAAGTGTAGCTATGAGCAAAGTTAAGATATGGTTTTTTTCTTTAAAACTTAGAAGGCTGTGAGGTGACATAATCACAGGGAGTGTACAAAATAATGGAGTATTGGGTACAGTGGACCGGAAGACCAATTTCCCCCAGCCGAGGTCAAGTAACAAGGGCACAACTTTGGAGCAAATGGAACCTGAACTTGGATCTCTTGCTTCGGGGGTAGGGGCACTATGCCACTGTGCCTCAAAAAGACCTCTGTCTCTGTATTTGCAATACGGTAAAATTAAAACCTTTAAAGATACTCAAAATTGACTGCAATGATTCCTAACCAGACTCTTTGAAAAACCAGTGACTCTGCCTAATTAATTCTTGATGCCCATATGTAGCTTAAACACAAAACTTAGAAATTTATTAACAATACAGTAACTTCCACAGAGCAAAATTAAACAAAATAATGTAATTGATGTCAATGCTTAAACCCAATAATCTTTGTTTTCATCTCCTTTCACACAAAAGATAGACAAACAAACAAACAAACAAACAGGGTGAAGGAATAAATAAAAGACAATAACAAACCTGGTTAAGATAATAAAATGTGAGGCTGGATGAACACAGCAGGCCAAGCAGTATCTCAGGAGCACAAAAGCTGACATTTTGGGCCTAGACCCTTCATCAGAGAGGGGGATGGGGAGAGGGAGCGGAAACAAATAGGGAGAGAGGGGGAGGCGGACCGAAGATGGAGAGTAAAGAAGATAGGTGGAGAGAGTATATGTGGGGAGGGAGGGAGGGGATAGGTTAGTCCAGGGAAGACGGACAGGTCAAGGAGGTGGGATGAGGTTAGTAGGTAGATGGGGGTGCGGCTTGGGGTGGGAGGAAGCGATGGGTGAGAGGAAGAACCGGTTAGGGAGGCAGAGACAGGTTGGACTGGTTTTGGGATGCAGTGGGTGGAGGGGAAGAGCTGGGCTGGTTGTGTGGTGCAGTGGCGGGAGGGGACGAACTGGGCTGGTTTAGGGATGCAGTAGGGGAAGGGGAGATTTTGAAACTGGTGAAGTCCACATTGATACCATTAGGCTGCAGGGTTCCCAGGCGGAATATGAGTTGCTGTTCCTGCAACCTTCGGGTGGCATCATTGTGGCACTGCAGGAGGCCCATGATGGACATGTCATCTAGAGAATGGGAGGGGGAGTGGAAATGGTTTGCGACTGGGAGGTGCAGTTGTTTGTTGCGAACTGAGCGGAGGTGTTCTGCAAAGCGGTCCCCAAGCCTCCGCTTGGTTTCCCCAATGTAGAGGATGCCGCACCGGGTACAATGGATGCAGTATACCACATTGGCAGATGTGCAGGTGAACCTCTGCTTAATGTGGAATGTCATCTTGTGGCCTGGGATAGGGGTGAGGGAGGAGGTGTGGGGGCAAGTGTAGCATTTCCTGCGGTTGCAGGGGAAGGTGCCGGGGTTGGAGGGCAGTGTGGAGTGAACAAGGGAGTCACGGAGAGAGTGGTCTCTCTGGAAAGCAGACAGGGGTTGGGATGGAAAAATGTCTTGGGTGGTGGGGTCGGATTGTAAATGGCGAAAGTGTCGGAGGATGATGCGTTGTATCCGGAGGTTGGTAGGGTAGTGTGTGAGAACGAGGGGGATCCTCTTAGGGCGGTTGTGGCGGGGGCGGGGTGTGAGGGATTTGTTGCGGGAAATACGGGAGACGCGGTCAAGGGCGTTCTCGATCACTGTGGGGGGAAAGTTGCGGTCCTTAAAGAACTTGGACATCTGGGATTTGCGGGAGTGGAATGTCTTATCGTGGGAGCAGATGCGGCGGAGGCGGAGGAATTGGGAATAGGGGATGGAATTTTTGCAGGAGGGTGGGTGGGAGGAGGTATATTCTAGGTAGCTGTGGGAGTCGGTGGGCTTGAAATGGACATCAGTTACAAGCTGGTTGCCTGAGAACTCATCTCCACCTATCTGGACTCCATTTTCTCCCCTTTGGTCCAGGAACTCCCCACCTACGTCCGTGACACCACCCACGCCCTCCACCTCCTCCAGGACTTCCAATTCCCTGGCCCCCAACACCTCATATTCACCATGGACGTCCAGTCCCTATACACCTGCATTCCACATGCAGATGGCCTCAAGGCCCTCCGCTTCTTCCTGTCCCGCAGGCCCGACCAGTCCCCCTCCACCGACACTCTCATCCGCCTAATTGAACCCGTCCTCACCCTCAACAACTTCTCTTTTGACTCCTCCCACTTCCTACAGACTAAGGGGGTGGCCATGGGCACCCGCTATGCCTGCCTCTTTGTAGGTTACGTGGAACAGTCCCTCTTCCGCACCTACACATGCCACAAACCCCACCTCTTCCTCCGGTACATTGATGACTGTATCGGCGCCGCCTCTTGCTCCCCAGAGGAGCTCGAACAGTTCATCCACTTCACCAACACCTTCCACCCCAACCTTCAGTTCACCTGGGCCATCTCCAGCACATCCCTCACCTTCCTGGACCTCTCGGTCTCCATCTCAGGCAACCAGCTTGTAACTGATGTCCATTTCAAGCCCACCGACTCCCACAGCTACCTAGAATACACCTCCTCCCACCCACCCTCCTGCAAAAATTCCATCCCCTATTCCCCATTCCTCCGCCTCCGCCGCATCTGCTCCCACGATAAGACATTCCACTCCCGCACATCCCAGATCTCCAAGTTCTTTAAGGACCGCAACTTTCCCCCCACAGTGATCGAGAACGCCACTGACCGCGTCTCCCGTATTTCCCGCAACACATCCCTCACACCCTGCCCCCGCCACAACCGCCCTAAGAGGATCCCCCTCGTTCTCACACACCACCCTACCAACCTCCGGATACAACGCATCATCCTCCGACACGTCCGCCATTTACAATCCGACCCCACCACCTAAAACATTTTTCCGTCCCCACCACTGTCTGCTTTCCGGAGAGACCACTCATTCCGTGACTCCCTTGTTCGCTCCACACTGCCCTCCAACCCCACCACACCCGGCACCTTCCCCTGCAACCGCAGGAAATGCTACACTTGCCCCCACACCTCCCCTCCCCCCCCCCCCCCCCCCCCACCCCTATCCCAGGCCCCAAGATGACATTCCACATTAAGCAGAGGTTCACCTGCACATCTGCCAATGTGGTATACTGCATCCATTGTACCCGGTGCGGCTTCCTCTACATTGGGGAAACCAAGCGGAGGCTTGGGGACCGCTTTGCAGAACACCTCCACTCAGTTCGCAACAAACAACTGCACCTCCCAGTCGCAAACCATTTCCACTCCCCCTCCCATTCTCTAGATGACATGTCCATCATGGGCCTCCTGCAGTGCCACAATGATGCCACCCGAAGGTTGCAGGAACAGCAACTCATATTCCGCCTGGGAACCCTGCAGCCTAATGGTATCAAAGTGGACTTCACCAGTTTCAAAATCTCCCCTTCCCCTACTGCATCCCTAAACCAGCCCAGTTTGTCCCCTCCCCACACTGCACCACACAACCAGCCCAGCTCTTCCCCCCCACCCACTGCATCCCAAAACCAGTCCAACCTGTCTCTGCCTCCCTAACCGGTTCTTCCTCTCACCCATCCCTTCCGCCCACCCCAAGCCGCACCCCCATCTACCTACTAACCTCATCCCACCTCCTTGACCTGTCCGTCTTCCCTGGACTAACCTATCCCCTCCCTACCTCCCCACATATACTCTCTCCACCTATCTTCTTTACTCTCCATCTTCGGTCCGCCTCCCCCTCTCTCCCTATTTGTTCCAGCTCCCTCTCCCCATCCCCCTCTCTGATGAAGGGTCGAGGCCCGAAACGTCAGCTTTTGTGCTCCTGAGATGCTGCTTAGCCTGCTGTGTTCATCCAGCCTCACATTTTATTATCTTGGATTCTCCAGCATCTGCAGTTCCCATTATCTCTGATACTAACAAACCTGGCTTGATTGCTTAAGTGGTTTTCACCACGCACTGTTTCACCAGCAGAGGTGATTGTTACTTGGTTGAGTTTTGGACTGTGAGCAGGTTATCTTCAGCTCACAGTTTTCAGTTTACAACCCCAAATCAAAATTCATAAATGAATAAAATTAAATTTTTTAAAAAATGAAAAACAGGTGTAGCTTCTAACAAAATCCAAACCAAAATTCTTAATTAAAATCAATTACACAGGTATGAGTTGAAGCCCCATCAGATTAGCCATAATCTTATCAAATGGCAAACAAGGTTTGGGATACTAAATGGCCGAGTCCCAGTTCTTGTGATCTACATTACCCGAGTTAACTCCATTTGCATTAACATTTATTTAATTCACTCATGGGATGTACGCATTGCTAGCTAGACCAGTATTTATTACCCATCCATAGTTGCCCTTGAGAAGTGGTGGTGAGCTGCCTTCTTGGACCCCTCCAGTTCATTTCATGTACACACAATTCCAAAGGGAAGGAGTTCCAGGATTCCCCTAGTGACAGTGAAGAAGTAGTAATATATTTCAAAAATTAGGATGGCGAGTGGCTTGGAGAGGAACTTTTAGGTGGTTTTGTTCCTACACATCCACTATCCTTGTCTTTTTAGATGGTAGTGGTCATTGGTTTGGCAGGTGTTGTCCAAGGAGGCTTGGTGAATTTCCGCAGTGCATCTTCTAGATGGTACACATGACTGCTGCTGAGCATTGGTGAAGGAGTAAATGCTGGTGGATATGGTGCCAGTCAAGCAGTTTGTTTTGTCCTGGATGGTGTCAAGCATCTTGTGTTCTTACAGCTTCACACACTTATACAAATGGAGAGTATTCCGTGACACTTGACTTGTACCTTGAAGACACATTAATTTTACTGCCATTATATTTTCTCACTCATCCCCATGATTCTACACTCTCTCTCCCCTTCACTTGAGGGTACTAAGTAGAGCTGAGGTACAATTTTACAAGTGACATCTGTTCTTTGGTCTCCTACAAATGACTATTTCAAACATTAGACACACTGATGCAGGCATAGATTGAAATGTGTGCTGAATCATTCTTTTGTAAAATGTCCAACTCAGTAAATATTTTTCAGGAATAACATTGTACGCTGTTGGTTTTTCTACCTTCTCTTCATACAGCTTTCTACAAACCTGTAATTCAAAACATCTTCTGGCTCTTCGTTCCCTTATTCTACAGACAGAATACCAGATTGCACCTAATTTTGTAACTCTGTGCCAGGAGTGATTTAATGGACTGCAAAGTAGATACATTTCCTAATTGTCATCAACTTCCTGCAGAATAAACAGCAAATGAGGAAGCAGACTGGAATTATTTCATTTATCTTCACTGGTCCAATAGACAGGAAATTAGATGGGAAGCATTTTCACATACTTAAAAAAAGTTAATGGAATGTAATCTCTCTTTCAGATGTTAGTCCGGTCACACGTCAAATGAGATTTATCTGCTCTACACCAATGACATGGTTTTGCAGTTTGCAATTTACCAAACATAGCTTTTCTGTACAATAAACGTGCATTGTTGCAGTCACTTTAATGTAGAAAAATGTTCCAAGGTGTTTTATGGAGGTGTAATAAAAAAAAAATGGCTGTGGGAGTCAGAGGAAATTGCTGGGAAACTTATACAGAGAAAAGGTTACTGGGAAAGGTTATTGGTCAAACTGATAGGTGTTAAGACCAGTCTTAATGGTGGAGAGACAGAAAATGAATCCTAGAATATAAGAGCTAAATGGCTGAAGACCTGATCTGACAGTTAGGTAACGTGAGGAGAATTTACAGAAGTTCTGACAGAGTCTACCAGCGAATTTCGCTGTATACACTGATAGTCGTACAGACAAAAAAATGGCAGGCAAGTGCTCTCTTCAATTCATCAAGGTATCTATAAGGAGTCAATTGATTTGAGCCAAAGCAATGGAGCAGGATCAGGTGATTTGAAAAAAAATGTTTCTACGCAAAGTGCTGGTCACCATAGTGACCCTCTAAGACCATGTATGCAATGTGAATGTCTGGCAGCAATACAATATTCAGTGACCATGCTGTGTGATCAACGTGTGACATAATTTACTACTGCTTCTATTTCTCATGAGCTCTGGAGCAATAATTGGATCAATGGGGCACTTTAATCAAGGCAGGTTTGCAGAGTTGGGAAATTTCCTGACTCAGGCTAACCTTTTCAGTAGCACAGATCAGCACTCAAGTCTCGTTAAAGAACAGAAGCCAGGAGATCAGGCGTTACAGAAAATGCAGCTTAAGGTCATAAAAACAAAAAGGCAAATCAAACATGAGGATTCATTTCTAGAGCCAAAGAATTGAAGAAAAGAAAAGTTAGACCAGATTTCTCATCAGACCAGCCATGATCTCACTGAATGGCACAGCAGACTCAATAGGCTTACCTCTGCTCCTGCATCTTGTGCACTCAAGGTGCGTGGCTTTGAGACGAACTAGCAAGTGGTGATGTTCTCATGTATCTACTGCTCTCGTCCTTCTAGATGGTAGTGGTCATGGGTTTGGAAGGTGTTGTCTATGGATCTTAGATGAATTTCTGTCATGCATCTTGAAGATAGCACACTGCTGCTACTGAGCATTATAGAACATCGAACATTACAGCACAGTACAGGCCCTTTGGCCCTCAATGTTGCGCCAACCTGTGAAACCAATCTGAAGCCCATCTAACCTACACTATTCCATTATCACCCATATGTTTATCCAATGACCATTTAAATGCCCTTAAAGTTGATGAGTCTACTACTGTTGCAGGCAGGGCATTCCACGCCCTTACTACTCTCTGAGTAAAGAACCTACCTCTGACATCTGTCCTATCTATCACCCCTCAGTTTAAAACTATGTCCCCTCATGCTAGCCATCACCATCCAAGGAAAAAGGCTTTCACTGTCCACCCTCTCTAATCCTCTGATCATCTTGTATGTCTCTATTAAGTCACGTCTTAACCTTCTTCTCTCTAACGAA
This sequence comes from Stegostoma tigrinum, assembly GCF_030684315.1. Taxonomy (NCBI): domain Eukaryota; kingdom Metazoa; phylum Chordata; class Chondrichthyes; order Orectolobiformes; family Stegostomatidae; genus Stegostoma; species Stegostoma tigrinum. Next base: position 31,134,363 of record NC_081365.1, on the reverse strand, counting down.
AACAGCTCAAGTCCCTCAGCCTTTCCTCATAAGGCCTTCCCTCCATACCAGGCAACATCCTAGTAAATCTCCTCTGCACCCTTTCCAATGCTTCCACATCCTTCCTATAATGCGGCGACAAGAACTGTATGCAATACTCCAAGCGTGGACGCACCAGAGTTTTGTAAACTACAACATGACCTCATGGCTCTGAAACTCAGTCTCTACCAATTAAACCTAGCACACTGTATGCCTTCTTAACAACCCTATCAACCTGGGTGGAAACTTTCAGGGACCTATGCACATGGACACCGAGATCTCTCTGCTCATCCACATACCAAGAATTTTACCGTTATCCCAGTACTCTGTATTTTGTTGTTACGCCTTCCAAAGTGAATCCCCTCACACTTCCGCATTAAACTCCATTTGCCACCTCTCAGCCCATCTCTGCAGCTTATCTAGGTCCCTCTGTAACCTGCAACATCCTTCCACACTATCCACAACTCCACCGACTTTAGTGTCATCCACAAATTTACTAACCCACCCTTCTACGCCCTCATCCAGGTCATTCATAAAAATGACAAATAGCAGTGGCCCAAAGCAGAACCTTGTGGTACACCCCTAGTAACTGAACTCCAGGATGAACATTTCCCCATCAACTACCACCATCGGTAGTGGAGGGAGTAGATGTCTGCAGATGTGGTGTCAGTCAAGCAGGCTGCTTTATCCTGGATGTTACGAAGTTTCTTGAGTGTTGATGGAGTAGGAATTATTCCATCATATCCCTAACTTGTCCTTTGTAGATGGACGACAGGCTTTGAGAGTCAGGCGGTGAGTTACTTGTTGCAGGAGTCTTAGAACATAGAACATTACAGCACAGTACAGGCCCTTCGGCCCTCGATGTTGTGCCGACCTGTCATACCGATCTCAAGCCCATCTAACCTACACTATTCCATGTACGTCCATATGCTTGTCCAATGGTGACTTAAATGTACCTAAAGTTGGTGAATCTACTACCGTTGCAGGCAAAGCATTCCATTCCCTTACAACTCTCTGAGTAAAGAAACTACCTCTGACATCTGTTCTATATCTTTCACCCCTCAATTTAAAGCTATGCCCCCTCGTGCTCGCCGTCACCATCCTAGGAAAAAGACTCTCCCTATCCACCCTATCTAACCCTCGGATTATTTTATATGTTTCAATTAAGTCACCTCTCAACCTTCTTCTGTCTAATGAAAACAGCCTCAAGTCCCTCAGCCTTTCCTCATAAGACCTTCCCTCCATACCAGGCAACATCCTAGTAAATCTCCTCTGCACCCTTTCCAAAGCTTCCACGTCCTTCTTATAATGCCGTGACCAGAACTGTACACAATACTCCAAGTGCGGCCGCACCAGAGTTTTGTACAGCTTCACCATAACCTCTTGGTCCCGGAACTCGATCCCTCTATTAATAAAAGCTAAAACACTGTATGCCTTCTTAACAGCCCTGTCAACCTGGGTGGCAACTTTCAAGGATCCGTGTACATGGACACCGAGATCTCTCTGCTCATCTACACTGCTAAGAATTTTACCATTAGCACTGTACTTTGCCTTCCAGTTACTCCTACCAAAGTGCATCACCTCACACTTGTCTGCATTAAACTCCATTGGCCACCTCTCAGCCCAGCTCTGCAGCTTATCTATGTCTCTCTGCAACCTACAGCATCCTTCGTCACTATCCACAACTCCACCGACCTTAGTGTCATCTGCAAATTTACTAACCCATCCTTCTACGCCCTCATCCAGGTCATTTATAAGAATGACAAACAGCAGTGGACCCAACACCGACCCTTGCGGTACACCACTAGTAACTGGTCTCCAGGATGAACATTTCCCATCAACTACCACCCTCTGTCTTCTTTCAGCAAGCCAATTTCCGATCCAAACTGCTATATCTCCCACAATTCCATTCCTCCGCATTTTGTACAATAGCCTATTGTGGGGAACCTTATCGAACGCCTTGCTGAAATCCATATACACCACATCAACCGGTTTACTCTCATCTACCTGTTTGGCCACCTTCTCAAAGAACTCAATAAGGTTTGTGAGGCACGACCTTCCCTTCACAAAACCGTGCTGACTATCCCTAATCAATTTATTCTTTTCTAGATGATTATAAATCCTATTCCAACACTTTACCAACAACTGAGGTAAGGCTCACTGGTCTATAATTACCAGGGTTGTCTCTACTCCCCTTCTTCAACAGGGGAACCACATTTGCTAACGTCCAGTCACCTGGCACTATTTCTGTAGACAATGACGAGTTAAATATCAATGCCAAATGCTCGGCAATCTCCTCCCTGGCTTCCCAGAGGAATCGAAGATAAAGTCCATCCAGCCCAGGGGACTTATCTATCTTCACCTTCTGAAGGATTTCTAATACCTCTTCCGTGTGAACCTCAATCCCACCTAGTCTAGTAGCCTGTATCTCAGTATTCTCCTCGACAACATTGTCGTTTTCTAGCGTGAATACTGACTCCACACACAACTTACCACTACTATCCTTGATTGGGCCTAATCTTACTTTCGTCATTCTTTTATTCCTTAAATACCTATCGAAAGCCTTAGGGTTTACCCTGATCCTATCCACCAACAACTTCTCATGTCTCCTCCTGGCTCTTCTGAGCTCTCTCTTTAGGTCTTTCCGGGCTACCTCGTAGCCCTCAAGTGCCCTAACTGGGCCTTCACATCTCATCCTAACATAAGCCTTCTTCTTCCTCTTGAACAGAGATTCCACCTCCTTCGTAAACCACAGCTCCTGCACTCTACAGCTTCCTCCCTGCCTGACAGGTACATATTTATCTAGGACACACAGGAGCTTTTACTTGAATAAGCTCCACATTTCTAATGTGCCCATCCCCTGCAGTTTCCTTCTCCATTCTATGCTCCCTAAAACTTGCCTAATCTGATCGTAATTGCCTTTCCCCCAGCTATAACTCTTGCCCAGTGGTATACACCTATTCCTTTCCAACACTAAAGTAAACATAACAGAATTGTGATTGCTATCACCAAAGTGCTCACCTACTTCCAAATCTAACACCTGGCCGGGCTCATTACTCAGTATCAAATCTAATGTGGCTTCGCCCCTTGTTGGCCTATCTACATACTGTGTCAGGAAGCCCTCCTGCACACTCTGGACAAAAACTGACCCATCTATAGTACTCAAACTATAGTGTTCCCAGTCAATATCTGGAAAGTTGAAGTCCCCCATGACAACTACCCTGTCTCTCTCACTCCTATCGAGAATCATCTTTGCTATCCTTTCCTCTACATCTCTGGAACTATTCGGAGGCCTGTAGAAAACTCCCAACAGGGTGACCTCTCCTTTCCTGTTTCTAACCTCAGCCAACGAGTCCCCAAACATCCTTTCTGCAACTGTAATACTGTCCTTGACCAACAATGCCACACCTCCGCCCCTTTTACCATCTTCTCTGTTCTTACTGAAACATCTAAATCCTGGAACCTGCAACAACCATTCCTGTCCCTGTTCTATCCATGTCTCTGAAATGGCCACAACATCGAAGTCCCAGGTGCTAACCCATGCTGCAAGTTCACCCACCTTATTCCAGACGCTCCTGGCATTGAAGTAGACACACTTCAATCCAACGTCTTGCTTTCCGGTGCCATCTTACTTCCCTGAAACTTTATTTCGGACCACCCTACTCTCAACCTTTTCTATAGTCGAACTGCAATTTTGGTGCCCATCCCCCTGCTGAATTAGTTTAAATCCACCCGAATAGCCTTAGCAAATCCCCCCCCCCCACCCCCCCAGGATATCGGTGCCCCTCTGGTTCAGGTGAAGACCATCTTGCTTGTAGAGGTCCCACCTACCCCAGAAAGAGCCCCAATTATCCAAGAATCCAAAACCCTCCCTCCTGCACCATCCCTGTAGCCACGTGTTCAACTCCTCTCTCTCCCTATTCCTCGCCTCACTAGCACGTGGCACAGGCAACAAACCAGAGACAACAACTCTGTTCGTCCTAGCTCTCAACTTCCATCTTAGCTTGTAACTTGCTCCTGTAGCTCCAGTACTTCACAGAAACAAAAATCTTTATGGTATAGGAGGCCTTCTAGCCCATCGTACCTGCATAGGCTCTTCAAATGAGCATGATTAGAAACTGCAAATCTCTTGCTTTACCCCGATGTTCCTGCAAAGTATTCCTAACCAAATAATCATCCAATGCCCTCTAGAATGTGTCCACCACAATGAACCTGTCCACCACACTTCCAGGCAGTGCATTCCATACTCCTAACCAGTGTAAGAGAGTCATACAGGACGGAAACAAACTCATGGTTCAACTCATCCAAGCCGACCAGACATTCCAATCCGACCTACTCCCATTTGTCAGCATTTTGCCCATGCACTTATAAACCCTTCCCAATTGTGTATCCAACCTGACATCTTTTAAGTGTTGTAATTGTGCCAGCCTCCACCATTCCTCTAACAGCTCGGTCCATACATGCACCACCCTCTGCAGGTCCTTTCAGGTCCTTTTTGCATCTTTCCTTTTCCACAGTAAACCTATGCCCTCTAGCTTTGGATTCCCCCACCCTCAGAAAAGGACCTTGGCTGTTCACCCTATCCAGGCTCCTGGTCATTTTATAAACCTCTAAGGTCACCCCTAAGCCTTGGATGGTCCAGGATAAAAAAAAACTCTAAGACTCTGAGCTGCCTTCTCCCCCATGAGAATTGTCCCAACGTTGGTCCATCTTTCCTAATAACTGAAGTTTCTCGTTCCTGAAACCATTCTCGAAAATCACTTCTGACCTCTGTCCAACACATATCTTTCCTATAATATGGCACCAATAACTGTACACAATACTCCAGCTGAGGTCTAACAAATATCTTGAAAAAGTCAACATCAGTTGGTGGTTCTTGTCCTCTATGCCCCTATTAACAGAGCTGAGGTTACTTTATGCTGCTTTAACTGCTGTCTCTACTTGTCCTTTCACCTGCATTGATCTGTGCATATATGCACCCAGATCCATGCTCCTGCACCTCCTTTAGAATTGTACCTGCTATTTTATACTGTCTATCAATGTTTTTCTGACTGTAGTGCATCACCTGCCCACCTATCTGCTTGCTCCAACTTTACAATGCCTTTCTTGAGTTCTACACTGTTGCCCTCACAATTTACAATTCTTACTAACTTCATGTCATTTACAATTATGTAGTTTACTCATATGGACAGTACAGCTCAGCTGCTGGTTAATAGCAACCCTTGGGATATTGATAGCGGTGGATTGATTGATGCCATCGAAATTCAAAGTGCAATGGTTAGGTTCCCACTTGTTACAGATGGCCATTGTCTGGTTCTTGTGTGGTGTAAATGTTATTTGCTCTCTGTTCATGCATGCCCCCCAAATAGCATCATTGTATTTATGGTTTCTTTCTGCCCTTCACTATTTACTTTGATCTCAATAACTTCAGGAGGCACCTCTCGGATACCTTTCTCTCTGGTAGAAACTAATGTGAAGAGGTTAATAAATAATACCGTCACTTTTTGATCATCTATGAATTAAGAACCCTCTCCACTTGAGGGCATCTCATTCTTCTAACAATTCTTTCTGTTCTGATGTACTTGTACAATACCCAAGAGTTCCTTCTGATCATTTTAACATTCTTCCTCTAATACCTTCATGGTATTTTTCCTACCCTCGATCTCATTTTCCAATTCCGCCTCAGTATTTTTCATTATTTTCCAGGCCTGACACACCTCTGCTTCAATTTTAATTTGTTTCTAACTTCTGCATTCTTACACAACAACTCAAAGTATCTATATTTGCCATTGTAAGGTATAGATGTATTTTAAATCACACTTTTTCAAAATCTCTCCCTGTTATTCTAAAGTTCCTTTTTTAACCATGCCACAACAAATGGGATCTTGAGCTTTCTAAAATCTGATCATATCCAACTTGAAGCTCTAGTTTTTGTGCGACTGTTTTCCCTTTCTAGTTGAGATCTAAAAGAAATGTACAGTGGTTAATTTTCTCAAGTAACTCACCCATATTTACCTAATCTATTTAATTACACATTTCATTACAACACTTCTGCTCTTCTGTGTCTACTAGCATACAGCGAGAAAAAGCAGTCTTGTGTATATTTTAGGAACTCAGTTATTCTCTCTATGGCCCAGTTAATAAGCAGATTATTCAAATTTGCCAGAACAATAACACTGACATTCAAGTTCTTCTCTAATCTGACTATAATTTTCCACTTCCTTCCCTCAATTTTTAAGTCTTTAATAAATACCTACAAATGCAAGAAGTCCCTTCTTAATCCTTGCTCAAGAATCACATTGACTTCTAGCTATAATGTACCCTCACCCTCTTTGCATCAGTTCTCCATACAACATGTCCTGTCCCCTTTTTCAATCGGGGAAGATAGAATAGATATCGATATGCTTGTGACATTTTGCCTTCTTTTGAAGCCAGGATTGCTTTCACAGCAAATTAAATTGAGATTGTCTGGTAAAACAATTTCTTCCAGTTCTGTTCCTTTCTTCCTACATACCCCACACCACTGGCCTCCTCCCCCAGACCGCATTTAATTCCTATACTCTACCCTTTGCATTTTGGGCAATGTAACTACTTTGAATTTATTTTTAACTCCTACCCATTTTCTTGTTCCTTACTTTTGGTTTATTCCCAATTTTAGAGCTAGCTTGTACAATTTCTTTCCCATAATTACCCTTGTTAAATTAGTATTTGAGAGAAAAGCATCTTATTTTCCCCCATTACCACTAGCTGCTCCTGGATGATTTTGTTTTTGTGGCACCCCTACCCTCCTTTTTAAATGCCTCATTGCTTCCCTACCCCACTGTTTCCCTGGTACATTAGCAACCTTCCTATTTAGTTGCAGCCCAGCCTAGTGGAATAACAGCTGTCTGTTCCGAAACTGTTCTTTTAGTCGCTTATTAATGTTCTTTCTGTCCTCTCTTACTTTAATATATGGCTGAGATACAGTTCTTGAGATTATTACCTGTGAAGATGTGGCTCTAAATTAATCAACTAATTTCCCAGATTCATCTTGTGGGGCTTAAGGCTTTCCTTTACTTCTATCCTTGACACTCAGATGGACTACAGTAACTGTTTGGCTCCTTCTCTCAACAACTCTGTGCACACGCATTTCAGCCAATGTATTAAATCTTTGTTCTAGAATTTGGAAGGCAAAGCATGTGTGGTCATTGATTTGGACTGGAAACTGGAGACGGTGGTCTAACATAGAATATACAGCAGAGAAACAAACTATTCAGATTGCCTGCTGTATCGAATATATATCCTCCTACTGAGCCTGCTCACACCATACTGTATCCAGTCTCATCAGCATTACATTCAATTCCATACTGCCTGTGCTTGTATAGCTTCCCACTGAATGGCTCTCCACTGCTTACTTCAATTCTTTGTGCTACTGTGTTCCAAAGTTTGGGTACAGCAGTTCCTCTTGAACTCCCTACAAGTGATCATACTGTTTGTGACCTCTTTTGAATTCTGTCACAAGTAGAAATATTGTATAAGATCACAACAGAAGCAGTTCATTCAGACCATCAAGACGCTGCCATCAGTCAGATCATGTTGATTTTCAGATCAATCAACTCCACTTTCCAGCCTCTTCTCCATAATCTTTGATTCCCTTACTGACTAAAAATCTGTATATCTTAGACTTGAAAATACTTATACCCCAGCCTCAACAGTTCTGTGGTAAAGAATTCCACAGATTCACTATCCTCAAAGAAGAAATTCCTCCTTATCATCTCTATTCTCAATGTGTGACCCCTTATTCTGAGATCATGCCCTCTGGTCCTAGACTTTCCCCTAAGGGAGAAACAAAATTTCCAGTATCTTACTGCATTTGTCATCCTCATCACTTACCATTACAAATATTTTTATGTCATGGACAAACTTGGATACAGTACATTCATTTTCTTATCGAAGTTATTAATATATATTGTAAACAACTGTGGCCTAGCACTGATCCTAGTGGCACAAAACTAGTTACAAATTGCTATCCTGTCCCTAAGTTATTAAAAGATACAGCACAATCATGTTGAGCCAAATTACATCCTTCTTGTGATGTGAGATTCTAAGATTCCACACAAGATTAAAAGCACCATCTCAAGTTGAGAATATCACAGGGAAAAATGAATGTAACTTATTTTTAATGAAAAAAGGGCACAAAATATAAATACGAAGGGAATTATGAGCCTTTATAAAGTTAAGGCCAGAGTGTACTATGCAGCATCGCGTTCCATATTTTAGGAAGGATATTGAGGCTTTAATTTCAGCACAAAACTGTCTTGAGGGGTTGTGAAAATATCTACACCTAAGCATGCTTTTCAGTTTTTTTTGGATGAGCTTTCACAACATTCACTGCTGTTACACCACTAATTAACTAGTGTTGACCATTACCACAGGCACGCAGGTGTGGGAGCAATCTAGTCTCGTGGCAACTCCTCTCTGTTCTATTGCAGTATCACTTCTTCTCATCCCGACTCCAATTCATTTTCACTTCAGCTGATATCATTTATTACAACCCCAAGACTTATGGAGGTTGTGCCCTCAATACTGTTATCAGTCAACATGCTATCCATCAATACCAGCATTCAGAGCAGCCAACAAAATTCCAACTAGTCACATTAGAACATAGAACATAGAACAGTACAGCACAGAACAGGCCCTTCAGCCCACAATGTTGTGCCGACCATTGATCCTCAGACACATTAGTTGAATAAGACACAGCAAATTTAAATCTTGCATTTGAAAAAGAGTCAATACACCCAACACGCTCACTTCTCCCACGTAGTGCAGGGATTTGGATTTGAATCTAACCCTCCCTGTTGGAATGAAAACAGGGTGCAAAACACTCAAAGTTTAAAATGTGTTCAGAAAATGACAACCAACTTTACATTCTGTGGATCTGCAGCATAAAGCTGTCTTTGTTTATGCTTAGCTGGTCAATACCACCCAGATAGGCAGTAGGAATAATTTTCCACTGCTCATCCAATGAATGGAAATTCTACTTAGTTCTAGAAGGGAAAGGTCTCCAGGGAGGAAGCAAAAACACACTGAACACTATTCAATGAGCCTTCCTCTACAGTTGGCTGTGCTGTACCAGACCTGGGAGCATTTGATGTCAACAGTGGACTCCAAAAGGGAAAATGCACCAATTTCCCATGCTTGTACGCTTCAACATGGTTAGCACTCCACTATAGAATATAAGTGTAAGTTCATCACTGAAGTAAACAAAGTGAGACTATTTAAATAGCACAGCAAATCAAGAGAAATAAAGGGAGCAGGTTCTGTAATTACAATTTATGAATTATATTTTGACAGCAAAATGCACAATCTATCTTCATCGTACTAACAATTTCTCAGATCCAGCACTTGAACATGATGCAAAGATACCTTTATTGGTTGCCAGGTTACACAGCATGCCACCACTTTAAAAAGTCTTTCTTTCTGTGTTCTGCTTTTCAGTGCTATAAGTTCTAGCAGGTCTCAACAACCTTCATGTGACAGCAGCAGTGTCAGAATGGCTTATAACATTTGATGTATAATATTTGTGTCCCAAAAAGGTTTTAAACATGAAAATCTATAAAACAAAACTAATTCTTCCATTCAACTTCTTATCTTCCTAACATGCATACACACCAGCTGGAACCGCCCTGTTTGCCAGAAGATTCAGAGCAATTTCTGATTGCAAGTTTACTGCAGTTCACATCCATTCTCTCTGTTTGAACCATTCCAAATGATAAAGCCATCAATCATCCACAGGAGTTCAGCTCAAGTCTCACTGTAAATCCACAATAACAACCAACATAAGGCTTATCGCAAATTCTATTTACTAAGATTTTAGTTCTCCCATTTTCTTTTAATCTTTTTAGTTCACACACATACCTTGGGCGTGTGATATTTTTGTATGAAAGTTGGTTTCAGCAAAACACTGAATGCACTAACGTAACTGAGACTCTGTGCCACGGCTGATGGAAGTTGGGCAAAACCCCAAACCTGAAATTCATTTAACTGATTTTTCCAAAAGGAGGGGGGTATTAAATTCAAGAGGACAAATGCAAGAAAGGACAGCACAAATGTGAAAGCAGTGATCAATGGAGAAGGTGAACAAGTGGGCTAATGGAGAAAGCCTTGGGAAACACCCATGCATAACCTAATAATTGGCAAAACAGCAAGCATACTGTCCCTGATATTTCTCTGATGTTACACAGTGTCACTTCGGATGAGAACCAAACCAAACCAAAATCTTGAAATGAGGATCTCATCAATTTTAACAAGTGCTTACTTGTCCAATGTATTTTTAATTCATCCAGTCCCAATGACCTCAATATGCTGGATACTGGCAAAAAGACTGATACAACAATGAGATAATCAAGACTGTCACAGCACAGTGCTGTGATCGGGAAACAGGAACCTGTTGGAACAGTACATTCAAACATCACAATGACCTCAACCAACACAGATCCAAAAAAAAGAACAATGCATTTTGTTTTTTATTGCCAAATAGGGTGCAGTACGTCTACAGATTGTTAGCTATTGAAACATTGTGTTTCTCTAGTGGACATTGGCAAAGCTTTTTGATATTATAAACTTGTAAAAAACAAGATGTATCAGACAAAATTTGTACTGATCAAAATTATCTCAATGAAATCAGGAAAAAAGTAAAAATACACAACAGATGCTTCATTTACACAGATTGATATTTCAGGCACAGACTCTTGTTTAATTTAAATGATATGTTAATCTATATTTTCCCTTTACAAATGATGAATAAATTATGTATTCCTACTGTTTTCTGTCTTCAGCAAGCTTTTTTTAAAAAAAAACTCTTTAGGAGTTCTGTAAGGGTTTACAACAACCTTTGTTCTCCAATACAATTGTTGTCACAACATTAAATCAGTCCTCCTACTACAGTAGGAATTAAGTTATCCCTGAAGATTAAACACCTGATGTAATTATACTTCAAAATGGAGAATGTCAGACACGTACAACTAGAACTACAATGCTTTCAAACTTAAAAGCAACCAAGAATATATGTGGCCCACCTCCTGCGAACATCGATGCTGACCCTCTTGCAAGTCAGATTATTTCAAAGGAATTTACGAAACCCTATCACAGGTTTTAACCGCTCAAATAGCTACAACAGGAAAATGCTGAAAAGGAACAGTGTTTCTATTTATCTTTGAGGTTTTGAATCAGGGAAGTCATCCAAAAGATTTGCTTACTGCCTGTACAATTTATACTTAGTGACAGCAATGCCGTTAATAATGTATCGCGAACCAACGCCCACGTTCTTCGTACTGACAAAGAAGTGCAAAAGGAACGTGTACTCAAACTGAACTTTCCAAAGTTTAAAAAGTAGGCAATTCACCACCATAAAAAGTTCAATCTCCTGACCCACTTTAAAATGCAAGTCTTCCCGTGATAGTAAGAACGGCCGATGCTGGGGTCGGAGATAACACAGCGTGTTGTCTTCCCGTGATGTTTTATTTTATCATTTATTCCTTTTTAAAGAAAACTCTTCTGCTTGGAATTACACTGCGACCCGAGTGGCTTCCATACTGTGCACAGGATCGGATTTTGCTGCAATGTGAGAGTGCAGTTGACCTGTTCCGATCGACAGCACGAAGACACGGTGCAAACGTTCCTGAGGTCAAATGCAACTTCTCTAGATCAAGTGATTTTCCTCATGTCACATCGAGTCACAGGGAAAGTTACGTCTCTCGGGCAGCAGCATGCTGAAAGTTCAGCATCAACCCACCACGAATTGTTGTGTATTCGCACGTGTTTACTTTCTTTTATTTACTTTTTTGTAGAAAAAAAGGAAATAAACAAACAATCTACGTGCCAGTTGCCAGAGAATCTTAGTTCAGGAAGAGGAAAAAGGAACAGCGGCTATATCAATGGAAAGTTAACGCAGCGGTAATGACTTAAATCATTCACTGAACAAAGGACACACAATGATCAGAACACCATTCCCATGTAAAAAAAAACTACTCGTCAAAAGAAAAACCTAATCCTTAATTACTGTCCCAAACCTTCATAACTTTTTGCTTAATACAAATTCGAAGGATATTCGATCAGGCACATTTTGCAGGTGTTCTACCTGCAGGACTAGCTGAACGAGTTCCAATAACCATCTCCCCGCCTTTTCCTTCAACCGAGCTGCAAACCAAACCTGGTCTGCTGAGCAATGGGGTCGTGTTTAAATGCAGAATGTAACCATGCAAATAACATCGCAGCACCACAGGCACAAGTGCAACAGAGAAAGGGATGGGGGGGGAGAAGAGAAATCACTGTAGTGTCCACAGATACAAAAACAATAAAAGAAGCATTTTTTTAGATCGTAAAAATAATGGTTCCAGAAGCAGAAATGAACTTCTTTTAACTTGTCTTCAGATTTGCACGTTACCCTGACTGTTTACGTCGACACGCCAGGCAATTCACAATAAACTCAAAAATAAGCGGCAGAACACTCCGTACATCTCAACACTCCAAGATCGCATTAACAAAAATAAAGAGTCGGCACTTCCATCCATCTTACCTTGCATCCCTAACCCCAGAAGGAGAAACAAGATCGGATGCAAGACTCCAGTGCTAGACGCTCCCATGTTACCGTCTGTTTACAGTATTTCTCGCTGCGGAATCACGATAAATTGGATGTTGTTTCACCGGGGGGGGGGGGGAATTGAAATGAAAACTTTTCTTTTTCCACCCCCCCCAACCAGACCCGACCCAACTCTCTGCCACCCTGACTCGTCTCCGGAAGTTTGTAGCGCACTTTTGTTTGGTTGCGAGCGTTCTGCGGTGTCAGTGGGTATCAATCTGTCCTGAATGCGCGCACACACAGACATAAAGAGAGAGAGAGAGAGAGAGAGCAGACCGTGGGCTCGAGCTGTCAGCCTGGAGAAGCTCGAGAGCTGCACCACTCTCCTGGAGCAGGTGAATCTCTCCAGCCTCTGACCCGCCGCCCACTACAACACATGCGCGCTCACTAGCGGCACAATGCCTGCCGGGACTTGGAGTTCCCAGGATCATCATCCTCCCCCCAACTCTGCATTACCACCTGCTACTGAATCTGAAACACAAACAAACTCAACTTACAGGTCATCATCTCCGGAATAGTCAGAGAACAGCCTCCCTTGCTTCACCCAGACCTTGAGAATGGTTTGCATATCCCCCGGCTCTGATTCCAACTGCAAAGTTGCTTCGCTTTGCAGTTTTGATCATATACTGTGTAGGAACAGGGCCTTCTGGCCAATAAGTCCTCAGCGACCCTCAGAGCATCCCACCCAGACCCATCCCCATGTAACCCACCTAATCTGCACATCCCTGGACACTATGGGCAACTTAGCATGGCCAATCCACCTAGCCTGCACATCTTTGGACTGTCGGAGGAAACCGGAGCACCCGAAGGAAACCCATGCAGACACAGGGAGAATGTGCAAACTCCACACAGACAGTCACCCAAAGGTGGAAACACACACGAGTTCCTGGCACCGTGAGGCAGCAGGGCTAACAACTGAGACACCATGCCGCTCAGACTCTTCTTCTGTCTGGAACCTGCTTCAATCATTAGAATTCTTGCAGGAATGCTGCATTCCTCCAACTCGAGTCCTGTTTACATCTCCATCCTAGTTCCCCTGGAATCCTGAGTATTATAAAGGTGAAGACATCAAGGAGCTAGGTTGTGGAATCTTCCTCCTTAAGTGTGTCTGTTGACTCCTCCACTTCCTTTATGATACTCCCTTAAATCCACCTCTTCAACCATTCCATGGTTTTTCTTTGATTACACTTACATAAAATCATTTGTTAGATTTATTTCTATATTAAAGGTGTTGTATAAATAAAACCTGCCTTTTAGTTCCTTAAAGCCAGCCATGGTGAAAATCTTAGCCTACAAAAAATTTGTAATTAGCTACTCAGTGTCAAATGGCATATCCAGAAAAGCTTAAAAGTTTAAAAAATCTGGTTTATTCCTATTCAAGTGATATACCGAAAGCAGACATAAATTTGAACTATCAGTGGTAATGACACAGAAAAAAATCTGATCAGCATTACTGTATGTTGAAGATGATCAAGCATGGCTACAAGAAGGGGATGGGCCAAATCTGCATACTTAACAGATCTAGATTATTTTGAAGCAAAACCAGAAATTGCTGGAAAAAACTCAGCAGCATCAGTGGAGAGAAAGCAGAGTTAACATTTTGGATCTAGTGACCATTCTTCAGATTTGGTAATACGTAATGTTGTATATTACTTACAAATAATTCATATTTCTTCTTCATCTTCATTAAGTTAGGAAATCCTGATTTTGCTTTGTATTATACTGAAGGCCTGTCAAAAAAAAGTGGCACCTGTAGATTTGAGAGACATGCAAATTTTACAGTGCAGTTTTTTTTTATTCATTCTGGATATATGGGCTTCATTGACATTTTTAAAAAATCTTTTTTAAATACAGTGGGATGTGGGCATTGCTGGCTGGCCAGCATTTATTACACATCCCTTTTTGCCCTTGACAAGGTGGTGGTGAGCTGCCTTTATGAGTTGCTGAAGTCCACCTGCTGTGGGTTTATACATAATGCCTGAGAGAGGGAATTCCAGGATATAGATCCAGCAACAGTGTAGGAACGATGATACATTTCCAGGTCAGGATGACGAGTGGCTTGGAGGTGAACTTGAAGGTGGTGGTGTTCCCATATATTTGTTGCCCTTGTTCTTCTAGGTGGAAGTGGTCTTGAGTTTAGAAGATGCTGTCTGAGGATCTTTGGTGAATTTCTGCAGTGCATCTTGTAGATAAAACATACTGCTGCTACTGAGCATTGGTGGTGGAGGGAGTGAATGTTCGTCGATGTAGTGCCAATCAAGCAGGCTGCTTTGACCTGGATGGTGACAGGCTTCTTGAATGCTGTAGAGGCTGTACTCATTCAGGCAAATGGGGAGTGTTTCATCACACTGTTGATTTGTGACTTATCTTTTGCACTGAGTTGCTGGGATCTTCCATCATTGAGGATGAGGATATTTGTGGAGGCTCCTCTTCCAGTAAATTGTTTAATCATCCACCATCATTCATGACTGGATGTGACAGGACTACAGAACTTAGATCTCATCCTGGAGCTGGCTGTGGAATCACTTATCTCGGTCTATCACATGCTGCCTATGCAGTTTGGTGTGCAAGTAGTCCTGTTTGGTGGCTTCACCAGGTTGACACCTCGACTTCATGTGTGCCTGCTGCTGTTCCTAGCAAACCCTCCTGCATTCTTCACTGAACCAGGGTCGATCCCCAGGCTTGATAATAATGGTTTAGTGGGGGTTATGTCAGGCATGAGGTTACAAATTGTGCTGGAGTACAATTCTACTGCTGTTGATGGCCACAGCACCTCATGGATACCAACATTTATTGTCCATCCCAAAATGCCCTTGAGAAGGCGATAATCAGCTGCCTAATTGGACCTCTGAAGCCTGTTTGTTGTATTTTACACCCATACACCATTAGGCAGGGAGTTCTAGGATTTTGAATCAGCATAAGGAATGGCAATATATTTCCAATGTGTGCGGCTTAGAGGGTAACTTGCAGCTGATGGTGTTCCCAAGTATCTGATGTCCTTGTCCTTCCAGATGTTAGTGGTTTGTGTGTTTCTGCCACTGAACATCAGTGTTGGAGATAGTGAATGTTTGAGGATGTGGTGTCAATCAAGTCCTGGATTGGCTCAAGCATCTAGAATGTTGTTGGAGCTGCACTCATTCAGATAAGTGGGGAGCTTTCCATTACACTCCTGACATGTGCCTTGTAGATGGTGGACAGGCTTAAGGAAGTCTGGAGGTGAGTTACTCAGTGCAGTATTCCTAGCCTCTGGCCTACTCTTGTAGTCTCAATATTTTGTATGTCTAGTCCTTAGGAGTGTTCTCAGTGATGATAATCCCATTGAAAGTCACAGGATGATGGTTGGATTTTCTCTTTTTGGAAATGGTCATTGCCTGGTACTTGTGTGGTATGAAAGCTTTTACCACTTGTACGCCCAAGCCTCGATATTGTCCAGCTCTTGTTGCATTTGGACATCTTTCTTCATTCATCAAAGTCATGTGGGCATTGCTAGCTTGGCCAACATTTATTACCCATCCCTGGTTGCTCTTGAGAAGGTGGTACCGAGTGTTCTCTTGAACATTTGTAGCTCATTTGGTTTAGTTAGGCCTGCAATGCATTAGGGACGAAGATCTAGAAGTTTGACACAGTGAAACTGAAGGAATGGTAATATTTTTCCAAGTCAGCCTAGTGAGCAGATTGAAGGGGAACTTGAAGGTCGTGCTGTTCCTATGTATTTGCTGCCTTTGTCCTTCTAGATGGTAGTGGTTATCTATTAGGAAGGTGCTGTAAGGAGCATTGGTGAATTTCTATAGATTATCTTGTAGATAGTACAAGCTGCTTCTGGTGACTGTGACTGGTGGAGGGAGTGAACGATTGTGGATATGATGCCAATCAAACAAAGTGCTTTGCCCTGGATGGTGTCAAGCTTCTTCAGAGTTGTTGAGACTGCACTCATCCAGGGAAGTGAAGAATACTGAAGTACTGAAGAGTACTTCCTTAGAGTTGGGGGACAGATTTTAGTGAGTCAGAAGGTGAGTTACTCACTGCAGATTCCTAGCCTCTGATCTGCTCTTGTAGCCACAGGATTTAAAGGGCTAATTCAGTTCAATTTCTGGTCAATTGTAATAACCCTAAGATTAAACTGATGTCAAACTAGCAAGGAAATATAAAAACTGATAAGAAAGTCTTCTCTAAATATATAGAAAGGAAGAGAGAGATTAAAGTGAACACAGGTTCCCCAGAAAATGAATCTGGAGAGACAGTTTTGGGAACAAGGAAATGATGGAGGAATTAAACAAATATTTGTATTCAGTTTTTGCAGTAGAACATACTTCAAACATCCCACTAATGCTAATGTGTAGGAGAAGTAATTAATTACTGTCACCAGAGAGGTACATTAGGTTCCTACAGTATGGAAACAAGCCTTTCAGCCCAACAAGTCCACACTGCCCCTTGAAGCATCCCACCCAGACCCACCCCTCTATAACCCACGCACCCCTGAACACTATAGGCAATTTAGCATGGCCAATCCACTTAGCCTGCACATCTTTGGACTGTGGGAGGAAACTGGAGCACCCAGAGGAAACCGCACGCAGACATGGGCAGAACGTGCAAACTCCACACGGACAGTTACCCGAAGCTGGAATTGAACCTGGGTCCCTGGAGCTGTGAGGCTGCAGTGCTAACCACTGAGCCACTGTGCCGCCCAAGTATTAGACTAACTCTTGGGCTAAAGGCAGTTAAATCCCTTGGCCCTGATGGCTTGCATCCTAGGATCCTATAAGAGGTAACTACAGAGATAGCGGATGCATTGGTTTCAATTTTTGAAAAATCCTTGGATACAGAAGAAGTACTGGAATGTTGAGTTACTCCTAATGTGACATTGCCATTCAAAAAGTGAGGGAGGCAAAAAGTGGGTAACTATAGGCCGATTATTGTAATGCCTGTCATTGGAAAAATGTTGGAATCAATTATTAAGGAAGTAACAACAATGCATTTGTAAAAACATAATGTAATCAAGCAGAATCAGCATTGCTTTAGGAAAGAGAAATCATGTCTGACTAATTTATTAGAGTTTTTTGAGAAAATCTCAACCAGAGTGGATAGCAGGGTTACAGTAGAAGTGTCCTGAGTTCTGAGGAAGGATCTTTTTTTTTTCACTTCTCAGATGCTGCCAGATCTGCTGAGCTTTTCCAGCAACGTTGTTTTTGTACAATAGGAGTGTTGCGTTTAAACTTTTAGAAGGTGTTCGACAAAGTACCCCACAAAAGGTTAAGTCATAAGATGAAAGCTCATAGTGTTGAAGGAAGTATATTAGTGTAGATGGGGATTTGGCTAATGGGCAGCAAAGAGCAAGTGTGGATAAGGGGTTCTTTTTCAAGTTGGCAATCTGTAACCAGTGGGATTAGGGAGTTTGGTGCTGGGAATGCAACCGATTACAGTATATATCGTATGACTTGGAGGAATGAAGTGATTGTATCGTAGCCAAATTTGCAGACAACACTAATTTACATGGAAAGGCAGGTTGTGAGAGAGATGCAAACAGTTTACAGGGGGATGTTGATAGGTTAAGAAGGGCAAAACTTTGGCAAATACAGGATAATGTGGGAAAATGTGAAGTCATTCATTTTGGAAGGAGTAGAAAAGAAGATAGTATTAGTTAAATAGAGAAAAACTGCATTAAGCTGCAGCACAAAAGGACTTTAGAGTTATTGTGCATGAAGCACAGAAAGCTAGCACACAAGTGCAGCAGGTAATCAGGAACGCTATTGGAATGTTGACCCTTATTTCAAGGAGATTGGACTATAAGAGTAGAAAGGACTTACCATAACTGCACAAGGTCCTGGTGAGACCACTCCTGGCGTACTGTGAACAGATTGGTTCTTTTATTTAAGGAAAAGATATCATTTCATTATTCAGGGAACATTCACTATGATGATCCCTTGTATGGATGGACTGCCTTATGTGCAAAGGCTAAACAATTTTGGACACTACTCACTGGAGTTTAGAAGAATGAGAGGTGATTTAATTGAAACATACAGGATTCTTAAGGAACTTGACAGGGTAAATGCTGAGGGGATGATTCTCCTCATGAGAGTGTCTAAGACCAGAGCTCATATTCTCAGAATAAAGGTGTGCCAATTTAAGACTGAGATGAGATGTAATTTCTTCTCTCAGAGGGGTTTGTGAGTCTTTGGAACTCCTTGCCACAGAGGTCTGTGGTAGTAGCATCTTTGTGTATATTTAAGACTGAAATAGATTATTGATCAGTAGGAGAATTAAGAGCTGCGGGAAAGAGCAAGAAAGTTGACATGCATAATGTTGGATCAGTCATGATCCTATTGAAGCAGACCTGATGGGCCAAATGGCCTATTCCTGTTCCTATTTCTTATGGTCTTATGTTGATAGTGGCAGATTCTGTGATGGTAATACTATTGAATGTCAAGTGGTGGTAGCTAGATTGTCTCTTATTGGAGACAGTCATTGCCTGGCATTTGTGTGGCATGAATGTTATTTGCCATCTGTAGCCCAAACTTTGATATGTCCTGCGTCTTGCGGCATTTAGACAAGGACTGCTTCAGCACCTGATGAGTCACAAATAATGCTGAACATTGTGCAGTCACTGATGCAGCAGCTGAAGATGTTTGGGTCTAGGACACTATCCAGAAGAATTCCTTCAGAGGTGTCCTGGAGCTGAGATAACTGACCTCTGATAATCATAACCATTTTCCTACATGCCAAGTTGGACCCCTAACATAGGATTCCTGGATTCCCATTGACTCCAGCTTTGCTAGGATTCTTTGATGCTGCTGTCAATCAAATATGGCCTTGAAGTCAAAGGCAGTCACTCTCATCTCACCTCTAGAATTTAGTTCTTTGGTCCATTCCTGAACCAAGGCTGTAATAGGGTCAGGAGTTGTGTGGCTCTGGCAGAACCCAAACTGGGATTCAGTGACCTGATTGATAGTACTGTTGATGATCTCTTCTACAGCTTTACTGATGATTGATAGTAGACCGATGGAATGGTAGTTGGCCAGGCTCAGTTCTACTTTTTTGCATAGAAGGTATATCTGGCTAAATTTCCTCATTATTCAGTAGATGCCAGTGGTGTAGCTGTGCTGCAACAACTTGACTAAGTGAAGTGGAACACAAGTCTTCAGTACTATTGCCAGATTGTTGTCAGGGTCCATAGCCTTTGCAGTATCCAGTGCCTTCTATCATTTCTTGATATCACATGGAGAGTATCAAATTGGTTGAAGACTGCATTTGTGATCCTGGGGAACAGTAGAGGAGGCCAAGACTGGAACATAATGGGTGATAATTGCTGCAAATGTATCAGTCTTATCTTTTGCACTGGCGTCATTGAGAATGGGAATATTTGTGAAGCCTCCTCCTCCTTAAATAAAAGTTATTTAATTTTTGCGAGTTATTTAATTTTTCACCAATATTCACAATGGATGTGACAGGGCTGCAGAGCTTAGATCTGCTCCACTCGTTGTGGAATCACCTAGCACTATATATCACTTACTGCTTATGATGTTTGACACACGGGTGGTCATGTGTTATAGCCTCATCAGTTTGAAAGCTCATTTTCAGTATGTTTCTTTCTACTCCTGGCATACCCTCCTGCATTCTTCATTGAACCAGGTTTTATTCCTTAGCTTGATGCTAATGGGAGGGTGGAAGAAATTCCAGGCCATGAGGTTGCTGATTGTTTTTGAATACAATTCTGCAGCTGATAATGGTCCGCAGTGTCTCATGGATGTCCAATCTGAAATTGCCAAATTTGTTTGAAATCTATCCCATTTAACGTGGAGATGGTGCCAGAGATCACAATGGAAAATATCTTCTATGTGAAGATGGAACTCCATAAAGATTGTGTGGTGGTTACTTAAAATGATACTTTCAT
This sequence comes from Stegostoma tigrinum, assembly GCF_030684315.1. NCBI lineage: Eukaryota > Metazoa > Chordata > Chondrichthyes > Orectolobiformes > Stegostomatidae > Stegostoma > Stegostoma tigrinum. Next base: position 31,113,838 of record NC_081365.1, on the reverse strand, counting down.
GGACAGATGCACCTGCAAAAGGCAATTTGGTGACAATGAGGATAAGAATGTTTTCTCCTTCTTGTTGGTTCTCTCACCTGCTGCCACAGACTCAGTGTGCGAGTTATCTCTTTTAGAACTCAACCAGCTCAGGCAGTTGTGGCACTGTGTTTCCTCCAAGTCGTGTTCAAGATGTGGAGATGCTGGTGTTGCATTTAGATGGACAAGGTCAAAAATCACACAACACAATGTTATAGTATACAATAGGTGACATCTCATGTCAGTCAATGCATTTTAGGTGTGAGGTCTTGCTTAGAATCTGCCTGTTTTAAACTGGGGTCAAGTCTTATTTGGAGCAAAATGGAATGTATCTGCGACTACACAAACATTTTGAATGAAATAATTCATGTGTGTATCTATATGTGTGTGTGTGTGTGTGTGTGTGTGTGTGTGTGTATGTGTGTGTGTGCGCTCGCGCATATGGGCGTTGAGGGAGTGTGAGTGTGGGGCAGTGTATGTGTGTGACACTGTGTGTGTGAGTCTGCGTCTGTGTGTGTGTGTGTGTGTGTGTGTGTGTGTGTGTGTGTGTGTGTGTGTGTGTGTGTGTGAGAGAGAGAGTCTGTGTGTGAATGTGTGTGTGTATGAGAGAGAAAGTGTGTGTGAGAGATGGTCTGTGTAAGTGTGTAAGTGTGTGTGAGTGTGTTTGTGTGAGAGAGTGTGTGTGTGTACGTGTGCATGTGTGTGCTGGGAGTATATAGTATGGTGTGGTCATCTGTAGTGTGACATGAACCCAAGATCACGATTGAGGCCGTCCCATGGAATTTAGCTATCAGCCTCTGCTCAGCGATTTTGTGTTGTTGGCGATTAATGTGGGGGAGTACTGATCAGCAGCCAATAGAGAGAGAGGGTAGGCAGAAGATGGTAAACAGTGGAAGGTTGCGTCGCCCGCGTTTGACCTGAAGCCATGAGGCTTCATGAGTTCCAGAGTCAATGTTATACAAAATGATATTAGCATTATTCTGAGGTAGTAAGAACTCCCAATGCTGGAGTCAGAGATAACAGCGTGGAGCTGGAGGAACACGGCAGGCCAGGCAGCCTCAGAGGAGCAAGAAAGCTGATTTTTCGGGTCAGGACCCTTCTTCAGAAATGGGAGAGGAGGAAGAGACCTCTGAAATAAATAGAGAGAGAGGATTGGCGTTGGGGAAGGTAGGTGGAATGGTGATAGGTGAGTGCAGGTAGGCAGTGGTGAGGATTTGTCAGTGAGGTGGGATGGGCAGATAGCTGGGTGAGAAGATGGACAGGTCAAGGAGGCGGGGATGAGAGGGAGAGTTGGTAACGGGGTAGGGAGATTTTGAAACTAGTAAAGTCCACATTGAGACCATTGAGGCAGAATATGAGGTGCTGCTCCTCCAGCTTCCGAGTGGCATCGTTGTGACCCTGGAGGAAGTCCGGGATGAACATGTGACCCAGGCAGTGGGAGGGGGAGTTGAAATGGTTTGCAACTGAAAGGTGTTGTCGTTTGTCACGAACAGAGAGCAGGTGCTCTACAAAGCAATTTCCGAGCCTCTGCTTGGTCTCACTGACATAGAGGAAGCCACATCTGGAACAGCAGATACAATAGACAGCATTAGCAGATGTGAGGGTGAACATCACTCTGATACGGAAGGATTTTTTGGGGCCTGGGATGGGGGTGAGGGGAGAAGGTGTAGGGCAGGTGTAGCACTTCCTGCGGGTGCAGGGAAAGGTGCCGGGGTGGTGAGGCTAATGGGGAGTGTGGAGCAGATGAGGGAGTCATGGAGAGAGTGGTCCCTCTGGAAGGCAGATAGGAGTGGGGAGGGGAATATATCCTTCGTGTGGGGTCAGATTGCAGGTGGCGGAAGTGGCGGAGAATGATGCATTGAATCCAGAGGTTAATAGGGTGATACGTGAGGACAAGGGGGATTCTGTCTTTGTTTTTATTGCGGGGAGGGGGGTGTGAGGGCTTAAGTGCAGGAAACGTGAGAGATGTGGTTGACAGCGTTTTTGACCACTGAGGGGGGGATGTTGTGGTCCTTGAAATACAAGGACATCTGGGATGTTCGGGCGTGGATGCCCCATCTTGGAGTAGATGTGGTGGAGGTGGAGGAATTGGGAATAGAAGATAAGATTCTTGCAGGAATGTCGGTGACACGAGGTATGCCTATAGCTGTGGGAATCGGTGGGCTTGAAATGGATATCTTTTTCAGGTGGTTACCAGAGATGGAGACAGAGAGGTCCAGGAAGGAGAGAGAGGTATCAGAGATGATCCGGCCTCATCCCATGACCAACTCTCCCTCTCATCCTCGCCTCCTTGACCTGTCTTACTTCTGTCTCACCTATCCGTCCCTCCCACATCACTGACCAATCCCTACCACTTCCTAGCTGCACTCATCTATCACTGTCCCACCGACCTTCCTCAGTGCCACCCCTCCTCTCTTTATTTATCTTGGAGCTCGCTTCCCTCTCCCACATTTCTGAAGAAGGGTCCTGACCTGAAACATCAACTTTCCTGCTTCTCTGATGCTGCATGGCCTCCTATTGGCATTATTCTAACTTTCCCTATGTTTCACTGAATAAAGACACGTTTTGTTGAAGTATTTAATCTTGTCAATACCATCAAGCCAATTCACAAGTAATGCCAATGTAAAGAGAAAACAATATCCTGTGTGTTGCAGGAGATTGTAATAGGTAAGTGAGTGGACTTTGATTGGTAGAAAACTGTTATGGAGCGTGTATCTGAATTTGATGACTGATTGCTCACTACCAAGCTTTGTTGAAATTTTAAACCGGGCAAGTTGACTCTGATTGATCAAGGCATTGCCTGAAGAAATGGACAAGTTAATTGTTGTCATCTATTCTGTTGAGTTGAAACAGGTGCAATGTGTATACTTGTTCTTTCTGTCTGCAGGAACAGGGCTCTGTGCATTAGTGGATATAACACCTAGTACACTCAAATGTGTTATACTGCATACCTGACTGAAAATCCTAAATTTGTTGTCAGTATAATTTTTCACGCACTCAGGATTATTAAACAATCAGCACTTTCAAACAATATAAATGTCACTTTCCCTTTCCATTGGTATTTTTGAGAATTCACTGTCTTGACAAGTTCACGACAAAATGTCTTTTTTCAGCAATACTCAAATCCTGCACTACCAAATGATTAATTGTTTTTGATATTGTAAATCTTTTAAACTGAAATACCATGTTACTCCTAATTAGGAAAGTTGATTACTCTGTCCTTACTTGCACTAGATTTAGTTCACCATCACTCAAGTTGTCACTGTTGTACATGGATTCCCAATCAAGCAACACTTCAGTTTGAGCATTTACTCTTATTTATCTCTGTTCAGTGAATATATATGTCTCCGACAACTGCCAAGAGCTTGATCCTGTTGTATATGGGTTAGCAAGGGTTTGAAAAGGTTAAATCTTGATTTAATGCAAAAGCATCATCCATTGTAATGAGGTCACAGGGAATTGATTAGAGTAAAGGCAGAGCTTGAAGGAGAAAAACCTGGGATATCTGTAGTAACGTAGGTCACATTTATGTAAGCAGCAAATAGTTGCCGCAATGAAATAATTTTTATATTGTTTGCTCAACAAGACTCTTCTGTTAGACTAGAAAGGTGTCTATCCTCATCCACTCTAGGCCACTTCAGACCTAAAGGAACCCATACACAACTGATACCATCTAGCACAAAGCAGTCTGCTTGACCAGCACTCCACCCACCAAATTAAACAGTCACCTCCTCTAACTCGAACACCCTGTGGGAGCACTGACTATCCTCATCCATTTTTGACCAATTCAGGCTTGAAGGAACACCCGCCCAACATAGTGAGCAGCAATATGGGGAAAATATTGGGCTCTTGCCACAGCTTAGTAAGTACAGGTGTCCGCTACTATTTCTTAAGGTTGTGAACTAAGAGTAATTTGACTTCAGGCATTCAAGAACGTAAGAGAGAACAAGTGTGTTGGTGACGCAGAAAAGTTCAAGACAAATAGTTACTCCTGATAGCAAACTTCCTAAAGAACTTGACGATGATCAACACTGAAGAATATTTCAGAGAAAGATGCCTTAACAGAAGATATAAAGAAATACAAAAAGCCTGTAGCTCCAAGAAAGGAATTCAGGATCTGTTTGGCAGGTGTGGTCACGAGCCCAAGTTGAACCAATGAGTCAACCAGACATCAAAGATTGCATGAAAAATGCCTTGAACAAAAGATGAAACCTTAAATAGCACAGCCATTGAGGCTGAAAGGGCAAAACTTAAAAAAAAGACAAGTAGCAGTTCCAATTTGGTGTCAATACCATACATCTAGATAACATGAGGCAAGACTGTAAAAAATGAAAGCAAGAAGGCCACTAAAGAAGGTCTGTATATTCCAGGGTGGGGATCTGGACAAATCATTAGCCAAACCATGTTAAACAGATAAAAGTTGGATAATTTAAAGAAGTGTACAATTTGGGTTTAACATACAATTTCTTTTGGGAATAAGGAGAATGCAATCAAAGTTGTAGCAGTGTTCCGAAGAGCAGGAAAATCTCCATTACAGCTGCACAGAAAAATCCTCGAGTACAGCAGTGAAGCTGGAGGGAACTATTATTGCTGCAGAATAAAAATCTTTAAACCAGATAAAACGCCCAATTACATTAGAAAGCTACAGCATCAGAAATAGTACTGTCAGGAAGATTACTTTCAGGGATGGAAATAGATCACAAAATTGGATTTCCTGGAGAAAATTCTGTCAAGTACTTTTGGAGGAGAAAGCAAGATTGCCTGCCATATTTACGTTGCCATTTGGGAGATTTTGTTTTAATAAGATTATCATTTGGAATTGCAACTGCCCCAGGGGCTATCACTCAACCAATGGGTCAGATCAAAGTACTGCAATCCTGCCATGCTGAGACAGACTGGCAGCACATTGAAATGTATCAAACTATGTATATGTGTTACTCAACTCAGAACTGAAATATACTAGTAAATTAACATTATACACTATAGAATGGCAGAAGGTGTATCTGCACATTGGCACCACCAAATAATGGCTTGAGCATGGGGAGTTTTTAAGATTGAAGCAGAAAGAGACAAGTTTTTTTTTAAAATGGTAAAATTCAGCAGATCTTAGCTACAATGAAAGTAGTTGTACTGCCCAGAGCAGTTCAGCAATGACGTGTTCTGGAAAACAAATCATGTTTCATCATATTACCACCGACACAGTATCTTTTCAATATCTTTCTTTTCCACTTTCTACTTTCTGGAAGGTGCTTACCTTTACTTAGATGCTGTTCCACTGTCTCTGGCAGTTTCTTAATATTTTGCCGAAAAGACTATTTTTCATGTCTCATCAGGCAATGAATTTTGGGATAAAGTAAAACAGAAAATGCTGAAATTAGATGGATCATAGACCTGAAGCACTAATTGTTTAACTTGTCATACTGCCAAACTTGCTAAGTATTCCCAGCATTTTCTGTTTTTATTTCAGATTTCCAATAGCTGGGTCTGTACTTCGGCAAACTTGAACAATGAGAGGTTGATTTCCTGAGCAAAATATAGATGACATCACAACCTAATTTGTAGTGTCTCACAATGTCAATTTTCCTGCAGAAATCATAGAAATGCATTTAGAATCAGAAATCTCAGCCAAGTGTCATCATCCCTAAGCCAATGGTACTGAGGCCCTATTGTAACAGTTGAACTTCTTTAATATAACACAAGCTGGTCATCTAGTCTATTTTCTTACTAGGTTTATAGCTTGCTTAAAAAAAATGAATTCATCCAGTCATTTCAAAGATCAATCCAAAGGGCAATTTTTTTGGTTAACACCTCAAATAAAGTCATATATTCAAACAGCACGGAAACAGGCCCATTGGTCCAAACAGTTCACTCTGACCATGTTCCCAAACTAACCTAGTTCCACCTGCCGATGCTTGGCCAATATCCTTCCAAACTTTTCCTATCCATGAATATATCCAAATGCTTTTAAACATTGTAACTGTACTTGCAAACACCACTTCCTCTGGTAGTTCATTCCACACACAAACCTCTCTCTGTAAAACAATTGCTCCTCATGTCCTTTTTAAAACTTCCTCCTCTCACCTTAAAAACATGCCTCCTAGTTTTGAACTACTTCACTGTAGGGAAAAGAACCTTTTCATTCACCTTATCTATGCCCCTCTGGATTTTATAAACTTCAATAAGGTCATCCCTCAACCTCCTACACTCCAGTGGAAAAAGTTTCCGTCTTTCCAGTCTACTTTTGTATCTCAAGCCCTCCATTCCCGGCAACATTCTGGTAAATCTTTTCTGGACCCTGTACAGTTTAATAATCTCCTTCTTGTAACAGGGTGACCAGGACCGCACACAGTACTCCAGATGAGGCTTCACCAACGTTCTGCACAACCTCAACATGACATCTCAACTCATTCCTGAACAGCTATGTAGCACGATTCCTACCACTTCCTGGCTGTATTCACACAATATCATTTCATTCTGTCTACAGCCCTGTTCAACATCACAAATTGTCTTCCTTGTCATAAGGCATTCCTTCTTGATCTTTCCACAACTTTGCATCCAGTGACCTTACCATTGATCTCTGATTATTTTAATCCATGGCTTACTTTGTGTGATGGTATTGATATGGTTCCATCTCGACCAGCCTGCCTCGACACATATGCTTTGCAATGTCTTTTCCTTCTGTGCTTGCTTCATAGCTCTTGCTTGTCACAACATTTCAGCCTTCTCACACTCCAGCAAAATAGTGCCATTTGTTGATATTTGTCAAAAGCATGAGGCCAGCTTTAAGATGTTGACAAACAGTACCAAGCTTAACCCACAGCACTCTTTGACTCCATGAATACTGTCTGGCTGCTGGACCACCATCAAAACATGCATGAGGCTTAAGGCCAGAAAAATCATTTTACCTACTGTTTCCTATGAGGTAAGATCTGGATATGGTTCTGTTTTCCTCCCCAATGGCATGTAACTGATCTAATACTTCCTATTTCAGTGTTTATTGCATATAAATGAAATTCAATGAAGTAATTGCATATAAAACATTCTGCTTCAGTGAAAATGGCAAACTGAAGAAGTGCCCATTAGTTTGAAAGCTCAGGCCGAGCGAGTTATTAGATAAAATAGTGCAATCTTCATCAGAAAGACCTTTAACTACAGATCGAGATTAGCAGGTAATTGGATTGAAGTATTGCAGCAACGTCTTATAACAGCAGATCTGTGCACATCACACAGCTGTCGAATCGCTCGTGGGGGATCACTGTCCACCTGTTGCTGAATCTCCATCTACTCACAAGCAATGTAATCTCTTGACACAAAAACCAAAAGCAGCTTTGAGTGTAATATTTAAAAGTTTGTGATTACAGGTGTAAGGCCATCCTTAAGGCAATTTTACAGTTTGCTGCTTTTAAACCCTGATTGTGTGAGAGCAAAAGAAAGAATATGCTTTTCTATAGCACTTATTGTGACCTCAGAATATAACAAAGTGGTTTCCAGCCAGTTAAGTGCTTTTGAAGTGTAGACACCATTCTAATGTAGGGAAAAGCACCAGCAAATTAACACATAGAAAGGAGCTCCAAATAGTAATGAGCTAAATGACTACACAATCCATATTTGTAACGTTAATGGAAGACAATTTGATCAGAGCATCAGTGAAAGATATCTACTCCCTAAACCTCTTTACCTGCTTCTACTCCTTGAATAATACCCCACCTCTATTTTAACAAAGTCTTTGGACACTTCTGACACTTAGTGTCACTTTCTGTTTGATTGCACTTCTGTGAAATATTTTATGATGTTTACTTCTACACTAAGGCTTTATGCAAATACAAACTCATTTGCATTCCCTTCAGAAAATGTCTAGTGATTGAAATTTACTATGAACCACACCCAAACATAAATACTGCATTACTAATAAATTATTGTTTTAAAAAATGAATATTACTCTTAAAATTGGTGAGAACATTGGAAATATTAAAGAAATTGGACGAAAACCCAAATTTGGCAAATCTATTCTGGTGAAAACCATAGGGTCTTTGGAAAGCCTAATGCGCTAGGAGTCAAGCAATACATCTAAAAAAAAGTACAATGAAGAAAATGTCCTGTTTCATTGCTATTCAAGTGAGCATGCAGACAACTAACATAAATTTGGATTTGTGAATTTTAATGTCGTAATTCAAAATATCCATTCAGTCTTTCTACATGAAGTAGATAATCAAAAATGGATGTAGAAAGGAATGTAGCAAATCTGTGCATTCTTACTACATCTGGAATATTCTGTGATTTAACAAGAAAGTTATGATTTTTGTCCTGTTCCGTTTAGTTAGTATTCCACCTTGTGTAATCTGAAAACCCTGCTAATAAAATAAGTTGGCACCTGCTCATTTGAGAAAAATATAGACATGAAAATTATGGAGCTCTAGAGTACAAAGTAATTTCTCGTTCATCTTGATTATCATTGCCAGCCACAAGCCTGACTAGATCAGGAGTAAAATTTGCTAAGGAAAAGCAAACAGGGTGGTAAAAGGGAAGTCTGCTGAGTGCTATAACATTTCCCACTCCCCCAAACAATAACATAGTGAGTTTTCTGGCATTTAGCTTCAAAACTGCAGCTTTGTAGTGCATTTTTTGATTATATTGACTGCTCATCTTCTTAAACGGAAACAACATAATTATCCCAGGCTAAGCAAGTTGGTTTCCAGCAGAAATCGGTGTTCAAACATTGGATGTGTGCATGTGATATTTAAAATTCAAATAACAATTTTAACCCTAAGCTCTAATCTTATTGTCAAATTTATTGTGATGAGATTCATGTTTAGTAATTAGAAATTGAACTTTACAAATGTATGGAGGCTGTAGAGCAGTTGAAGATAAGGGTGAACAGAAAATTGTTAAGTCCAGGAAAAAGACTGGAACAGATTTTCAGCTCATGTAAACTGATTGATCTCTGTGTATATGCTACACAATCCAATGTTAAACCAAACTGGGCAATACACTATGGAAAGGTAAAGGGTGGGTTTGTACTTATACACCACTCAAAAAAAAACCCAATGTGCTCTCGAAATCAGAAATAAAAACAGAAATTGATGGAAAAGCTCAGCATGCCTGGCAGCATCTGTGGAGAGAAAGCAGAGTTAATGTTTTAGGTCCAGTAACCCTTGTTAACTCTGCTTTCTCTCCACAGATCTGCTGTTTTTCCAGCAATTTCTGTTTTTGTCACCTCCAATTGCTGCTGCGACAACACGGAGCTTTCAAGACTGAAACAGAAATAGACAGGTTCTATTTTCAAACAAATGTAGAGACTCAACAAATCTTCACTGCGCGGAAGGCACCAGATTCATGAAGAGATTTATGAGTGCCTGTACTGCTCAGAGCAGTCAGAAACAGCTTGGCGATTGAACAGTATGGGGAACAGATCATGAATTATCATGCTACCACTGACACATTATCTGTTACAGTTCAATGTTTCGTAAAAAATATTTTCTTTTTCTTCTTTTTGGAAGACGATGACTTACTGAGATATATTTCCATCAACTGTCTCTGGAAGCTCTTTGATATTTTGCTTAAGAGAATATTTTGCATGTATAATTAGATAGCAAATGTAGAAGATTGTTTCACCATGCAGAGCAGGGAACCCAAAATCTAAATCATTCTTTTCATCTAATGTCAATTTTCTTGCATAAATAATAAGATTGCATATAGGTTCAGAAGTTACAACCATGTGTTTTCATCTCTAATCCAATGGTGGTGAGACTTTACTGTCACTGTCAAGATTAGCTAACATAGTTTAAAATGATCATTTTAACTCGTCATTTCACTGGATTATATAATTGATGTAAAAAAGTTCACTTTTGATCCTACTAGCCATTTTACAGACTAATTCTATTTATATCCTTCTATTAATGCATTGTTACCACTCAGCTGTACACCTACCTAATCCTTTCAGTGTCATTTACATTCCCTGATGGTTTTGTGGTTAGGATTTGGCACCTTTACCGCTGAGGCCTGGGTTCGATTCCCAGCCAGGGAATAGAAGTTCTGTAGGGGACAGCACAGTGGCTCAGTGATTAGAACTGCTGCCTCACAGCACCAGGGACCCAGGTTTGATTCCAACCTCAGGCAACTGTTTGCGTTGAGTTTTCATGTTCTCCCTGAGTCTACGTGTGTTTCCTGTGGGTGCTCCAGTTTCCTCCCACAGTCCATAGATGTGCAGGCTAGATGGATTGGCCGTGTTAAATTACCTGTAGTGCTCAGGGGTGTGTAGATTAGGGGGATGTGTCTGAGTGAGATGCTCTGAGGGCTGGTGTGGACGTGTTGGGCCAAAGGGCCTGTTTCCACATTGTAGGTGTTCTATGAACTATGAATTTACTTGCCATCTAAGGCAATGGTCAAAGTCACTAACTTGTATGTCATGGTATTGCAACCATGTGCCATTCCTGAATTCAGCTATTGCCACAAATTTCAATTCAGAGATACATTCTCCATTGCTTCCACTTCCTCATTCCATCATTGACATTGTGACGCAGCCCCGTTGTGATGATGGTCCATTCTTGTCTTTTCCAATACATATTCTGCACTGCCTTTTACTCTTGCATTTGCAACTCGACCTCCTGTCTGTCACATCGTTTCACTCTTCATGATTGTCCATGATGACTCAACAACAGGGTGGACCACTCATTGACATTAATCAGAAACATGATGCCAGACATGTTAGTAACCAGTGTCCAGGGTTATTTACACCACATTTAATACTTTGAATATTATCTGATTGCTGGTCAATCTTCAAGCCATGAATGAGCAATAAGAGTAACAAAATAAATGGCGTGATTATGGTCTCTATCAAGTAAACTTTGAAATATGGTATTTCTTTTCCCCTTGATTGCAGGTAACAGAACTAGTAATTCCAATTGAAGGAACTAAAGGGGATGGGATGCAGTCGGATGTACATTGGGCTAACTAAGAAATAATGTGACTTTTCTGCTACCATGGACTTTTAATGTTTGGCCTGCAATTCCCAGCTGTCAGCCATCTCAGCAATATTGGAATTGTTAATGCAGCCCTCCCTTGGACTTCTGAGGAAGAACAAGAGGAGCAGCGATACCAACACCAGCAGCAATAGGAACAGCACCAGCAGCAGCAGGAGTAACACCATCGGGTTCAGGAGCAACACCAGCAGCACCAGGAGCAAAGCCAGCAGCAACAGGAGCAGAACCAGCAGCAACAGGAGCAACACCAGCAGCAACAGGAACTGCACCAGCAGCAACAAGAGTAATACCATCAAGTTCAGGAGCAACACCAGCAGCACCAGGAGCAACACCAGCAGCACCAGGACCAGAACCAGTAGAAGCTGGACTTTCCTAAGCCACCTGCCATGACACAGGCCTGAGGGCGAGAACACAGATAACTCCAACCCAGTCGCTATCTACTGGAGGATCTCAAACCCACAGTGAGTGAGGTGGAAGCATTGCCCATATGGTCTAGGTCAGTACTGCTACGTATTTCTTCAGTTCCGGCTCCTTCAAGGGATTTACTCACAACATTTGCAGGATTTCACAATCTGCTGTCCACAAGTGCAGCTCCCAAGTTGCCGGTAGCAAGTCTGCTTGGGTTTCCTCTGGGTACTCCAGTTTCCTCCCACAGCCCAAAGATGCGCAGGCGAGATGGATTGGCCAGGCTAAATTACTCATTGTGCCCAGGGATGTTTACGTTATGTGGGTTAGATATGGGAAATACAGGGGCAAGGAAATGGGTCAGAGTGGGATGCTCTTCTGAGAGGTGGTATGGACTTGTCGGGCCGAATGGCCTGTTCCCATACTGTAGGGGTTCTATGATATATTGCCCATCCTTACTTGTCCTTGAGAAGGTGGTGGCGATTTGCCATCTTGAGCCACTGCAGTCCACCTGCAGTGGGCTGACCCACAGTACCATTAGGGAGGGAATTTCAGGATTTTGACTCAGCTAAAGGCAGGCTTTAACTTCCCTGATAATGGAAACTGCAGATGCTGGAGAATCCAAGATAATAAAATGTGAGGCTGGATGAATACAGCAGGCCCAGCAGCATCTCAGGAGCACAAAAGCTGACGTTTCGGGCCTAGACCCTTCATCAGAGAGTCTAGGCCCAAAACGTCAGCTTTTGTGCTCCTGAGATGCTGCTGGGCCTGCTGAGTTCATCCAGCCTCACATTTTATTATCTCTAACTTCCCTGCTTTGGTTACTCTAAGTCTGTGAATTGCAACCAGTGGGCTTTGTAGTCTCTGAGCCACCAACAACTACCCGCTTGTAACTATGCAGACAGTCAATTATTATTATGTGTGGCTCTAAGGGAAGCTAAAGTAAGAGCAGCTTGAGCAAATACCCTGCCTTCCACTTCCCTTTCTGCATGTGGCCTTTTCTGGCTTAGCCAACTCTCTGGTAGCCTGAAGGTGGAAAGCACTTTGTTGCACTTTAATGAGAAGCTAAATGATTAAGGCGAGGCTTTCTTTCATCTGAAGATTATTAGCTTAGAAGAACTTAAAAACTCAGCACTCTCTGTAATAAGAACCTATGTTGAGGACCAAAGGCAACTCATAGACATAGATTCACAGTAAGAGATAAAAGGTTTAGAGAGGATTCCAGGGGAAATTTTGCTTTCAAAGGTGGTGGGGATCCAGAACTTACCACATGAAAGGGCAGAAGAATGCAAAACAACCTTCCCTGTTCTATTCCCCTATGGTATGACCTGCTTACACTGCACACAAAACAAAACTTTTCACTATACTTAGGTATGTGTGAGAAGAATAAATCAAATAAACAAAACATACTTTTCATAATATTTATAAAATGATGAATACTTGGAACACTGCATCCTTGAAGGCTACAGACCAGAAGGGGCAAGGGAGAATTAAATTGGATTATTTCTTGCCAGCCAGACTCACAACGGGCTGAATGGCTTCATTCCCTGCTGTAATTTCAATTACTTAAAAGCCTTCAATTGGCTGGAAACCATTTGGAAATTTTCTAAGGTGAAATCAAAAAGATGATTTCATTTCTTCTTGCACAATCAGGGTTAAAAGCAATTAAATATAAAGACACTTTACAGCAGTAATCAAAAATATGACTAAATATTACACTCAAAGCTGCTCTAGGTTTTGATGTCAAGACATGGCATTGTGAGTGGGTGGAGAGTTAGTAATTGGTGGATTGTGATTCTCCAGTAATGATTCAACAGCTGTGTGATGTACACGGGTCTGCTCTTATAAGACATTGTGACAATATTTCAGTCCAATTACCTGCCATTTTCAATCTGCTGGTAAAGCTTTTTCTAATAAATAACCCACTGTTTTATCTAATATCTTTCTCAGTCTGGGCTTTCAAACTAATACTCAGTTCTTCAGTATAGTGTCTTTGCTGAAATGGTATGTTCTATTAGTTATTTTAAATTCATTTTTGTAGGATGTGGGCTTGCCAGCATTCATTGCCCCATCCCTAGCTGCCCTTGAGAAGATGGTGCTGATCTGCCTCCTTGAAATTCTGCAGTCCACCTGACCCACATTGCCAATAGGGAGGGAATTCCAGGATTTTCGCCTAGTGACACTGAAGGAACTGTGACATATTTCCAAGTCGGGATGTTGAATGTCCTGGAGGGTGTTGTAGGACCACTGGAGGGAATCATGTATCTGCTGCTCATGTCCTTCTAAATAGAACTGATTGTGGGTTTGGAAGGTGCTGACTGAGGATCTTTGGCGTGCACCTTATAGATAATATACACTGTCGCTCCTGAGCATCAGCTGTGGAGGGAGTGGATATTTATAATGTAGTGCTAATCAAGCGGGCTGCTTTATCCTGAATGGTGCCAAGCTTCTTGAGTATTGTTGGAGTTGCACCTATCCAGGAAAATGGGGAATATTCCATCACACTCCTAAGTTTTACTTTGTATATGGTAGACAGTCTTTGGGGAGTCAGGAGGTGAGGTACTTGTTGCAGTATTCCTATCCTCTGATCTTTGTAGCCACTGTGTTTATGTGGCAAGTCCCGTTGAATTTCTGGTCAATGATAACCTCCAGGATGTTGATATGGGATATTCAGTGATGGTAATACCATTGAAGGAGCAAAGGTTAGTTTGTCTCTAATTGGTGATGGTCATAGCCTGGCAGTTGTGTGTCATGAATGTCACTTGCCACTTGTCAGTGCAAACCTGGATATTGTCTAGATCTTGTTGCATTTGAACATGGACTGCTTCAGTATCTGAGGAATCCCAAATGGTGCTGAACATTGTGTAATGATCGGCAAAAATCCCCAGCATGATGGAGGGAAGGTCATTAATGCAGCAGCTGAAGATGGTTAGGCCTAGGTCACTACCCTAATGAACTCCTGCAGAGCTGAGATGGCTGACCTCCAACAATCACAATGAACTTCCGAGATGCCAGGTATGACTTTAATCACTGGAGAGTATGCCCCCAATACCCATTGATTCCAGTTTTGCTAGGGCTCCTTGATGCCACACTTGGTCAAATGCAGCCTTGATATTAAGGGCTGTCACTCTCACCTCTACCCTGGAATTAAGCTCTTCTGTCCATGTTTGAAACACCGCTGTAATGAGGTCAGGAGCTGAGTGGCTCTGACAGAACCCAAACTGGACATCACTGAGCAGGTGCTGCTTGATATCACTGTTAAGGACACCTTTCATTACTTTACTGAAGAGCGTGAGTAGACTGATGGCATGATAACTGACTGGGTTGAATTTGTCCTGCTATTTATGTACAGGACATTCCTGGGTAGTTAGGTAGATACCAGTGTTGTAACTGTACTGGAACAGCGTGGCTAGGGGAGATGCAAGTTCTGGAGCACAAGTCTTCACTACTATTGCTGGAATGTTGTCAGGGCCCATAGCCTTTGCAGTATCCAGTTTCTTGGTATCATGTGGAGTGAATTGAATTGGCTGAAGACTGGTATCTGCAATGCTGGGAACATCTGGACAAGGCCATGATGGATCATCCACTCGGCACTTCTGCCTTCAGTCTTATATTTTCTCTGATGTGCTGGCTCTTCTATCATTGAGAATGGAGATATTTATGGAGTCTCCTCCTCCAGAGAGTTGTTTAATTGTCCAACACCATTCATGACTGGATGTGGCAGGACTGCAGAGTTTAGATCTGATCCGTTTTTGTGGGATTGCTTAGCTCTAGCTTCATTGAGCTTCATTTCTAAACAATAAATACTGAAGCTAGAGATACTGGCCTGAATTGTAACTGGTAAATTCATGATCAGTGGATGATTTTGGCTGCTGGCTGTATATCTGAATGACTGGGAAGGCAGCTCAGTGATCTTTCTCCATAGAGTTATCTGAGATGATCCTTTTACTGATCAGATTGCTGTTCCCTGTTCTTCCTTCTTCAGGCTCTTTAATTTGTTCCCAGGAGACACAGGGTGAATAGTTCACACTTACAAAGGCCTCCAACTTACAGCACAGTCACAGCTTACAGCAACTGTTGAGGAGAAATAAAATGGCTATCTTCAGACTTATTCCTTTCTTCAGGTCCAATGGCTTCTGATTGGAACATTCACACCCCCAGGTTGTTTGGTTCCTTGAGAACCAATCACAAAATTGTTGGCAGGCAGGGGTCCTTTGTCATTAATAACTGGTCATCAATTTTCAGACCAATCAGTTACTTGGTGTTTGTTAAATCTCCACACATAGACAAAGTCCAGCTCCATTTCAATTGCAACTAGGCTTTTCCCACGGCCTGAAAAAGCAGCTTACAATGAATATCAGGTAATTTATTTTTAGAAAGTGCAATGATCTTTGAATTATACTCAGTTTTTAAAACAGCTCTTTTCTCATTTGCGAGATAACAAGGTGTAGAGCTGGATGAACACAACAGGCCAAGCAGCATCAGAGGAGATGTTTCAGGCCTACACACTTCTTTATCCACATCCAAAAATTACAAAACAAAAGGTATTTACAATAATAACAGATGACTTGTAAAGAAACAATTAAGCCCTGGATTGAGATTCCCAAGTAAAGGAGAGCTAGAAACGCAAACAGAAGTTGCTGGAAAAACTCGGCAGGCCTAGCAAGGTCTATGGAGAGAAATCAGAGTTAACATTTCGGTGGAATGACCCTTTCTCAGAACCCAACCCTAAACATTAATTCTGATATGTCTCCACAGATGCTATCAGAACTGTTGGGCTTTTCCAACAATTTCTGTTTTTAATGCTGAATTACAGCATCCATAGTTCTTCCAGTTTTTATTTACTGGAATTAGAAGCCTGTCTGCTTTGGTCATTAATTGCTTTAATTGTCAGAACAAAATAGTCAAAAATGATTCACATGGAAGTTTGAGCAGCCACATTTACCAAAACAACACAAAAGAAACATGTTTCCACAATACAGAATTATTCTCTTTTAATTCAAGATAGTTGCTTAAAATTACTTTTGTCAACGTCAACACATCCCTTGGATGTATGTCCTGGACCCAAAATGTGAGCCTTAGTATGCATGGAATAAGAGATCATGTTGTCATATAATACTGCCCACAATTTAAATAAAACCTATCTCAAGTAAAAGGCCTTTCAGAGTTGTGGTTGTAGTGTTCAAAGTACTGGACTATAGTTCTGACAGCGCCTCCATGTTAAGATTCCCCTTTGAATCGACGACAATTTTTCTAGATGTAGAACTTGTGGATCTACCTGAACTTCAGAAAAAATGGGTCTCCTTTCTTATGCCTTTAATTTCATCTGCAATAATGATAAATTCTTTGTTTGGTTTCAGTTCACTGATCAGATCTAAGGTGATATCGGTCTGAACCTGCTATATTTCTTTTTGAATCATGTTTTTGCTGATGAGTTTGACAATTCCAATGTTAGTTTCCTTGCAGAATTTAAATCGTGATTAAGTACCACTTGTTTTTGTTTTCTTTCTTTCCTTTTTCCACCCCACTTTTCTTCTCTTTTCACCCGAAAGCTCTGAGTGTGACATGGTTGGAAGGTTGGTCATCACCCTCTTGTACTCGGCTTAAGTTTCCATAATTTACACCTAAGGTTTGAAGATAACAGCTGGCAGGAAACCCAATTATCAGGCACATTGCAGTGCAGCCTGATCCTGTTCACATTTCTGTGGTCGACACATCCTCAAAACCAGGAGGGGTAGTTATTAGAGTCATAGAGTTGTGCAACATGGAAACAGACCCTCCAGTCCAATTCGTCCATGCAGAACAGATATCCAAAATTAATCTAGTCCCATTTTCCAGCTTTTGACCCATATCCCTTTAAAACTTTTCTATTCATGGATCCATCAAGATGCCTTTTAAAATATTGCAACGTACCAGCCTCCACCACTTCCCCTGGCAGCTCATTCCACACATGGACCACTCTCTGCATGAAAAAATTGTCCCATAGGTCCCTTTTAAATCGTTTGCCTCCCATCCTAAACCTATGCCCTCAAGTTCTGGAAAAAGACCTTGGCCATTCACCCTATCCTTGCCCCTCATGATTTTATAAAGGCCACCCCTCCAACCTCATCATTAACTGTTATAGCCCTGTCACAAATGTCATCCTCTTATTGCTGAGTTGATGGCCAGGACAGCCCTGATCTTAGGTAAAGGCCTAAGGCTGAATATCCCCTTCCTCCTCCTATTTATTGTGGTCTTACATATTTCAACCTCTTCATCTGATCATAAAAGATCGATCACAAACTCAATACTTTATGCTTCATTGACTATTTAGTGCATCAACACACAAGATGAGGCTAAAGCATTGGCAGCAATCTTCAGCTAGAAGTGCCAAGAATGCTCAGCAAATTCACTTCTCTCCACATATGATCAAAAAGAGGCTGAAAACACTGGATGCTACAAAGGCTCCAACCCTCACAAGTTTCATCAATAATTCCGAAGACTTTTCTCCAAACCTGGACATAGCCCAAGTTAATCTGTTCTCGTACAGTTACAACACTTGACAGCGATCCAGTAATTTTGAAAAAGGCCTAGGTATGACTTGTACAAATCAAAAGCAGAACTAATTCAACCAGGCCAATTACTGCACCATCAGCCTATACCCCATTATCAGTAAAGTGATGGAAGGTGCCATCAACAGTTCTATCAATCAGCACTTTCATTGTAGTAACTGCCACAGTGACATTCAGTGCTGGTTCCACCAGGACCACTCAGCCCCTGGTCTTGGTTCAAATGTGAAAAAAAAGAGTTGAATTCCAGCAGTGAGGTGAGAATGATTTTCTTGACATCAAGGTAGCATTTGGCTGAGTGTGGCGTCAAGGTGATCTAGTAAAACTAGAATCAATGGGAATCATGGGAAAATCAAACCCAGCACAAAGGAAGATAGTTGTGGTTGTTGGAGGTTAGCCATCTCATCTCTAGGATATCTCTGAAGGAGTTCCTCAGGGTAGAGTCCTAGATCCAACCATCTTCAGATGTTTCATTAATGATATTCTCTTCACCATAAGATCAGAGGTGGGGATGATCACTTATGATTATACAGTTTGTGACTCCTCACATACTGAGCAGTCCATGCCCAAATGAAACAAGACTTGGACGATACCCAGACCTAAGCTGACAAGTGGTAAGTAACATTTATGCAATATCAGTGCCAAGCAACTACCATCTCTGACAAGAGCTTACGTAACCACCAATCCTAGATATTCAATGGAATTATTATCACTAAATTCTCTTCTGTTAACATTCTGGAAAGTAACACTGACCAGAAACTGAACTGGAGTAGCCATACAATTATTGTGGTGGACAGAGCAGGTAATGGGTTGGGAATTTTGCAAGGAGTAATTCACCTTCTGAATCCCAAAGTCTATCCACCATCTACTAGGCTTAAAGTCAGGAGTACGATGCAATCCTCCCTGACTTGCCTGGACTTGCCACCAAAAATTATGAAGTTCAACACCGTCCAGGACAAGGCAGTCGACTTGGTTGGCACAACATCCACAAACATTTGCTCCCTCCATCACCATTGCTCAGTAGTAGCTGTGTATACCGTCAAGAAG
This sequence comes from Stegostoma tigrinum, assembly GCF_030684315.1. Classification (NCBI taxonomy): domain Eukaryota; kingdom Metazoa; phylum Chordata; class Chondrichthyes; order Orectolobiformes; family Stegostomatidae; genus Stegostoma; species Stegostoma tigrinum. The sequence goes on along the minus strand of NC_081365.1, from coordinate 31,094,841 downwards.
ACACGCTGCAGAAAGTCACCAATGGCCTTACAGAGCACCTTTCAAACCCACAGCCACCATCATCTGGAAGGACAAAGGTAGCAGATACATGGGCACATAGCCACCTACAAATTTCCCTCCAAGCCACTCACCATTGTGAGTGATATGCAATTATATTTATGTTGCTGAGTCAAAATCCTGGAACTCCATCCCTAACAGTATTGTAAATCTACCATAGCTCACTTGGCTGGATGGTTGATTTGCTGTGTAGTGTGATGCCAACACTGCAGGTTCAATTCCTGTACCAGTTAAAGTTGCTGTGAATGTCCCTTTTTCTCAGTCCCTGCCCTTGCCTGAGACATGGTGACCCCCAGGTTAAATTACTACCAGTCACCTCTGTCTAACGAGACAGCAGCACTATGGTGATTTTACTTACTTTTACACCAACTGGACCACAGCAGGTCAAGGAGACAGTTCAGCATGGCCTTCTCAAGGTCACTTTTGAATGGGCATTAAATGTTCACCCAGTGTGTGTCACCCACATTCCACGAATAACAAAAGAAAATCTCACTTCAAAAATCTGACATGCTTTGAACATTTTTCACTGAACTGATGGCTTTCTGGAAGCAGTTGGCCTTTGCTTCAATGTTGTTCTGGCTGGATAGAATAAATTCACATTGTTATTCTTGAGGTCAGATGGTATTCCACTGAACTATGTCTCAGTGGACTCACAGAGAATTAACAGCCTTATTGTCAAGACACATGGTTCCAGGAATAGACAAGATGAGAACTAAAGGTCTGTAACTTATCAATGAAAGCATAAAGTCACTACAGTTTCAGAGGACTAGCCTGTGGGTCACCACATCTCAGGTAAGGGGACAGCATAAGAAGGCGGGCGGTGGGGGCGGTGGGAGCCTTCATATTGACCTCAGCCTTTACAGAAATTGAACCTAAGTTGTTGGCATCGCTCTGCATTGCAAAACACCGTCCAGCTAATTGAGCTAATCAAGCAATAATCAGAATTTTCAGAACTCGAAGATAAAATTTTAAGACAGGATGTTCTTTTGATAAATGTTTGGCTAGATGCCCCTGAGAAGTTAGTGACTGTCAAATTATTCTATTCTGTACTATATTACCTCCATGAAGTAGTGTGGTTATACGAAAGTTACAGTTAACCTGGATTAGGAAGGGAAAAAAATGCCTGCATTCCTATCCTCAATTGCTTCCAATAATATCAATTTAAAGCAAATGTTGCTGAACACTTGGTGAGGAAAGAGCAAAATCAGCTCTGATGTCACTGTAAATTAAGGTACTGATATACAAGACATGCTAGTGAAAAATTGGCTAAGTACGAGAGGGCAAGAAGATACACAGAGACCATATCCCACCAAAGACTCAGTACCTCCTGTGCACAAAATTAAAATAAAGTGAAAACAAACAATCAGCAAAGTACAGGAAGGAATATACCTAATAGCAACATAAAGCTTATGCAAACTGGAGTAAATTTAAGTCAGTTCAGCTGAACATTGGAGAGACATACTTTACATGTCATCTTTCCTAATTCAAATATAATGCATTAATGAAAATGTCAAAACAACACATTAAGGAAAACAACAGGGCATAGAGCATTCAGCTGAAATAGTTCAGTTGGGAGAGCATTGGGTGGAAGATCTAAAGGTCCCAGGTTTTGGCAAAATAAGCAGTTAGGGCAGCACAATGACTCAGGGGTTAGCACTGCTGCCTCACAGCATCAGGGACCAGGGTTTGATTTCATCCTTAGGTGACTGTCTGTGTGGAGTTTGCACATTCTCCTTGTGTATTCTTGGGATTCCTCCAGGTGCTCCAGTTTCTTCCCACTGTCCAAAGATGTGCAGGTTAGGTGAATTGGCCATGCTAAATTTCCAATAGTATACAGCGTTGTGTAGGTTAGGTGAATTAGTCATCAGAATCGCAAGGTTATGGGTAGAGGGTGAGTATCAGTGGGATGCTTCTTGGAACGTTGTTGCAGATTTTATGGGCCGAATGGCCTGCTTCCACATTGTGGAGATTCTATTCTCTACAGAAGTGGCTCTTACCCAGATTATGTAAAACTCCAGCTTACGTAATACAATGTTCAATATTACATCAGATATTGTGCTGCTGTCATTCTGTGATTCTGTGAACTATTAACAAAACACACATATTTTATGGAGCCTATTAAGAGATGATATTCTTGAAAGATGAAAGCTGAAGTGTCAAGTGAAACATTTATAGACTATAGTAAAGACCTGGCTACAGGACTTCTAGGAAGTTAATTCTTTCCTCATCAATCATTAACTTCTTTGAAAATGATTTGCGGACATTGTAATCCATAGCCATAATTACTGCTCCTCAAATGAAGTGGATAAGAATGTACTGGTGGCCCTTTCCCTGTGGAACAAACAGAATAGCTCTGATATGAAAAATAATCATAATCAAAGAATCATTTTTGCAGTAAATTTTGAGCTATGGCATTTCACATCTTTGAAGCCTTTGCTTCTGAATGTTTATGTTATGAACAGAGTTAAACTGTAAGATCACAGCAATCATACCAAAAGACTCTTGCTTGAACTTACATGTTTTGGAAGGAAGTGAAACATTTGGTCACTCCCTCTCTGTGTGAGGTTCTGATAACACAATTCAAATTAATAAGCCGGAATATTTTGTACAAAGATTGCAGATGTGAGCCAGAGATTGTTCATGTTTTTAAAAAAAAGTGTGCAAAAGGTTTCCTGTATGTGAAAATACAGTCTCCGACTGCAAGAACGCATTTGGCAAATTTCCATGATGACTTCAAGGATGAATGCCAGATCAGAACACCTCAGGTTTGATCTCTGCACATGATAACTTTTAGACTAAACTTCTGTTCTTTGGATGAGGGACCTGCCAATTAGGTTGTAGTTATTTCTATTATTGATATCACTGCACCTGCATTTATCGGAGGAAGTATCATCTGGGCACTTGTTCCTGCATGACTGTTCAAAAACGCACACATTGAAAGCTTTGTTAGAGGACTGGAGAAATGTGAAAAGCCGGACAAAAAAAGCTTTCTATGCTCAATGTGCTGGTCTCAGCCTAGTTTTCCCAGAGCACTGTGCTCCTCCAATTCTGACTCTTGTGTACTCCTGGTTTTCATTACATATCATTAGAGGCTGTGCCATCAATTACCTAAGCTCTAAACTCTGGAAGAACATCCCTAAAATGCTCCACAACCTCAAATAAGAGAGGGTGATCCAAATGCCTTTGTTTCCTTCCCAAGCTTAGATGCTGCATTTAAAATTGTTGAAAACATAAACATCTGAGCAGAACCTATATATGTGAGATAACAAGGTGTAGAGCTGGATGAAAACAGCAGGCCACTGCAGCATCAGAGGAGCAGGAAGGCTGATATTTTGGGTCTGGACCCTTTTTCAGAAATGAGGGCCAGGAAGGGGGCTCTGAAATAAATAGAGAGAGGGGGTGAGGCGGATAGAAGGTGGATAAAGGAGCAGATAGGTGGAGAGGAGACAGACTGGTCAAGGAGGCAGGGATGAGGCTGGTAGGTAGGAGGTGGGGGTGGAGGTTGGTCAGTGGGGTGGGAGAAGTGGAAAGGTGAAAGGTTTTGAAGGTTGTGAATTCCACATTGAAACATTGGGCTGCAGGGTTCCCAAGCGAAATATGAGGTGCCATTCCTGCAGCCTTCGGGTGGTATCGTTATGGTACTGGAGGAGGCCCAGGATGGATATGTCATCCAAGGAGAGGGAAGGGGAAGTTGAAGTGGTTCATGACTGGGAGGTTCATTCGTTTGTCACGAACCGAGCATGGGTGTTCCACAGAGTGGTCCCCAAGCCTCCGCTTGGTTTCCCCGATGTAGAGGAGGCCACATCAGGAACAGCGGATACAAGTATAGCACATTAACAGATGTGCAGGTGAACATCTGTTTGATGTGGAAGGTTTTCATGGGGCCTGGGATGGGGGTGAGGGGGGAGGAGTAGGGGCAGGTGTAGCAACTCCTGTAGTTGCAGGGAAAAGTGCCGGGGGTGGTGGGGCAGGAGGGGAGTGTGGAGCGGACAAGGGAGTCACGGAGAAAGTGGTCCCTCCAGAAAGCAGATAAGGGTGGGGAGAGAAAAATGTCCTTGGTCGTGGGGTCAGATTGCAGGTTGCAGAAGTGTCGGAGAGTGATGTGTTGAATCTGGAGGTGGGTGGGGCAGTACGTGAGGACGAGAGGGATTCTGTTTTGGTTGTTATTGTGTGGGGGGGTGTGAGGGATGAGCTGCGGGAAATGCGAGCGATGCAGTAAAGGGCGTTTTCGACCATTTCAACCATTTTCGAAAAGCATCTCATATTTCACTTGGAAACCCAATGGCCTCAATGTGGACTTCACAGGCTTCAAAATCTCCACACTCCTGACCCCATCCCAAAACCAGCCCAGCTCGTCCCCGCCTCCTTGACCTGTCCATCCTTTCTCCCACCTATTTACTCCTCCCACCTCAATGACCAACCCTCACCCTCACCTCTTACCTACCAGCCTCATCCCCAACTCCTTAACCTTCCCGTCTTTCCTTGACTGACCAACCCCTATCCTAACTCTCCACCTACACTCACCTTTACTGGCTCCATCCCCGCCTCCTTGTCTTGTCCGTCTCCTCTCGACCTATCTGCTCTTTTACCCACCTTCTATCCACCTCCCCCTCTCTCTATTTATTTCAGAGTCCCCTCCCCCATTTCTGAAGAAGGGCTCAGACCTGTAAAGTCAGCTTTCCTGCTCCTCTGATGCTGCTTGGCCTGCTGTGTTCATCCAGCACTAAACATTGTTATCTCAGATTCTCCAGCATCGGCAGTTCCTATGATCACCAATTTCTGTGAGCAAGCTTTAAATTAAATGCCTCCATTGGATCAGTTTGCATCTCAGGAGAATTCCCAGTTTCATGTGCCCAGCTCAGTGAATACCACCTTCAAAGATGGAACCTGCATTGTGGAACACAGGGATAATGGGAACTGCAGATGCTGGAGAATCCAAGATAACAAAGTGTGGGGCTGGATGAACACAGGCCAAGCTTTTGTGCTCCTAAGATGCTGCTTGGCCTGCTGTATTCATCCAGCCCCACACTTTGTTATTGTGGAAGACAGGGGCCGGTCAATCCTGCAAGAAGTTTAGTCGTAGCCGAATGAGGAGGCTGCAAGTTGGAAGGATTCAGTTTGTTTACAATGGGACTTCAACCTATAAAATGCAGAAAGACCCTGCAGCCCTCCCACCTAATACCTCCCCCATCCCCTACACACTCTCCATGCCTCCTCTACAATACACCCACGGGGTCCTTGATGATCCATCATTTAACTGTACAGTCCTTGTCCCACCCCCATGCCCCATCAAGTGCTTTCCAGCATATGCCCTTAAAAGCTCCCAAACACCTCATGTCCCCATGTCAAGGTTGGGGTGGCGAGGCTGGGGGAAGCTCTGCTTGTGGCAGACCTTTGCATGAGAGCACAAGGAGCCTTGAGAGGAAGGGCTGGCATAATGACGGTCTACTGGTATTATTACTAGACCATTAATCCAGAAACTCTGCTAATGTTCTGTGGACCAGATTTTGAATCTAGCTGAGGCAGGTGGTGAAATTTGAATTCAACAAAAAGAATTCTGGAGAATTAAGAATCTACTCGTTGCCTATGGTACCATTGTCAATTATTGGAAAAATCCATCTGGCTCACTAATGTCCTTCAGAGAAATCCTCCATCATTACCTGGTCTGGTCTACCCGTGACTCCAGACCCACAGTAATGTTGTTGACTCTTAACTGCCCTCTGAAATGGCCGAACAAGCCATTCAGCTGTACCAATCAATACCAAGTCTCAACAAAGAAATAAAACTGGACGGATCACCAGGTTTTGACTGGAAAGGACAATGGCAGAGACAGCCCTGTTGAGGCCCTGCAAAGTCCTTCTCACTAACATCTGGGGGCAAGTGTCAAAATTGGGAGAGCTATCTCATAGACTAGTCAAGCAACAGCCTGATATAGTCATACTCACGGAATCATACCTTACAGACACGCCACACGTGGATTTCATGTCCCACCAGCAGGACAGACCCAGCAGAGGTGGCAGCACAGTGGTATACAGTGGGGAGGGAGTTACACTGGGTGTACTCAACATTGACTGTGGACCCAATGAAGTCTATTGGCATCAGGTTCAGCACAGGTAAGGAAATGTCCTGATAATTGCCAAATAGTGTTTTCTCTTGACTGATGAGAATCAGTACTTCTCCAAGTTGAACAAAACTTAGAGGAAGAACTGAGGGCAGCGCAAAATGTACTCTGGGTGGGACATTTCAATGTCCACCACCAAGAGTGGCTTAGCAGCAGTACTACTGATCGAGCTGGTTGGGTCCTAAAGGACATAGCTGCTCTACTGGGTCTGTGGCAGGAGGTGGGGGAACCAACAAGAGGGAAAAACACACGTGATCTCAATCTTACCAATCTGGCCGGCTGCAGATGCATCTGTCAGTGACAGCATCGGTAGAGGCAAAATCCTGCCTTCACATTGAGAAGAACTTTCAGTGTGCTGTGTGGCACTGCCATTCTGCTAATGGGCAAGGTGATGGCCTGGTGCTATTATCAAAGGGCTGTTAATGCAGAGACCCATGTCATGTTCAAGATCCAGGTTCAAATCCTGCCACAGCAGATAGTGGAATTTGAATTCAATAAAAATTTGAAATTAAGGGTGCCTAATGATCACCACAAATCCATTTTTGATGATTGGGAAAAACCCACCTGGTTTACTAATGTCCTTTCGGGAAGATATCAGAGAAGTCCATGTTTAAATTCAACAAGACCTGTCAATATCCAGGCCTGGGCTGAAAAGTAACTAACATTTGTGCCATATAAATACCAGGCAATGACCATATCCAAAAAGAGATAATCTCATCACTGCCCATGATAGTAAACTCTGTTAGAAAATCTCCCGTTCACAATATCTTGAAGGTAATCATTGACCAGAAACTCATCTGGTCTTACTGTATTAAAAATAATAACTACAAAAGCAGGTCAGAGACAAGGAATCCTGCAGTGAGTAACTCATCTCCTGACTCCCCAAAGACTGTTCCCCCTCTCAAGGAATAAGTCAAGAGTGTAATCTGGATGGGTGCAGCCCCAGCAACACTCAAGAAGCTTGACACAATCCAGGGCAAAGCAGAATCAGATCCTCAAGGATCAATTCCCTCCACTGCTGACCCTCAGTAGCAGCAGTGTATACTATCTACAAGACGCACTACAGAAATTCACCAAAGATTCTTTGACAGTACTTTTTAAACCCACAAACACTTCCACCTAGATGAGCAAGGGCAGCAGATACATGGGAACACCACGACTGCAAATTCCCCACTATGTCACAAACCATCCTGACTTGGAAATATATTGTCATTCTTTCACAGTCAATGGATCAAAATCCTGAAATTCTCCCCTTAATGGCATTGTGGGTCTACCTGTGGCAGAGGGACTGTAGTGGTTTAAAAAGGCAGCTCATCATCACCTTCTCAAAAGCAATAGTGATAGGCAATAAATGCTGGCCAACCATCAACATCCATATTCGCACAAGTGAATAAATATATGATAAATAAATACTTATCGGCATTAGAGTAGGGACTTGAAGAGGATATTTGCACCTTTCAAAAGAGTCCCTCATGCAGTCTATGATACAACAAGTATCTGATGAATTGTGAACTATGACCTTTGCAAAACTTCGCCTGACTCCATGAAGATTGCAGCAGAATCGGTCACTCCTATCATCAGCATGGAACTATCCAGGTTGGGATTACCAGGTTCGGCTTTGCAACTCAAACCAGTTCATGCCGTTATAATGCACTCCCAAAAATTAAACACTCTTGGGAATGGGGTTAAGGTTCTCCGAATGTGATCCCTTACACCATTAATAATGCTCCTCCAATAAAGCACCTTAGAATATCTTATTACATTGTTAAGGACAAGTTGACAAACATTTATTTGTGACATAGTATTTGGGTTTTTTTCTGGACTAAGGAAACTTAAAATCTGTATGTACCCAGGGAAAAATGTAATAAAGGCAGACAAAACTAGCGTAGGAAAACTTGGAGAAATTGTTGTTTGATAACAATAGGAAATCACAAATAACCACTGTATACTTCATTCCATTAATTCTGGTTTCGCAGAGGATCAAGCTGTTTGGCCCTCTGAACCTGCTCTGCCATTCAATAACATAATAATTGATTTGTCCCAAAGCTACTCTTCTATCAGCCCCGACTACAGTCCTTGACTCCCTTGTCTATCAAAAATCTATCTAGATCTACTTTGAATAAATTCAAGCACACAGCTTCCACTACATACTAGGCAAAAGATTTCTACAAACTAACAATCATCACAGCAAACCAAAACTCCACAACTCTGTCTTAAAAAGGGGGCCGCTTATTCTTAAAATGTGTCTCATAGTTCTAGTCTCCGTCACAAGAGAAAATATTCTCCCAATTTCAGCCAATTAAGTCTCCTCAGGTTCTTTTAGGTTTCAATTAGATCAGCTTCCATTCTCCTAAATTCTAAAGGGTACAGGTTGAACTCGTCCAACCTTTCTTCATGAGATTATTTTCTCTTAGTAGGATTGAGTTGAGTGAACTTTGTCTAGATTACTTCTAACACAATTATATTTCCTTTTCAAATAAGGATTTGAATCTCCATAAAAACTGCATACACTATTCCAGGTACAATACTACCAACGTCACGTACAACTGCAGTAAAAACTCCCTGCTTTTTCCTTCATTCCCTTTGCAACAAATTCCAAAATTTCATCTGTGTTTCAAAACTCACTCTATTTGAACATGAACCTATTGTGAATCACACAATAGGGTGTCTCTCAATGCCTCTGTCCAGACACCAATACCTTTGTCCCACAATCTCTCTCCATTTAAACAGTAAATTGCACTTCAATCCTTCCTTCCAAAGTGCACAAGCTCACATTTTCTCACATGATGGTCCATTTGCCAAATTTTGGACAAATCGCTCAACCTTTTCCAATTCTTTTGTAGGCTCTCCACTACTCCCTGACAATGTACTTTCCTGCCTATCCTGGTGTCACTGGTAAACTTTGCTGCCACACTTTTGAACTCTGCATTCACATCATTGATATAGATACAAAAATGCAGCACGCAGCAAAAATTGATTCTTCCATGATTTTGTCTGAATTGTTGAGTAACATTGTGAATGAACATCTCAGAGAATTGTTCCTTTAGCATCTCTGCAGTGTGCTTGACGGTATATCGAATTCCCTACATTTGCACTCTAATGCTAGTGTGGGGATTTGGAATTTCTAACACTGTATCACAGCTGCAAACAGGTAACTTTGGTTAACTAAGAGCTATGGATTCATTTTCTTGAAGCTCTTAAATAACACATCCAGAAATTCCTGCTTAAAACAAAAAAAAGTATTAACAATATTACGTTAGGGGACATTAATGACTAAGGTCACAATTTAGAGTCAGAAGCTACCTGAAAATTTATGGATGAATTAGAAGACTTATAGGATCCTTGGGATTATAAATATAAATGCATAGAATATAAAAGCAAGTAAGTGAATCTACACCTCTACAGACCACATTTGGAGTTTTGTGTTCAGTTCTGGGCACCTTATTTAAGGAAGGATGTTAGAACACTGGTCAGAGTGCAAAGAAAATTTACTCGAATTATATCATTAATGAGGGATTTTAGGTACAAGAAAGATCAGAAAAATTGTGCTTATTCTATTTGGAGCAGTATAGATTAAAAGGTGGTTCAGGTGCTGAGGTGTTCAAAACTAGGAACAATTTTGACAAGCTAAAAGATGATATTCTGTTTCCACTCATTGGTATGTCACATACTGGAGGTCTCAATTTCAAGAATGAGGAGAAACTTCTTTAATCAGGGAGTTGTTAGGACTTAGAATGTGTTGCCTGGGAGGGTGGTGGTGGCAGATTCCATATGAATTTTCATAGCTAGATATGTATTTGAAAGTTATCAATTTAGAGAGCTATGGAGATAGGCCTGGAGAATGGGACGTCTTGGATAGCTCTTTTGGGGGCCAGTGTAGATAGACTAGGTCAAGTCGCCTCCTTCTGTACTGTAAAAAGTCTATGAAAAGGTCTATAAGTAAATCTCACTTAACAAAAAAGTTATTGTGGAAGAGTAAAGCTGACAAGTGGGAGACTTATTCAAGAACACTTAAATAGTGACAAACAGCTGGTGGATATTTACAGCATCATACCTAAGGGAAAGTAGGATAGTGAGTTCCTGTAGCAGCCTAGACAAACCAAGTAGCCTGCATTATGGGGTCAGAAATCACACAACACCAGGTTATAGTCCAATAGGTTTATTTGGAATCCCACAAGCTTTTGGAGTGCAGCTCCTTCCTCAGGTGCAGTGAATGAACAGGGCACACAGCCATAGAGCTTATAAGCAGGCAGATCAAGGGCAGAGAGATAACTGGTGTGAGTAGAATGTCAGCTGATAAGTCTCTGCAGGTGACCAAGAGTGTTAGACAGTGTGTAAAGTGTTCATAAAGTCGATGTCAGTGCTGTGCTGTCATGACAATCAGGCAGAGCTTTAGGAATGTACAAAAGGTGACATCGCAGGTCAGACACTGAATTGTAGGTGTGAAGCTTTGTTCAGAGTCTGTCTCAGAGTCAACCTGCAGTCAGGCTGGTTTTATTCCGAAAGCTGGAATTTATAACATGCCACATTGACTGATTTTGACTACAATTTGTGTGTTTTCGTGTGTGTGTGTGTGTGTGTGTGTGTGTGTGTGTGTGTGTGTGTGTGTGTGTGTGTGTGTGTGTGTGTGTGTGTGTGCGCGCGCTTGAGAGAGAGTGTATGTGAGTGTGAGAGGGAATGTGTGTGAGACAGTGCGCGCATGAGTGTGTGTGAAAAAGAGTAAGTGTATGTGAGTGTGTGTGTGTGTGTGAGAGAGACTGCAATTAGTAATTCAAAACTGTACAAACTAATTAAGGTAGAGAGATCATCACAATTTATCAAGGTGATAGTGTCAAAACAGGGCAATAAGAAAGATTTTACAGAGAAACTACAGTGCGATTGTGTTACATGCATATGCTCCAGATCACAGTTGAGGCAATCTTCCTGGGTATGGCACTTGGCTATCAGCCTCTGCTCAGTGATCTGCGTTGTTGTGTATCTCAGAGTCCACCTTGGAGGATGCTTATGCAAAGACTGAAGTCTAAATGTCATTGACTGCTAAAGCATTTCCTCTCTGGGAGGAAATATTTCTGTTTGATGATTGTTGCGCGGTGTCCATTCATCCGTTGTTGTAACATTTACATGGTCTCGCCAATAGACCATGCCTCAGTGCATCCTTGCTTGCAGTGTCTGAAATAGACAACATTGGCCGAGTCACATGATTACCTGCCATGCATGTGGTAGGTGGTGTTCCCATGTGAGATAGTAGTGTCCATGTCAACGATCTGTCATATAGAACATAGAACATAGAACATAGAACAATACAGCACAGAACAGGCCCTTGGGCCCTCGATGTTGCGCCGGCCTGTGAACTAATCTAAGCCCCTCCCCCATACTATCCCATCATCATCCATATGGTTATCCAAGGACTGTTTAAATGCCCCTAAAATGTCTGAGTTAACTCCATTGGCAGGCAGTGCGTTCCACACCCTTGCCACTCTCTGAGTAAAGAACAAGCCTCTGACATCTCGCAGAGATTAGTTTGTCCTGAAACACCTGTCTACTGCCTTACTTCACTTCACATTCCTAAATGGCAGGGTTGTGTGGTGTGGTCGGTGTTGCCCTGAAGGCTGGCTGGTTTGCTGTGAACAATGGTCTGTTTAAGGTTTGGTGGTTATTTCAGGCAAGAAGTGGAAACATAGGGAAGATCTTGGAGAAGTGCTCATTGTCATTGATGGCATGTTGAAGGCTGCGAAGAATGTGGTGTAGTTTCTCTGCTCCAGGACAATACTGGACATTGAATGGTACTGTATCAGTCTTATCCTGTGTCTGTCTTGTGAGGAGCTTGCTGTGGTCTTCTGCTGTGGTACATTGGAACTGGCAATCGATGAGTTGAGCATCGTATCCCGTTCTTATGAAGGCGTCTTTCAAAACCTTTAGATTACCAACGTGTTCTCTCCCATCTGAGCAGATCCTGTGTATTACACAGGGCCTGTCTATGGGGGATGGCTTCTTTAATATGTTTAGGGTGGAATCTAGAGAAGTGCAGTATTGTGAGGTTATCCGTAAGCTTACGGTAGAGTGAGGTACTGAGGTGTCCGTCCTCGATGGACATGCATGTGTCCAAGAATGAGTCTGATTCTGAAGAGTAGTCCATGGTAAGCCTAATGGTGGGATGAAACTTATTGATAGCACTATGTAATTGTTTCAGTGATTCCTTGCCATGAGTCGAAAGGAAGAAAATGTTGTCAATGTATCTGGTGTACAGCATTGGTCAGAGGTCCTGCACAGCAAAGAAGCCTTTCTCAAACTTGCACATAAACATGTTGGCATGTTGGGGTGCAAATCTGGTCCCCATGGCTGTCCCATGTGTCTGGATGAAGGACTGGTTGTCTGAGATGAAGACGTTGTGGTCAAGGATGTAATGGGTGAGTTGGAGGATGATGTCTGGAAATTGGAAGTTGTTGATACTGAGCACTGAGGCTGTTGATTTTATAAACACTTTACACACAGTCTAACACTCTTGGTCACCAACAGAAACTTATCAGCTGAAACTGTACTCACACCAGTTGTATGAGCTGCCCTTGATGTCTTTGCCTATAAATTCCGTGTCTGTGTGCCCTGCTCACTCACTGCACCTGCCAAAGGGGCTGTGCCCAAGAGCTTGTGTGTTTTCAAGTAAACCTGTTAGACTATAACCTGGTGTCATGTAACTTCTGACTTTACCCATTCTAATCCAATACCACACCTCTACATTCTGTTCTGCTGGACAGAGAATAACTGTTGTGTGAGATGCTAGAGATGCACTGCTGGGTCCACTTCAACCAACACTCATTAAGTCTATCATTCAGTTGGTTGTACATTTACTGGTTCTGTGTTCAAGTCCTGCTGCAGGCTTTGAATGCAGATGCCGTTTTCTGAGTGAGATGTTTATTCAAGGCTCTTTCTGCTCTCACAGTTGAACATAAATTAATTCTCTATATTTTTTGAAGAAGAGCAAAGAGTCATCCCTGGAAACTTGACAATATTGAACCTTCAATAAACATCAGAGAAACCAAGTTATCTGGTCATTATAACATTGCTGTTTATTATAGAATCATAGAGTCCCTAAAGTGGGAGATTACTGAGTGCAAATTGGCTCTAGCATATCCTACATTACAACAGTTACTATGCTTCAAAAATCTTTAATTGGCTGGAAGTACTTTGGAACAGGTGGCTGAGGTAGTTAAGAAGGAAAACTACCCATGTTTTGGGCGCAGCACTGTGGCTCAGTGATTAGAACTGCAGCCTCACAGCACCAGGGACTGGGTTCAATTCCAGCCTCAGGCGGACTGTTTGTGCAGAGTTTGTACATTCTCCCAGTGTCTGTGTGAGTTTCTTCCCACAGTCCAAAGATGGGCTGGTTAGGTGGGTTAGCCATGCTAAAATTGCGCGTAGTGTTTAGGAATGTGTAGATTAGGTGGGTTATAGGGGGATGGGTCTGGGTAGGATGCTCTGAGGGTCAGTGTGGACTTGATGGGCCAAAGAGCCTATTTCCACACTGTAGGGATTCTCTAGTTAAAAATGGGACACTTGCCTTTATTAGTCAAGGCATAGGGTTTAAGAGCAGGGAGGTAATGCTAGAACTCTATAAAATGTTGTTTAGGCCGCAGCTACAGTATGCCGTGTAGTTCTGGAATCTCCATTATTAGGAGGAATGTGATTGCACTGGAGAGGATATAAAGGAGATTTACCAGAATGTTACCTGGGCTGGAGAGTTTATTTATAAAGAAAGATTGAATGGGCTTGAGCTGTTTTCCTTGGAGCAGAAGAGAGTGAGAGGAGACACAATTAAAATGTATAACATTATGAGGGACATTGATAGGATAGACAAGAAGGAAGATCAATGACAGGGAGGAGCATATATTTAAGGTAAGGGGCAGGAAATTTAGAGGGAATGTGAGGAAAACATTTTTCACCCAGATGGTAGTAGAACTTGGAACTCACTGCATGTAAAGGTGGTAAGGACAGAAGCTCTTATAACACTTAAATAGTGTTTAGATGTACACTTGTGATGCCATGGCATACATGGCTATGAGTCAAATGCGGGAAAATGGGATGAGAATAGTTAGGTGCTTGATTTAATTGCTGCAGATTCGATGAGCTGAAGGACCTTTTTATATGCTGTAGTTTTCTATGACTGCATGATTGTATCTATGGTAAGAAGCACTTAAATACCAGTCTTTTTGTTGCCTGTAACACCCAAATTAATAGACAATAGTTAGTGACCCAGGGCTGAATCTTATGATATTCTGCCTGTGTCAATATTGTTGAGTGTCCTGGAGAGATTCTCTTTGTGTGGCCAAGTGAGTTTTATCATGCTATTGTCCAAAATCAATAACTACCACCATGGTCTGATAGTGTCCCTCAAGTCTGATGCCAGTTAGATTCTACCATTTGCAATACCTGAAAGGCTTTCTGCTACCATAATATCCCACAGTGAATGGGCATCCTTGCCATCTGTGCCATCTATAAAAGTTTGCTGTACATCTAAATAAGCAGCATTAGTCTGGAAATACCCTGCGTGGTTCCGATGTCTGCCGAAGATGTGGCAGAAAAAGGGAAATAGGTGCCGAGCTTGTCGCTAGGCTTGTGGAGGTCTGGTAGGTGCGTGGTGCAGAGCAGAGATGTCCACTTCCAGCAGGGCCATACCATGAGACTCTACCAGCCTGGTCTGTGATTGCCACCCAGATCATTGTGATCCCAGCCACCTTGAGGAATGCTTGACAGTGAAGGAAGAAGATCAATGAACTCCTCTGCTAGGCCAGAACAAGTGCCATCACCTTCTCTCTGCTACCTCACATTCATTCCTTCTCTGTTCCTGCACTATCATCCCACCCTGTCCAATCCCTCCTAACCCTCCACAGCCTCTAACTACTCCATGCTCAAACACCTTACCACTTTTCCCCACCACCGCCAGCACTTACAGCTGTGCTACCTACTTCCATTTCAGTCAATCCCTCTCTTTCTCTAATTCCAGGAGAAAACAACCGACAATATGGCAGTAAGAGCCAAGAGAAGTGGTGTACTTCCCAGCATTTGGCTCCTCACCCACAATGAGGAGGAGATTCTGATCCTGAATGGCTGGCTGACCAAACCCAAGCCTCTAGACTGATTTCAGAGGTTGACTTTGACTTACTGTACCAGGACCCACTGACTGAAGGCCATTTATGAACCAGACCAAAACCCCTCAAAATATATTGAGAAAATAGCCTAGGTCCCAACCTTTTCTTGTTTTTAAAGGTGAGTAATGCATTGTGTTCCATATGCAATTCAATTGTTCAACTTTCAGGCTTGAAGCAAAACACACTTTATCCATACACTATAGTTAAAATACACAAAAAAGAAAGAAGAATTCAAATTACTTAACGCCTTTGGAAAACTTAACAGAATAATACATTGTTTAACTTTTAAACAGCAACCGTTCCAGTATAGTAACATCCCATAACCACACCCTTGGCAAAGGCAAATTCAATAAAATAAATGGCCTCATATGAAATTCTAGCAGTAGGAAGAGAACCCAAGCTTTTAGCTGTAACAGAGAGGGGAATAATAGCTTCCACATTCAAATTCAAGCCCCTAGCAACTTCAGGAAGTTAAACTAAAATCCTGGTTCTGTGGGAGGAAGACCTCCCACTTCACGTTGCTTCTTTTTTTCCAATTTGACAAAAGCTAGCTGGGCTCAGAGCAGACAGCAGTTTGCATCCAAGTTTGCATCACTTGCTTTCAAAAAAAGAAATGACAGAACAAATCCTTCTTAAAGTCACATCTCGCAACAAAGATATCTCTCTTGACTCGATTGCAGACTGCTGATAACCATGACAAGCTTCTTGGCTTTGTGTCTGTACCAAGCAATATAGCAAAAGAGAAGAAATGTAAGCCTCGTAGCTCTGACTAGGGGAATAAAGTGCAAAAAGACAAGGCAAGGGAAGGGAAAGCATGAATGCTGTGAGAATTCAAGTATTCTCTAGGTAAGTAAACGCTAAGAGAGCAATCAAACAGCCATGAGATGCAATCTGGTCGCACCCATGGATCTGGGTCTTGTCTTTGCATGTGAAGCTTCCTTGTAGTAAGCTTTTCAATGCTGCTTTCTAGTGTGTCTGAATGCAGCTTTAAAGTGTAGAAGCATTCTGTAAGTGGTTTGGAAAAGTCCATGAGGGCCCTGAGAGGCTGGCAAGTGTCAGATGCCAATAGCCATGGACAGGGATCCGAGTGCAGCAGGTGCCCTAGAGTATGCCCTAAGATGCTTTTACCAGTAATAAAGATGGCACCCCAGAAGAGCAAGCAGTGAGCTGAGTTAACCAGTACCCACGCTGACTTTCATGGCAGGAATTGTTGACATCTAGTTTCCTGCAGTGGGTGGTAGGATAAGAAGACATTTATTAATGAGGTGAAATTTCTACTCAATGAAGCTGACAACCACCAATAATCCCCATTCAGAGGCATCTCTTCGCTCAACATCCAAAACTCTGATGACAACAAAAGGGGCTGCTCCTGACATTGAGAAAAGACTCATCCAGCTCACCCTTGTAAGATCCTGCTCTTGTCTTTTTGGGTTTGATGTTGGATTTTATATCTGTCAGCTCCAAATTGTACTTGCCTAAGCAGGTATTTTCGAGTGCAGTTTCACACGACAAGGAGAACTTCCTTTGTATGACAGGAAGACAGCGAAAAATTATTTTTAACTCCTCAACTTTTTCATAGTTTAATCTAGTGCATGGTTTGGTTCTGAACCACATCTTTCAAGGAAATACTGTGTAACATCTGAAGCTATGTTGAGCAGCTTGAGCCAAGCTGCTGATTATGGCATTTGTCATTTTGCCAGTAAAGACCGTCTACCAGGGTGTGGGTGGAGAATCAGCTATCAGAATTTGCTGTCAGAAGCACAGCAAATTCAATTGCAGCTACTGTTCTCAATGTGTCCATTGTCTAGTAACAGCTGTGGAGGAATAGCTACTTCAAAAATAGTGAAGTGACAGAAGTTTCTTCTAGGCTGTTATCAGACTTTTGAACAGATCTCTCAAATGTGCATTCTGACCTCACTTTACGCATTAGCTGCGGCTGTAAAACTATATTCTGCACATTGCTCTGTTACCCTGATGCACTTTGTGTGGTACAATCTGCATAGCACACAAACAGCACTTTTCACTGTATCTTGGTACATGTGACAACAATAATAACAATTAATCAATCATGTTGGTGGATGATTTGCACCCCTCTGAAGCTATCCTTCTGAAAACATCAGCTCACCCTCAACTACCACAATAGTTTTGTGGAACTGCAAAAGTTGCACATTGAACATTTATTGAGAATTAGTGTCAGTAAGCGGTGACCATGAAAGTAGCATTGAGTGTTTTGAAAGCTCGTCAGATTCATTAATATCTTTTAGGGAAGAAAATCTACTGTCTTTGCCTAGGCTGCCCTAAATGTGACTCCCGACCCACAGCAAAGCGCTTGACTCTTACATGTGCTCTAAAATGGCCGAGCACACCACTCAGTTCAAGGACAATTAGGGATGGGCAACAAATGCTGGTCTTGTCTGCAACACCAACATTCCATGAAAGAATAAATAAGGGAAAGAAACTAACCGAATAAATGACACCTGCTACGCATCATAAAGCTATATAATTCATATCCTCACTCAGCATCTTCAACCCAGAAAGGAACAATTTAACTGTGGAGTTTCAACCCCACAGGTTATTTTATTTTGCATTCTATTTCTTTCTTTTTCTGTCACTTAATCCAATCTTCTTTCCCTCTCTGTATTTCAATTTCTCTGCTAGATTTTATCCATTTCAACTCTGACACAACTCATTTCTTTGCCCAATATTTCTTTATTTGTTCTCAGTCCTTTAATTTCATCAGCTGGGGAGACAGGTTATTGGTCCCATTATTCACCAAGGTCTTTGATGCTCTGCTTCCCTTGCCATACTGATACAAATTTATGTTTTTACAAATTTATAGGCCTATATATTTCCAACATAAAGGGTGCAGGCCTGATTGGGATAACATGACCTGCTTCTGTAGTATATATTCCTGTGTAATGTCAAAATAATGAAGCTTTTTGCTCCAGCAGAATCTGAGCTAATGTTTCTTTTGCTGAGTGTGCTTCGGGTATTCCATAAAGCTCAAAACGACAAGGCAAGGGAAGGGAAAGTATGGAGCTGTGAGGATTCGATTATTCTCAAGGTAAGTAAACACTAAGAGAGCAATCAAATAGCCCTGAGATGCAAGCTGGTCACATCAATGATCTGGGTTCTGTCCTTACATGCAAAGTTTCCTTGCAGTAGCCTTTCAATGCTGCTTGCTTGTGTGTGCGCTTGATTATCAATTGGATCTAATGGTATTTTTGGCTCAGCAGCCTGCTAATATTCTACATAGAACTGTGTCACAAAGTCTTAATCCTTCCACATTCTCTTCTACTCTGCAGGAGTGGCTTCAATATATTCAATATCTCCCTTTGCTTAACTGCTTTATATTTGCAATGTTTCCTCATGGGAATGTAAAAAAGGGGAATAGGCAATTGTATGCTGATGTGGAAAGTACACTTTTACATGCTACAAGAGATATCTCTCATTTAGTGCTTTGGTCAAAAAATCGTTCTGCAACATTCTGAATTTATTGGCACCATCTCCCTCCATTGCTTTATGGAGTTGACTTTTCCACAAAAATATTTTACATGGAAAGCCAGTTTTGTGACTGTTAATCCAATAATATGTGCTCAACTTTGGAAAGTTCTAGAATTAGTGGAAGGCACAACCTGCCACTGTTGAAGTTTTTTTTACCGTCAAACATGAATTGTGAAGATCAAAATTGCCTGGGGGATTGCTGTCAGAATTGCTAACAGTTGATTTCTGTCTTCCATGAAGATAAAATACATTGATTGTTCTTGCCAACACTGGATTCAATGGTTTCTGTCATAGAGCATCATTTTCTCTGTTAGGTTCAGAGATAAAAGCTGTAACCTTACAGTTCTGTTTTGCTCCACTGATCACCTGTCATTTTTTAGTACAATGGAGAGGGAAGGATGTCAATGGATGTGTTGCATTGCCTTTGAGTGGTGTGCAACTATATAGCTGTTCTTTTTGGATCTTGTAAGAATTGGACTTGAGTCTGGCAACATTGGTTTATGTGTGCGGGGTAGGTAAAGCATCTGATTATTTGCATGAATCCTCACTTCTGGATAAGGGGGGCTCTGAACAGAAGATGTGCTCACCTAGGACCTGCAGGGGCCATTTCCCTTACCTCAGCCGAGAGCAGCAGGTAAGGCAGTCAAAGGAACGGCACAATTAACTATGTAATTTCTTCCATTCAGATCAGTAGGTGAGGACATTTTATGCGTGACCAAGGGCAGAGCTATAAGTTGGCGAATGCCTGTATCCTGATAGTCACCACATTGCCATTATCCTACTTAAATCAGCTGTTTGTTCCATTTTTGAGCCTACACAACCATCTATGAGGTGACTGCTGGGTGATAAGATAACAAATATTTCATGACTCTCTTTTTGCTATTCAAACTAACATGGTTAATGTCAATTGAAAGTGGGGTAATCTTGATTATTGAATAGTTCACCTGTACCACTTTATTGTTACGTTCCTGTTTATGGGAAGTTGCAAATTTGTATGTTCCAACATTTAAATGGTAACTGCACTCTCAAAAGATACTAGGCTGACTGTAAAATGTATTGGAATGTTCTGAGGTTGTGAAAGATGCTATATAATTGTATATGTTTTCTTCATCATCTCAGTCATTTCCCACATTTAATTTAACTTCTGAATCCCTGATGATTTGCTCCTTGTACAGAAAGTCCATTATGACAACACACTAAAGCATTTTACAAGACATTTCTACTTGGTGCTTATCTTGTCAACTTGACTTACATCATCACCCAGGTCTCACATGAATTTGGGATTTTGCATTTCTGTGAGCCATTCTTTACAACTTCTGTTAAGATAGTTACAGATTGTAGTTAAGGTATAGTCGTAGCAGTAGAGTTAGAAAAGCGTTGTACCTTTTGATGTTCTTACATCCAATGAAGAAACATAGTTTGAAGTTTCATGAAAATATTACTTCATTATCGTTGACAACTGTTTATATGTTGCTTTTAACAAAAATGCTTCCAATCCATAAACTGATAGAGCATTTATACATCTGGTTTCTGAGGTTTAACAGGTTGTAGGAGAGCCTATGTGTTGTCCAAGATGGTAAATTGAAATAAAGGCTGCTTAGGGAATGGTTAGAATTGAATATATTTCATGAAAGATTCTACAATGGTTTATAATGATCAAGTCTCACTTAATGATGTCAGTTTTGATACTTAACAGAAGAAAACATCTGGGAATACTATATTTACATTTGAAGCACAACTCAGCTTCTAGAGTTAACAGATGGCTTGTTGTTTTGGAGAGTGAAAAATAAAATGGAAACAAAAACAGAAGTTGCTGGAGAAGCTCAGCAATTCTGGCAGCATCTGTGAAGACAAATCAAAGTGAATGGCCTTAGGGCTCTCTGCTTTTTCCTGGAGTGAAGGCCTGAACTGTCACTATCCACCATCACTCTCTTCCACATGGCTGAGCTTATCCTCACCCTCAACAAATTCTCTTTTAACTCCTGTCATTTTCTTCAGGTCAGAGGTATGTCTATGGGTACTCATATGGCCCAGTTATGCCTGTCGTTTTGTGTGGTACGTGGAACACTCCTTGTGCCAATCCTATTCTCAAATCCACCCACAACACTTTCTCCGATATATCTATGATATCATTAGTGCTGCTTCCTTCTCTTGTTTGGAATTGGAAATGTTCATTAATTTCGCTTCCAATTTCCAACCCATTCTCACTTTCACCTGGTCTTGCTCTAACTCCTCCCTTCCTTTTCTTGACATCTCTGTTTCCATTGCTGGGAATAGACTGGCCATAAGTATCCACTATATACCCAGCTATATTCCCTTGGTTACCTGGACTATATATCCTTGCAACCTGCTTCCTGTAAGGAATCCATTCCATTCTCTCAGTTCCTCCATCTCTGTCGCATATGGCCTGATGAGGCCAACTTCGACAAGGGAGTCTCCGAAATGTCCACCTTCTTCCTCAGCTGAGGATTCCCCAACACCATTGTTGACAGGGCCTTCAACCAAGCCCAATCCATTTCCCAAACTTCTGCCCTCCCCCTCTCTTTTCCCTTTCACAATAGCCATAGTGGTCCCCTTGCCCTTATCTACCATCCCACCAGCATCCACATCTAGAAGACCATCAGGCACCATTTCCACCACCTCCAGCAAGATCTCACAACCAGGCACATATTGCCCTCCCCTCCCTTGTCTGCCTTCCTCTGGGACACCCTCGCCCAATCTTCTTTAACCCCCAACACCACCCCCCACTGCCCCACAGCACTTTCCCCTGCAACTTACAAAGGTGCAACACCTGCCCATTTACCTCCTCCCTCCCCAGTATCCAAGTGCCCAGACATACCTTCCAGGTGAAGCAACACTTCACCTGCACTTCCCAGAATCTAGTTTACTGCATTCGCTGCTCACAATGTGGCCTCCTCTACACTGGGGAAACAAAGCGTAGTCTGGGTGACCACTTCGCAGGACATCTATGTTCTGCTTGCAAAAAAGACCTTGAGCTTTCCATTGCCTGCCACTTTAACACACCACCCTGTTCTCCGGCCAACATCTCTGTCTCAAGCTTGCTGCAGGGTTCCAGTGAAGCTCAGTGCTAACTGGAAGAACAACACCTCATATTCCACTTGGGGACCCTGCACCCCTCTGGAACCAATATCGAATTCAATAATTTTAGAATTTTAGAATCTGAATTCCCTGATGTCCTAGCACCCTACCACACCCACCAGGTCTTGTTATCACATGATCTGCTATCTATTGTTAGCCACTAACAGTCAGTCTCCATTAACAACTATTCACCCTCCCAGCCAGATCATTATTGACTACTTTTTCTCTCTTTTGGCTCTACCCTTACGTATCGTTTACTCCTTACCCCCTCCCCCTACCCTTTGTTCTGTACATTAACCAATGTTTTACTTGCCACCATCAGTTCTGAGGAAGGGTCACCGGACCCAGAACAATAACTTTGATTTTGCTTTATAGATGCTGCCAGACCTGCTGAGCTTTTCCAGCAGCTTCTGTTTTTGTTTGTGATTTACAGCAGTCACAGTTCGTTCAGCTTTTATTGAGAAATATAAAGTGTCGGCTGGCACCTCAGGCCTCTTTGCAGAGAGAATTTTTAACATATATCGCTAAGGGAGAAGGCAACATGATGATGTTAGCTAATGCATCCCGAGTATCTGACACGACCATGGTATCCATTATGGGAGAAATGAGGAACATAGCCTCCCCTTGATGGGCAAAATAACATGCCAGACTTTGGAGAGTCACCATTGTCATTGTGTTCAGGCTGCATCATAGAGCAGAATTTAATTGATTTACCAGGATTGTGAAGGTGAGACTCTTTTTCTCAACTTTACTTCCAGAGCAACTCTAACTACAGATTATAGCCACGTTGACAGCAATCTTTCACTCTCCCCATCATTGGTATGATTGGCAGATGAAGGGGATATGGCATCCAGAATGAGGGAAGCCCACTACCAACAGTTCAGAAGACCATTTGAAATCATTTAAATAATGCAAGAAAATTACACATAAAACTGGTGGGAGTATTCAGAGATAATGGGAACTGCAGATGCTGGAGAATCCAAGATAACAAAGTATGGAGCTGGATGAACACAGCAGGCCAAGCAGCATCTATTGTCAGGTTCCCCAAACATAGAGCAGAAAATGGGATCAGAGGCCTCTGGAAGCTGGAAATCCAACGGTAAAATATCCTGGAACGAGGCTGGTTTTGATTTTGTTAATTTTCAGTTTGGGGAGAGCAAGACCCAGGCTAGGAAGATCTAAGACCCTATGAGGATTGTTGAGGGTGAACCATATGAGGATTCCATCCTTGGTTCAGCTGTCATAAGTGGCCATGCGCCGGCAGTCTGATTGGTCAAGTTAAAATACCTGTCATGAACTAGATTTATAATAGGTCCCCACCTATTTGTAGCAGGAACCTTGGCCAATTTCAAATTTGGTGAAGATAAAATATCCTCTGGCTGCACCGATGCAACCTTGTATAATAAGTTGACTTAACAGAATCAGCATTCTGGAATCTTCTGTAAGAGTGTGGTCACCCCGAGGTGCTCTGAAACTCTAATCTCATATAGTCAACATGATCAGCTTATAGAGCTCTGGTGGGAGTGCAAACGGCTGCCATCCAGTTTCCAGACTCCTCTTGCACAGATAGCGATTCATCTTAAACCTTCGAGATTGATGGAACAACTGGATGGAGGCCTTCAATTAGTCAATCATCTTCTGTACTTTTTAAAAATGTATTGACTCATGGGATGTGGGCAATGTTGAAAAGGCCTGTCCTTACTGGGCAGTCCTTGAGAAGACGATGGTGAACTGCCATAATGGCTTGCTTGTTCATTTCACAAATCAGAGTTAATCACTCTACTCTCCTGCATATCAGCAACGAGACCCACCCCACAAATGTGACAGTGACACAATTTGATGGTGCCGTAAAAAAACGAAAGAACTGCGTATGCTGTAAATCAGAAACAAAAGCAAAGTTGCTAGAAAAGCTCAGCAGGTCTGACAGCATCTGTGAAGGGAAAAACAGATTTAACGGTTTCAGTCCGGTGACCCTTCTCAGAACTTCCTCAAAGTCGTTCTGAGGAAGGGTCACCAGACCCAAAACATTAACTCTGTATTTTCCTTCACTGGCACTACCAGGCCTGCTGAGCTTTTGCAGCAACTTCTGTTTTTGTTGTTGATGGTGCCCATTGCCTTCTTTCAGGACTTCATCAGCTTTGTTCTTTCACTGATCTCTCAACTAATGCCCACCATAGTGCCAGAAAATCTGCAGGGTCAAACTACTTCATCAGGTAAGGAGCAACAGTCTGCAGTTAGACCTCACAGACTCAGAATCCCAGAAGGCATCTCATGGGACCCACTATTACAAACAACCAACTTCTCATACGAAAGGGACCAGAAGTTCAAAACTGAAAAATAAATGAAAGGTAAATATTATCTTTGGCCTTATATTCATCACCATAGTCATATTTGACACATCTGCAGCATGGTTTCATGACAGTTTCTGGATCTGTATTGTCAGTGTGACATTGGTATAGATGATGAATAATGGATGAATGGTTTGAATGGCCTGTAATGCGGATTAAGACTGCAGTGAAGCACATGAAAAGGCTGCTAACACTGAGGGATCAGTGTGAGTTTTGAAGGATGGTAAAGAGTAGGTCAGCAGAATTTCTGAATAATTAGCTCATTCTTCGAATCTTTGTCAACTTGTCCTTATTCACCATAACATCTGACATATCTTCCTTGTTGAATGGACACTGCTGCAGGAAGAACTCAACTCCCTATGATGTGAGCTTGTATGATCCACAGCAACTCCATGTACTCCTGAAAATCACTTTGGGAACAACGTTGTAGGGAGGCCCTTAATTACTTGAGACACCTGAATGCACATTTCAGCAGCACTGTGGTGTGCCCAATCTTTCTAATGATGAATACTTGCAGGGTAGAGGTTGCAGTTATATCCGGAAAGATGTATCAGCTAGTACAGTCTAAATGGGCGAAACATTCTCCGCCTGCACAGTACTACTCTACTGCATGGTTGTTCTCTCGTTATTCAGGTATGTTGGGTTGTGGAGGAGTGTCATGACGAATTATTGTGATATTAATGAAAGAATCAAATATTAGGGGAGCAGGTGACTGTTGGAAAATGTGCTGTTCGACATGCTTGTGTATTCAACACAAAGATGCATGATAGTGTTTTTAATGATCAATCACTACCTGGATATTCATGAAGGGATTTTTTTTCTTATTCATACATGTTGCTGGCTGGTTTTCTGATATAGGTAGTAACATGGATGCAGTAAACTAGGTATCATCTCTCGACTTTTAATCTAGAGACCTACGTCCTGGGAATCCGAGTTCAGATTCTACCATGGCAACTGATGGAATCTGAATTCAATAAAAAAATGAGTCGGGGCTTAAGAGTGTAATGGTGACTATGAAATGATAGCTGATTGGTGGAGAATACCCATCTGGTTCACTAATGGCCATAAAGGGAGGAAACTGTCATCCTTACCTGGTCTGGCCTACATGTGACTCCAGACCCACAGTAATATGATTGATTCTCGACTGCCCTTTGGGCAATTATGAATGGGCAATTAATGCCGGGCTGGCCAGTGATGCCCTCCTCCCTTGAATGAATTAAAAAAAACTGCATGGGTTGCGATGGACACCAATGACTGTTGCGAATTCCTGATTTTTCTCGCCTTGATTGTTGCAGGTCTGGCAGTATCCATGGAGAGAAAGCAGTGTTCACGTTTCGAGTCCAAAACAGCTCTGAAGAAGGGTCACGGTGTTTTTCCAGCAATTTCTGTTTTCATTTCTGATTTCCAGCATCCGCAGTTCTTTTGGTCTTCTTTTAATGAAAACATTGTCCTGCTTCACATGAGAAAACAGGGTGTCAGTGAGGTACTTAATACAGTCATACACTACACAGTAGAAAATGTCACTGATGTTCCCTCTGATTGTTTAGAAAAAGCGGTACCAATGATTTTAAGAGTTGATTAAGTTAACAGCAAATACCAATGCATGATTCTGTGGTCCAGCGGGCTACAAGCCTTATTGTAGAATTCTGCAGGGATGACGAAACAAATTACGTGAGACACTGCTCTTCCAATACATCCAAGGAAGTGACTTTTGATCTGAATACCATAAATGCTTTGGCTCTTGTGGTGCAGTGGTAACCTCCCCACCTCTGTGTCAGAAGGTCCAGGGTCAAGTCCCACTGGTCCCAGTAGTGCCACCACGTTTCTGAATAGGAAGATTAAATATAGCTTTCAAGCATGCTTTCACGTACCAGGACCGTACCTCATCTGCTCTATTACGGACACCTACTGCTGCTCCTCTTCCACCAACTGTTTATCTAAACTGAACGATTGAAAATTATCCTAATGGTAAGTGGATCAATCTTAGAGGCGAAACATGTATGAAAGAAACTGCGTGGAAATTTGTAATATAAAAGCAAAGTATGCTAAATGTTGGAGATCTGAAAAACTGAAAAGCCTCAGGTGTGGCAGCGCTTGTGGGGAAGAAATAAAGCTGAACCAAATGATCCTTCTTCAGAACTGGGGATTATCTATTGGAGCACCCAGACGGATGCTGTGGGCAGATGAGTTCAAATCTCACCAGGACACCTGGCAAATTTCATGTTCAATACTAACTCCGAATTTAAAAAAAAACTAGTGCCAAAAAAGGCAACTGAGAAATGGATTTCAACAGAAAGTGGCTAAGGGTCAATTTTGGTAAGTATCATGAAAGGTGTATCTCCATAAGCCATAGTGAGATTTCCCACGCTATCTTCCCAAATTCACCTCATTACCCATACACCACCATCATATTTTCCCTCCTACCCCTGTCTGTAGTGTCTCATGCCTTATAACCTCCCCCTTGCCACACGTGTCACTAAAGGGACCCCCTGGGATTCCTAGTACTGAGAACATAGTGAAGCCCAGCTATGCACCTGGTCAAGTGTTAGCAGTCAGCCACTACGTTGCACAGCTCCTGTCAATTGCCCTAGATCAGTCAGATGGAGGGAAATTGACATGTTTTTCCAACAGGGACCTGGAGGTCCTGGTGGACGAGGGGCTTTATGAGGCTAATTTGTGTGCTCTGAGATGATTGTGACTGATGTCATGATAGAGCTTCAGAGGATTGAGCAGCAAGTTAGAGTTGCCAGGTTACTGCTTGGACTTTCATGTTGGGAATTGTTGCCATCTAGCTTCTACCCAGTGGGTGAGACAATAGGAAAACTGAAGACATCAATAAGGTAACATTAACTCATAATGAGATGATAATGCAAATAAGGTCTTGCCTTTCAAAGCAAGAATTATGCATTGATGTTCAAAACCTGATTCAAAATCATGACATTTTGCTCTTGATGCTGGGAATCTCCTTACTGCTAATGTCACATGATTTTCCCAACTTTCTTGCCAATGCTCACATCATGCAGTGTCTGGGAAAATTCAGCCTGAAGAAATCATTGTCAATTGTTTTAAAATCTAATTCTCCAGGGAAGGAAATCTATTGTCTTTACCTGTTTTGATCCAACTATCAATCCAGATCAATTGCAACATAGTTGCATGGACTACAGTGGTTGAAGGAGGCAGTTTACCACCACATTCTCATGGTAACTAGGGACAGGTGACAAATGCTGGCCAGCCAGCGATTCCCACATCTCACACATGAATAAAAAAAACCATTGACCCTTAACTGCCCTCTGATATAGCTTATTATGCCTCTTAGATAAATGGAAATTAGAGATGGACAACAAACCTTGGCTTTCCTGCAGACAAACAGATCCCACTAAACAAGAGAAACAGCTGGAAGCTGGTAACTGTCCTGACAATCCATTAGTGCAGAGATTTTGCTATCCAATTTGGAGGTGGTGTACACACCTTTAAATACTGTTACAGAGGTTCTGAGAGACTAATCTAGCCTGTTTTTAATAGCTAATATGGCATTGGGACGGATTATAGCAAGTTGAAGTAAAATGTCTTTCATTGCAGATTAGTATCTGAATGTAAATGCTTTCATGGTGCGTCTGTCTGCCTTTAGCTACTTGCCCTGCTAAAATAACAATGATTGGGAGTGTGGTGCTAATGTGTGGTAAATACTCTGCTGTTATTTTAAACATACACCTGCTCCTTTTCTGTCAGTCAATCAGGGTTAAAATTGGAGTTTAGGTGTGTGGATATATAAATCATTATAAGTGACTGCATAGGTTAAAATGTTTATTAGAAATACGGAAGGAAAATTGAAGCTTACATCAAGAGAAAATGAATACAAAATCAAGCACAATTTTGTAAGAATAGCATCCATCTGGAATAGATATAGAGATTTAAGTTGTTTCCTTAGCTTGAGAGAACATACAAGAATCTTGATCTTTTATTTGTACGTTTAATCCCTCCCAGTTGAAAGATCTGAAGCCATAATATAGTCACAAATTCTGACTTATAAACAATTGTGTGTACATTCATAACAGGTGAACTCCTCATGTTTCAGGAAAAGATTCTGTTTCATAAACACAGGATTAAAATGATACATGTTTATAAACACCAACTTCCAACCCTACTGTTGAGAGCCCAGAAAGGCAATGTTAGCATTTCAGTGTTGGTATAAAAAAGGACCATCAGAAGCCCTCAGCCTTGCCAAAGCGTCCCTCTCAGTGCTCTAGTGGGAATTTGCCTGAATCATCATAAACTTGCTCATGACCTGTGTACGTAGACTTGAGCCCTGGCTTGGAAGTTTTCTTTAGCACATGTTTGGGATGTAGCTGTTAAAATGGGGAGGAGGGTGGGTCAGGTAGAGGATTATTGTATTATGGCAGACATACAAGACCAGTCAGGCCTGAAACTTCAAAACAGTTACAGGACATCACCATATATTACGTGCATGCATAAAGCTTGCTGCCTCACATTCAATCACTCTGTGTCGTGAAGTTAGTTGATTGTGTGTAATGTGCAGACTATGTGTGGAGAGCTTTGATATCATACACTTGCAAATAGATGGTGTTGTAGATAAACTTCAGACTCAAGAAGAACCCGACTGTCTGTATCATAAGTTATGTCGACTAACATCCATAATAAACCACAATTTGCATCACTGAGGCAGGCATTGGTACTAAAAGATGGTGACAGCTCTTGTACACTAAAAGCTGTGTAGCAGTGGCCTATAAAAGTAGTCATAACAGCTAGCTGGTGGCACAGAGTGAACATTAAAGGTTTTAAAGGTAACTTCACTGTCACCCAGTCACTGATAAATCTGTCCAAGTTCAGACATGAAGTTGCAACCACACTAAAATGAAGGTGTTACAATGAAATCTAAAACTTACAGATCTGTATTGAAGCACATATGCATGTCACCTGTATCTCTTTCTCCTCAAAAACACATGAGATTCTGCTGACCTGACCTTTCCAAAAAAAATGGCAATTTTAAATGGTCTTAAAAGGTCAACTCCAATGTGCTCCTGGAAGAAAATGCAGCTTAAAACACAAAAAAAACCTGTTTTCCATTCAAAAGAGTCTTCATTTGTGATTAGACATCATTATTCCTTTTTTTGATGTGGATACCACCTCGAGAGAAAAACTTGGCAGTACAAGCTTGCAAATCCAGGTAGCAACACTGCCAGCAGCATCTGCAATTGCATGGCCTTGGATCAAGTATTTTAGCTGTCAACAGAATCAGTAAAACATCAAATCTGTATGACGTGTGGCAAGACAGTGTCCAGCGTTTTGTGACATATACAAGATTTGTTCAGAACATTGGGCTAAAGTATGTAGACATTTTAATTGCTCAGAGAAACCCATGTAAAACACAGTGCTCCAAAGTAGCGCGTGAAGAAAGGCCAACAGAGGAATAATGCCAAAGAAATTTCCAAAGGTTTGTCCACGGCATGTAAGCATGTCAATAAAGTCTAGGAGGTAATGACAATGCTCGAGATTGTATTCTCCAGTGTTACAGTCAAAGTAGTCAGCTAAATACAACACATGGACACTGACTGAAAAACTGAAGCCTTTATCTTCATCCAAGGAATGGGCAGCATATGCTATATGCTAATATTGTTACTGGTGCAAGTGCAAATAAGATCCCTTTATGTATCCAATACAAGATGTACTAAAGAAACTGACACAGTATGGTGCAATCCAAGTTTGATATAAGTTAATTGCTTACAAAGGGGTTTAAAATTCCATGCATAAACTGTTTCACATGCTAATACAGTTCCTTGGATTGACACCTGAAATGTTTTACATCATTGAAACAGATGTACTAGCTATTGTTGGTCTACCAGAATATAAAGATCTTCATCTTATTATGATCCAATAAATGGCAAACCCATCAGGTGCAACACCAAATATTCTAGATTTCAACATAAATTTCATACATTTTGGTCACATTTGGGCAGAGCAGATTCAGCAATGTCTGATAATGACCAGCTGTAAAATCTGAAGAAGGTCATCATCGGGTGGCTTGAGTGCCATCAATAGTTCCCTGAGCTTGCATGTTCTTTCAGGTCATTCAGAGGTGAACTAGGAGTCTCCAAGAATTAAATCTTCAAGGGTATCACATAATTCTCGAGTAATGCCAGACCGTGCAAATCACCTAGGTGCAGGAAGAAACAATTGATTGTGCATGAATCCATATATTGGCCCAACAATAATAAGGACATTGATCAATGAATCAAGTCACATGTTGCATGTGAACTCCATCAACGTGAACTGTTAACAGATGAGATTCCTTCCAAGCCATGGTGCCAGATTGCAACTGATATTTTCCAAGTCCAAAGCTACGTTTTCATTCTGGTGATAGTAGGAACTGCAGATGCTGGACAATCTGAGATGACAAGGTATAGAGCTGGATGAACACAGCAGGCCAAGCAGCATCAGAAAAGCAGGAAGGCTGATGTTTCAGGGCTAGACCTTTCTTCAGAAATACCTCCGGATACAACGCATTATCCTCCGACACTTCCGCCATTTACAATCCGACCCCACCACCCAAGACATTTTTCCATCCCCTCCCCTGTCTGCTTTCCCGAGAGACCACTCTCTCCGTGACTCCCTTGTTCGCTCCATACTGCCCTCCAACCCCACCACACCCGGCACCTTCCCCTGCAACCGCAGGAAATGCTACACTTGTCCCCACACCACCTCCCTCACCCCCATCCCAGGCCCCAAGATGACATTCCACATTAAGCAGAGGTTCACCTGCACATCTGCCAATGTGGTATACTGCATCCACTGTACCCGGTGCGGCTTCCTCTACATTGGGGAAACCAAGCGGAGGCTTGGGGACCGCTTTGCAGAACACCTCCGCTCAGTTCGCAACAAACAACTGCACCTCCCAGTCGCAAACCATTTCCACTCCCCCTCCCATTCTCTTGATGACATGTCCATCATGGGCCTCCTGCAGTGCCACAATGATGCCACCCGAAGGTTGCAGGAACAGCAACTCATATTCCGCCTGGGAACCCTGCAGCCATATGGTATCAATATGGATTTCACCAGCTTCAAAATCTCCACTTCCCCCACTGCATCCCAAAACCAGCCCAGTTCGTCCGCTCCCCCCACTGCACCACACAACCAGCCCAGCTCTTCCCCCCCACCCACTGCATCCCAAAACCAGTCCAACCTGTCTCTGCCTCCCTAATCTGTTCTTCCTTTCACCCATCCCTTCCTCCCACCCCAAGCCGCACCTCCATCTCCTACCTACTAACCTCATCCCACCTCCTTGACCTGTCCGTCTTCCCTGGACTGACCTATCCCCTCCCTACCTCCCCACCTACACTCTCTTCACCTATCTTCTTTACTCTCCATCTTCGGTCCGCCTCCCCCTCTCTCCCTATTTATTCCAGTTCCCTCTCCCCATCCCCCTCTCTGATGAAGGGTCTCGGCCCGAAACGTCAGCTTTTGTGCTCCTGAGATGCTGCTTGGCCTGCTGTGTTCATCCAGCCTCACATTTTATTATCTAGACCCAAAACGTCAGCTTCCCTGCTTTTCTGATGCTGCTTGGCCTGCTGTGTTCATCTAGCTCTATACCTCGTTATCTCTTTACATTCTAGAGACTATTTCACATGGTCCTGTTTGTGCAACAAGCTAAAGATGCAACAAGCACATGAGTTGTTGACACATTAACTGCCATATTTAGTACATTCAGTTGAATCTCAACAAAATGTGTTCAACAATGGACTGCAGTCTGCTTGAGCACTCTCCTAAGATACTTGCAGGAAATGGGATGTTGAATGTATTAACTCTTCTTTTCACTGACTTATGTTGAATGGTGTCGCAGAAATACACTCTTTGTACTGTAAAAGCCAAGATCATCTAATGTGAAGCAACGTGCCAAGATTTCAAATCCTCTAGTGAAAAGTTTACCTCTTCAGCAGCTCTCATGCTTGAGAAACAGATCCAAACAATTCTTCCCTGTCAGACAATCAGACATCATGACAAACAATATTTTTATCAAATAAAGGTTTATTTGAAATCGCAAGCTTTTGGAGTGCTGCTCCCTCATCAGATGAATGCTGTGAATGTGCAGATGTGTAACATGGAAGATACATTGCTGCCAAGTCGTGATAACTATATAAAGACCCGATTACTTTGTGTCTTAAGTTCATCAAAGTATTACCTGAATGGATATGTATCCTTGCATATGATCGGGAAGATGATCCCCGTCTTCATCAGGAAAAGAGGGAAGTTGTATTATGGCACAGATTGTAAACACGTTTTGTGCTTTCAAGACAGTTGCATGATGTCATTTGTGATGTTCTGGTATAAAGGCCCCTGCCTCACCATCAGTCACTCAATGTAACAGAGTCAATGTGGTTATCAGTTATTCATGCCATCTAGTAATATCAGAAAGTGCAGACCCAGGACGTGTGCTCAATTCTTTGGTAATGTAAATCATTAGTGTTGTAAATGAATTTCAGATACCTGGCTGAAGAAGAACCCAACTGAAGTGAGACTTTTGAGCTGAACGGCAATTATGGGGTTAAAATGATTCTTGGAAGCTAACCTTATAAAGTGCAAATCAATAGATCAACTTTATTGTAGACGTTATGAGTCACACTGTTTGCTCTAGTATACAATATCCCACGGCATCTCCTGAGGGCATGCCATTGGTGTATTGCACCCATTTTAATCCTGCACATCTTTTGTGGACATTCAGTGTCTGATGTTATTTCTACAACTGAAAACAATACAGTTCATCAAGGCGAGGTCAAGGTGATCTTTATAGAAAATATTTTCCTTCTTTCTGCAACAGGAGTGAAGGGATGTTGTCTGTGGCCATTTAGTTGTGACAATAACTGCCATCGTTTCTTAATTAGATTATATCATGGTGATTATGATGTGTCATTGATGTGTTGTCTTGATTTCCAGTCGCTCTTAATAACACCAATCCTGTTACAGGTGGCACTGTGATTGGAACACAATTAGAACGTTATGATAAAACAATGAATTATGGATGGTGGAAAATCTGAAAGGAAATCAGAAATTGCTTTAGACACTCAACAGGTCAGGCAGCATCTGTGCAGAGAAAATAGAGTCAACATTTCAAGTCCGGTGACCTGTCAATAGTATCTAAACTGCTTTAGACTGTATTGTAGATGTTTCCTGATTTACCAGTAGAAATTATTAAAATAATTTCACCAAGACCAGCGTTGCATCGTCAAGTCACTCTATTTTTAAATTCATTTATGAGATGAGGACGTTGCTGTTTAGGCAGCATTTATTGCCCAAAGGGCAGTTCAGTGTCAACCATATTGCTGGGGGTCTGGAGTCACGTGTAGGCCACAACTTCCTTTCCTAAAGGACATTAGTGAATCAGATGGGTTTTTGTGACAATCAACAATGGATTTACGTTGACTATTCAATTTTTAATTCCAAGTACTTTTTGTTGAATTCAAATTCCACCATTTGCCATGGTGGGATTTGAATCCGGGTCCCCAGAATATTATCTACATTTCTGGATTAACAGTCCAGTGATAATACCACTCGGCCGCTGCCACCCCTGAAGGATGTGGCGAGTCCTTCGCACTGATTCAGCTCCCTCAGAGCCAGCTGTCAGAGTGAACAGGATGTATGACATTCCTTGTTCCTTCAGGTCTCCACGATTAGAGATTAACAGCCCCAATTAGGGAACTCAGTCTATTGATGTCCACCTGGCCAACCTTGTTATCGTCCCATTTGTGTAAAGTAGAGGCTGCTTGACATTTGCATGAAAGACACTGTGTTGACTGTTGATTTAAAATACCCTACAACACCAGCTATCTGCTGTGTATGTCATGCATTACTGACTTTCCTGGCAAACAAAAAATGGCACTGGGTTCTGGGGGCTGGGGTGTTTTGTCAAATGCTTATCCATTTAGGAAAGTGCAGGAATATTCAGGAAGTGCTGACCAGTCCTTAGTAGCCTACAGTGCCAGAG
This sequence comes from Stegostoma tigrinum, assembly GCF_030684315.1. Taxonomy (NCBI): domain Eukaryota; kingdom Metazoa; phylum Chordata; class Chondrichthyes; order Orectolobiformes; family Stegostomatidae; genus Stegostoma; species Stegostoma tigrinum. The sequence continues at coordinate 31,060,575 of NC_081365.1, read as the reverse complement.
GAAAAGGATTTTCTTTTTGAAAAGGTGCTCTTTGTAGAATTGCTCGAGTAAAATGGCTAAGGGGTCCACAGTCAAGTGATTTCTCAAGTTACCCTGATATCCGGGTCCTCGGGCCTACATTTTTTGGCCTGCTGCCTGGAATATTTAAGTTTGCAGCCCACCAGATGATGCATGTCTAATTGTTGAGATCTGGTTTTCCATTATTTTTATTTAGTTCCCAAGCCAGTGATTGCAGTGCACTGCATCATGTCATAAATGTATGTAGAAATGCTTACTCAACAAAAATGATTTTACTTTGGCATTGCTGCATCTCTAGTTCAGTTCCATTCTCACCTCTGTACTTGAAAGTTCAATCTCGACTCCACAAACCTGAATCCACACTCTCCAGGCTGACTCTTCAGTGTAATAATTGGAGAACGCCACATTGACTGTGGCATTTTTGTGAAAATTCAAACATTTAACTCAGGCTCTTCCCAAAGTTTCTCTTTTAGCTATCACTTGGAATCAATTGCCTGTTCATTCATCTAAGTGCAGTCTGTGAGATTGTACTGCATACAAAATGGCCTAGATATGTGCTCATAGCAGTAGCTACAGCCAATGAATTTATGTATGAGCAAAGCCTCGAGGAGTTGTTTCTGGAAGACTGCAAAATTGAAGTGAGTAGGAAAACGTGAATGAAACACACTTGTGAAATAAGTATGTACAGCATATTAAGATGCAGAAGTACGCATCAATAATGTAGGCACCGTCCAAGATACCTTTGTTGCATCTGGGTCTGAATATTTCAAGATCTGGTCTTGCATTGTCCACTCTACTTAAAATTCAGCTGGTCCAAATGCCTGCTGCCCAGATCAGGTTCTATACCCAGTTCTGCTCATTCATTAGCTGTATCCTCGTTGACCTGCAGTGCCTATCAGTCTCACACCTCACTTTTTAAAATTCTCATCCTTGGCCTGGACTTTCCCTGTGGGTTTCTGAAGGATGCTGTTGGGTGTGACAATGGAATAGAAAACTCTGCACTGTGCAGGAAACAGAAACAATTCATTGTGATTCGCAGCAGGTCTGGCAGCGTCGGTGGAGGGAATGCAGAATTAACATTTCAGGCCCAGTCACTGGGTCGCTGGGACATGAACTCTGTTTTCTCTCCCCAGATGCTGCCAGACCTGCTGGACTTCTCCAGCAAGTTCTGTAAGTTCTGTTTTTGTTTCACATCTGTAGTATCCGCAGTTCTTTGGTTTGTTCCTTCTGTTTCTCACTGAACTGTTCAGGACATGGCCAGAGGGCTGGCTGGTGTGGTGGCAGCTTAAAGCTGCAGGAACTGTCTTAAGGAGTGTTCCCATCTTGAAAGCAACTATAAACTACAATGGCAAATGATTGAGAGGGAACATGCTTCAAAATGAAGAGGAATCCCTTTGAACGCGAGACTTTATGTCTGTTTCTCTCTCCACAGATGCTGCCAGGCCTAAGTATATTCTCCTCCATTCTCTGTGTTTGTTTGAGCTCTCTTTGGTTCTTGCTTGCCTGTGATCCCAGGATCTTTGGTTACATTTTCAGCCAATCATACTTGAATCCTTCAATGATAACACCTATCTCTATTTCCGCATTTCATCTTACCCATCCCAACCCCTGAATTTTCTTATTTGGGGCCCTTGTGCTCTCTCCTTCTTTTGCCCTGACAAAGGCACTTGCTGTTCTCTGTGTGTGGAAATCCATTGTTTTCATTTTGATGTTATTGTCATGTGTGTTTTACAGTAAGAATATAATAAAATACAGTGAAAAAGTTCCATCAGTCCCGAGCCAGCTCATCACCATCAACGACAGTGCCTGGGCTGCCATCCCTCCGCCACCGTCCATACCAAACCTAACCAATGTCAAAGTCACCGATCCTCAGGTGCCATCTTCGCTGCTGCGCTGATACTCCTCTGCCACTGCCTCCCTGCTGCCTGTGCCAGATCCACCAATGTCAGAGTTGCGTGTCTTTCCCCTGGGCCCACCTCATTGATGTTGCTGTGATGCCCTTCCGCCCACTGCTCTGGCATCGCCAGCACCGGGCACAACCAACAACAAAGTTGCCGATCCTCAGGTGCCATCTTGGGCCTACCTCGCCAATGCCACCTCTGCTAATGCAATAGCTGCCAAACCCAGGTCCTGAGCTTGCTCCAGAAAGGTAAGCACAGGCTCACTCTCCTCCACCCTGGGCCCATTTGAGATCCGCAGTAGGCCCACTCAAGGTCTGTACCCTGGGCCCATTTAAGCATCTCGCCAGCTCCCTGTCTCCTATTGCTTTCTATAGGAATTTGCAACCTGTTTTTGTTAAGCATTTTAGCTGAACATTTGGTCATCTCAAGCCACTTCTCGACACCATTCTGAAATTCTTTCATCTTTTGCTAGCTGTCTGTTTACCCTTCCAGCTCTATGAAGCACCCTGAAACATTTTCTCACACTAAAAGAATGCAAGTTATTATGTTCTGTAAAAGTACAGCGATGAACGTATCTGTGTGACTGTGGCTAATCAGAATTTCCATTGTACTCAATAAGTTCTGAAATGTTAGTGCATTTCTTCATTCAGCTACACATCCTGCAGCGATATTCAGGAAATAGGAGAAGTATTAAAATAAAGCATTTTTGAACTGGTGTACACATTTTACTTTGATATTAAGTGGAGGCCTGAGCTGACCTCCAAATCCAATGTGTTCTGTCAGAGCCAGTGAAACTAAGGTCTCCCAGTCAGACAGTACAACATGCTGGCAGATGGTGAGGCAGTGTCATGATGGCATTAAAAATGTTGTCAGTAATTACATTCTCATTAAGATTTATGGCGGGTGTCCTATCTTTGCAACTGATTATATTAACTATATTGCAACTATATTAACAACGCAAATTAATGTAAGCAATTAAATAACAATGGAAGGTATGTGTAAGACATGTAGCATGAGTTATTCAGATTCTAATTTTTTTCTACTACTGAGATTGTTCTAACATAGTGGGTCATTATCCTGACCAATTAGAAAAGGGTTATTAACAGCATCATGAATGAATCAACATGATCTGTCTGAACTAGTTTCCCCTGGGCCGGAGATGTTGGCAAAGGAAACTGTCTTATACAAAGCAGTGGATGACTTCTGTTAATAAATATGCATACTGAACTACTTCCACACCACTCACATTATCATTACATCTCTGACTGAAGTTCCCACTTAATTAGAGTACTAAAATACCTCCAGACTATAAGGATTATATTTCAGGGCCTGGGGAGACGAGAACAGAGGTCGGGTGCCCTGAAATTATTGGTGCAGGGGAGAGTCTCTATTTCTAAATGCAAATTGCAATGCCAGAAATAGTTAGAGATAATGGGAACTGCAGATGCTGGAGATTGTTACTTGTGCAGGGGAAGGTGGGGGCAACAATTCTGTTCTCCTCCTAATTAAAGTTGCTTTTTTTTGAAGAGCTTGTAAAAGTTTGATTGGGGCAAGGTGAAACGTGATGTCAGAAATCAGTTAAGTGAGGGTCATGCGGGGTGGGATTGGTGGGGATAACGAACCAGTCATAGTTGCCCCAGGCCATCCAGCCACCCTCAAAGGAGCCACAATAGGGCAATGGAGCACTCGGTTCTTTGTAAGTAGGTGTCCCGGCATTGCATAGATGGTAAGGAGGAACAAGGCAATGGGCAAGACCACCAGGGACAGTTTTGCGGCCATCTGCCCAGAAAGAAGGCTCCAGCTGGCAACAAGGACACAACTATCAGAACTTGGGCTTAATGGTGATTTAGGGGCCTTAAAAATAGTATAAATCCTGCTTCATTTGAATAACAATGGAAATATTAGTCTGTGAAGTATCACTATAAATGGCTATTTTCATTCCTTCTGGTCACTCAAGGCTACAAATCTGTATGTAACTGCCCTAAACTCAATTTATTCAATGGTCTTATTTGCTTTCAGCCTGTCTGCCAAAAGGAGCACATTTCAACATGTAATACCTCATAATATACACCCAGTCATTGTCATGATCATAACCAGTTTAATTGCTCAGTTAAGCTACTCAACTAATCTGCTTCTCTCTTGGTTGTGGAATCTTCTTTTGGGGAGGATTTGATCTTATGATTAAGATCCTATTAATATTTTCTAGGTAAGATTGTTGATTCAGAGTCATTCCTAACTTAGACTGTCCAATGTCCAACACTATACATTCATAAGTTCCCAAAGCTGGATGTCCAATTTTGAATTTCATTACAATTTTATCTGTCACAAATTTCTCAATTGCCTCAGATGCTCCCCACAGAAAATGGTCCATGTACATTCATGCACTGGAGTATTGAAGAATGAGGTGGGTGGGGGGTATTCTCATGGGAATCTATAATATTCTAACAGGACTAGATAGGATAGATACAGGAAAGATGTTTGTGATGGCAAAGGAGTTGAGGACCAGAGGTCCTGGATTTATAAACTAATGTTTTCCCAGCCACCATCAGTTCTGAGGAAGGGTCACCGGACCCGAAATATTAAACGGTTTTCTCCTCCACAGATGCTGCCAGACCTGCTGAGCTTTTCCAGCAACTTCTATTTTGTTCAGGACCAGAGGTCAATATCTATGGATGCAGGGTAGGCCATTTATTATTGAGATAAAGGAGGAATTCTTTCTCCCAGAGAGTGATGAAGTTATGGAATTCTCTGCCATAAAAAAATGGTTAAGGACAAAATGTTGGATGTTTTCAAGGAAGAGTTAAAAATAGTTCTTAGGACTAAGGGGATTAAAGGGTCTGGTGAGAAAGAGAGAAGATGATCAGCCAGGGTCATATTAAATGGCAGAACAGTCTCAAAAGGTGAAATGGCTGACTCCTGTTCCAATTGTCATTCTTTCCATGTAAGAAAAAACCTTCTAGTTTTTCTTCACAGTTCCAGTAAAACATTGCTAGATCTGCTTTAAGTTGAATACAACTAGCTGTTAGTAGGATGGCCTCAACTAAAAAATTCTGCACATTGGATTCATTGTTTAGTTCTCGAGCACTTCTTCAACTTCCATAATTTCCCCTTTATAGCTGCAGCTTCCGTTGGAGGCTTTAAAAATACTTCTCTTTGAAATTGTTCTCCTTGCAAAAGTGCTGCTTTGACATCAATGGGTTTATGTTCCTGTTAGTGTGCCACTGAAAGTGCCATAAAAATCACCAAACTTACTTTTTCCACCGTTGTGGGGTCTACTTTTAATTCCTGGCCACCCAACTGGTCTTCAAATCTTGAGCTACAATATCAACCTTAGTTTTATAAGTACCATTGGGAAATATTTTCTCCATGCATATCTGTTCAGGGGGATCCTTTGTCTGACATCTCTGTGTATATCCCAGACTCCGCCCAACTGTCAAGTTCTTTTTGTTTTGCCTTTACAAATTATCTTTATCGATTAACCATTTAAATTACTGGGGTAACCACCAGAGCTTTTCTAATATAAGGGCTACTTCTTCTTCTCGCACTCTTTCCCAATTGTTTGGTACCCTCTCTTGTTAAGCTATGTCCTTTACAAGGTCTCCTTTCCATATCTGTAACATTACTACTTCACCTATTCCTCCTGTGACCAAACCTCCTTACACAAATTTTTGATCTTTTCCTTGAGTTATGATCAGCATTAAGCCCATGTCTGAACTTACATTATGTTTCCTGGTTCTTCACTTTGTTATCTCCTTCTGCCAATCCATAGACTTGTTCCTTGTCTTGCACATTCATTTTGCCTATTGTCCTGTGGCCTTTCCTGTTAGTTGTACTGTGGTGTCTTCCCTCAATTCACAACTCCCTTCTGGCATATATGCTGGCTCAGTCTCAACTTTCCATATTTTATTTTTGAGATAAATAACCTTGTCCTGATCTTCACTATCACTTTGCCCATGCTCAGTTAGCCCATTATCTGCCAGTCTCAGCAACAGTGAAGGAATGGCAATATGCTTGCAGACGCTTAATTGGACTCACCACATAAACACAGTGGTTACAACAACAGGTCAGAAGATAGAACTATTGCGGTAAGTAACTCACCTCCTGACTCCTCAAAGCCTGTCCTCCATCCACAAAGCCCAAGTAGGGACTGTGATGGAATAGTCCCCACTTGCCTGGATGAGCGCAGCCACGACACTCACAGGCAGTTTGATTTGCACTACAGCTACAAGCATTCACTCCCTCCACCACCGAAGCTCAGTAGCAGCAGTGTGTACTATCTACAAGATGCACTGCAGAAATTCATCAAAGATCCTTCGACAGCACCTTCCAAACCCACAACTACTTCCAACTAGAAAGACAAGGGCAGCTGACACATGGGAACACCATCACCTCCAAGTTCACTACCAAACCACTCACCATCCTGACTTGGAAATATATCACCGTTCCTTCACTGCTGCTGGGTCAGATGATGGAATTCTGTCCCTGATGGTATTGTGGGTCAACCCACAGTAGGTAGAGTCCACCTTCTCAAGGGCAATTAGGGATGGGCAATAACAGCTGGCCAGCCATTGGCGCCCACACCCCATAAATGACCTTTTAAAAAATCAGGGATGGTGAGGGGCCAAGTTGGTGGTGCTCCCATGCATCTGTTGCCCTTGTTCTTCTAGGTGGAAGTGGTTGTGAGTTTTTAAGGTGCTGTCTCAGGAGTTTGGTGAACTTCTTGTAATATATCATGCCCCGAGGATTAAATTTTTTTTCTGACGGAATTTACAATACTCACCTCTCCTGATCTCTTCTGAAACCTCTGCTTTCATTTTTTCTACCTGCATGCATGGGCCTCAAATATTTTGCAACATTGAACGAATTGTAGTCCCTTCCAAAGTGAAGGGATAATTCCTCAATGAAACTACTTTCAGATTCCTGCCGTAAACCAATTGATAGAGGCTAAAGCCACTGATCATTTTTGCATGTACTTGTCATGCTAAAGCAATTGTTGATTTACAATTCAGTTGGTCAACAAAAAGCTTTTGGACAATTTTGTCGAACATGTCATGATTATTTTATAAAACCTATTATCAAGAAGACTTTCTGCTGCTATGTAAATTGTTGCAATTTAGTGAATTGTTAATCAGCTTCTCATATATACTCCTGAATTCTTAAATTGAAAATTCTTGCCTACTGTCCAGTAGCAATTTAACTGGCACTCCCAATCCTGTTCCTACACATCTTCCCATTATTTTTTGGACAGTTTCTGTCCTTGCTATAAGTGATCTTTGACAGACTAAATATAGTTGCTTCATGCACAAAATGCAGAAGGGAAGAAATTATTGTCTTTATCCCAAAACTTGAGGTCAACTGCTACAGTTTCATGAAAATCTCTCCCAAATGGAAGACTCGCTGTGGATCACAATGGTGTTCCTACAAATCTGGTTCCCACATGCTACTTATGTCGTGAAAATTCAGGCCCAGGTATCCAAAGTAAATGGAAATGTTATCAAGAAAAGTAGAAGTGAAGATGTTCAGCCAAAAATCCTGACAGTCTCAAAATAGATATGATCACTCTCGGGACTTGAAGAGGAAATGTATTCCCCTCTTATCCTGTCAGAAGGTCACAAACCTGAGTTATCTTCACTTTGATAACTTCTAGATTTCTAATTAACAAACTCAGATATAGTGTTACATGTCTGGAGCTGGTAGGAGTTGAATGAAGACCTTCTGGTTCAGAAGTAGCGACACTACTCTCCACCACCAGAGCCCCTTATTTTTTAAGAACAGCCTTTTATTCTGGGGCTGGGAATTGAATCCAGACCGTGTCAGTAAAAGCAGTAAATCCTATCCACCAGCAAAGATCTCTGATATTTTCTATACCGGATCTGCGCTGTCCACTAGTTGCAATCATCAAGTACATATACCCTAACTGGGCAGGAGGTGAGCGCTGCGCCCAATAAATGGCAATGAATGCTCAAGGGTGGCGGAAGCTGTCTGCAGAGTAGGAGCAGCTAAGGCAGTAATAGCTGACGTTATCTGACAACATGTTGGAGGGCCAGAAGCATGAAGAGACACGGAAGTGGCCAAACATCCAACTTCTTAAGTACTGCAACAAAAACAGAAGTTGCTGGAAATGCTCAGCAGGTCTGGCAGCATCTGTGAAGAAAACGTCAGAGTTAACGTTTCAGGTCCAATCAGAGGAAGGGTCACTGGCCCCTAAATGTTAACCCCAACTTTTTCTCACAGATGCTTCCAGACCTGCTGAGCTTTTCCAGCAACTCCTGTTTTTGTTCCTGATTTACAGCGTCCGCGGTTCTTTTGGTTTTTATCCTACGTACTCTGCGTCTGATTTGGAACACGATTCCCTTGTTCCCAAAATTTTCTTTTCTGAGTAAAGCCTGTTAGTTTCTACTCTCACTGAAACAGAAAGCCTGGCAATGAGGCACACCAGACTGCTTGGCAACTTAAGAATTAAAAAATATCTTCTTGACTTTAAGGAACTTAGCAAGTTGTTAAGGGAAACAAGTGGGTTCCCAATCCCTTCTTAGACTGAAAATTCCAGAGCATCCTGGTGGAGTCGGATCACTGGTAGCCTATCTGGGAGTGCTTTTGTCAAAGTAGCCCCTTTTCTTTGCAGACCTTAAAGACAAGTGAAAATCCAAACCATTAATTCTGTTGCTCCCACATGGTGGCTGCCAGACTTCCTGCAGTTTCCAGTTTTTATTTCACCTCCTAAAGGCTAAAATGTAAAATCATCACAGTCCTAGAGGACCAGGAGCTGCTCTCTCATTAAAGAGAGATAACTGGTGGTGGTTTAACCTGAGGGTCACCACACCTTAGGCAATGGAAGATGTTGAGACAGAGAGATCTTCATGATAATCCCAGCCTGTGAGAGAACTGAGCCTACACCGTTGACATCACTCAGCAATGCAGCCAGCAATCCAGTTAATTAAGCTAACCAATCCCCAGCCAGGAGAAAAGGTTAGAATAGAAAGTGGAAAGAAAACTGAAAATGGAAATGTCTGAAGGTTTCAAACATTGATCTCATTGAGATCCATCAGGAAAAAATGAATAAAGATTAGCACAGCTTAGACAACAGAAAGAAATACATTGTATTTTTTTAAGTGCGCAGGTGATTGATTTATTTATGTGGCCCCTTTAAAATTTCTTTTTGTGCTACTAATGGTAGATTAAATAACCAATCAGTACCTAACCTGTGCAGGGACTTGGGGATTGATGTGCAGCCGAATGGCTCAGGGGTCTCAATATGATTAGCTCCCAGCCAGGAACCAACTGCCCTAAGGGGTGAAATACTAAATTTATAGATAATACCGTGCGACCTGACTGACAACAATTCTTGCAATAATGGCAGTTAAATTCTATCATACACAAAGTCTTTTCTAGGATTCACAATACATGATTAACTGGCACTCATTGATTGCAATGCAGGCAGCGATACCAGCTTCATGTCGCTTCATTTTAGTGGTTGTTCCTTTCAGCTAATGCTAACCACATTTATCCGGAAAAACCACAAGGAATCATTATTGTGAGTGGCTGCTGCCACTTAAAACTAACCTGCATTGTTCTAAACCGGAGATAATGGGAACTGCAGATGCTGGAGAATCCAAGATAATCAAGTGTGAAGCTGGATGAACACAGCAGGCCCAGCAGCATCTCAGGAGCACAAAAGCTGACGTTTCAGGCCTAGACCCTTCAACGGAGAGGGGGATGGGGAGAGGGAACTGGAATAAATAGGGAGAGAGGGGGAGGCGGACCGAAGATGGAGAGTAAAGAAGATAGGTGGAGAGAGTATAGGTGGGGAGGTAGGGAGGGGATAGGTCAGTCCAGGGAAGACAGACAGGTCAAGGAGGTGGGATGAGGTTAGTAGGTAGCTGGGGGTGTGGCTTGGGGTGGGAGGAAGGGATGGGTGAGAGGAAGAACCGGTTAGGGAGGCAGAGACAGGTTGGACTGGTTTTGGGATGCAGTGGGTGGGGGGGAAGAGCTGGGCTGGTTGTGTGGTGCAGTGGGGGGAGGGGACAAACTGGGCTGGTTTAGGGATGCAGTGGGGGAAGGGGAGATTTTGAAACTGGTGAAGTCAACATTGATACCATTAGGCTGCAGGGTTCCCAGGCGGAATATGAGTTGCTGTTCCTGCAACCTTCGGGTGGCATCATTGTGGCACTGCAGGAGGCCCATGATGGACATGTCATCTAGAGAATGGGAGGGGGAGTGGAAATGGTTTGCGACTGGGAGGTGTAGTTGTTTGTTGCGAACTGAGCGGAGATGTTCTGCAAAGCGGTCCCCAAGCCTCCACTTGGTTTCCCCAATGTAGAGGAAGCCACACCAGGTACAGTGGATGCAGTATACCACATTGGCAGATGTGCAGGTGATCCTCTGCTTAATGTGGAATGGCATCTTGGGGCCTGGGATGGGGTGAGGGAGGAGGTGTGGGGGCAAGTGTAGCATTTCCTGCGGTTGCAGGGGAAGGTGCCGGGTGTGGTGGGGTTGGAGGGCAGTGTGTAGTGAACAAGGGAGTCACGGAGAGAGTGGTCTCTCCGGAAGGCAGACAGGGGTGGGGATGGAAAAATGTCTTGGGTGGTGGGGTCGGATTGTAAATGGCGGAAGTGTCGGAGGATGATGTGTTGTATCGGAGGTTGGTGGGGTGGTGTGTGAGAACGAGGGGGATCCTCTTTGGGCGGTTGTGGTGGTGACGGGGTGTGAGGGATGTGTTGCGGGAAATACTGGAGAAGCGGTCAAGGGCGTTCTCGATCACTGTGGGGGGAAAGTTGCGGTCCTTGAAGAACTTGGACATCTGGGATGTGCGGGAGTGGAATGTCTTATCGTGGGAGCAGATGCGGCGGAGGTGGAGGAATTGGGAATACGGGATGGAATTTTTGCAGGAGGTTGGGTGGGAGGAGGTGTATTCTAGGTAGCTGTGGGAGTCGGTGGGCTTGAAAGTCTCCATCTCAGGCAACCAGCTTGTAACTGATGTCCCTCTCAGTCTCTATCTCAGGCAACCAGCTTGTAACTGATGTCCATTTCAAGCCCACCGACTCCCACAGCTACCTAGAATACACCTCCTCCCACCCAACCTGCAAAAATTCCATCCCCTATTCCCAATTCCTCCGCCTCCGCCGCATCTGCTCCCACGATAAGACATTCCACTCCCGCACATCCCAGATGTCCAAGTTCTTCAAGGACCGCAACGTTCCCCCCACAGTGATCGAGAACGCCCTTGACCGCTTCTCCAGTATTTCCCGCAACACATTCCTCACACCCCGCCCCCGCCACAACCGCCCAAAGAGGATCCCCCTCGTTCTCACACACCACCCCACCAACCTCCGATACAACACATCATCCTCCGACACTTCCGCCATTTACAATCCGACCCCACCACCCAAGACATTTTTCCATCCCCACCCCTGTCTGCCTTCCGGAGAGACCACTCTCTCCGTGACTCCCTTGTTCGCTCCACACTGCCCTCCAACCCCACCACACCCGGCACCTTCCCCTGCAACCGCAGGAAATGCTACACTTGCCCCCACACCTCCTCCCTCACCCCATCCCAGGCCCCAAGATGACATTCCACATTAAGCAGAGGTTCACCTGCACATCTGCCAATGTGGTATACTGCATCCACTGTACCCGGTGTGGCTTCCTCTACATTGGGGAAACCAAGCGGAGGCTTGGGGACCGCTTTGCAGAACACCTCCGCTTAGTTCACAACAAACAGCTGCACCTCCCAGTCGCAAACCATTTCCACTCCCCCTCCCATTCTTTAGATGACATGTCCATCATGGGCCTCCTGTAGTGCCACAATGATGCCACCCGAAGGTTGCAGGAACAGCAACTCATATTCCGCCTGGGAACCCTGCAGCCATATGGTATCAATGTGGACTTCACCAGTTTCAAAATCTCCCCTTCCCCCACCGCATCCCTAAACCAGTCCAACCTGTCTCTGCCTCCCTAACCTGTTCTTCCTCTCACCCATCCCTTCCTCCCACCCCAAGCCGCACCCCCATCTACCTACTAACCTCATCCCACCTCCTTGACCTGTCCGTCTTCCCTGGACTGAACTATCCCCTCCCTATCTCCCCACCTGTACTCTCTCCACCTATCTTCTTTTCTCTCCATCTTCGGTCCGCCTCCCCCTCTCTCCTTATTTATTCCAGAACCCTCTCCCCATCCCCCTCTCTGATGAAGGGTCTAGGCCCGAAACGTCAGCTTTTGTGCTCCTGAGATGCTGCTTGGCCTGCTGTGTTCATCCAGCCTCACATTTTATTATCTTGTTCTAAACCGGCTTGCATCTCATCCGGGGGTGTATACTGACCCAAACATGGAAAACATCACAGAACGCTATAACATGAGAAGCAAAAGTTTCTGGATGCTGCAAATGAATGTTTTGATGGAGGAGGTGGGGCGAAGGATAGATGCTCTGCATCCACGGGGACCTGGAGACTATTGAGTCAATCAGTGAGAAGCCAATGGGAGCGGACAGCCATGGAGACCACTTCCGACAGTCCACCTCTGACCGCCTGATTACAATGCTGCAATGTAGCATCAGTCATTAAATACGCCTTCAAAAGCCATACCCAACAACTGGGCTAGAAGCCTCACACACTGCTTAATTCTTCAGAACTTATCACCCACCTAGCAGCAATTACTTAATCGACAGTTGATCAGAGCTCAAAGCTGACATTCAACTACTGCACACAACTCTCACACACTTAAAAATGCTGCCAGCCACAATCTATATATCTCACAGCTTGTACACAGTGCCAGTAATTTAACCATGACAGCACGACCATGATGCCAGTTATTTCTCCCTCTTTTGATCTTTTGTAGTGGCTGAAATATACAGTGTTTTTGCCACAGAATAGGTTCGTCATGTCTGCTGCCAGGATACTGAAAATTGACCTGCATGACTCACTGACTGTGGCCAAATGTGGAATTCTTTCAGTTCTGTTATGGGTTAGAGTTGCATAAAGAAATGTGCATATAATTAATCTCACACCATTCCACGGAAGATCCTGCAATTCTAGCAAAGCCAAATGCTTGTTCCGCCTTGTCTCCAGAAAAAGAATGAATTATAGTTGACATTCACTGATTAGAGCGTCTTGGTGAACTTTCTTAAGCAACTGTGGGTGGTAAATTGCAAGAGTTTGCAAATATCCAAAGCTCAAGTCTGGAAGGAGCCAGAAACACAAAAATTCAATGCGAATGTGACCTTTGCAGCTGCAAAAAAAAATGGTCTTTGGTCTGATTTTAGTGATTGCTGTTAATGTAGCTGCAGCAGAGTGGACAGATTTCTGTGAGAATGTTCTTATTGTAGAACAGACATCTCACACATTAGTTCTGAATGATATTCAGGTAGGAGAATTATTTCTTAGCCAGACGTAGCCTCCTATTCTCCTCTTCTCCTCCCACTCCCTCTTCAAGCAGCATATTCTTCTTTGCATGGTCTCTGTTCAGTTTCAAAGACACACTATATTCCAAAGGGAATGCCTTTTAATGTCAGGAACAATGGGTGTGGAGAAAATCCTTCAGTGCTTGTCAGACTACTCCCAATGGATTTTTGCACATTTAAACTACCATGTAAAACAGCAAACATTTGTACAATCGAAGCAACAGCCAGATACAAAAAAGCAGTCTTCAACTAGTTAGCATCATGGTGGCTCAGTGATTATCTTCACAGCACCAGGGACCTGGGTTCAATTCCACCCTCAGGCGACTGTCTGTATGGAGTTTGCACATTCTCCCCACGTCAGTGTGGGTTTTCTCCTGCTGTCCACAGGTGTGCAGGTTAGCTCAATAGTCCATGCTAAATTGCCTCATAGTGTCCAGTCATAGCACAGTACAGGCCCTTCAGCCAACAATGTTGTGCCAAATTTTTACCCTAAACCTAAGGTCTATCTAACCTCCACTGCTACTTTATACTATCATCCATATACCTGTCTAATAGCCGCTTAAATGCCCCTAATGAGGCCGACTCCACTACCCACTCCTGAAATGCATTCCACACCCCTACCACTCTCTGAGTAAAGAGCCTACCTCTGACGTCTCCCCGATATCTACCTCCTTTCATTTTAAAACTATGTCCCCTCGTAAAAGCTACCTCCACCCTAGGAAAAAGTCTCTGGCTGTCTACTCTATCTATACCTCTGATCATTTTGCACACCTCTATCAAGTCACCTCTCATCCTTTGTCGTTCTAAAGAGAAAAGCAAGCCCTAACTCTCTGAACTTTTCCTCGCAAGATCTTCCCTCCATTCCAGGCAACATCCTGGTAAATCTCTTCTGTACCTCTTCTAACGCTTCCACATCTTTCCTGTAATGAGGTGAAAAGAACACAATACTCCAGAAGTGGCTGAACCAGGCTTTTGTATAGCTGGAGCATAACTTCACGGCTCTTGAACTCAATCCCTCTATTAGTGAAAGCTAACACAGCATACGCCTTCTTAACAACTCTATCCACCTGGGTGGCAGCTTTCAGGGAAGTGTGGACATGAACCCCAAGATCTCTCAGCTCCTCCACACTGCCAAGAATCTTTCTGTTAACCCTGTATTCTGCTTTCAAGTTTTCTGCTTTCAAGTTTGTGCTTCCAAAATGAATCATCTCACACTTTTCAGGGTTAAACTTTATCTGCCACTTCTCAGCCCAGCTCTGCATCCTATCAATGTCCCTTTGTAATCTAGAACAGCCCTACGCACTGTCCACAATGTGACCCACCTTTATATTGTCCATAAACTTACTAATGCACCCTTCCACTCCTTCATCCAAACCATTTACAAAAATCACAAATAGAAGAGGACTTGGAACAGATCCTTGTGGTACTCAACTCGTAACTGAGCATCATGTTGAATATATTTCATCCACTACCACCCTTTGTCTTCTAAGGGTCAGCCAATTCTGAATCCGATCTGCCACATTTCCCACCATCCCATGCCTCCTTACTTTCTGCATGAGCCTACTGTGGGGAACCTTATCAAAAACCTTACTTAAATCCTTGTGTACCACATCCATTGCTCCACCTTCATCCACATGTTTGGTCACCACTGATGTAAGACTAACTGGCCTGTAATTTCTGGGTTATCCCTGTTCCCTTTTTTGAACAAGGGAATGACGTTTGCCTCTTTCCAATCTTCCGGCACTGTACCCGTGGACAGGGAGGATGAAAAGACCATCGCCAAAGGCCCTGCAATCTCATCCCTTGCTTCCCATAGAATCCTTGGGAAATCCCACCAGGCCCGGGGGACTTATCTATCCTTAACTTCCTCAGGATTCCTAGAATATTTTCTTTACTAACATCAATCTCGTCTAGTCTATCGGCCTGTTTCTACAACATCCTCCACTGCAACTAGGTCCCTCTCAGTTGTGAATACTGAAGAAAAGTATTCATTAAGTACCTCTGCTACCTCTTTAGGCTCTGTGCACAAATTCCCCTTTATAATCCTTGATTGGCTGTACCCTTTCTCTGGTCGTTCTGTTGTTCTGCACATAGGTGTAAAAAGCCTTGGAGTTTTCCTTGATCCTATCCACCAAAGTTTTCCCATTCCCCCTTATAGCTCTCCTAAGCCCTTTCTTCAGCTCCCTCCTGGCTAAGTTGTATCCCCCTACAGCCTTTTCCATTTGTCTTTTCCTAAACTTTACATAAGCCTCTTTCTTCCTCTTAACCAGTCATTCGACCTCTCTCGAGAACCATGGCTCCCTCACTCAATTGCATCTTCCCTGCCTGCTAGGGACAAACGTATCGAGCACACACAGTACGCATTCCTTAAACAATCTCCACATTTCTGTAGTGCTCTTCCCTTAATATGTGGGCTAGGTGGATTATGGGGATCATGGGAAATGCACGATTACAGGGATAGGGTACAGAGTTTGATCAGTGTGGCTGCTCTTTGGAGATTTGATGGACCAAATGGCCTGCTTCTACACCATAGGGATTCTATGATTCTAGTGATCCCTTTAAATAGTGATGGAGATGGATACTTCCTGTTCATGAATACATAAATTGAGCTGTGTGGATTACTGAGTTCCAAAATGGTGGTGTTAAATCAGCTTTGTGCACTGATTGATGGCATGGTCTGCCTGCTATGCAGTGGGCTGCTCACTGCATACATGCGTTCTAATGTTCTATACAATGTAGTGACAAGTACAATGTGCCTTGAATTTCATGTGTGTGCTGCAGATGTCATTTTCTAACCCTAAAAGCACTCACAGCATCCACAATAACAACACAAACAATCTCAGCTGCTGGCCAGCAACTATCCTATTCATTTTCTTTTCAATGATTAAAATTTTATAGATCTTCCAGCGCTGCTCCATCCTTTACTTCCAGACGACTGTCAAATTCAGTTTTCTGGGCAAAGTAGTTTGTTTTCTCTAAAATTATCTTCTGGAATAATGATCTGATCCACCTTTCCAAAGGAAAAAAAATCTGCGATAGCAGTGGGCATGGTCAAAGCAGCAACTAATGCATTGCTGTGCCAATATCTCCAGTACCTATGATCAAGCATAAGTTTCATATTCAGCTATAACCTGAGAGGTATAATACTTGTATTTGATGACCTTAAAATGCACACTGACCCATCATCAGAGTGCCTTCCCATCCCTTACACATTGTATTATATTAATCTTGATAGTACCAAGTATTCCAATTAGCTCAGAAGCTCCCTCTGGTGAAATATGGACAAATCTAATTCAGAAAAACACAAGCTAAACCAAGGCTCAGCAATCTTTTTTGCCTGAAGAATGTTTTCTTATAGAGAAAAAGAAAATAGAAAAAGACAAAAATTCAGCATTTCTGAACTAACTATGTGGGAAAAGGACAATTGTGTCTGTCAGAAGAGATAATTTGATTTATGACAATAAAATATATTTACTATGTTTAAGTCTCAGAAAATAAGCCAAAATTACAATTGACCTAACTCTTAAAAATTGTGCGCTGTCACTTTTTAAAACTATAATCTTGTCAGTTAAAAGCTGAAGACATAATTCTATACTACTTAATTTAAAATTAGTCATTTTTTCACCTATGATTCACATTTTAAAAAAACACAGCTAATCACGTGTTCAGAATAAATTATTATCTCTGTATTGCAGCAAAGGTACTTTCAGACCTAGTTCCGTTTCAAATATAATGGATGTTTTGTGCATTTTTAAACTTCACTTGCATCTATACAATACTTAACATACCATCTAACACACTTAATACTGTATTTACTACCTCACAACACCACTGTCGAAGTGCATTATGTACTTTGTTGCTAGGCAGACAGCCACCCTCCACACAGTAAGGTCCGACAGGCAGCAGTGAGATCAATAACCGGTTAATTTGCTTTTGGTATTCATGAAGTGAGTAATGGTGGACAGGATACTGGAGAACTCCGGCTCATTGATGCAACAGTGCCAATGATTCCTAGAGGTAGAATTTTTGCCTCCCAGGTGTTGCTTGAACAATGTTGAGAAAGGTGGGAAAATACAGAGGGAATTGAAAAAGTCAGAGTCTCAGCGTCAAAAAATGTTTTGTAATTTTCCCCTAAATGTTGACTTCACAATCTCAGCACTGCACGGCTACTATTTTATTTCCACGCATTTGCATTTCACTAAGGCTTCAATTAGACTTATTTATACGCCACTTCCAAACCTCCTTTCTTTCCCTGAGAAACAAAATGATGCAAATTCCCTTTCTCCCAGTGCTTGTCCTGGCCGCCATCTGACTACTTCTTCACTACAGCATCCCTACATGCTCCATGGCCACGGCAATCCTTTGTCTTCATAAGTTGGCATTGGCAAGTCAGCAGCTTCACCACATCTCATCATGCCTGCTCTTAAACATAGAACATAGAACATTACGGCACAGTACAGGCCCTTCGGCCCTCGATGTTGTGCCGACCTGTCATACCAATCTGAAGCCCTTCTAACCACCCATCTAATGCTCTTAGAGTGTAGAAGATCTTTGGCCTACTTCCTGCATTGCTGTCCATTTTGTTTAACTCTGTACATAGCACTGAGCCCAGTCACTTCATATTCAGGCTGGCCATGTCTGGTGGTTTGACATCTTGTGACTACATGAGAAAGGACAGCCATCCTCTCTAGCACCCTGTCCACCAACAGATCAGGATCGCCGGGGTGGGGGGGGCAAGCTTTCCTCACCTACCAGCTCCTGACTTGCAGTGTCTGGAGTGGTGTGCAGCTGGGCCTTAAACATGGCACTAGCAGCTTGAACATTGGAAGGTCCTTGCAGTGCAATTCCTTGAGAAAGGTGCCCAAGATGATGGTTGTAATGAGGTCAAGAGCAAAAGGCTGCATGAGAATAGACATGCTCAGCCATGTTTGATCAGGTGCCATGAACCTCTCTTCACAAAACACTTAATTGAACATAGGAAAGTTCTCTCCAAAGTTATAGTAAAGCATAGCATCACTGGTTTGGTTCAGAAAACAAAACAGTCTAGCTTTGTACAAAAATCAGTTTCAACATGTTATTGAATTACAGAATTGTTATGCTGCAGATGGAGACCTTTTGACCCAGTTCGATTATCTGCACCAGTTCTATTATCTAGTGACAATCTCTTGCTTTTTTCCATATCCCTGCACACCATTCCTATCCAAACAATCATCCATGGCAATGCCTCAACTGAACCAGCTTCCACCACATGTCCTGGAAGTGCATTCTGTCCTCTAACTACTAAAAAGGTTTTTCTCACATCACCCTTGCTCTGTTGGTATATCACATTAAATATAAGCCCTCTCATCCTTTTCTCATTGATGAGTAGGAAAAGTTTCTCCCTATTTACACTATTAAGGCTGCTCATGATTTTGAAAACCTCTATCCTCTTAGCCTTCATATTTACAGTCCAGGCATCAATAAATATCACCTTATGAAATCTAATCTGGTATGGCTTCTGGGTGATGCTTGGGTCTCCCTGCTATTAATGGAAACCATCTGAGCTTTGAAAAAAACAGAAGATGTCGTCCACGCCACTGCCATTATTGCTTCAGAAATCACTCTCCAGTAATTGCCAAAATGAAGTTCCAACATAATTCCTATTCTGGGAAAATATTGTTAAGAAGAATCATTCAATAAATGTCTATCTGCCAAGCATTACTTATCATTGGCAGTGATGATTATTCATTTTGTATTAATTATGTGGTTTGTTTTGATGTGGATCCCTATTCTCTCCAGCTTCCTTTTCCTTCTACAATCCCCTTCTGACAGTGACTCATACTAAGCGTGAGCACCAGTTAGCTAATTGAGATAATCATAGTCCATGCATGAAGCTAGACAGCTATTAGTTTCGACAGACTTTTCCTTTTCTCAATCAGTGCACATGCACAGGTACATTGCAGGTGCTATCCTCAGACAGTGATCGGATGTTGGAGCTCTTTCCAATTTTTACATTCTTAACAGGAATTCTCAGGACAAGCATAATTACTGTCCTGTTTGCAATCAATTAAGTCGGCACAGACTCGGGATCTAATTGATAAACTTTTGTTCTTGTGCTGAATTGAGTTCAAGATTTGAGGCATTCAAGAAACCTGCATTATTTCAGGCTTGGAAGGGTTCCTTCAATTTTTCCTACTTTAAAGGGGAGAATTCTTCTTTCCGTGCTGTATACAGATTAATAGTCAATCAGATTAATTAATTGGGCAACAGTGGATTACAATCAGTCAGGAGCTGCTGTCATTTTTGGTCAGGGTTGGGGGTGGGGCCACAGTCAGTCAGACGCTTGGTCTCTCCTCAGTCTGGGAATTGTACCCTTGTAGTCTGGGAATTGTATCCTTGTGGTCTGGGGATTGGCCAATGTCAGTTCTCAAGGTTAAATGTGTGCAAGCGAGAGAGCATGTATAGGTTAGTCAGGGTGCTGGTGAGAGATCAGTCCATGGGCAGGGCCATTGGTCATTGAAAACCGTTCTGTCAAATCGATCCAGGGCAAGGGGTATGGTCAGTTAAGGGTATTTGGTCACTAATGGACAGAAGCTTTCCAGAGGACAGTCCATGGTGTCCTCAGGAAAGCAGGTACATCAAGTTTGGGGCTGAGCTTCATTGATTTAGTTCTCAAGCTTTATGTGTTGAGGCCAGGACCTCACCTTTGAGTGAAAATAAACTCAATTACATGCATTTGCCACTCATTAATACCCCAGTTGGCTAGAGTAAAATCTCACACCCAATTTACATTTCCTCCATTAAGAAACTTAACGACACATAAACCCAATGGGTAAAACAGCATGGGTACCTGCTGGTTTATCTCATCAGTGCCCATTGCAATTCGTGGAATGCCTGTGGTAATCATCTATCTTCACCTCACAGGATGTCCACTTCTTCTGTACAAAGTCTCTATATGACCCATAGCCACAATCCTCCTCAACACTTCATTCTTACGGCTCAGCATGGGCAACATTTTAGCCTCATAACATTACCATGCCTGCTCCTGGACCAACTCACGCTACCTCTTCAGTGCTTCAACCATTTATTTGAAACTGAGTGACAGCTAGGACTCGCATACCTCTGCCAGCTCACTTTGGTCTCGAGGACAGCCAGGCATAGAAACATAGAAAGTAGGAGCAGGCCTGGTCAATTTGGCCCTTCAAGCCATTCAAGATGATCATGGCTAATCTTCCAACTCAATTGCCTGTTCCCACCTTTGATCCCTTTAACCTCAAGTGCAAATTCCAAGTCTTTCCTGACATCATACCATGTTCTGGCCTCAACTGCCTTTTGTGGTAGCGAATTTCACAGAATTACTACTCTCTGGATGAAGAAATTTTCCTTCATCTCAGTCCTAAATGGTTTACCCTGAACCCTTGACTGTGACCCCTGGTTTTGGACTCCCCTGCCATCTGGAACATCCTTCTACTCTGTCTAGTCCTATTCAAGAAAAGTATAAGAAAGCCTTTGTATTAAGTTGTGTGCAGCCTCTCTGAGGAATACGGAAGTGCTCAACTTCTGTGTTTTCCGAATGATCTGTACCCGGCCGATTGAAGAAATAAAGAGTAAAGTCTTAAACAGCCAGACCGACTGCAAGTGTTCATTGACTGATTGCGGAATCGAGAGACCCTGCTGGGGGTCTTGATTTACAAAGGAATAATCTTTCCTACATGGGGGTGTGGAATCATCGCTGATTCTGTACTCTCACACATAAGATGGGTGCTGGCCAAGCTCCAGACAATTCCCTGCCATTGCCTTTAGTGCCATTTGCATTAATGTGCAATGCCTTGTCTACAGTCTTTAACGTTAAAAGATTCAGGGATCCGTGACACATGAGGCTACCTGCAGTTGGTTGCTAGTGAGTAATAAGTAATGTGTGGCAATTGCAATTTCTTATGTCTTTGAGATGTATGAAGATGGTCCACGTCTCTCTCACGGGTGTGACTTAACCCGATATTATGGTGAGAATTATACTACAGCAGACATCATAACATTGCGAGTGAAAGTATGTTGACTAAAATGATGGCTTCTTTACAACAACCGAGTGGCACCTGTGCAGTGAAGGCAGCCTACTGTCTTGACCCTGCTACCTTGGGAGACTTGGGATGTCCTTGGACCTACAAAGAAACTGGGTGTGTTGGAAGCACATAAATTCAGCCAGCAAACTCAGTTTGACCTAGGACTGATTGCATTTGTTGAAGAAAAAAGTCTAAACCTTTATTTTGAGCAATGCTAATTTAGCCAAATTGTGGTTTGTATATGGCATTAAATTGAAATTGATAGTTTAAATTCTGCAGTTACTAGCCTCAAACAGGGATTTACTTACGAATGTTTCTGTCAAAGAGCAGCCTAATTAAGCACCAGCTGAAACAGGATGCTCATTAAGACCTTTACTGTTGGTATTATTTATTTGTAGCCAATTTAGTACAGTTTAGCACCAGGGTCTGTTTTACAATAAAGTATGAAGGAAATGGGTGCAACGGTGGTTAGTGAATACACATGAGTAAGAGGGGTGGTGAGGTCCACCAGTGAGTCCACCAGGATTAGTTACTGTAAAGAATGTAGAAAGTGTGAGCCCTGAGTGAACAGCTTGTACATTATACTGAGGGTTGTAGTTATACAGTCGTAGAGTCATAGAGATATATAGCACAGAAACAGACCCTTTGGTCTAACTCATCCGTGCCAACCAGGCATCCTAAATAAATCTAGTCCCATTTACCAGCATTTGGTCCTTAACCCTCTAAGCTCTTCCTATTCATACACTGATCCAGATACCTTTTAAATGTTTTAATTATACAAGCCTCCACCATTTCTTCTAGCAGCTTATTCCATGCACACGCCACCCTCTGCATGAAAATGTTGCCCCTTTGGCCCCTTTTAAATCAGTTCCCTCTCACTTTAAACCTATGCCCTCCACTTCTGGGCTCCCATGCCCCAGGGAAAAGACCTTGTTTACTTACCCCATCCATGCCCCTCATGATTTTTTAAACCTCTATAAGGTCGCCCTGCAGCCTCCAACACTCCAGGGAAAATAGCCCCAGCGTCTCCCTATAGCTCAAACCCTACTACCCCAGTAACATTGTTGTAAATCTTTTCGAAACCCTTTCAACTTTCACAAATCCTTTCAAGAGCAGGGAGATCAGAATTTCACACAGTATTCCACAAGTGGCCTAACCAAAGTCCAATGCGTGCAGTGGACTGAGTAATGGCCTTGGAGTGTGGAGTAGCAGTGTGAGAGAATATCGTGCCATGTGCCTTTGTGGAGTGTAGATCATTCATCTTCTTTCTGTATTGTTGGCCATCCTATTTCACAATGAAGACAGCCCTGAGCTATGCTCAGGGCCAGGTTAGGTTTTGTGTTCTTTCTGCTGTTTGAGAGGAAGAGAAATGACCTTTTCACCATCAACCCAAACACCAATCGTTCTCTGTGAAGCAGAGAACAAGCTGAGTTTTCTGCTGCAACATGTACTCAGTGCTTAGTGCTGAGCTCCACAGAGTGAAGGGAATTTTCTGGATTGCAGCATCTGTAGGGGAGCGCTGCAGATTTTAAATATTGCACCTGAGACTTGGAAGCTCCGAGGTCTTAGCTGTGACAAGAACTGCTGACATGAGATTCACTGGGACTGACCCTACATCGTGCTTGTTGTATTGGTCAGGTAAAAGACAAAGGGTTGTGTGACATAATATTGCCCTAGGCCAAGGCAAAGACATTTAACTTACTCACCACCATATTTTATTGCAAAAGGAAAATTCAGTCTATATATACTATAGCCAC
This sequence comes from Stegostoma tigrinum, assembly GCF_030684315.1. Taxonomy (NCBI): domain Eukaryota; kingdom Metazoa; phylum Chordata; class Chondrichthyes; order Orectolobiformes; family Stegostomatidae; genus Stegostoma; species Stegostoma tigrinum. Next base: position 31,037,465 of record NC_081365.1, on the reverse strand, counting down.
AAAACTAAGGGTCTAGACCCGAAATTGTCTGCCTTCCTGCTCCTCTGATGCTGCTTGGCCTGATGTGTTCATCCAGCTTTACGCCTTGTTAATTCAGAAGCACTGCATGTTTGTTGGTACCACTTCTGCAACAGAAATTAATTAGGCTCGTTCATTGTCTTTCTCTGGCATGCAATAATTTTAATCCTTTTCAAATACTTACTGAGTCCCCTTTAAAAAAATTGCATATAATCTGTTAATGCAATTTTGGCAACTCATCTCCTGAATCAGTACTTGGTTTGGAGAAGGGTATTGGAATTTGGTCTATCTCTATTCTGAGAGACAAACCCTGATCCTCAGTAGCCATCTCCTCACTTGCTTCCACCAGAGGAGGAAGGCATGGCTGGATTGCATCGCACAACAACAGGTGCAATCACTGTAAACGTGCTGCTTAGAAAGATTCAATGGCATAAAGTAACTGCTACCATTGCAGGTGGTCTCCAAAACTTAATGCAGTGTCCTGTGCTGTGACAGCTGAACTGAGAAATCACAGGCTTTGTCTGCAATTTTTTTTTGTGTATTTCCAGACGCAATTGTCTTTCAAACAAGGGTCATGATCCCAAACCTTTCCATAAGCTGACCACTCATCCCTTAGGTAGTGTCTTCGGCGTTCCCCACCGCCACTGACAGAAACACACTGAGAGATATTATAGCTTCCACATAAGCACCAGACAATGAAGGATCCCTGGAGAAAAGCACAAATTAACAGGCAGCTGCAACTTTATTAGGCTCTCAGCAAACTTGTCTTCAGGCAAAACAACTAAATACGTTAACAATTAAAGAGCAGCAAAACCCTGTAAAAGATGGGAAATACAATCAAACGCTATGTGCTGCAATAGGAAAAAGTGCCCAATGTACTAAGTATTCTGTACTTAGAAGCCAACACCTGCAGTTCTCCTTTGAACTTCATAATTGGTCACTTTATACTTATTTATTTCACTAGGTTTGCAACCAACATTACTCATATTATTGGAAAGTCACCTCCAGTATTTTTTGTTGGGGTTGACAGCTTTTAACAGACAGAATGTGGCATATTATTAAAATGTTGATGGAATTGTTCCTACAGTGAGTGCAAATGCAAAAAAATACTGATGAATGAATGTAATTATGTACAAGCTTTTCTTTGTGGAAATGAAAAACATGTGTAACACCTACTGCCCTTCTGGTGCTCTGCACCACTACTACCATCTTGGGTAAGGTCATGGGCAGCCGGGGCATTTGCCTGTTTAGAGAGAAGAGACTGTTATGTATACTGGCGAGGCATGAAGCCTATGGGATTTACAGGAAAGAGTATCAGAGACTTGCATGTTTGGGAGCTCACTGAAACATTGAGGCATTCTAGAAGCCACTGAACAAGAAGTGCTCAATGTCACCTTCTATCCTTTCGGAAATTGAAAGTACATAATGGGGAAGAAATGGCAGAGACCCCATTTGGAATGGGCAGGGTAAGCATCTCAACCTGTGAGGATGGGTCTGCAGGACCCACTGATGTGAGGGCGTTTAAAGGGAAAGAGCATTGCATTCAGACCCGTGAAATGTGCAGACCTTTAATTTTACTGCAGCGTTCCTAATCCTGAGCTATTCCAATGCATTACCCCTCTGTTTGTTTTGCATCTTCCTGCCCAGACTTTACTGACCAACTCATTCATGCCCATGCTTTTAAACACAAAGGTCAGGAGAGAACAGGATGTTGTAGGAACAGGGCCAATGGTACCAGCAAGACCCATTTCCCTCTATGCACCTTGTTCCTCTTGCTTCCAGATGCTGCAGCAGGGTCCCAAAACACACAACAATCTATGGCACACCTTGTGTGGATGAGAAGTTATAACAATGATGCTGGGGAGTACACAAAGAGAAATAAAGAGTGAAAAAGAAGTGAAACAGGCCGTTGTTGGGAGGCAAGGGAGGACATTGCTGGCACCCTGCGGATAATATTTTAAAAAATGCTGGCCACAGGCGAAGTGCCAGAGAAGGAGTAATGTGGCTCCCTTGCTCAAGAAAGGCAGCAGAGATAGGTTTGGTAATTACAGACTAGTTAGTCTGATGTGAGTGACAGGAAATTATTGGTGAAAATTATGAAGGATAGGAATGATCGACACTTGGAAAGGCAGGGATTGATCAGGGATAGTCAGCATGGAACTATTAGAGGGAAATCTTGTCTGACTAATTTAATTGAGTCGTTTGAAAAGATAACGAAATATATTGATGACGGTAGTGTTATTAATATGGTTTACATGGGCTTCAGTAAGGATTTTGGTGAGGTCCCGGGTGGAAGGTTGTTCCAAAAGTCTTGCAAATTGGAAGCAGAGGGTATTGGTGGAGGATTGTTTTTGTATTTGGAGTGTGACCAGTGGTATATCAAAGGGATTAGTGCTGGGACCCATGCTGTTTGTATTGTACACTAGCGACTTGGATATGAGTGTAGAAGGTATAATTAGTAAGTTTGCAGATGATGCAGAAATTGGTGGGATTGTTGATAATGAGGAGGATGTTCTCAGGCTACAGTCTGATATTGATCAGCTGGTAAATTGGATACAGTAATGGCAGATGGAATTTTATCATAGTAAGTGTGAGGTGGTGCTCTGTGAGAGGTCTAATAAGGGAGGGATATACACAATGACTCTGCGAAATAATGCATGGTGCAGTGGCACATTTGCCACCCAAGTGCCCTCACTTAGTTTTTTTCTTCCTCTCCCCCCAACTTGTGAGGAGGATGCATCTGTAGTGTGCAGCAGATACGCTGCCCTCTGTTGTTATGTCTTCGATCCTGAAGACCAAGGGCCGAGGCAAGGGATTGTAGGTGTTTGCGCTTGTCCAGCAGACCCAGAGACTGCAGGATCTGGTTTTTCATGGTAACCATCAACCTGTCCAAAAAGGCAGCCAGGCAATCTTATGACTCACTGCAAAAGTGTAACTGCTGGGAACATCCCTGTCTGCTACTCCAGTTCCTCCCTGGGCATGTGGACCAACGCTTTGATTGCCACCACCACAGGGTCCTCTCCTGCCTGGGGCTGAGCAGCTGCCTGGTCTCTGGCAGTCCTCTAAGTGCCAATGGCCTAGGGTGTTTTTTTACCCCTGGTCAGTTGCAGAGTTGTCATACTGAGGTTGCACCAGATTGTGGTCCTGCACTTTCTAAGCTTAATCAGAGAATCACAAACTCCCTCCAGTGTAGAAGCAGATCATTCAGCCCATTGAATTCACACCAACCCTCCAAAGAGCATCCCATCCAGACCCAACCCCCAATCCCCTACTCTATCCTTTAACCTTGCATTTCCCATGGGTAATCTACCTCGCTAACAATCCCTGGGCATGATGGGCAACTTAGTATGCCCAATCCACCTTTGGATTGTGGGACGAACCCCATGCAGACACCAGGGGAATGTGCAAACTCCACGCTGACTGTCGCCCCAGTCTGGAATTGAACCTGGGACCCTGACATGTTTACCAGGCTGATTCCTGGGATGGCGGGTCTCATGTTGATCAGACATTGACTAGGTTAGGATTGTTTTCACTGGAGTTCAGACGAATGAGGGGGGAATCTCATAGGGACTTATAAAATTCTAACAGGACTGGACAGGGTAGTTGCAGGGAGGATGTTCCCAATGGTGGGTGGGTCCAAAACCAGAGGTCACTGTATGAGGATTCCGGGTAGACCATTAGAACGGAGATGAGGAGACATTTCTTCACCCAAAGATTGGTGAGCCCATGGAATTCACTGCCACAAGAAGTAGTTGATGCCAAAACATTGAATGTATTCAACAGGTGGCTAGATATAGCACTTGGGGCGAATGGGATCAAAGGTTATGGGGAGAAAGCAGGATTAAGCTACTGAGTTGGACAATCAGCCATGATTATGAAGAATGGTGGTACAGACTCGAAGGGCTGAATGGCCTCCTCCTGCTCCTACCTTCTATGTTTCTATGTTTCTAACCATTGAGCCACCATACCGGCCTTAATGTTCCCTCTGAGGTAGCAATATCAGAGCTGACGGGGGAGTGTAGAGGTAGCTTTGCCAATGATTCTTCTGAAGTTTCAGTCCTCTCGTTTTCCAAGGTTGAGGTGGTAGCTTCTGAAGGAATTGGCTGTTCCACCATGGAAGTGCTGGTGATACCTCCAAGGCAAATGAAAGAGATGTCACAGCCAATAGCTATAAGTAGTGTACACTGAATGATACTGACCGCGGGGTTACTGTGAGATTTCCAGTGGAATGGATAGTGTCATTCCCACAGGAGAGGTCCCAGTCTCTCACAGTGAAGGCCAGGATTCTGAATTTGTCTGAAGTGAGGAGCCTAATGTTAAGCACCCCTCTAGCCTTGTTTTGATCTGGGTTCTGTAATGAGGAAAAGGGAGGAATTGAGATGAAGTGGGAGGCACAGCTATTAGTCATGGTGTAGGTGGGCAGAAAGTTGTGAGGCAAGCTGACTGATTGAGCAGGCAGTGCAGAAGAATAGCAGGGTAAGTGGTATGGGAGGTTGGGGGTGTGACAGCAGGTATGGGGAGATATTTTGGGCTACAGTGAGGCTGGTGGAGTGGGAAGTGGGTGCAATGCATATGAATGTGAGCTAGAGTGACTGTAAGGTATGAGAGAGAAAGGTGTGGCACTTACCTACGTCATTAATGCTCTGCTGGCCATTCCTCTGGACTGTAAAGATGACACTGACCTAGTGGAAAGGCTGCTGGGACCTGGTGGATCCTCTGCTGGTCCTCTCTTTTACACTATTCCCTTGAACAGGACCCCCTGCCAGAGGATCACAGAGCCATCTTACCCTTCTCCAACATATTCAGGAAATGTCCTTGACTGAGCAAGGCAGCTTCAGAATGCCAGTGGTCCGTCAGGTACATAACAGCTTTTGAAAAATATTGTGGGTGCAGGAGATGTTAGTCTTTTGGCAGATATCTGCTGAGTGGCAAATAGTTCAGGGAATGGTGCCTCATAAGATAGAGCTGGAATTGGATATTAGGGGTGCCACAAGGACAGGGTAGGTAATTAATAAGGTGAAATACAGTGAATTAAACTGCTAGGCTTCATGGTGAAAAGCCCTCCAAAGCATTCAATTTCACTTGTACGTGGCCAAAAGACATAAGATTCAACTTTACATTTATTTCTACATCTTCCTGCCAAAATTAACAATTTCACATTTTCCTACATTATAGTCCAGTTGCTAGATCTTAGCCCACTCACTTAACCTACTTATACACCTTATGTCCTCGTCTGAACTTGTGTTTCTATCCAACTTTATGTTATCGACAGGTTTGGTGATTATACCTTCTACCCCTTCATTTGAGTCATTTACATAAATTGTAAACATTTAAGATTCCAGCACTGATCCCTATGATACATCACCAATATTTTGCCAGCTAAAATAAGACCCATTTATGTTTAGTCTTTACTTCTTGTTAGCCAAACAATCTTCTATCAATGCCAGTACGTTACCCTCTACACCAGACCTTTGGTTTTCTGTGATACCTTTGATATGGCATCTTACAAAGTGCCTTCTGGTAATCTAAGTACAGTACACGCACCAGTTCCACAGCACATATTACTTCCTCAAATAACTCTAATTAATTAGTTAAACGTTATTTCCCTTTCATAAAAGGGATCTATGTATCTGCACACCCAGCAATTGCATTTCTCGTTTCCCAAAGCAGCCGAGGACAAATCTGGTCCGGGCCTGGCAACCTGTCAATCTTAATGTTGGACAAAATTTTCAGCACATCAGCTTCCTCTATCTCTATCCATTCCAGCATGCACACCTGCTCTTCAAAGGTTTCATTCACTACAAAGTTTGTTTCTTTTGTAAAGACAGAAGGAAAAAACTCATTTAGGGCTTCCCCTACCTCCTCAGACTCCACACACAAGTTCCCTATGCTATCCTTGATCGGCCCTACTCTTTCTTTGACCATTCTCTTATTCCTCACATAAGTGTAAAATGCCTTTGTGTTCTCCCTAATCCATTCTGCCAAGCCTTTCTCGTGCCTCCTCCTGGCTCTCCTCAGACCATTTTTGAGCTCCTTCCTCGCCTGCCTGTAATCCTCTAGAGCTGAGCTTGACCCTAGCTTCCTCCACCTTATGTAAGCTATCTTCTTCCTTTTGATGAGAAGCTCCACCGCTCTCGTCATCCAAGGTTCCTTTATCTTACCCCTTCTTGCCTGTCTCAGCTCTATAAAACTTTGGTTAGACCACACTTGGAATACTGCATCCAGTTCTGGTCGCCCTATTATAGGAAAGATGTGGATGCTTCGGAGAGGGTTCAGAGGAGGTTTACCAGGATGCTGCCTGGACTGGAGGGCTTATCTTATGAAGAGAGGTTGACTGAGCTCGGACTCTTTTCATTGGGGAAAAGGAGGAGGAGAGGGGACCTAATTGAGGTATACAAGATAATGAGAGGCATAGATAGAGTTGATAGCCAGAGACTATCTCCCAGGGCAGAAATGGCTAACATGAGGGGTCATAGTTTTAAGCTGGTTGGAGGAAAATATAGAGGGGATGTCAGAGGCGGGTTCTTTACACAGAGAGTTGTGAGAGCATGGAATGCGTTGCCAGCAGCAGTTGTGGAAGCAAGGTCATTGGGGTCATTTAAGAGACTGCTGGACATGTATATGGTCACAGAAATTTGAGGGTGCATACATGAGGATCAATGGTCGGCACAACATCGTGGGCTGAAGGGCCTGTTCTGTGCTGTACTGTTCTATGTTCTATGTTCTAAAACCACATTGACTCTGCCTGATTACTTTGAAGTTACCTAAGTGCCTTGTTACTATGTATTTAATCATAATTTCAAACATTTTTCCTGCAACAGGTCATCCAACCCAGACCTAGCCCCATATTGTATTGCCATAACCCTGCAGCCACCATCTATCTTTGTACAATGATATGCTCCATCTTGAAATTCAACACTGTCTTTAGCTTTTCTAGATGGCCAGGTCTGGTGGGTTTATCCCTTGCAATTTTCCTAGGTCTTTGGAATGTATCTACTCCGTGCATTCTAAAATATAAGTCTGTCACTGCATCTCTATAAATTATCCTTCAGGCTATTTATCAATTCACTTTACCTAGTCTGATTTCATGCCTTCTTATTTACCCTTAAATTTCAAAAAACAGTCTGAGATCCACAACCCTCTCCTCCTAACTGAATGTAAAATTCAATTGTATTATGCCCGCTACTACCAAGGGACATATTACATACATCAACGTGTAGAAATTGAGAAAACAGGCATCAACTCCTATTAATCCTAATCAATTCTGAGGGCAATGCAATGCCATACACCATTCACTCTACCTTGTAGCAATTTTCTCCCCTGTGAAATTAGAGAAAGAATTACCTGGCTTCAGTACTGACCCCCAAGTTCTGGGAAGCGATGGGTACAAACTGGCAGATTATATCAACATCTAGAATCCTTCTACAAGAACTTCCAAATCTTCTTTCAAATAATGCACTAAATGACAATATTTCACCAACTTTTTCCAGACGACACTAAATATTTCGGAAAATAAATGCTTTCCAGTCTGTAAACCTACTTTTTGTCTACAGACTTCATAGGCATAAACTCTGTGGATACCATCCTTTTCTAGCTCAATTAATCTATTAAATTTTTTAAAAACTCCTTTAATTCAGAAGCAAGCACAGCGTTAACTTTCTGCACCATTGGATCATTCCAAGTCATTGTCTGAACTGTCTTGCAAATCAGTTAGTTTCACACACTTTTGCAAAATCAGTCCCTTGGGAGCTTTGTATATAGTTTTGCTGTTCATGTGTGCAAGCTCTGGAAAAGATGCTATAAAGGCCAACAAGAAAGATAGCAAGGAGAGATGGTGGGTGAACTTCCTCATGAGAGTAAAGGACTAACTTCACTCTGACTTCCATTGGAAAGTATGTGTGAAAGGAATAATAGTGAGTTTAGATCGCATGGGCCTGGAGCCTAAGTCTGTAGGATTCCAGAAGCTGTCCTCTCTTACTTTGCCTTGTATGTGTTGATTTACTAAAACTTGTTTATGTTCAAGGTGTAGATCTCATCCTATGACATAGTGGCAAATAGTGAACAGTGCCAGGGAAATGGAGGAGAACTGCAGGAAATACCTAAAGTGATGCCCAGAGACAGCATAGTGCTATGAGTGAAAAAGAGACAAGTCCAGTAACCTGGCTCGTGAAGTGGAAGAAATATCTGAAGTGAAACTCAATGGGTGCAGGCAGCAGACAGCAATGCACTTCAGGGCTATTCTAGTTACTGAACCAAATAGGGGAAAAACCTGTGCAAATACTGAGAAACTGCAAAAGAAACCCCACTGCAAGAAATGTGACAAGTTTCCAGCAAAGGTAACCAAGCACAGTCAGTACATTAGGGTCATTGATCATAGGACTCATAGCCACTGGGAAGAAAATTCACCAGTGATCAGTATACAAAGGAACATGCCAAGGTCAACGCCATTTGCAAACCCCACTGACTGAAACATAGCCAGACCAGTTTTATAGAAGGTCACAAAAACCAACAGAAAGACCACGTCACGGTTGCAGCTGAAGCAGCAGCGCAGAAAATACACCCAGACCACCCACTTTCCTCAATGCAGACCTGGATAGGGTAGTAAAATGGAATATGACTGAGTGCAGGTTCTTAAACATTGATAATTGTATAAATGTGCATTGTAAGAGCTAGGAAGTGTCAATTTTGTGCCAACTCTGTATTCTGAGAAGCTTTGTGTTGTGGGAACTGCTCCACTGTATGTACAGTGAAAGGCAACTCTGGATGACCAATGCTTGACTGAGTACATAGTTGGCATTCAAAGATAATGGCAATGCCAGGTTTCCTGGGATATCCCAACAGTGGAAAATACTTTTGCCTATGATGATTGAGGGAATTGGGCTAACATTCGACAAGTACGGCTCCACAGTGCAGTGGTACTAGTTTTTGCAGTGCCTTTAGGACAATATGTGAGAGAACTCATTTGGCCTCACAGAAAGAGGCCTCATAGAAACTCAATAAAAATAACTCTTAGCTGACTTCTGGTAAAATTCTGCAGAGTTTTGAGAGACACAGAATACCTTGCTTACTTCAAGAATTTAAAAGAATTTGAATAAATCAAAATTCAACAAGAATTGGAACAGTTTAACTACCTGAAAGAGACTGCTGACGTAAAACCTAAAACTGGCCTATTAGCAACTGTACAATGCTATCAAGCTCTGGAGGCTGAGAAAGAAAATGTTACATGGATTTACAAAATCCCCATGCAGAGACAGCCAATGTTCTCACAGAAGTGATACAACAAAGGGATACTTAAATGGAGGAAATGGTCTCACTTTCACAGAATTATTCGGATCTCCCAGAACACAGAGTGATTCGGTGAGTAAAATACAATTGCTACAATTAGTGAGATATGATTTTGAGTTTCAAAATGAAAATCTTGGCAGAGAAGAAAAAAAAATCAAGCCAAAACAAGCTTGAATTAATGGTGGGAATTGCCCACAGAATAAGGATGATCTTTTGAAGGTCTGGCAGCATCTGTGAAGAAAACATCACGGATAGTGTTTTGGGTCTAGTGACCCTTCCTCAAACCCTTCACAGATGCTGCCAGATCTGCTGAGCTTTTCCAGCAACTTCTGTTTTTGTTCCTGATTTACAGCATCCACAGTTCTTATGCCTTTTATTGTCTTTTGAGACAAGACTTAGAAATACATGGGGTAGGAAATGTAATGACCATCCAGTATGCAGACCACAGTGCTGTGCAGGTTACATCGTGTAGATCCTGCTTCAGAAATCTATTTCTTTAATGATAATTATGGCATCTATTTTCTAATTGGGGTCCAGATAACCTGTTCTCTGTTGAAAAGGTGCAATTCCACCTAATCCCTGTGGTAACCCTCTGACACAATGATAAAGGACTTCCCAACAGAAGCTGAGAATGCTGCTGAGATTAATGCCTTAGAGACTTGTAAGCGTGGTGATGGGGAAATGGTATTAATGCATCAAATATTCATGTTTACATGTTAATTGTTAAAAGAAATGAAGGTGACTAAACGTGGGGGAAATGATGTTGTAATAATGATTAATCATACCTTTACTGTAAGAATAGTGCGTGCAAAACATACATTAGAGTGATATGATGTGGTGTGGAACTAGAGCTTGAGTCTGTAGGACACTAGAAAATGTCTTTACGTACCGTGCATGGAAATATTTATTGTTTAATAAACCTTGTTAATGCTGACTCACAAAAGTTTAGCCTTCAGTTTACTACCCCTCAATATTTTCCCTTCCCCTCATTGGACTGAAAACTTATTTTGTGTCTAAGTGGGTTTTCTGCTAAAGTTACAGTTGTAGCCTCAAGAAAATGCACTACTCTTGTATCAAACCTTTTGGCAATTTAATCTAATTATGTAAAAGGAACAGTTTTAACGTTGATGAACTTGTGGTAGTCAGGATAAGATTTACCAGGACACTGCTTGGGCTGAAGGGTCTGAATTATGAGGAAAGATTAAACAGGCTGGGGTTGTTTCCTTGGGACAGGGATGGTTGAGAGGGGATCTGACAGAGGTGGATAATATCATGAGGGGCATAGATAGGGTGGATACGAAGGCACTCTTTCCAGTAAGCTAAAAGTTGAAGGCAAGGAGGGGAGTGCAGTTTTTTTTTACTGAGTGGATGTTCAGAGTCTATGTTCACTGATTGATAGTGTGATTAATTCAGAAACTCTTGTAATGTTTAAGCATTATTTAGATCTTCACTTGATTGCTATTACGTTCAGGGCTATGGACCAAGAGATAGAAAATGAGATTGTGTATTCAGATCTTTGTTGACCAGCAGAGACACAATGGGCTGAATAGCCGCCTTCTGTGCTTTAAACATCTATTAGCCTGTAAGATAAAGATGCAACAAATGAGCAGAAACAAGGAAAGTGAGAAAGCAGTGTAAATACTGATATCAGTTCTATGGTGACAAGTTCTTTTGCATTTCAGTTTGAAAAGGTTGATAATTTCCTTGCCTCTGGCTTGTTAAGGTGTCAAGTTTTCCAACCTGATGAATATAAATAGTAGAATACATTGGAACTGGATACCAAGATAATATTTAATTGTTGTGCTGGATAGTTTATGACATGTGCACCGTCAAGCATATCAAGAACGTAATGTGATGCTCTGGGAAGAAAAACAACAAAATATTTGCAGTGATTTTCTGTAACAATAAGCCTGTTATTTTAAAATCATACTTGGTCTATGAGAAGACATCTTTTTAGCTACCCAGAATCGAGTTCCAGGTGACGTGAAGAAAGGAAGACTTGCATTTATATGGCACTTTTCGTAATCACCAGATGTCTCAAGGTTTATAGCCTGCTTTTGAAGAGCAATCATAGTTATGCAGGAGCTAACTGCACCCAGCAAAATCCCATGAACTACAATGTGATAATAATCTCACAACGAATTTTTGTTGACTGAAGCATTAATATTGTTCAAGATAAAAGTACTAGGGCAGATTAGAGTCAGAATGGACAGCTATTCTGCAATAATTAAGATTTAAAATAGACATTTAACAGGCAAAGAACAAAGTGACACAGAGAATGTGCAGGTAGATCGGGCTAGGTTCGAATGGCACCATGGCCGACACAGGCATGATCAGCCAAAGAACCTGTCCCTGTACTTTACTGTTCTATGTTCTATCTTCTATGTTCTCTGATTCTGGATCTGGTCCAGACAAAAATTAAACTCCAGTCAATTTCTTGTGCTGTAATGGAGTAGTTGCCATTACAATATTTAATATGCTGTCAATGTTTTTTTTCTCTGCCTATAAAATATTTGTTCTCGGAAGTGAGACCATTAAAGGGTCCTGTGTAGATTTATGATAATATTTAAAAGTATAATCCTTAAGTGAGAGACATCCAAATGTATAGTAATATGGGCTTTAATGATTCCTGTAATAAGTTTAAAAGATTTATGATATGATAATTGCCATTAGGCACTCAAATGTTCCTTTGATTTTCTGTCTAATTTTATTGGCAATCCATCTAGGTTCTGAATCAAAGCTGAAAGGCTTATGAATATTGCAGCAAAATGGACTATTTTTATTAAGCAAGATCAATTAGCACTTGCTACTTGCTTGAAATGGGTTAATGGTGGCTATATTACATCCTGCCAATAGTGAATGCTCGGAAAAAACGGTTTTGGAGAAGAAATGAAAATAAAATGAAAATCAGTGGGCAGAAATTTGGGTTAAACCAGCAGATGGGATTGAGGGGGTGTACACATCCTTGAGCAATCCTTCCCATTGCCAACATGCCTACCTCAATTGTCCACACTTTACAGAAGGGCAGTTGAGGTGTAGGCCAAACCATAGAGCCAAGGGTTAGTGGTAAACATGTAAACAGACAGCGAACTGAAGCCAACTAAACTGTGTATATAGTTCGGAGATAATGTTCAGTAAATTTACAAACAGCCGAGACTCTTGCAATCTGTATTGATCCTAACCCAAGACATTATCTACAACTAAGAGTCACAACAATTATGATGGGCTTTTGAGATCCTTAAGTGGTCAGTTAATGACGATCTAAAGGCCATTCCTGCCCAGCCTCAATTTTCAGACTGACAAGACGGAGTTTAGGGGAAAGGGAGATGGTAGATGCAAGGCCAGAAAATAATGCTGTTCTAGATCAGCTCGAGGTTGGAAGGGATGGCTGGGAGGGGGCCGGGAGTCACATTTATTAACAGATTCCTTTCAACATTAGGCAACTTGACCAGCCCTCTCCACTTCTGCCTCTCCATAAACACCACAGCCCCACCCTTTTGGACCTCACCTCCCTTCCCCAGCCTGAGAGTCTCACACTCAACTCGTACTGGAATCCCACAACTTAGATTCTGGGGTAATGGGAGCTGCAGATGCTGGAGAATTCCAAGATAATAAAATGTGAGGCTGGATGAACACAGCAGGCCAATCAGCATCTCAGGAGCACAAAAGCTGACGTTTCGGGCCTAGACCCTTCATCAGAGAGGGGGATGGGGAGAGGGAACTGGAATAAATAGGGAGAGAGGGGGAGGCGGACCGAAGATGGAGAGTAAAGAAGATAGGTGAAGAGAGTGTAGGTGGGGAGGTAGGGAGGGGATAGGTCAGTCCAGGGAAGACGGGCATGTCAAGGAGGTGGGATGAGGTTAGTAGGTAGATGGGGGTGCGGCTTGGGGTGGGAGGAAGGGATGGGTGAGAGGAAGAACCGGTTAGGGATGCATTGGGGGGAGGGGACGAACTGGGCTGGCTTAGGGATGCAGTCGAGGAAGGGGAGATTTTGAAACTGGTGAAGTCCACATTGATACCATTAGGCTGCAGGGTTCCCAGGCGGAATATGAGTTGCTGTTCCTGCAACCTTCGGGTGGCATCATTGTGGCACTGCAGGAGGCCCATGATGGACATGTCATCTAGAGAATGGGAGGGGGAGTGGAAATGGTTTGTGACTGGGAGGTGCAGTTGTTTGTTGCGAACTGAGCGGAGATGTTCTGCAAAGCGGTCCCCAAGCCTCCGCTTGGTTTCCCCAATGTAGAGGAAGCCGCACCGGGTACAGTGGATGCAGTATACCACATTGGCAGATGTGCAGGTGAACCTCTGCTTAATGTGGAGTGTCATCTTGGGGCCTGGGATAGGGGTGAGGGAGGAGGTGTGGGGGCAAGTGTAGCATTTCCTGCGGTTGCAGGGGAAGGTGCCGGGTGTGGTGGGGTTTACCCCTACATTGGGGAAACCAATGGGAGGCTTGGGGACCGCTTTGCAGAACACCTCCGCTCAGTTCGCAACAAACAACTGCACCTCCCAGTCGCAAACCATTTCCACTCCCCCTCCCATTCTCTAGATGGCATGTCCATCATGGGCCTCCTGCAGTGCCACAATGATGCCACCCGAAGGTTGCAGGAACAGCAACTCATATTCCGCCTGGGAACCCTGCAGCCATATGGTATCAATGTGGACTTCACCAGTTTCAAAATCTCCCCTTCCCCTACTGCATCCCTAAACCAGCCCAGTTCGTCCCCTCCCCCCAATGCGTCCCTAACCGGTTCTTCCTCTCACCCATCCCTTCCTCCCACCCCAAGCCGCACCCCCATCTACCTACTAACCTCATCCCACCTCCTTGACCTGTCCGTCTTCCCTGGACTGACCTATCCCCTCCCTACCTCCCCACCTATACTCTCTCCACCTATCTTCTCCACTCTCCATCTTCGGTCCGCCTCCCCCTCTCTCCCTATTTATTCCAGTTCCCTCTCCCCATCCCCCTCTCTGATGAAGGGTCTAGGCCCGAAACATCAGCTTTTGTGCTCCTGAGATGCTGCTTGGCCTGCTGTGTTCATCCAGCCTCACATTTTATTATCTTAGACTCTGTGGACTGCTTGCTGGGACTGGCGAGCTGCTGGCCAATCAGATTGACTGACTGTTCCCTGCTCATTTCTGAGTGAGGGAAGAAGCTACATCGCCAAACTACAATTTTCTTTGGAGCATTAAATAACTGTGATTGATCTGATTTTATTTATAACTGTCACGTAAATTGAGGTATAGTTAAAATCCCCATTTCTGAAGAAGGGTTCCGACCTAAAACATCAGCTTTCCTGCTCCTCTGAAGTTCCCTGGCCTGCTGTGTTCCTCCAGCTCCACACTGTGTTATGGTGAAAAGAGTTGTCTACAAACTTTACAGGCAGATCAAGCACATTAGAACAGAGTGCAAGATACACTGTTATAGCTGTATATTTACCAGCAAGTCTTTGGGTGGTGCAAAGTAAAAGCTACAATACAGATATTCTTGGCCTTTATTACAAATAGATCCTTGTAATCCCTGAAATACTTTAGCGATAATACTCTTAGCTTGCCAAATATGGTTGTAAAGTAGAAATGAAGATAATACACCACCAATTTATATCAACCTTCAATTTTTCATTAGAATTAGAAGCAAAGAGGAAACTTAGAAACATTAACCAAGTAGTTGCACAGGGATAAAGTAAATTGAACTACAGTACTATCATAAAGCAGCTTGAGTTAGGAGGGAAAAAACAAAGTTGCTGGAAAAGCTCAGCAGCATCTGTGGAGGAGAAAGCAGAGTTAACGTTTCGGGTCCAGTCCCTTCCTCAGAACTGATGGTGGCTGGGAAAAGAGTTTTTGTTCCTGATGTACAGCTTCTGCAGTTCTTTTGGTATTTATTGAGTTAGGAGGACATCAGCTCAGTTATGATATCATTCTTTATTTGAAATGTGTTCAGTATTTTGGAATTGATAAGAGGCAACAGCATCTCTTTGATGTGGGTAGCGAGAAATTGGAATGAAAAACCATACTTAAGTTGATATTGCATTCTTCTTCAGTGAAAAGACAAAAAGTGCATGGGCTCAAGACTTGAAATTAAAAACTCTATTTGCCACCTTAGCAGCAAGGGTGCAAACTCTACCCAGAGTGAGAGACTCGAGAAGTGAATTCAAGATGTTGATTGCGGAGCTAACAGAAAAGTCAAATACTAAATTGTTCGGTAATTATCTGACAAATGTTTGCCTCTGCCACATCAGTCACAAGGTGAGGACTGTCATCTGAACAATCACGTCACCAACATTATCATCAGCTAGTGGTAAGAGTGTCGTTAGTAACATCAGATGGATGTTGAACTTTAGATGCCAGAAAAAGCAGATGGATGCTGCTCACTAATTGCCAGGTTTCACATTACTTCTTCCTGGGTTGCCAGAAGTCACTTTTGCTTTTCCCCACCACCCCGCACTCCCCTACCCCACTCCCCACTCCCACCTGTGTTACTGCTGAGAAAAATAAATGTACAGACGTAACAACTAAGCTTGTTGCTATGGTAATAGCTATCGTACCAGCTGTTTAGTTGCCATTCATAGAAGCAGTGGAGAACTAATGATAGGTCACAAGGCAGCATGTGTTTTCAGGTAGATGTTTTATTCTTAGATTCACAGACGCATACAGTGCAGAGAAGACCCTTCGGTCCATCGAGTTTGCACTGACAGTAACTACCGCTAAAGGCACACTAATCTCAATTTGCTGCTCTTGTCCCATATTCTTGAATGTTATGATATTTGAAGTGCCCACCCAAATATTTGTTAAAGGTTCTCAGATTTCCAGCCTCCATTACCTTCCCAAGCAGTGCATTCCAGATTCCTGATACCCACTGATTGAAAATGTTTTTCCCAAAATTGTCTCTGAATCTCTTGCCTCTTACTCTAAAACTATGCCCTCTTGTGATTGACCCCTCAACCAAGGGGAACAGCTGCTGCCTATTTGCCATGTTCATTCCTTCATAATCTTACATACCTCAGTCACGACCCCCTCATTTTCCTCTTCCCATGAGAAAACAATCCAAGTCCGTCCAGTCTCTCCTTTACAGCTCAATTTCTCCAACTCTAACATTATCTCCTTGCGCTTATATTCTATGACATGACTGATGAAAGTAAGTGTCCCACGTACCTTTTTAACTATTCCATTCATGGGAAAAACATACTTGACCTCATCCTCACTAATCTCCCAGCTGCAGTTGCATCTGCCCATGACAATATCAGTAAGAGTGACCATCGCATAGTCGTTGTGGAGACAAAGTCCCACCTTCACATTGAGAAGAACCTCCATCGTGTTGTGTGGTACTATCACTGTGCTAAATGGGACAGACTTCACACAGATCTAGCAATTCAAGACTGGGCATCCAAGAGGTGCTGTGGGCCATCAACAGCAGCAGAATTGTACTCCAGCACAATCTGTAACCTCATGGTCCAGCATATCCCCTACTCAACCATTACCATCAACCCTGGTTCAATGAAGCGTGTAGGAGGGCATGCCAGGAGCAGCACTAGGCATACCTGAAGATGACGTATCAACCTAGTGAAGCCACCTAACAGGACTACTTGCATGCCAAACAGTGAAGGCAGCAAGCAATGGACAGAGCTAAGCAATTCCATAACCAACGGATCAGATCTCAGCTCTGCAGTCCTGCCACACCCAGTTGTGAATGGTGGTGGAAAATTAAACAACTCACTGGAGGAGGAGGCTCCACAAATAAACCCATCGCTTTCAGAGCAATCTTCAGCCAGAAGTGCCGAGTGGATGATCCATCTCAGCCTCCTCCAGTGGTCCCCAGCATTACAGATACCACTCTTCAGCCAATTCAATTCACTCCACATGATACCAAGAAACAGTTGGAGACACTGGATTCTGCAAAGGCTACGGGCCATGATAACGTTCCAACAATAGTACTGAAGAGTTGTGCTTCTGAATTTGCTCCCCCCCCACTCCCAGCCAAGCTGTTCCAGTGCAGTTACAGTACTGGTATCTACCCGACAATGTGGAAAATTGCCCAAGTATGTCCTGTATACAAAAAGCTGGACAAATCCATCACTCCACTTCTTGAACTGCTGCAGTCCATGTGCTGGAGATTGACCCATACTGCCCTTAGAGAGGGAATTCTCGGATTTTGACCCAGCAACAGTGAAGGAATAGCGATATCTTTCCAAGATGGGATGGTATGTAGGCTGGTGGGGAACTTGCAGGTGGCAGTGTTCCTCTGTACTTGCTGTTCTTTTCCTTCTAGATGGAAGTGGGTGTGAGTTTGAAAGTTACTGTCTAAGGATCTTTGTTGAATTTCTTCAGCGCATCTTGTAGACTGTACACACTGTTGATATTGAGCATCGGTGGTGGAGGAAGTAGATGTTTGTGGATGTGATGCCAATTAAACAAACTGCTATGTCCTTGATGATGTCAAGCTTCTTGAGTGTTGCTGGAGCTTCACCCAACCAGGCAGGTGGGGAGTATTCCATCACACTCCTGACTTGTGCATTGTAGATGGTGGACGGGCTTCAAGGAGTCAGGAAGTGAATTACTGTCTGCAGTATTCCCAGCCTCTGACTTGCTTTTGTAGCCACTATAATTATATTGAAAGACCAGCTCAGTTTCTGGTCGATGGTAACCCCCAGGAAGTTGGGACTGGGAAATTCTGTGATGGTAACATCATTGAATGTCATGGGCGGTGGTTAGATTGTCTCTTATTGATGATGGCCATTGCCTGACATTTGTGTGGCACACTTGCCAGCCCAAGACCAGATATTGTACAGCGTCTTGTTGCATCTGGCTATCTGCTTCAGTATCTGAGGAGTCACGAATGGTGCTGAACATTGTATATTCATCAGGAATCATCCTTACATCTGACCTTAGGATGAAGAAGCTGAAGATGGTTGGGCCTAGGACACTACCCTGAGGAACTCACACAGGGATGTCTTGGAGCTGAGATGACTGACTTCCAACAACCATGAACACTTCCTTCTGTGCGAGATGTGACACCAATAAATGGAATGTTTGCCCCCCGATTCTCATTGATTCCAGTTTTGCTAGAGCTCCTTGATCTCTCCCTCAGTTAAATGCAGCCTTGGTGTCAAAGGCTGTCATTCTCACCTCACTTCTGGAATTGTCCATGTTTGAACTGACGCTGTAATGAGGTCAGGAGCTGAGTGGCCCTGGTGGACCCCAAACTGGGCATCACTGAGCAGTGCTGATAGCACTGTCGATGACACCTTCCATCACTTTACTGATGATTGAGAATAGACTGATGTGATGGTAAAAGCCTGGTCTGGATTGGTCTGGATTGGTATTGGCTTTTTATGTACTGGACATACCTGGGTAATTTTCTACATTGTTGAGTAGATGCCAGTGTTGTAGCTCTCTCTAAACTGTTTGCCTCGGGGAGTGGCAATTTCTGGAGCACAAGTCTTCAATGTATTATCAGAATGTTGTCAGGGCTCTTAGCCTTTTCAGTATTTGATGCCTTTAACTGTTTCTTCATATCACGTGGAGTGAATCGAGTTGGCTAAAGATGCTTGGAATGCTTCAGCCTTATCTTTTGTGCTGATGTGTTGGGCTCACTGAGAATGGAAATATTTGTGTCACCTCCCCCAGTGTGTAATTTAATTGTCCATCACCATTCATGATTGAGTGTGGCAGGACTGCAAAGATTAGATTTGTTTTGTTGGTTGGAGGTCACTTAGCTGTGTCTATCATTTGCTGCTTATGCTGTTTGCCATGCAAGTAGTCCTATTTCATAGTTTCATCAGGTTGACACCTCAGTTTCAGGTCTGCCTGGTGCTGCTCCTGGCATGCCCTCCTGCACTCTCCATTGAGCCAGGGTTGATCCTCTGGCTTGAGTGCGGCGTATGCTGGACCATGGGGCTACAGATTGTGATGGAGTACAATTCTGCTGCTGTTGTTGGCCCTCAACACCTCATGGATGCTCAGTCTGAAGTTGCTAGATCTGTTTGAAATCTGTCCCACTTAGGCAATGCCAGACAACACAATAGAGGGAATTCTCAATGTGAAGATGGGACTTTGTCTCCACAGAACTGTGCAGTGGTCACTCATACTGAAAGTGTCATGGACAGATGAATCTGAATATGGCAGATTGGTGAGGATGATGTCAAGTATGTTTCTCCCTCTTGTTGGTTCCCTCACCACCTTCTGCAGACCCAGTCTAGTAGCTATGTCCTTTAGGAACCTACCAGCTTGATCAGTAGTACCTCTATCGAGCCACTTTTGGTGGAGTACATTCTGTGCCCTTACCATCCTCAGTACTTCCTGTAAATGTTATTCAACTTGGATTACTGATTTTTCAATCGTCAGAGGATGCTATGTGGTTATCAGCAAGAGGTTTCCTTGCCCGGGTTTAACTTGAAGCCATGGGACTTCATAAGGTCTGGAGTCAATGTTGCAGACTCCTAGGGCCACTCCATCCTGACAATATACTGCAGAGCCACCACCTCTGCTGGGTCTGTCCTGCCGGTGAGACAGGACATATCTAGGGATGGTGATGGCGATGGTGGTGTTGAGGACATTATTTGTAGGGCATGATTCTGTGAGTATGACTATGTCAGACCGTTGCATGACCAGTCTGTGAGACACTTAGAATCATATTGCTTGTCAGATTTCAAAATTGACATGCATTCATTAGAAAATGTGCAAAGAAGGATAACAGGACTGATCCTCAGTAAATGAATGAGTGACAAAGAAATATTGAAGATGAGACCACGTTGTATGATTCATTATTTTCCTTGAAATTTTTAAAATGTTTTCTGTCAAAGCTACTAATAACATCCTGTTTGGTTTGTGGTTTTCTGCTGTGCTAAAACTAAGCTGGCTACATATCAGACCTATTGGTCATACAGAATTTTGCAAAGTTTACCCAGGTTGGCAAGCTGCCTTTCTTTCAAAAGGACCTTGATGTGCTGAAGACTGTTCAGGGACAAGTGACCTGGATAATTCAAACTTCTAACTGTTGAGAAATGCAAAGCAGCTCTTGTTCAACTAAGGAAATAGAACTTTAGGAGTGGGCTCAATCCAGAACCATAAAGTGCTAATATTAATCAATGACACAAATGTATCTAAGTTGTTTGAATTTGTTTGTGAAGGTGAAAACATAAGAAAATGTTTAAAATGCAAAAGTCATAAAGTTCGAAGCTTTTGTTCTCAGAGAAGTAAATACATATATATACGTAGTATGCATAGCAGATCCATGGGCAAAGCAGTGGTGTTGTTGGACCAACCACCTGAAATAGAGCTAAATATATAAAGGGGTGAAGACTGTTGTATAAAGCATCATTGCTCACTCTGTCAATAGTCTACACCATTAATTATGTAAACAATCACATGACAGCCTCATTTTGAGACAGACAGTTCTTTGCCTGCCTTGTACTAAACCTTAACTGATAAAGAAGAATGCTGAATAAAAAGTAAACTTACAGGTAATTGATAATATTAAACTTTGGAAGATTGATTTTTTTTCAGGATCACAGTGTAATCAGAATCTTAAGAGACTTTATTGGAATCTTTAGTCACAGCATCATTAAGGTATAGAAAAAGGCCATTTGACAAACATATCTACACCGTCTCTTTGAGCATTTTAACTTAGTGCCAAATTCCTGACTTTTCCCTCTAACCTTGCACATAGTTTCTATTTAAATAACCATCTAAAGCCGTTTTGAATGTCTCAGTTGAATCTGCCTCCAAGACATTTCCAAGCAATGAATTCTATACCATAACTACTCACTATGTGAAAAAGTTTCTTTTGTCACGTCATATTTGATCCATTTGCAAAACAAAACTGTGCAGTTTGGTGCTTGATCCA
The DNA here is from genome assembly GCF_030684315.1 of Stegostoma tigrinum. Taxonomy (NCBI): domain Eukaryota; kingdom Metazoa; phylum Chordata; class Chondrichthyes; order Orectolobiformes; family Stegostomatidae; genus Stegostoma; species Stegostoma tigrinum. The sequence goes on along the minus strand of NC_081365.1, from coordinate 31,016,323 downwards.
TTTACCAGTGGATAATAATTTCTTCTTAACTCCTCTGACTGGATCCCCCATAATTTTGAAAACTTCTATTACATCTCTCTCTTAGTCTCCTCTCCAAAGAAAACAATCCCAACTTCTCCAATCTTTCCTAATAACTGAAATGTCTCATCCCTAGAACCATTCTTGAAAACCACTTTTGAACTTTCTCCACTGCATTCACATCCTTCCTCTAGTGTGGCACCTAGAACTGTACACAATAATCCAGCTGGGGTCTAACCAATGCCTTGTATAAGTACATCATAACTTTCCAGTCGTGGCATCTATGTCCCTGAACCTAGAATACTGTATGCGTTATTAACTCTTTGTACCTGACCTGCCACCCTAATGGACTGACATTCATGGGTCTCTCAGGCTCCTGCATACTCTTTGGTACAGTATCCTTAATTTTATACTGTTTCTCCATGTTCTTTGTTTCCTTGTTCCTTATTTCTATAGTATATCACCTCACACTTTGCATTGGACTTCATCTACCACCTACCCGTCCACTGCGTCAATGTCCTTTCTAATTTGTTAACCGTCCTCCTCACAGTTTACAATTCTCCCAAATTTGGTGTAATTTGCAAATTTTGAAATTTTCCCTGCACACCAAGATCTGGATCATTAATATATGTCAAGTAAAGCAGGGGTCCCAATGCTAACTCCAGGGGAATTCCAATTCAAAACTTCCTGCAGCCGTAAAAAACAAATTACCTGTTCCTCTGTTTCCTACTTCTCAACCAAGTAAATTTTCATGTTACTATTGTCCCTTCTTATTCTATGACATTTTCTGTGAGCAAGTCTGTTGTGCTGCATTGTATCTTTTTGGAAGTCCGTGTCAACATAGCGTAATAACAGCTGTCCCTTCATCACCCTCTCAGTTAACTCTTCAAAAAACTCCAACAAGCTAGTGATTTTCCCTTAACAAATCCACGCTGACTCTTTTAAATCAAGCCAGATTTTCCGATGTGACCATGAATTCTATCCTGAATGATTGTTTTTTAAGAGAACGTTAGTCTGAGCTTCTGAATTACTAATCCAGCAGTATTACTACTTGTCAAAGGATGATTTAACATTAACAAAGCCTGTGCAGTTGGCAAAACAGGTAGAGGTGTGAAAGCAAAATAGGACTTTTATTTGACGTGACAGGTAGACTTCAACGAAAAAAATAATTGAGTCATTGCAGTCTGTGGAGCACTGAAGTGGAAGTGCACCTGCTGAAAGTCTGGGTAAACACCAGGAGGCTGTAAGAGCTGCTATGATGCTGTGCTTTTCCAGTGGTGAGAAAAGGTTGCATCAGCACAAAGATTGTCCACATAAAAATATGAAGGGTCATTCCTGCAAAAAGAGAGTTTAAAGCCAAGGAAAACAGAAAGGATTTATACCAGAATTTCCAAAATCATTCTGAGGCCTTGGAAAGCTGTAAACAACTTATCACATTGAGATCAGATCCCAAACCACAACATTGCTTCTTCATCCCCAAGGGAAGTTACACAATCTCTGCTAGAAAAGGTGAAGCAATCAATTGAATCAGTGCATCAGGGACTAAGCTTACTAAGTTAGCATTAAGTATGGTTCAAATCCCAAAACCAAATGGTTCATTGTACATCTATGTTTACTGCACATAATTAAACAAACAGTCATGCAATGGCATCTATGGACAAAAGTCTGCCAAAGCCAGCAAAAGGTTCCAAGAACGTAGAACATAGAAAATATGTAGTACAATGCTTACTGAACAGTGACTCTGGATAAAGAAGCCAAACTACTCTCAGCATTCATCACACTATTTGGAAGATATTGCATCAATCTCTCATCCTTTGATATTACAACACTAAGCATTTTCCTAAGAATGGTGCTGGATAACAATGCTGCTATAGCATTGACGTTACATCCCAATTCATGGTTCCACCAAATCAGAACATAATGACAGACTGTGCCATAATGCCTACAAGACATAGGGTTTACTCTCAGTGACAAAAGTGAGTCTTGGAACCAACAATAAATATTTAGGGCATGTTGATTACACAGCAGCTATTAGCATTATAGAATCATAGAATCACAGAGTCATCCAGCACGGAAACAGACCCTTCAGTCCAACATGCCCATGCCGACCAGGTTTTCCGGACTAAACTAGTCCTATTTGCCTTTGTTTGGCCCATAGCGCTCCAAACCTTTCCTATTCATGTACATATCTGAATGTCTTTTAAATGTTGTAACTCTATCTGCATCTCAAATTGGAATCAGCTTCCACCACCTGCACAGACTTTTATTTACCTTTTGATGTGTTGCTAGGATACACCTTTGGTTTCTGTAGTTTGTCCAGATTTTGTAGTACAACAGTGTGCTGAGAATACACCTATTGTGGAGAGACATTTTGGTCCTGTGGCTTATTTTGGCATTTCTAAAACACAAACAATTCAAAGATTGATGATGAATTCACAACATGGCCAAACTTCAAATATTCATGGAAACGATGAACAAAGTAAAAAAAATTCTTACCTAATATTATAAAAAAACTACAACCACAATTGCTCAGGCAAAACAAAACAAGGAAGTCACTAACTTTCTTTTAAGAGAAATGCTTATTTCAGCAGAAATATTAGCTTACTTTGATACAGAACTACCCACCATAGTAGCAGCAGATTCATTCTCAACAGACCTTGGAATAGTACATTTTCAAATTCAGAAGCATAGAAGACATAGATCGGTATATTACATATCTAGGAAATTGACCCAAATGGACTTAAGATACACTGTGATTGAGACGAAAGCACTAACAGTAACATGACCTTGTTAGATGTTTCAGATTATTTTGAGGATTAAAGATTCCCTTTGAAACAGACTAGAAACCAATAGTTACATTTTTAGATGCCAAAGAGGAAGAAAGACATCTCTGAGGATACAGAAGTTTTCTTTAAGAATAATGAGGTTCAATAATTTGCTATGTTCAAGGAAAACATTAAATCACTGTTGGTGCTTTTTCACTAGTCTTCCCTCTGATTTTCTAGTCAGATGTGTGGGCATCTGGGGTCCATGTGCAGCAGTGATTTCTGAAGTCGGAAGAGATTGGCAAGCCAATGCTAAATATGCACACAGAAACTTGAACTTTGCAGCTGTACAGCTTAGGGAGAACATTGGCTATTATATATTCTTATGAAAAAGACTGCAAAATGGGACAGAAAAATTATCAAAGTGGAGTCCTATTCTTCGTTGATTACAAAATATTTACCTGACTTTGGGAGAAATTTAGCAAGTTTGATAAACTGATGAAGAATGTGCTCAAATTCAGGACTAAGTTCTGAAAGGTTGGCCAGAATATGCTCCAACTAATCTCTTACCCCAAAATATTTTGAACAACAAATACATATCAGTGCCGTGGGCAAGCTTGTGATTTACAACGAAAGATTGATCATCCCAAGTTTCCTCAGACTTAATATTCTTCAAAAGATACAACAAGGTCACGTGAGTGTTACAAAGTGTTGTGTCAGAGCCCAAGTTCTGCATTGTAACCAAGGAGTTCAAAATAACTGGAAGAACTGCTTTCAAATTGCAAAAAGTGTGCAAATGATTAGATTGCTAACTTTTTTTCTGGGCAAAATGGAGCAAAAAAAAATTAGGCCATGAAAAATATATGTATTTACTGAGTTTCGGTGAAAACTTGGAGAGTGAGAATCCTCTAGCTCCTCTGAGAGCTCAGAGTAAAATCCAGGAGATTGATAAAACCACCACAGTAATTATTTCGGTAAGCCAAACACGAAGGGAAAAACCTGGGGTAAATATATAGGATAATGTAAATAGCATGTTCAGTCAGACACTTGGAGAAGGTATGCGAAATGGGTTAATACTAAACATTTATATAGTTACCATGAATGATAACAGGTTATAGAGAGAGGTGGTTCTGTGACTTTATGCTTAATATGAGGCAAACCTACCATCAACCTAGTCTCCAGTGGTCTCTGTTGATACTGACCAAGAGCACAACTTTCCTAAGACTCACCAAGATGATCTGAGAAGGGCAGAACTGAAACATTTAGAGTTTACAATGATTGAGATGATATCCTTGACATTCAACCTAATATGTGGCTTTAGAGATAATGGGAACTGCAGATGCTGGAGAATTCCAAGATAATAAAATGTGAGGCTGGATGAACACAGCAGGCCAAGCAGCATCTCAGGAGCACAAAAGCTGACGTTTCGGGCCTAGACCCTTCATCAGAGAGGGGGATGGGGAGAGGGAACTGGAATAAATAGGGAGAGAGGGGGAGGCGGACCGAAGATGGAGAGTAAAGAAGATAGGTGAAGAGAGTGTAGGTGGGGAGGTAGGGAGGGGATAGGTCAGTCCAGGGAAGACAGATAGGTCAAGGAGGTGGGATGAAGTTAGTAGGTAGATGGGGGTGCGGCTTGGGGTGGGAGGAAGGGATGGGTGAGAGGAAGAACCGGTTCGGGAGGCAGAGACAGGTTGGACTGGTTTTGGGATGCAGTGGGTGGGGGGAAGAGCTGGGCTGGTTGTGTGGTGCAGTGGGGGGAGGGGACGAGCTGGGCTGGTTTAGGGATGCAGTAGGGGAAGGGGAGATTTTGAAACTGGTGAAGTCCACATTGATACCATTAGGCTGCAGGGTTCCCAGGCGGAATATGAGTTGCTGTTCCTGCAACCTTCGGGTGGCATCATTGTGGCACTGCAGGAGGCCCATGATGGACATGCCATCTAAAGAATGGGAGGGGGAGTGGAAATGGTTTGCGACTGGGAGGTGCAGTTGTTTGTTGCGAACTGAGCGGAGGTGTTCTGCAAAGCGGTCTCCAAGCCTCCGCTTGGTTTCCCCAATGTAGAGGAAGCCACACCAGGTACAGTGGATGCAGTATACCACATTGGCAGATGTGCAGGTGAACCTCTGCTTAATGTGGAATGTCATCTTGGGGCCTGGGATAGGGGTGAGGGAGGAGGTGTGGGGGCAAGTGTAGCATTTCCTGCGGTTGCAGCGGAAGGTGCCGGGTGTGGTGGGGTTGGAGGGCAGTGTGGAGCGAACAAGGGAGTCACGGAGAGAGTGGTCTCTCTGGAAAGCAGACAGGGGTGGGGATGGAAAAATGTCTTGGGTGGTGGGGTCGGATTGTAAATGGCGGAAGTGTCGGAGGATGATGCGTTGTATCCGGAGGTTGGTAGGGTGGTGTGTGAGAACGAGGGGGATCCTCTTAGGGCGGTTGTGGCGGGGGCAGGATGTGAGGGATGTGTTGCGGGAAATGCGCCACCCCACCAACCTCCAGATACAATGCATCATCCTCCAACACTTCCGCCATTTACAATCCGACCCCAACACCCAAGACATTTTTCCAACCGTGACCACCTCTACACCCAGAATATTCAGACCCTTCAGAAGCGGTTCTCCCTGCGAGTCCTGAAACAGACACTCGCAGCCATGCGCCGGCACCTCCAGGCACTGCAATCCAGCCTGCCCCAGCTCAGAGCCTCCCTCTCCCAGACCTGCAAAGGACCTCTGCTGTTTTTTATCCTCCGCAGGATCCACAGACTGAATATCCAGTTTCACTCAGCTTTACTGGACACCAAAAATCATAAGTACAACCAACTCACTGGCCCCTGCCACCCACAAGAGGATTCCTGCGCCTCCCCAATCCCGACTCTGTCCCTGCCCCTCCCCCACCATGCACCCGCCGCCATTCACCATGAGGACACGGCCGGAGACCCCACCGATGACGTCACATCCGCCTCCGCCGGCCACAGAACTTCCGGAACCGCTGCTGCAGTCACCACCTCCACTTTCAGGTACAACACCTCACACACCACCCTCACCGCAGCTGCTGCCGCCCACCCCGATCCTCCAACCGCCGACGGAACCCCGCCCACGGCCGACGCCGACGGAACCCCGCCCACGGCCGGCAGAGCCCCACCCACGGCCGACGCCGGCGGAACCCCGCCCACGGCCGACACCGATGGAACCCCGCCGACGGAACCCCGCCCACGGCCGACGACCTCATCGTTCCGCCCACAACCTCCACAGCCAGCAACCCCAGAGGAGACAGCCACACTGAGCCCTGCCGCATCTTCACCATCCCCCCAGACCTCCCACTGACTGAGGACGAACGGTCAGTCCTTAGTAAGGGGCTCACCTTTGTTCCCCTACAACCACACATCAACGAATACCAGTCACGGTTGGACATAGAGCAGTTTTTCCGCCGTCTTCGCCTCCATGCCTACTTCTTCAACCAGAAACCTAACCCTCCTTACACTGACCCTTTCACCCGCTTCCAACACAAGTCCTCCTCCTGGACACCACCCCCAGGCCTCCTACCCTCCCTCGACCACTTCATCTCCAACTGCCGTCGAGACATTAACCGCCTCAACCTCTCCACCCCTCTCACCCACTCCAACCTCTCCCCCGCAGAACGGGCAGCCCTCTGCTCCCTCCGCTCCAACCCCAACCTCACCATCAAACCCGCAGACAAGGGTGGCGCAGTGGTAGTATGACGCACTGACCTCTACATCGCCGAGGCCAGACGCCAACTCTCCGACACCACCTCCTACCGCCCCCTCGATCATGACCCCACACCCGAGTACCAAACCATCATCTCCAACACCATTCACGACCTCATCACCTCAGGGGACCTCCCACCCACAGCCTCCAACCTCATTATTCCCCAACCCCGCACGGCCCGTTTCTATCTCCTTCCCAAAATCCACAAACCTGCCTGCCCTGGTCGACCCATCGTCTCAGCCTGCTCCTGCCCCACCGAACTCATCTCCACCTATCTGGACTCCATTTTCTCCCCTTTGGTCCAGGAACTCCCCACCTACATCCGAGACACCACCCACGCCCTCCACCTCCTCCAGGACTTCCAATTCCCTGGCCCCCAACACCTCATATTCACCATGGACGTCCAGTCCCTATACACCTGCATTCCGCATGCAGATGGCCTCAAGGCCCTCCGCTTCTTCCTGTCCCGCAGGCCCGACCAGTCCCCCTCCACCGACACTCTCATCCGCCTAGCTGAACTCGTCCTCACCCTCAACAACTTCTCTTTTGACTCCTCCCACTTCCTACAGACTAAGGGGATGGCCATGGGTACCCGCATGGGCCCCAGCTATGCCTGCCTCTTTGTAGGTTACGTGGAACAGTCCCTCTTCCGCACCCACACAGGCTCCAAACCCCACCTCTTCCTCCGGTACATTGATGACTGTATCGGCGGCGCCTCTTGCTCCCCAGAGGAGCTCGAACAGTTCATCCACTTCACCAACACCTTACACCCCAACCTTCAGTTCACCTGGGCCATCTCCAGCACATCCCTCACCTTCCTGGACCTCTCAGTCTCCATCTCAGGCAACCAGCTTGTAACTGATGTCCATTTCAAGCCCACCGACTCCCACAGCTACCTAGAATACACCTCCTCCCACCCACCCTCCTGCAAAAATTCCATCCCCTATTCCCAATTCCACCGCCTCCGCCGCATCTGCTCCCACGATAAGACATTCCACTCCCGCACATCCCAGATGTCCAAGTTCTTCAAGGACCGCAACTTTCCCCCCACAGTGATCGAGAACGCCCTTGACCGCGTCTCCCGTATTTCCCGCAACACATCCCTCACACCCCGCCCCCGCCACAACCGCCGTAAGAGGATCCCCCTCGTTCTCACACACCACCCTACCAACCTCCGGATACAACGCATCATCCTCCGACACTTTCGCCATTTACAATCCGACCCCACCACCCAAGACATTTTTCCATCCCCACCCCTGTCTGCTTTCCGGAGAGAGCACTCTCTCCGTGACTCCCTTGTTCGCTCCACACTGCCCTCCAACCCCACCACACCCGGCACCTTCCCCTGCAACCGCAGGAAATGCTACACTTGCCCCCACACCTCCTCCCTCACCCCTATCCCAGGCCCCAAAATGACATTCCACATTAAGCAGAGGTTCACCTGCACATCTGCCAATGTGGTATACTGCATCCACTGTACCTGGTGTGGCTTCCTCTACATTGGGGAAACCAAGCGGAGGCTTGGGGACCGCTTTGCAGAACACCACCGCTCAGTTCGCAACAAACAACTGCACCTCCCAGTCGCAAACCATTTCCACTCCCCCTCCCATTCTCTAGATGACATGTCCATCATGGGCCTCCTGCAGTGCCACAATGATGCCACCCGAAGGTTGCAGGAACAGCAACTCATATTCCGCCTGGGAACCCTGCAGCCTAATGGTATCAATGTGGACTTCACCAGTTTCAAAATCTCCCCTTCCCCTACTGCATCCCTAAACCAGCCCAGCTCGTCCCCTCCCCCCACTGCACCACACAACCAGCCCAGCTCTTCCCCCCACCCACTGCATCCCAAAACCAGTCCAACCTGTCTCTGCCTCCCGAACCGGTTCTTCCTCTCACCCATCCCTTCCTCCCACCCCAAGCCGCACCCCCATCTACCTACTAACCTCATCCCACCTCCTTGACCTGTCCGTCTTCCCTGGACTGACCTATCCCCTCCCTACCTCCCCACCTATACTCTCTCCACCTATCTTCTTTTCTCTCCATCTTCGGTCCGCCTCCCCCTCTCTCCCTATTTATTCCAGTTCCCTCTCCCCATCCCCCTCTCTGATGAAGGGTCTAGGCCCGAAACATCAGCTTTTGTGCTCCTGAGATGCTGCTTGGCCTGCTGTGCTCATCCAGCCTCACATTTTATTAATATGTGGCTTTATTGAGGTCACTGTTGCAGTCTGACAGGTGTTTTCGTATTCCATACCATATGTTTTTACGAGCAAGAAATCTTGCTGTCCTGTGTGGATCAATATCATATCATTTAATACAGCTATTTATTGGGCAAACAGGAATACAGGAAAATTCTCACTTTCCCAATTCTAGCAGACACACGTAATTGCTTAGTGAGTTTATTCAGTGATTCACATGGACAATGCAAATTCCATATCAATCTCTCATGTTGCTGCATGAGTTGACCATAGTGGAATAGCTCTCTGGACTAAAGGAGATGAAAGTTGTTTGAGATTCCGACTCCTGTTCATAATTTAGAATCCAAGATCCAAGATTGTTGCATAGCTTTACAAAGTAAATATTTTCAAAAGGTGACATTTTTCTCCTTGTGCACCCTGAAATTGTACAAATCAAACATGATACTAGCATGTATGACTTAGGCATATAATGATTGTGATGATGTTATTAGTGCAACGTTTGTGTATCCTCAAATCACTTTCAATTCCAGGTTTGGTATCTGAAGTCAACATCAATAAGTTCATTTGTTAAAATTGTTTCAAACCTGTTTTGACATAAAATCTATTTTAAATGGGCTTCGTTCTTACTGCTTCTGATGAAGCAGTTCTGAGAGTAGTAGCAATGTATGCCCTTGATGTTTACAGCTGAAATATGATCAAAGGTAAGGTTGATCAGTACATGAAGTGCATGTAATGGAAGGGGTTCTGTAGAAGAACAAATCCATTGAGGACTTTAAGAACATGTAAAGAAGTCACTTTGATTTAGTACCTGAGTACATTTTTAGACCTCTGCTTAATTTCGTGATTTTCTTTGAATGCACCCTGGATTTTTAAGGTTCAAATCTCCAAACTTGATTTGCTCCTGGATTTTAATCTGAAAATGAAGGACCTGAAAAAGATATTAAAATTGGAAATAAAAGTTCAAAGGTCCTTATATATGGAAAGAGGTCATCATAGGTCAGTAGGCCTTTTTTCTTTGAAAGGGTGATCTAAACTAATTGGGGGTTGGTGTTGGAGTGTCAGGATGACACACAATGGGGAGGGGGGAATGCTAGGTGCACAGAGGATTGAGAGTGATAAAGCACATTTTAGAAAAGAGTATTCTGAATGAAGAAGGATAAAGTAGGGGTTAATTGTGAAGCAGATTAAAATGGGCCTAAACATCCCAGAGAATGATAAATATATTTGATGAAATGACTATGCAAATAGCCACAGGGGAATATGATATAATAGCACTGATATTTTGAGTCAAACAGGGGAACAGGCATTCAGTACTCCTGACTGCAATGTATTCAGGTAAGACGGGGTGAAAAAAAAAGGAGAATTGAAGGAGGCATAGTTTGGCAGTATATACTGTTGCAGTCCTACAGGTGCTTTCATATTCCATGCCATGTGTTTTTACTAGCAAGACACAAATTTTATAAGACATCTTTTGTCACCATGATAATGTACCTATCTCCCTTCCAGAAATTCTGGGTTCAACGCTCAGTTTTTTTAATCAGTAAGGGAACCAAATGTTGTGGGGAAAAGGCAGAAAAGTGGAGTTGAGGGCTATCAGATCAGCCATGATCTCATTGAATGGCACAGCAGAATTGATGGGCTAGTGGCCAAGCTGCTCGGTTATTAGCCTGTAAACCCTTGCAAGATGCAGGTGGTAAGTGTAGAAGAGCAGAAGGTAATAGTGAAATACTGCAGCATATTGCGTGTAATGGTGGACCAATTGAATAGACATTCAAGGCCTAATCATCAGAATCAATGAGGATAAAAACAAAGAGAGCCAAAATTCCAGAAGGAGGTGATCTTGAGGGCTCCAAGACAGTATGAATATTGTTAGAATTAGGGAATAGTAAAGGAGCTATTATGCTGTTTGGGGTATACTATAGGCTACACTACACTATATTATACTATATAGTGAGACGGAGATAGATTGTAGAAAGAAATAAATATTTTAGAGTAGTGTAGTAGGGGGACTTCAATTATTCTTAACTGGGAAAATAAAATGAGAAGGCCTGAAGAGAGGAAAGAATTTTTTTACAGGCTCAAAAAATACAGTCTTGAAAAGCTTCTTTCTGGCCTAGAGTGGAAGGAAACAATATCAAATACCAGGGAATGAAGTGGGGCACGTGAGATATCTTTCAATGGATGGACTGTAGTGGTAACAGTGATCTCAACGTTATTAGGTTAGAGACGTTATCAAAAAGGATGAGAAGAAATAAAATGAGTTGAAAAGGGATCTGGCCCTGAAGGATTGGAATCACAGATTGGCAGGCAAAGCAGAAAAAGAGTATGGAAGACCTTCAAATATGGGTTAGGTTGTGAACGCAGAAATAGGAGGAAGAAAGGAAATGCAATCGAAACTGGTAGTTCCTGGAAGACTAAATATGATAGAAGAAAGATAGGAAAGGTTAAAATTAAACCAGAAAAGAAAGTTTATGTCAAATGAGAAGTTTATAACACAGAAGGAAACTGAATCTACAGATGAGGTCTGAAAAAAAGGGAATAATGGCCAAAGGTAGCATCAAAGTAGATTGGGGTTAATATAAAAGGAAATATAAAAGACTCTCAGGTGTAATGTCTTATCTATATAAGTAGTAAAAGGGTAATTAAAGAAATAAACAGAGACTACTGGTGAAAATCAGCATTAATAGAGAGAAAACAGTTAATGTTTTAATATGCTTAAAATTTCCTCCAAACTCTCACTGAGGAGGTGGCTGAGCTATTAAATAAATACTTTGTAGCTGTCTTCATCAAAGATGGGGATAATGACAATATCATAGTCAAGCAAACCACACAAAAGAAATTAGAAGACACAAAATAGAGTTTGAGAGGTATTTAAAGAGGTTCTCAATGTAGAAAACAATTTAGATGGAATGCATCCTGGGTTGCTGAACGTAGTAAAGTTGGAAATTGCAGACTGCCTGGCAGTAATCTTTCAAGCCAACTGAAGTAGCAAAGTGGTGGTGAAAGATTGGAGAACTGCAATATTAAACCATTGGTCAAAAAAAGAGAAAGGGAAAATTTTAGCAACCATATGCCATCAGCCTAATGTCCACAACAAAGAAACTTTCAGAAACATCTAGTACAAAAACTAACTAGAAGTTGGAAAAATAAGTGAAATGCAGCATGGATTTTTTAAAGGAAAATTATGTTTCCTAACTGGATTGAATACTTTGAGGTAAGGGAAAGAATTGATGAATGAAACAATATGCTCGATGTTGTGTATGTGGACTCGCAAAAAATATTTAACCAAATTTCACCTAAAAGACCTATCAACAAAACTGAGGCCCTCAAGATTAAAGACACTGTGGCTGTACAGGTATGATACTGTTGAGGATCAGAAAGCAGAGAGTATTAATGAATGGACACCATTTATTCTAAAGTCAAAAAAGGCAGCTTTGTACCTGAAGGGTCTAGGCCCAAAATGTCAGCCCTCCTGCTCCTCTGATGCTGCTTGGCCTGCTGTGTTCATCCAGCTCTACACCTTATTATCTCAGATTCTCCAGCATCTGCAGTTCCCAGTAGCTTTGTACAGAAGTTGGAATCACTGTGTCTTTTTACTCAAATGATATCAAAGATGAAGATTTCGGTGATAGGACTAGGATACTGGTACAGAATATTCAGAAAAGATTTTGTTCAAACCATGATGGGTCTTCATAGTGTAACTTAGGAGGATCTGTTTCTAGCAATAGAAATTTTGATGAGTTTTGGAGAAAGAGCAATAGAATAGGACTGATTGGATTCCATTTTTCAAAGAGCTGACAAAAGCAAATTGGAATGAATGGCCTCCTTCTCTCCTGTATCTCTTGTTTTATAAACCAGGTCAGAGGAGAGGAAAAAATTGGTATGAGTTGGAAAAAATACAAACGACTGCATTGGACACTGGATACAAAAGTAAATTGTATGTGTGGCTTAAGACATAGCTACAGGCCTGACAAAGACAATATTTGAGTTTTGTTTAGGGACGAATTGCAATTTTCTATTTAATAATGTATGATTGTAGGAATCTGCCGACAGTTTTCATGCTATTTATCCACTATGCAATCTGCTAGTAAGTGACTGTACAACATAATGTGCTGTCATTATAGGTCTGACTGAATTCAGATAGATATTTTTGGTGCTCAATAAATAACAATGGGATTCTGATCTTCCTCCTTCAAAGTTATTTTTCTGGGTGACAATACAAACAATACTTTTAAAATTTATGTTGTGTGGCACAACAGGGTAGGCATAATAATAGTACGTTCTGCTTTTTAACATTGAGCCTTAAACCCAGAGTGAGACCTGGCTTGATCATAAAGTTTTATTTTTCTTTTTGTTTTCCATGGTGGCCATGTCACCAAACAAGTTCAGAAGGGACTGTCAATGAACTTGAATTATTTGAAATGGTACGATGATAAACATCAGAAAGATTCAATCTTTTAAAACCGTAACAACATTACAGAGGACCAACTCTCAGTAGAGCATCACCTGGGTCTCCATGCTAAAGTTCCTTTGTTTTAAGCTGGCGAAACTGTAATCAGTTTCTTTTTGGCACATGTCTACAGTTACCTGATACTGTTTTCTGTGCTTAATGACTCTTCTTGAGATCTTTGAATAACTCAGCTCACTATTGGACATGAGTTCCTGAAACTCATGTCTTGAACAACATTGTCGTGTGTCTTTCCTCACTGGCACTTCCTTGCCTTCTACTTCTGGAGGTTTCTTCAATGCAACTGAGGAAAACATTTTTTATCCAGCGCTGGCACTTTCACTGTTAATAACAATGCAAATGTTTTTAAGAGCTTCTTCTCTTTGGTTCACTCATATCTGAATGAATCTGCTCATGAGACCACTTCCCCACACATACACGAACCTTCTCTCTGTGTTGTAAGCGTCAAGTCAGCAAACACCCAAGTAGTTATCTCCCTGGGTGTCTTGCCAGTTATGTACCTAAAATCACAGCTCCTTAGAAATGCCATCATTAGTTCACTGTTAAAAAATTTCTTTCTGATCTAATAGAAACAAATCTGTACAGAACTGAAAACTAAAATCTATTTTTCTTCCAGTTTATAATCTAAGCAATTAAATGGTATAAGTGTATACTGAATCTTTATCACACATCCTTAAATGCTTTCAGGGAGCAGAGAGAGATGCGTATGCTGCACCAATGGATAGATTGTTTGGCCAAATAATAAGATAATGAAGTGGGGGTTTGTGGGGCGTGGTGGTGGTGGAAGATAGGATGGTTTGCTTAAGCAGGGATTTAGGGGAAGGGGGGAAGGTGGAAGGTGAAAGGCACAGAGATTTGGGAAGTTTTAGAACGTAGATCAATAAAGCACAGGAACACGCCCTTCTGCCCACAATGTTGTGTCTAGCATGCGTTGAATGAGACTAATCCCTTCCTCCTGCCCTTGGGTCTGTATCCCTCCATTCCTTGCATATCCATGTGCTTGTCTAAAAGTTCCTTAAACATCCCTATTGTATCGGTCTCTAACACCACCCCGGCAGCGCTTTCCAGACTTCCAGCACTCTCTGTATAAAGAAACCCGCCTCTCATGCCTCCTTTGAACTTTGCCCCTTTCACCTTAAATGCATGCCTCCTAGTCTTAGACATTTCAGCTCTGGGAAAAAGATTCTGACTGGCAATTCTATGCATCTCATAATATTATAGGCCTCGATCAAGTCTCCCCTTCCGCTGTCTTCCACTGCTCTATGGAAATCAACCCAAGTTTTTCCAGCCTCTCCTTATAGTTCATATCCTCTAATACAGGCAACATCCTAGTAAGCCTCTTCTGTGGCCTCTCCAAAGCCTCCACATCCTTCCTGTAATGTGGCGATGATAATTGAACAAAATACCCTAAATGTGGCCTAATCAGCCTTATAAAGCTACAACATGACATCTTGACGCTCGTACTCGATTCCCTGACCAATAAAGGCAAACATGCCATACACCTTCTTTACCACTCTATCTATTTGGCTATTTTCAGGGAGCTATGGACTTGAACCTCAAGGTCCCTCTGTACATCAATGCTGTTCAGGGTCTTGCTATTAACTGTATAATTTTGCTTAACATTTGATCTCCCAAAGTGCAGCGCCTCACACCTCCCTGGATTAACCCCCATCTGCCATTTCTCCGCCCACATCTGCAACTGTCCATTACCTACCGTATCCTTTGATAACTTTCTGCACTATCTTCACCTCAACTGACCTTTGATTCATCTGCAAACTTACTAACCCACCCATCGATATTCTCATTCAAATCATTTATATATATTACAAATAGCAGAGGTCTCAGTACGGATCCTTGCGGAAAAACACTAGTCAACGACCTCCAGCCTGATAAACATCCTTCCACTACTACCCTCTGCCTTCTACAGGCAAGCCAATTCTGAATCCACGCTGCCAACTCACCATGGATCTCATGCATCTTAATCTTCTGGATAAGCTTACCATGAGGGTGATAGCTGGATAGTAGAGGTATATCTACAAAGCGTGGAGAAAATGAAGGATTGAGCACTGGTAGAAGAAACCTCAGTTTAGGGAATAGAATTGTGGTGTAATGTTTATACAATTGGAGAAATTTATACTGATGGAACAGCTGAGTTCACATTGGAATTTAAACTCAAGTATAATTAGTTTCAAGTTTGAGAAGATTTGTAGATCAGGTTGTGGATGAGATTGTGGGCATGCTTGCCGAACTGGTGGGTTTGGTTGCAAATGTTTCATCGCCCTGCTAAGTAATATTGTCAGTGTTCCTCCGGTGAAATGTTGGTGTTCTGTCCTGCCTATTATTTATATGTCTCGGTTTGTTGGGGTGTTTGGTACCACTTTCGGTTCTATTTCTCAGTGGTTTGTACACAGGATCTAATTCAATATATCTGTTGATGGAGTTTTGATTAGAATACCAGGCCTCCAAGAATTCCCTGGTGTCTGCCTGATTCGTTTGTGCGATTATTGCTGTGTTGTCCCAGTCGAATTCGTGTTCCTCATTGTCCGTGTGCAATGAGACGAGTGAGAATTATAGTGTCTATGTAGTCACTTCAGAGATGAACACAAGACTACTCAGACCTCTAGGTATCAGGGTAGCCCACAAATCAACAACCACCCTGCAACAGCTACTGATGAATGTAAACGATCCCATACCCAAACCAGCAAAACCAGTGTAACATACAAAATACCATGTAAGGACTGTGAGAAACGCTACATAGACCAAACCGGAAGAAAACTGACAGTACGGATATACAGACACAAACTAGCCACCAAGAGACATGACCAATTCTTACTTGTCTCACTACACACAGACAAGGGTCACAAATTCAACCGGACAACACATTGATAATTGTGCAAGCCAAACAGAGGCCCACCAGAGAATTCCTGGAGGCCTGGTATTCTAATAAGAACACCATCAACAAACAGAATGAATTGGATCCTGTGTACAAACCACTGAGAAACAGATCTGGAAGTGGTACCAACGACCTAACAAACTGAGGCATATAAGTAACAAACAAGACAGAACACTGCAGCTTCGCCAGAGGCGCACTGATTATGTTACCGAGCAGCTTGGCAAAATGTTAGCAACCAAACCCACTGGTTCAGCGAGCATGTCTACAACCTTATATTTAGTTTCAGTCTGAAACATTAATAACTGGGTGGGTGGCTAAACAGTGCTTGGTGTCAAATAGGACACAAGCAAACGTTTGGACTTTCGTCTTGGGGAAATATATAATGTTGGCTAAGGTAGCATCAAACTAATCAAGTCTGGATGTGACATAAGTATGAATAAACATTTTAGAGGCATTAGGTGAAGAAAGAAAATATTTTAAATTCTTTCATGGGGAGTGGACATCATTGGCAAAGCATAATTACTCTCTCCTAATCAACTTCAAGAGGATGGTGGTGAGCTGCCTACTTTGAGTTGCTGCAGCCAGTTGAGCACAATGTTGTTAGGAAGGGAATTCCAGGGTTTTATCCCAGCAATATTGAAGGATTGATGATACAGTATTAAATCAGAGTGGTGTGGAGTTTGGAAAGAAACTTGCATGTTATGGTGGTGAAGGTAATCAGTTGCAAGGTGCTACTGAAGAAGTTTTGGTGAGTTGCTGTAATTCATCTTGTGGAATGACTACGCACTGCTGCCAGTATGCATCAGTGATTGGCAGAGTTACAGTTAAAGGTGACAGCTGGGGTACCAATTAGGTGGGCAGCTTTTTCCTGGAGAGTGTACAGGCTTTTACTTGTCATTGAGGCTGTACTTAAGCAGGCAACTGGAGAGTATTGTGTATTGTAGCTGATGAAAAGATTCTGGGGTGTCAGGAGGCGAGTTTCTTGCTGCAGAATTCCCAGCCTCTCACCTGCTGATGTAGCCACAACATTTACGTAGCTGGTTCATGTCTGTGTCTGGCCAAGGGCAAACTCCAGGATGTTTGATACTGTGGGGCTCTGTCATTTTTCTCAAGTGTCTATTTCTATTTCTTGTTTTCAAATTATATTACCTCATATTTACTCAGAATACAAGAAAAAAATATAGAATCTTATAAAAACTCAGGTTGTGCCAAAATGCTTTACAGCCAATTATGTACTTGTGAAGTGTACTCATTGTTATACAGACAGTGAGAGCCAAAATGCACAGTAAGACTCCACAAGAATGAAATTAATGATGATAGTCTGTTTTAGCTATTAGTAGGTATTGGCCAAACAAAACGTAATCTCCCCTATTCTTCTGTCAATACTGCTGCAGTATATTATACATCCATCTGAGACATCAAAGAAGGCTTTGATTCTGATTTAATGTGTCATCCAAAACGCATTACTTTTGACAGTGAAGCACTTACCCATTCGGTGAAGTCTATGGAAACTTTTGTTTTTTTTTGGAATAAAGAGACTGTAGTCAAGGTTGTTATTCATCCACAATTTTTATTGACATTTACTGTTATGGAAGGAATATTGCATATGGTACACAGTATGAGAAATGCTTCTCTTCAAGGAAATATGCAGAGGAAAAAAATCTCAGTGTATGTTTAATAAAACAAAGGGCTAAAACACAAACAACAGTTGTTTTGCTGTCTAATTTATTTGAAAATGTTTTGAACAACTTTCGGCACCATGAATCCTCAGTAGATTACTGAGTGCAAAACTCACACCTACCTTGGTACAATTCAAGGCCATTCAAACTAATATTCAGAGGCAAGCATTGTAGACTATTGAGTATTCCATAATTTTTAAACTTCTTTACTTGCTGTGTTTCAAAGATTCGTAAAAAATATTCTTTATTTGGAACAGTTATCTTGCCAGACTTATTTGCTTCACTAAGGTATTTGCAATTACTGCTACATTAAACGAGACAGAATATTTGTTTTGAAATCCACATACAAATATTAGTGGCAAAGATAATTATAGTTTGGGAGAACTGTAGTTATTATCTATTTTATCTGTTATGTATATGTGCAAAAATCTCTTCCAGGCCATAGAAGGTTAAATAGATCTAATTAATGTACATGTAAATTCAACCATTTGTATATGAATAAAATTTGACTGTTTTCAACATTTAAAACATCACTTGTTCAAATTTGTACTTAGCATTCTTACTCAGCTGGCCTCTCATCTCCTTAGCATTTAGATTACAAATCACACAAAATAATCAATAAACATCAATTCTTCGCATGTCCCAATCTGCAGAATGGAGCTAGATTCATTATCCAAATTCTCATACATTTTAATTGCTTGCAAATTGATAACCTTTATCTTGGGTTTATGGATCAGTGTGCGTTCAGATTATAATCAGATTTGCATTTGACTAATAGCTTATAGGCATTACTCACAGTGCGTGAAGAGGAAAAGTAAACCAAAAAAAGGAAAGTTTTTTTGATAAAGTGCGGTTGAAGAGGGATTTTGAGAAGATTTTAATTGCAATGAGGAAAGATAAAGCAGAACTGAAGTTCAGGGAGTTGCCATGAAATTGGCTTGAGACAATGAGATATTCAAAACTGGGACAGAAAAAGTGAGAACTCCATAATTTATGAGTTGCCGATTAGTTACCTAAAATGGGCAATTGTCAATTTGTAGCCATTTTCTGACAGTTCATTCAGAAACAGCAGCTTAGATATGGAACATACATTAATTAGGCAAAATAAAAGGGAGATATACAAACCCTGATAGATAAGAACACTTGAGGTAACAAGGTATAGAGCTGGATGAACACAGCAGGCCAAGCAGCATCAGGTCTGAAACGTCAGCCTTCCTGTTCCTCTGATGCTGTTTGGCCTGCTGTGTTCATCCAGCTCTACACTTTGTTATCTCAGATTCTCCAGCATCTGCAGTTCCTACTCTCTCTGAGATAAGAACACCTTACTGCTCCTGGAGCAATTCTGTAAGTGGAGGCATATGGACAGTGCACTCTCATGTCCCAGGTGGTGGTCTTTGGGCAGCTGTCTATGTGTTTTACTTGGGCTGATGTAGGAAATGTGTCTTCTCTCAAGAAGATAGTGGCTTGGCCCCCTGCTCTTGTTCATTACCCACCCTGTGCCCCCACATTTCCCTATTGCTATATATTATTCTGAGGGCTGGCCAGCTCCACCATGTCATTCACCTGTCTATATGTTCTTGAACAGGGACAACCACCATGAATGTTCCTTTGCCCTTCTCCATTTGATGGTTGGTTTTCATTCCATCTAAGAAAAAACCTTATTGTTTCCAAAAATGCTGCACTCATAATAAGCTAGTGTGGTACCTGATAAATCTTTTGATTATACTTGTGCAATGTATTATTAGAACATAGAACAATACAATGCAGAACAGGCCCTTCGGCCCTCGATGTTGTGCTGACCTGTGAACTAATCTAAGCCCATCCCCCTACACTATCCCATCATCATCCATATGCTTATTCAAGGACTGTTTAAATGCCCCTAATTTTTTTTTTACTCATTTGTGGGATGGAGGCATTGCTGGCTGGCCAGCATTTCTTGTTCACCCCTAGTTTCCCTTAAGAAGGTGGTGGTGAGCTGCTTTCTTGAACTGCTGCAGTCTTCCTGCTGTGGGTTGACCCACAATGCTATTAGGGAGGGAATTCCAGGATTTTGACCCAGTGGCAGTGAAGGAACGGCTATATATTTCCAAGTCAGGATGGTGAGCGGCTTGGAGGGGTTCTTGAAGGTGGTGGTGTTCCCATGTATCTGCTGCCCTTGTCCTGCCAGATGGAAGTGATTGTGGGTTTGGAAGGTACTATCTGAGGATCTTTGGTGAACTTCTGCAGTGCATCTTGTAGATAGTACACACTGCTGCTACTGAGTGTTGGTGGTGGAAGGACTGAATGCTTGTGGACGTAGTGCCAATCAAGTGTGCTGCTTTGTCCTGGATAGTGCCAAGCTTTTTGAGTGTTATTGGGGCTGCACTCATCCAGGCAAGTGGGGAGTATTCCATCATACTCCTGACTTGTGCCTTGTTGGTGGTGGACAGGATATAGGAGTCCGTTTGAGTTACCCAGTTAAGTAAGGGTTCCTGTTTCATGGAAGCACCAAATATGGAATGCCAAGTGAACATATGTTTAAGGTGGACCCCAAATTCCAATAGAAGATATTAGCTGGGGAGTAAGAGTTAGTCACAGCAACAGAGTGGCCTAAGACTGTGGAGGAATATGGAAAAGAGGCTAAGGATTTAGGATTCTGTAGCTTGATGAAAGCGAACTGATACAAGTTGGTAAGAACAATTAAAGAACTGATCATGGTGAGAGTCGGAAGATTTTAGAAAAATTGAGAATGGTGATATTCGTGACTGCCAAGTAAGTTTTTAAAAAATTGCTTTCCTGAGATGTTGACATTGTGGCCAGGCAAGCATTTGTTATCCATCCTGAAGTGCCCTTCAAGCAAGTGGCTTGCTAGGTCCTGTGTGGACAAGAGTCAACCACCTAGCTGCGGGTCATAAGTCACATGCAGGCCAGACCAGGTAAGAACATATGTTCTCTGGAGAATGTTTGTGAACCAGATGAGTTTTTACGACAATTCACAGTGTTATATAGTTGTTGCTGGACCATGTTTAATTGTAGATTTTACTGAATTCAAATTTTAACATCTGCCAACTAATGGGATTCACAATAATGTCCTCATGCCTGGGATTCTGGATTAGCCCAGTAACATAACCATTATGCCGCCACCACCACCCACCTTCCCTAGGTAATTTAGATAAATGAAGACTAAAATGAAGTAATAAAAAGTGTAAGCAAAGATTTGAAATTGATGTGCAGAGCAGGGCAATGTTGCAGCAAGAGATTTGAAACTCGGGTCAGGATGTAACAGGATACTTAGTCTGTATGTTATCTGGTTTTAACACAAAAGCATGCAGAAAAGATGGAGGGGTTTGGAGAATTTAGCAGAAATCAAATACATTTACTTCAATTATCCCAAAGGTCAGTTAGGGCACATTCTAGTTCATTTACAGCAGACATGCAAAATAAAGATGGCTATGGAATTGAGAGATGTGGTAAACAGGTGTAATTGGGCGCACAAGTTTACATATGGGAGCTGTTTCCATCTTCTCAAATAATGTTGCCAATGGAAACATGCAAATGAATTGTCGCTGTGTCGGATAAGAGGAGATGAACCAGCAATGATAGAACTAATGCATATATTTTCAACAAAACTGATTAAAACGTTTTTCTTGAGATTCTATTTTAAGTGATTTCAGCAACTGAAATTGTGACTTCTTTTTTATTCCAGTGTAAAGCAGAATGATACAATAGGGAAGCATTACACATAGTAGATCACATTGCTCCAATAAGAACATATGGTTAAATTGGCTACCTTCAGATTGCTCTTATTTTTCTTGTGGTGCACAGGCATTTTTTTTACCATCATTCATAGTCTTAGTTACTATTTATGCAGCTGGTTTTGTTTTCTGTCTTTTTCTAGCTATTGGGCTGAACAAGGAGCATACTTCAGTACTTATACAGAAAAAGGAGGCCCAATCAACCGACAAGCTGTCACATATCAGTGTTTCATGAGGGATTTTAAGATTATCCTCTTTTGTCAAATCCAAGATTAGTAAGGGAGTACGATTAATAAGGATGGGCTCAGAGTTTGAATTACTTTCTTTGTTGTTAATGAAAATGGATAGAGAGCTCCACCATGGTTCAGTTAGTGAAGGCAGTGCTTGCTGACTATAAAGTCTTGAGCTTGACCTTTTGCTTGCGTTGAGCCACCTGAATGTTTTCAATATTCCTTCTAGAGATGAATTTATTTATTTTTTTGCCCATCTCTAGGTGTTCTGAGAAAGGTGTGGGCTATGTCCGTTCTTGTCAGTTGCTAAACTATGGACAACAGTTAAAAGTCAACCATGTTAGGGCAGGAGAAAAAGTGACTTTGGAAAAATTGACATTGGTGTCCCTGAGAAAAAGGGAGAGAAAGAAAACAATAATAGATTTCCATTTTGAGTTACTACTGTAAAGTCTGTATGCATTCACAGCAGATAAGAACAGTGTCAGTCTTGATGTGATGACTCAGAAGTCTAATGTTACTATTCCTGATTCTCAAGGTTCACGTAAGAGCGATAGGCACTTGGGTAAATCAATGGTCATCCATTAAAATACAATGGTCATCCGGTAAAAATAAGCATATACTTCATTAAGGACATCCGATAAAGATAGGAGGCAGAAAAGGATGCAAAGTGAAACTAATGAGAATTTTAAAAGCTTATAGTACCTAATGGTTCCACATAATGATTTTAACACAGAAGGAAGCCGTTTGGCTCTCTGCATCTGAGCTAACTTTTGAAGTACCTTCCAATTAGTCCCAATTGAATACTCTTTCTCCATAGCACCATGATTATTTTCCCCTTCAAGTAACGATCAAATTCTATTCCTTCTATCACTTTTTCAAGCAGCAGCCTAAAAATTGTGACTCACTCTTCCTTCAAAGCATTCAATGTTTTGACTTCAATTGCCTTCTGTGACAGATAATTTCACAGGCTCACCACTCTCTGGGAGAAGAGATTCCTCCTAATGTTAGTGCTAAATGGCTTACCTCATTCCTTAGATACTGACCCCTTGTTCTGGAATCCCTGGTTATTGAAACATACTTCCAGTGTTTACCCTGTGTAGTTCTGTCCACATTTTATAAGTTTCTGAGATTTCCCCTCATTTGAGTGAACTCCAGCGAATATAGTCCTAACCGATCCAGTCTCTGTTCATATGTCAGTCATGTCATTCCAGGAGTGAGTCGGATAATTCTTTTGTGGCGTTCCCTCCATAGTCAGAACGTCCTGCCTCAGATAAGGAGACTAGAACTGCACAAAATACTCCAGGCGTAGTCATACAAAGGCCCTGTACAACCGCGGTATGACATCTGTGTACCTGTACTTGAGTCCTCTCACTATGAAGGCCAACATACCATTTGCTTTTTTTAGCTGCGTACTGCACCTGCATGCTTACTTTCAGTGACTGGTGTGCAACAACACCCAAGTCTTGTTGTACCTCTCCCTTTCGGAATTAATACCATTCAGATAATAATCTGCTTTTTCGGTTTTGCTTTATATTGTGAATAGTTAGTATTGAGCCCTGCCACACCCCATTCATCACTGCCTGCCATTCAGATGTTTCTACTTGATTTCCTGTCTGCCAACCAATTCTCTGCTAGTACACCACTCTAACCTTGTGCACTTCAATTTTACATTCTAATCTCTTCTGAAAGTCCAAGTAAACCAAATCCACTAACTCCCTTACCAACTTTGCTCAATTCCAACTTTCAACAATTCCAGTAGATTTGACAAGCATGGTTTCCTTTTCTTAAATCCATGCTGACTCTGTCTGATCCTGTCAATGTTTTCAAAATGCTTTACTATTAAATATTTTATAATTATCTCCAGCGCTTTTCCTACTACCGACGTCATGTAAACCGGTCTACTATTCCGTTTTCTCGTCTGCCTCTTTTTTTAAAATAGTGAGGCGATGTTAGCTACCCTCCAAATCATAGGAGCTGCTCCAGAGATGTTAGTATCTTGAAAGATGACTACGCATGCTTTGGGGGTCACATCCTTAAATACACTGGGATGTAGATTATAGGGTCCTGGGGATTTATCAGCATTTCATCCCATTAATTTTCCCAACTCCACTTTCCTCTAATACTGAGTTTCTTTGGTTCCTTCCTTTTCAGTAGATCTGCGTTCCCCAATATTTTGGGACATTATTTGCATCCTTCTTGGTGAAGAAAAAGAACCAGACCTGAAGTTCAAAAGAAAGATCACTTGACTTGAAACATTAATTCTGTTTTTCCTTTACAGATGCTGCCAGACCTGCCAAGTTTCTCGAGCAGTTTATGTTCTCATAGAATCGTGATGATGTGACAGCAGGCCATTTAGCCCATCAAGCCCACACCATCCCTCCAAAGAGCATCCCACCAAGACCCACATCCTGCCCTCTCTTTTTCCCATGGCTAACCTACCTAACCTGCACACTGCAGGGCAATTTTAGCATGGCCAATCCACCTAACCTGCACATCTTGAAACTCCAGCTCCCAGAGGAAACCTACTCAGGCACGGGGAGAATGTGCAAACTCCACACAGGCAGTTGCTCAAGGGCGGAACTGAATCCAGGTCCGTGGTGCTGTGAGGCAGCAGTGCTAATCACTGAGCCACCGTGCTGCCCAAAGTGTTTTTGTTGCCTTTAATAAATCTGTGCTGACTTTTACTTAACAATTGAAAATGTTTACATGTTTTTATGCGTTCTAGTGCATATATCTTTACACAAAGTCCCAGCATCACTGGCATCAGACACATTGATCGCTACATGCTGGATATACCCCTCTGCACTTTTTCTGAAGACAGATTATGTACAAGCTTCAAATTCTCTGCACTACGTCCTTCTCTAAGGAAAATTAGAAGATTGCGGCCAGCACATTTTAAACTTCACCCTTACCTTCTTCAGTAGCTATCATGGCAAAAATGGTTTACAAGCTGAACTTGTAGTATCTTGTTTACATTAGAGGAATTCTCAGACTGTTCGTTCAAAAATAAGACTTTTTGGTTCAATGGCAAAAGATTAGCAATCCAGAGGAAAACTCAATCATGCTTTTCTGCTCTTTATTTAAATTTCAATCGTCAATGAGTCATTATATTTTCTAATGCGACGAATGTAAAATACAGTCTTCAACAGAGAATATTGCAGACCTACCACCCTAAAATAAATGTTTTTACATTAGATTCCCTACAGTGTGGAAACAGGCCCTTTGGCCCAACAAGTCCACACCGCCCCTTGAAGCATCCCACCCAGACCCATCCCCCATTAGCCACACACCCTTGAACACTATGGGCAATTTAGCATGGCCAATCCACCTAACCTGCACATCTTTGGACTGTGGGAGGAAACTGGAGCACCCAGATGAAACCCACGCAGACACGGGGAGAATGTGCAACTTCACACAGACAGTCGCCTGAGGCGGAGAATCAAACCCAGGTCCCTGGCGCTGTGAGGCTGCAGTGCTAACCACTGAGCCACCGTGCCGGTTTGTATCACATAGAGCTCACATGAAGAAATCAAGTATTGGAGAAAGGTGCTGAATGTTTGAAGTTGAATGATCGGATCAGATAGAAGAGAAACCTGCTTATCTGCCGAGACAAATTTTGATTAAATTTGTGGAATCAGAGAGTTCACATACATCTCCCACTGCTGGTGCTAAGCTGGCACCCTGGAGCAGCTTTCATCAATAAGTGCTTACTCTGCCCTCTTCTGATGTCATTCCAAAACCAGCAGTGACATATGAAGTGATAACTTCACAGTTGAAAATCCATGTTCCATACTATTTTAATACTTACACAATTTATTTTTATAAGGCAAATGTATTTTCATGTTAAAATGATTTTTCAGTTGTATAACTGGTAAGAAACAAACTGTGACAAATCTGTCAGAGATGGCAAAAACGACAGATGCTGGAGGCAGAGATAACACAGTGTGAAGCTGGACAGGCCAGGCAGCAGCTGAGGAGCAGGAAAGTTGATGTTTCAGGTCAGGACCCTTCTTCAGTAATGGGAAGGGGGAAGGGAGCTGAGAATTAATTAGACGAGTGGGTGGTGATATGTGAATGCAGGTAGGGTGTGGTGGGGCAGATAGGTAGGAGAGAAGACAGACGGCTTGTGTCAGGTCAAGGAAGCAGGAGGGAGGATGGATGGGGCTGTGGAAAGGTAGGTGGAGTGGTGATGGGGAATGCAAGTAATGGGTAGTCGGGATTGGTCGGTGGGAAAGGTAGGGTGGATAGGTCGGGATGAAGATGGACAGGTAGTGTCAGATCAGAGAGACAGGGATGAGAGGGAGCGTTGGACATGGGATGAGGCTGGGTGGGGAGATTTTAAAACTGGTGAATTCCATATTTAGATCATCAGGCTGTGGGCTAGTGGGGCGGAATATGAGATGTTGTTCCTCCAGTTTGCAGGTATAGTGTCTCGGTGGCACTGGAAGAGGCTTAGGATGGACATGTCACCCGGGGGGAGGGAGTGGGAGTTAAAATGGTTGGTGGCCAGAAGGTATTGTCATTAGTCACATACAGAGCGCAGATGCTCTATAAAACAATCTCCGAGTCTGCACTTGGCCTCACCGACGTAGAGGAGGCCACATCGGGAGCTGTGGATACAGTCGACCAGGTTGGCGGATGTGCAGCTGAACCCCTGTCGGATGTGAAACAATTGCTTTGGGCTTTGGATAGAGGTGAGGGTGGAGGTGTAGGGGCAGGTGTAACACTCCCTGTAGTTGCAGGGAAAGGTGCCAGGAGTGGTGGGAGTGGATGAAGGAGTCACGGAGTGAGCAGTCCCTGCAAAAGGCAGAAGGGGTGGGGAGGGAAATATCTCTT
Source organism: Stegostoma tigrinum (assembly GCF_030684315.1). Classification (NCBI taxonomy): domain Eukaryota; kingdom Metazoa; phylum Chordata; class Chondrichthyes; order Orectolobiformes; family Stegostomatidae; genus Stegostoma; species Stegostoma tigrinum. The sequence goes on along the minus strand of NC_081365.1, from coordinate 30,989,785 downwards.
TGGTTGTGGGGAGTGGGTGGTAGAAGTGGCGGAGAATGATTCATTGGATACAGAGGTTGGTGGGGTAATATGTGAGGACCAGGGGGATTCTGTCTTTATTTTTGCTGGGGAGGGTGGAGGAGGTTGGAGGGCAGAAGTGCTGCAAAAGCAAGCGATGTAGTTGAAGACATTCTTGATTACCGAAAGGGGGAAGTTGCAGTCCTTGAAATAGGAGGACATCTGGGAAGTATGGGAGTGGAATGCTCCATCTTGAGAGCAGACGTGGTGGAGGTGGAGGAATTGAGAGTAAGGGAGTGCATTCTGGCATGAAGGTGGGTGAGAGGAGATGTAGTCCAGGTAGCTGTGGGAGTTGGTGGGTTTGAAAGAGATCAGAAACAAAGTTTCTGGAAAAGCTCAGATAATAAAGTGTGAAGCTGGATGAACACAGCCGGCCAAGCAGCATCTCAGGAGCACAAAAGCTGACGTTTTGGGCCTAAACCCTTCAGTCCCCCTCCACCGACACCCTCATCCGCCTAGCCGAACTCGTCTTTACCCTCAACAACTTCACTTTCGATTCCTCCCACTTCCTACAGACAAGGGGGGTGGCCATGGGCACCCGCATGGGCCCAAGCTATGCCTGCCTCTTTGTAGGTTACGTGGAACAGTCCCTCTTCCGCACCTACACAGGCTCCAAACCCCACTCTTCCTCACTTACATTAAAAAAAGTTTCTGATGAAGGGTCTAGGCCCAAAACATCAGTTTTTGTGCTCCTGAGATACTGCTTGGCCTGCTGTGTTCATCCAGCTTCACACTTTATTATCTTGGATTCTCCAGCATCTGTAGTTCCCATTATTTCTGGAAAAGCTCAGCAGGTCTAGCAGCATCTGTGAAGGAAAAGACAAGAGTTAACATTTTGGGTCCGGTGATCCTTCCTCAGTATGTATTCTGAGAAAGGGTCACTGGACCTGAAATGTTAACTCTCATTTTTCCTTCACAGATGCTTCCAGACCTGCTGAGCTTTTCTAGCAACTTCGTTTTTGTTTCTGATTTACAGCATCTGTAGTTCTTTTGGTTTGAAATAGCTGTCAGTGTCGAGGCAGTTTCAAGAGATGGAGACAGAGGGGTCCAGGGAGGAGAGGGAGATAATAGAGAAGGTCCAGGTGAATTTTAGGTTGGGGTGAAAGGTGTTAGTAAAGTTGATCAACTGGTCAAGCTTTTCATGGGAACACGAGACAGCGCCGATACAGTCATCAACATAGCGGAGGAAGAGTTGAGGGATGATGCTGATGTAACAGCGGAAAAGGGGCTGTTCCATGTATCCTATGAAGAGGCAGGAATAGCTTGGGCCCATGCTGGTGCCTGTGGCTACTCCCTTAGTCTGCAGGAAGTGGGAGGAGTTAAAGGAGACATTGTTCAGGATAAGGAGAAGATCGATTAAGCAGATGAGGGTGCTGGTTGAGGGAGGCTGGTTGGGTCTGCGGGAGATAAAGAAGCGGAGAGCTTTAAGGCCATCTGCATGGGGGATAGAAGTGTACAGCGATTGGATGTCCACAGTGAAGATGAGGTGTTGGGGGTCAGGGAATTTGAAGTCTTGTAGGAGCTAGAGGGCGTGGGTGGTGTCCTGAGCTTAGGTGGGGAGTTCCTGGACCAGGGGGAGAATGTGTTCAGTGGGGCAGGAGCAGGCGGAGACAGTGGGTTAGCTGGGGCAGTCAGGTTTGTGGGTTTTGGGAAGGAGATAGAAACCGGTGGAGTGGGGTTTGGGAACAATGAGGTTGGAGGCTGTGACTATTCATAACCTCATTACCTCAGGTGAATTCCCACCTGCAGCCTAAAACTGAATCGTTCCCCAATCCCGCACCACAACTAGCTACTACCCCCTCATTTCGACATATTTTCCCCAATGATAGACGTGAGTCTAACTACAGTGTCCAGGGACATTTCCGAAGAAGGGTCCCGACCCGAAACATCACCTTTCCTGCTCCTCTGATGCTGCTTGGCCTGCTATATTCCTCCAGCTCCACACTGTGACAAACCCGTTAGAAGATCTGCATTTGAAATACACACATAATATTAAACGTTCTTTGTGATTTTTACTTACCTAAAATAAATGCCTAATTATCTTTTCATAATTAAAGGGGGAAACTGTCAAACCCAGATAAAACTAATTGAGACCTTATCATGATCACCACCCTCCCAATCCCTTTTCTAACAAGACCGCCCCCACACTAACAACTGTAGATGGATTTCATGTGATTAGTACTGTTGGAGTGATCTCAAGTGCAAATGAAATGAGGCTATGCTTTTTGATAACCCTTTACTGAAAAATTTCACAAATTTGTTGCATCATTGGTCAGCAGGCTTCACAGACAGATGTTCTGATTTACAATAAATCTTGACAATCTAAGTGTCTATGGCTTCAAAGATAGTAGGAATTGCAGGTGCTGGAGAATCTGAGATAACAAGGTGTAGAGCTGGATGAACACAGCAGGCCAAGCAGCATCAGAGGAGCAGGAAGGCTGACATTTCGGGCCTAGACCCTTCTTCAGAAAAAATCCCACTGCTCTCATTTCTGCACCTGGTGGCTGTGGTCTACTCACTGAAATGATGTTCAGTGCAGCCTGGATGGATCAAACTAGCAGATGAAATATACAAGATGCAGCAAATTAATTTGTATTCCTTTGATGTCATTCTACTTCAAAAATGTGTAACCACTCCAAATAGGAGCCAAACATTTAGCTTTGATGACATTAATGGATGCTATATTTGTATGACATTCTCTTGTGGATATTTTAATAGAGATGACAATCCCTATAATTGCATTTTATGTTTATCTCCTAAAACCCTTTTTTTATGATTGAGAACTTAATCTGAAGCCCCATCTACCTGTGTTTATTAATGTAAAAATCCCACAGTGCAATCATAAAGCGCAGAAGAATGATCACTGGGGTCCAGGGCAATACTTAGTCCTCAATCTACATTATAAAAAGATCCCATCATCATCACATTGTGGTTTGTGCATGCAAGTTAGCTGCCATGTTTCCTGCATTTCAGTTATTTCAAAAGCATCTGAATGGCTGAGACATCCAGTGACTGTAAAAAAAAATACATTTAATAGTCATACTCAAACCCTGAGTATTGCTGAGAAATGACCAATTTTGATGAAGATTTTTATCTCACATTCAATAGACAACAGGTGCAGGAGTAGGCCATTCGGCCCTTCGAGCTAGCACCACCATTCATTATGATCACGGCTGATTATCCATAATCAGTCTCCTGTTCCTGCCTTATCCCCATAACCCTTGATTCCACTATCTTTAAGAGCTCTATCCATCTCTTTCTTGAAATATCCAGAGACTTAGCCTCCACTGCATTCATCAGGTCAACTTGATACAATACTAATTCAAGTAAAAAAACCCAACACTTATACTGTATGACAGGACAGTGCTGTTTGGTTGATAAGTGGGCTGACTGATAGCCTTGGGGAATGCCAAGCTTTGGGTACTGGTCTATACAGTGCCCTGTCCATTACAGATAGAAAAGATATATACATATATTGTGCCTGCTTCAACTGAACAAAAGTGGTCATTATTTGATGTTTGATTTCTGACAGCAATTTCTTGACCAACTGGAATCAACTTCCCTGGTTTAGAATTCAAATAATGCTTGGCTGTTAGCTTTCAATGATCATAAATTGGTGCATTCTCCATGGCAACATTTCTACCAATCAGAATCTGCTGGTCAACCAAGCAGCACTCTCCTCTCATGCAAGATAAAAGTTGGTTTTCATCTTGCAAGTATTCTTGCAAATTGTCCTAATGACTGCAAGCCAAAAAGTTTCTACAAATGTGGCCTTTTTCAGCAACAAATCTAATGTTATTTTTCTTTTATTGTACCAAGCACTGTAATTTCTGGCAAAGTTTTTCGAGTTTAGGAAGTTATCTCAGAAAATCCACTGATGCCAGTTTGCTGAGGAAAGTAGTGGCCAAAAATTTGCTATCAAAGTAATTGACAGACAAATAGTACTCATTTATTTGTAAATACCACACAATATCATATGAGGACAGTTACATGGTTAAATAAGAAAAGTAAACTGTGCTGTTGGAGAAGCCAAGATAACAAAGTGTGAAGCTGGATGAACACAGCAGGCCAAGCAGCATCTCAGGAGCACAAAAGCTGATGTTTCGGGCCTAGACCCTTCATCAGAAAAGGCGGAAGGGGAGAGGGTTCTGGAATAAATAGGGAGAGAGGGGGAGGCGGACCGAAGATGGAGAAAAGAAGATAGGTGGAGAGGAGAGTATAGGTGGGGAGGTAGGGAGGGGATAGGTCAGTCCAGGGAAGACGGACAGGTCAAGGAGGCAGGATGAGGTTAGTAGGTAGGAAATGGAGGTGCGGCTTGGGGTGGGAGGAAGGGATGGGTGAGAGGAAGAACAGGTTAGGGAGGTGGAGACGGGCTGGGCTGGTTTTGGGATGCAGTGGGGGAGGGGACGAACTGGGCTGGTTATCACATTATCACATGTGCTGTTGGAGAACACTGCTTTACCATTAGTTTCATGAAAACTGAGCCCTACATGTTTTTTCAATCACTCAAGCGTTGTGGGCATTGCTGGCTGGCCAGTAGTTACTGCCTGTCCCTTGTTGTTATTGAGAAGGTGATGGTGAGCTGCTTTCTAGGACCATTGTAATCCATATCCTGTAGGTAGACCCACAATGCTCTCAGGGAGAGAATTCCAGGATTTTGACACATCAACAATAAAGGAACAGCAATATATTTCCACATCAGCTTGGAGGGGAATTTGTGGGCGGTGGTGTTCCTACACATCTGCTGCTCTTTTCCTTCTAGGTGGAAGTAGTTGTGGTTTCGGAAGCTGCTGTCTGAAGATCTTTGGCAATTTTCTGCAGTGCATCTTGTACTTAGTGCACACGGCTGATACTGAGCATCAGTGGTGGACAAGGTGTAATCTTAAAGGCACATGTGCACAGCATATTAAGTGAATTTATCTTTCATAAACACGTAAGAATTGCTAGATGTATGCATATAGGTTTAGTGCAAAGTTCACAGGAACAAGGTACAAAACAACGAAGAGACTCAATCTTTTCTTGGAATTACAACTCTGCAAAAAAATGCTGCTTTTAGACTATCAAACTAACAAACCGCAAATGCTGCATGATTCCTGGCCACAAAACCCTTTTTCATGCAAGCCAGAGAATGTTAACCTTTTTGTGTCAAGCTCAAATGCACTTATTTGATAACTGTTTATTGCGCCAGTCAACCTCTCACATCGAAAATGAACAATTACAAGTATTGGAGTTATTCACATTTTTGTACATTTTTATTGTCTTTTTTAAATCCAATCTCATCTGTCTATCAAACGAGATGCAAGTGCAAAATTTGAGTGCTTATTGGTTGAGAAATGAGCTAAATGAAAGTTGTTTTCTGTAAAATCAGGACAGTCAGGTAGCTATTTTATAAATGAGGCAATATTTTTAACCTGTCAGAAAATCATAGTCACTGTTCTTACTTGCAAACTATTATAATGTGTATTAAGAAAAACACACACACAGTAGGGTATTTCTGGTATGAATCAGGACCATCTTGCTAGCTTGCTCGTTGCTAATGATGATATACAAGTGGCTTGTCCAGACAATTTTGTCAGCTGGCTTCAATGATATTTCAAATTGAATTATTTGCTGTAGTGAGTAATGTTGAACTTTGAAACAGTCACTGTGATGCTGGTTATCTTTTCTCTTCCAACCAATACGATATTAACTGACAATTGATCCTTATGGCTATTTATGGGACATTGCTGATTAATTGTCACATCAGCTCACATAACAGCCACTGCACCTTGAAAGTAATTTGTATGTGCAAGACTCTGAATTATCTCAGTATGTTGACTGCTAAATAAACAGAAGCATTATTTTTAAAAGTAAGTGAATGATATCACTGCTCAAATAAATAAATTGCAAACTGGTTGAGATATAACTAAATCTGTACCAGAATCACTGAACATGCTGGCTGATAAATATCTGCAACACACTGAATGAATTATAAAGTATAGGGTTTACATTAGAAGGAAAATGCAATAGCTATGCGTTTAAATACATACTCACTTTGTGACTTTTTTTGCTTTTATAATAAAATGGAATAAATTCAGAACTATGCAAATCACTGGGTCAAAATACCGGAGTTCTCTCCTTAACAAATTGCGGAACTACCTACAGTAAATACACTACAGCCATTCAAGAAGGCAGCTAACCATCATCTTCTCAAGGGCAACTAGGGATGGGCAATAAATACTGGCTTAGCCAGTGACACCCATGGCCCACAAGTGAATGAAAGTAATTCAGAAGAATACCTTGAATACAATGTTTTCTTACCTTCTCCCAGAAGTAAGTTAAATAATTTGAAGTTTACAATATTCATGTTTCAGGATTTTCCTGAATGTTGCCTAAAGTTTTCACAACTTCTCCCCATTGCACGTCTTCCTGTATTAACCTGGTTGTCTTCTCTCAATTGTTTTGACTAAACTTCCTCACTCTTGCTCCTTTGTAAGTCTGAGTTGTTATTTTTCTTCTTTCACTCTTCATCTAAACGAATACATTTTGATAATAAAATGCGAGGCGGGATGAACACAGCAGGCCAAGCAGCACAAAAGCTGACGTTACAGGCCTAGACCCTTCATCAGAGAGGGGGATGGGGAGAGGGAACTGGAATAAATAGGGAGAGAGGGGGAGGCGGACCAACGATGGAGAGAAAAGAAGATAGGTGGAGAGGAGAGTATAAGTGGGGAGGTAGGGAGGGGATAGGTCAGTCCAGGGAAGACGGACAGGTCAAGGAGGTGGGATGAGGTTAGTAAGTAGATGGGGGTGCAGCTTGGGGTGGGAGCAAGGGATGGGTGAGAGGAAGAACAGGTTAGGGAAGCTGAGACAGGTTGGACTGGTTTTGGGATGCAGTGGGTGGAGGGGAAGAGCTGGGCTGGTTGTATGGTGCTGTGGGGGGAGGGGACGAACTGGGCTGATTTAGGGATGCGGTGGGGGAAGGGGAGATTTTGAAACTGGTGAAGTCCACATTGATACCATTAGGCTGCAGGGTTCCCAGGCGGAATACGAGTTGCTGTTCCTGCAACCTACGGGTGGCATCACTTGATAGTAATCCATACACTTGAGGTGACTCCCTTGTTCGCTCCACACTGCCCTCCAACCCCACCACACCCGACACCTTCCCCTGCAACCGCAGGAAGTGTTACACTTGCCCCCACACCTCCTCCCTCACCCCTATCCCAGGCCCCAAAATGACATTCCACATTAAGCAGAGGTTTACCTGCACATCTGCCAATGTGGTATACTGCATCCACTGTACCCGGTGTGGCTTCCTCTACACTGGGGAAACCAAGCGGAGGCTTGGGGACCGCTTTGCAGAACACCTCCGCTCAGTTCGCAACAAACAACTGCACCTCCCAGTCGCAAACCATTTCCACTCCCCCTCCCATTCTCTAGATGACATGTCCATCATGGGCCTCCTGCAGTGCCACAATGATGCCACCCGAAGGTTGCAGGAACAGCAACTCATATTCCGCTTGGGAACCCTGCAGCCCAATGGTATCAATGTGGACTTCATCAGTTTCAAAATCTCCCCTTCCCCCACCGCATCCCTAAACCAGCCCAGTTCGTCCCCTCCCCCCACAGCACCACACAACCAGCCCAGCTCTTCCCCTCCACCCACTGCATCCCAAAACCAGTCCAACCTGTCTCTGCCTCCCTAACCTGTTCTTCCTCTCACCCATCCCTTCCTTCCACCCCAAGCTGCACCCCCATCTACTTACTAACCTCATCCCACCTCCTTGACCTGTCCGTCTTCCCTGGACTGACCTATCCCCTCCCTACCTCCCCACCTATACTCTCTCCACCTATCTTCTTTTCTCTCCATCTTCGGTCCGCCTCCCCCTCTCTCCCTATTTATTCCAGAACCCTCACCCCATCCCCCTCTCTGTTGAAGGGTCTAGGCCCGAAACGTCAGCTTTTGTGCTCCTGAGATGCTGCTTGGCCTGCTGTGTTCATCCAGCCTCACATTTTATTATCTTGGATTTCCAGCATCTGCAGTTCCCATTATCTCGAATACATTTTGATCTCTAGTTCAAAAACTGCTGTCTGAGTTGGTAAATACACATCCGAGGATAAGTGAGCCAGCCAAGTCCCCCATTCAAATCTCCAGTTATCAGATATATTCTTCTTTCCTCTGTTAAGAGTTCTGCCTCCTGAATGCTAACCTGTGGTCCCAGGTGGAAGTAAGAGAGTCCAGATGTCAGAGTAGATCATATGCATGACTACATATTTTGAGGCCATAGAATAATGGAGATTGATGTTTTGTAAGCTAAAATAAAGCTCTATTGCATTCCTTCTGCATTAAGTTTCACCAAGGAGTAATGCAAATCAAAAACATTTATTCACACTGATTCCAAAAGTGTAACATTGGTATTGGAGAAACAAGGTAAAATCACCCCTGCAGTAATTACATAAAACATTATAGGCCGATATCACAGCTTTAAAGGATAATGAAGTTAATCAGGACTGATCGCAGTCAAAGTGAATGTTGTGAACAGTGAACAAAACATTTCAAACCATGAGGTTCTACACAATGAGTATTTAAAATAACATTGTTCTTTTTTTCATTTCAAATATATGCATTTTCACAATCTAATATCTATTTTCTTGCTCGAAAGTCCCATTTGTCAGATGTTACTTTAAGAAAGAACCTTTTTATTTGAAAGCTGTGGATAGTCCTCTGGCTTTAGCACAAGAATCCTGCAAATAGGGCATGTGCTTTGTTCCTTCAGCCAGTAATCAATACACTGGAAAGAAAAGAATAGTAGTTCAGATATTAGAGAGTAATGTCAGGAAATGAGGTAGAAAATATCTGTATTACAAGTGTCTTTCTAAATAATAAAGTGAAAAATGTACAATTTCAAACTAATGATAGGATCATGTGCTTTGATGGCTGTCACTGCAGTCGATTCATTCTGTATCTTTAAATTAGAACAGGATAATTTCTTTAACAGTTCTGCATTGTGAATGAGATATTTTGTCTGAGCAAACTGGGCATCCAGCATCATTGACTACATCCTTGTCCAGAAAAAAAATCTTGGGCATAATGGTAATCTTTAAAATTTGAAATTTTAACTGACAAAAAAAACGCTTAGGCGCTTTTATGATGGAATTCTTACAAGCAACCTTCTAAATGTACAGGAATAACTGAATTCATTGTTTTCAATCTTTTTAAAGACGCATGACGTTTCAGTTTTTCTTGTCTCCTTTTCAGTTTTGATTTTTACACTGCTCAATCCCACACTTGTTTAATTATGCAGACTGACATTAGTGTTTTTTTTGAGCATCTGAAATGAATTCATCTTTTCACTTTGAAAAGTTCAAGGTTGCAGTAGTTAAAAAGGTTTCTAGCTTAATTTACATTGCTTAAAACACCTTCAAAATGCCATTAATATTCTATTGCACTAAATATAAAATTTCAAATCTAAAAGCACATAAAAGTGCTGTGAGCATGTAACTGAGTATTTCAATCCTCTTTTCCTTATTGTTAGCTGTCTTGTAGCATTACTCCATGTTGCGAAACTTGAAAAGGTTCAGAAAAGATTTATGAGGATGTTGCCAGGGTTGGAAGGTTTGAGCTAAAGGGAGAGGCTGAATAGGCTGCCACGATGTTCCCTGGAGCGTCGAAGGCTGAGGAATGACCTCATAGAGGTTTATAAAATCATGAGGGGCATGTCTAGGGTAAACAGACAAGGCCTTTTCCCAGGGGTGGGGGAGTCTAGTCTAAAACTAGGTGCATAGGTTTAAGGTGAGGGGGAAAGATATAAAAAGATCCTAAGGGCGTTTTCATTCTGAGGGTAATGAGTATATGGATGAGCTGCCAGAGCAAGTGGTGGAGATTTGTACGATTAAAACATTTAAAGGGACCTGGATGGGTATGTGAATAGGAGGGATTTAGAGGGATAAAAGGGCCTATGCTGGCAAATAGGCCTAGTTTATATAGGATATGTGGTCGGAATAGATGAGTTGGACCAAAGGGTCTGTTTCCGTGTCGTATATCTTATGACTTGACTCATGAGAATAATGCTTGTGGGGAGCCAGTGATTAGGGCGTGGCCCTCAGAAATATGATGACCACTTCTAATAGTATGAACTAAAATAGCCAGCTGCAATAGTAGCACTTTTCAGGGCACCAAGATTGTGCATGTGCAGATGGCCGAAATATTGCATATTTGTCATAGGAGCAGAATAAAGTTTTTAGACAGGTAATCATGGATCTTGTTTTTCAGAATTTCCATCTGGCAGTTCTTTGTTAGCCCTTATTATATGTTATTTAAGCAGCCAAATATAGTTATCTCTCATTCAGGCCTCAATGTAAATGGGTATAATTGAGCAATCAAGCTTAACACATTAAGATTGAGCTGAAGTATGAAGGTCAATGGTCCCATTTTGAAACTTTAGCCAGTTTCTGAAAAACTAATTATGGATATAACATGAACATTTTCATTCAAACATGTACATATGCTCACGCACATATATATGGTTCAGTTCATGTGGCTGCTTCAAAATGGCAAAAGAAGTATCATTATTTAATGCAGAATGGAGTATTTTGCTGCAAGGTTGGTACTCTGTTCACCTGTTTCATCCTTTTAAAACCATAAAACGTAATTACTGTGAACACAGACTAATTGCTGTGCGTTTAGGGAATTCTGAAACTTGGCTTCATATAAGGAAAGACAACATGAAATTACTTTATTTTACAATAATGTGACACACTGGAGTTTCACATCTTAAGAAGAGAAGAAGCTATGAAAATATCTATATAGGTAGCTATTACAGATCGCCACAATGAATGTTTCATAACTTGTGAACTAATCTGTGTTCAATATGATACTTGCAGATACTATAGTCAAACAATAATATTAATTTATTGGAACCAAGCAGGAAAGATAAACGCTACACATGTTGATTAGATGATTTAAGGTTAATAAGGATTATACTGGAGGTCAAGTTATAACAGAGACTTTTTGGAGAATGTTATGCCACGCCAATCTGAATTAACTTTAAGTGGCCACAGTTATATTTATACTTATACAGAAGAGTTTTCAGTATGTCCACATCTAATCCACCAAGATTTACTTTGCAACTATTGCAACAATGGATTTGCAAATTGTTTTTTTTTGCCATAGGGACAATTTACTCATTTCTGGGTTTATCCCTGGGCACGTGCACATTCTTCCTTTTCAGATAATAATCTAATTCTCTCTTGAATGTATTGATTGAATCAGCCTCCACCATACTCTCAGCCAGTGCATCACACATATCCCAAATAGTTCCTGTGCAAAAATGTTTTCATGCATGTCGCTGTCACTTCTTTAGTCAATCATCTTAAATCTACCTCTTCTGGTTCTTAATCCCTACACCAATGGGAGCAGTTTTCCCCTAACTGATCTGACCAGATCCCTCTTGATTTTGCACATCTCTATTAAATCACCTCTGTTATCCAAAGAAAACAATTACATTTTCTCCAATCAATGGAACTGAATTCCTCATCCAAGGATAATTCTTGTGAATCATTTCTGCACCCTCTTTAATGCCATCATATCTTGCCTAAACTGTAACATCCAGTACCAGACACAATATACAGCTCAACCTGAACCAATGTTCAACACTAATTTAATACAACTTCTTTGCTTAATACTCTGTCACTATTACTAAAGCCTAGAATATAGCAATACTTTACTAAAACCATGTTCTCAATGTGGCCTGCCACCTTCAATGATTTATGTAATTATACTCTGGGTCCTTCTGCTCCTGCACCCACTTTAGAATTGTAGCTTTTATATTATTCTAAAGTCTATACTATTCTCGCAGTTAACAATTCATCTGAATGTTGTATCATTGTTCCCAATATAAGAAAAGTTTAGTACATTAATACATAACTAACAAACCCTAGGGGACGTCTACAAATAAACATTTTTTTTTTGAAAATTATTCTTTCATGGGATGTGGGCATCATTGGCTAGGCTAGCATTTATTGCCCAGAGGAAGAGTCAACCACATTGCTGTTGGTCTGAAGTCACATATAAGAATCGCAGTTTCTTTCCCTAAAGGATACTAGTATACAAAATGGGTTTATCTGACAATGGGTTCATGCTCATCATTAGACCCTTAATTTCAGATTTTTACTGAATTTAAATTGATGGGTCCCCAGAACATTACCTGGTCTCTGGATTAACAATAAACTGATAACGCCACTAGGCTGTCATCTACCTTAACTTCCTCCAATCTGAAAAATATCCATTAGAAACTACTCTCTATTTCTTTCCACCATATTCTGTTTTTTTTAAATCAACAGCCCCTCTTCCTCTTCTGCATGGGGCTGCTGAAGGTGTTGAAACAGCTGCGTGGATTTTGGCCTAAGTTTCTACTTCCAACTGTATTACTGGATAAGAGTGAAAAGACAACAGTAAAGGGATTCTAAGATAATAAAATGTGAGGCTGGATGAACACAGCATGCCAAGCAGCATCTCAGGAGCACAAAAGCTGACGTTTCGGGCCTGGACCCTTCATCAGAGAGGGGGATGGGGAGAGGGAACTGGAATAAATAGGGAGAGAGGGGGAGGCGGACCGAAGATGGAGAGTAAAGAAGATAGGTGGAGAGAGTATAGGTGGGGAGGTAGGGAGGGGATAGGTCAGTCCAGGGAAGACGGACAGGTCAAGGTGGTGGGATGAGGTTAGTAGGTAGATGGGGGTGCGGCTTGGGGTGGGAGGAAGGGATGGGTGAGAGGAAGAACCGGTTAGGGAGGCAGAGACAGGTTGGACTGGTTTTGGGATGCAGTGGGTGGGGGGGAAGAGCTGGGCTGGTTGTGTGGTTCAGTGGGGGGAGGGGACGAACTGGGCTGGTTTAGGGATGCAGTAGGGGAAGGGGAGATTTTGAAACTGGTGAAGTCCACATTGATACCATTAGGCTGCAGGGTTCCCAGGCAGAATATGAGTTGCTGTTCCTGCAAAACTTCGGGTGGCATCATTGTGGCACTGCAGGAGGCCCATGATGGACATGTCATCTAGAGAATGGGAGGGGGAGTGGAAATGGTTTGCGACTGGGAGGTGCAGTTGTTTGTTGCGAACTGAGCGGAGGTGTTCTGCAAAGCGGTCTCCAAGCCTCCGCTTGGTTTCCCCAATGTAGAGGAAGCCGCACCGGGTACAGTGGATGCAGTATACCACATTGGCAGATGTGCAGGTGAACCTCTGCTTAATGTGGAATGTCATCTTGGGGCCTGGGATAGGGGTGAGGGAGGAGGTGTGGGGACAAGTGTAGCATTTCCTGCGGTTGCAGGGGAAGGTGCTGGGTGTGGTGGGGTTGGAGGGCAGTGTGGAGCGAACAAGGGAGTCACGGAGAGAGTGGTCTCTCCGGAAAGCAGACAGGGGTGGGGATGGAAAAACGTCTTGGGTGGTGGGGTCGGATTGTAGATGGCGGAAGTGTCGGAGGATGATGCGTTGTATCCGGAGGTTGGTAGGGTGGTGTGTGAGAACGAGGGGGATCCTCTTAGGGCGGTTGTGGCGGGGGCAGGGTGTTAGGGATGTGTTGCGGAAAATACGGGAGACGCGGTCAAGGGCGTTCTCGATCACTGTGGGGGGAAAGTTGCGGTCCTTAAAGAACTTGGACATCTGGGATGTGCGGGAGTGGTATGTCTTATCGTGGGAGCAGATGCGGCGGAGGCGGAGGATTCTAACTAAAGGGATTCTAGCTAAGTTCACTTGTGATCTCATCAAATATCTGCCCAAATACACTTTTCAACGATGTTACTTAATAGCAAACTGAAACAAGCCCTTTTCCACTTTAATTTTGTTCATCTATGTGATTGTGACTGCATCATGTAAGACCTGTATTACTCATAATTCAGTAACAGAGATATTTAATTGTTATCTAAAATGGGAAACTTTTAAACCTAGTCACTTAAATCTCCAAATAGAGACCTAGTTTGATTGAAGGGTACTCTGTTCCTGCTTTGCTAGGCATTAGTTCTGCAAACTGAGCACCCAAGCAGCAAAATAAAAGTGCCATTGATTGTGGAGATTTTTGGAGGTTATAATCTGCCTATGACATGACATTTGAACAATGTTTGAACAGTGCATTGATGGAGATAGCACATTTCACGATAATAAAGTTACTTTGAAAAGAATTACCATGGTGTTATGCACAACAGATTAAGATTAATTGCTCAAGTTCTGCACTTGTACATGTATAGCTTTTAGTTTTAAAAGAAGTTAAACTTTAACTAGATTTCTTATTTTCCTAGTTATAGAATAATTACCATCAATCATTTTGTTAATTTTAACTTTATTGCTAATTTTAACTTTATTTGTAAACCGCAGATACTTAACTGGACACATTATTTCTAAATTAGCTAGTCACAGGTCAACAGTTTGGGTGAACATGAGAACTGACACTGGTTGTAGTGTTTTGCTGGGTAGTGTTCATTTTTTACTACTTAGGCAATTCTGCCATGTTGAAAAGCAAGTTTGGAAATAGATATCAAAGTCCTTCTTGGAGAATATTTTTGAGGTTGCTCAGTTAGAGAACAATTTTAATATTTTAAACATGTAATACAACAAATTTAACTGGGTGTAGAAAATGTCTCAACTTAACAGAGCCTATTCACATATTCCTGTTAGTCATAAATACAGAAGAACAGAAACAATTTACAAACAAATCTGTATTCAGATAGTAAAACAATCCTTGATCTCCCAACTGTGTATGAGATACTGAATATTTCATACAGCAGACTGCGCTGTTACTAATTTGAGTAGTGAAATAGTAATTTCCCGTTATGCTGTTTGCGATTTGATCTGAGGTGGATGAATGGGATATTTACAAACAGTTATCAAGTGACAAACTATATTAGTACATGGTCCACGATGTGGTTGAAGGAAGTGGTTATTTCAGCCTTTGATTTGTTTTGAATTATGTATATATTAAGTACGCATGGTTTTTCACTTACATCACAGTTCTTCCAGTTAGTGGAAATCTAGATAGCAATTAGTGCACAACAAGATTAACAGCTGTACTTTCAAAAAACTGCAATAGAAGTACACCCACCTTTTTGTGGAAAATATGTTTACATTCCAGCTCATAGCAATCCTTGGAGGGAACTAATTCCTCATGGCAAATGATGCAGGGGTCTTCCTCAATACACTGGAGTACAAAAACAAAGTTGCAATGGATTAAAATGTTATGAATTTTAAGATTTCATGCATTTCAAAACGCAGGCCACAAATATTTCAAGATTTAATTCTGGAGGTGAACTAGAATTGCTTTGCAGCATATTTATAGTATTTGTGCTGTCCTTGGAGTGAGGAGCTAATCATAATGGAATTTGTTTAATTGTTAGGGATGCTGTTCAGACATATTTTATGAAGCGACAAAGGGCAATGATATTATTCCTCTTCAAATAAAGGGAAAATACTGCAGATGGCAAAATACCATGGGCACTGGAGAGTTAAAACAAGTAGAGAATGCTGGAGAAACTCAGTAGCTCTAGCAACATCACTGGAGAAAGAAAGAGTTAGAAACAAATCTTATTTTGATTTCTTGCTCCACCTCCAGATTCCCCTTATTCTATTCACCAATTTTTTTCTTAAAGCAGTGCTCCAAATGTATAACAACTCTATAGGGACAGCCAGTTCTTCAGTAATTTGCCAAAGTGGTCAATTATTCACATAAAGGATGTAAATATAGCTTGCACTTTGGATCAAACTGGATAATATGGGGATGACCCACCTACTACACAACCCATCATATGTCCAATTCTATTGAAGTCAATGAAGCGGAATACACGCATCCTATGACATGTCTGTGGATGCAACACCATCCCATCTTGCACCATCTTCTCCACAGAACCCACAAAATGCTGAAATGCTATTTTGTTGTTCGGTAAATCCAATGTCATCTTTACCTGAGCTTCAATCACCGGACAGCCATTAGCAGCAGGGATTACAGCTAATTTTCTCAGTCTCTGCTGCTGTCCTCAGAGGACAGGTTATATCAGCGTGGATTAACAACCTTGCTAATGTGTAAGAGACAGCACTGCACTGAAAGATGAACTGACTATGAAGACTCCCAGTTTTAAAAATTATTTTGAGATATATCGACTGTATGCTCAAAGAAAGTGCACTTAAAATAGTGAAGTCAGTTAATCACTGAATTAGAACACAATGTATTGTAGATCTGTTATGTCAGTAACCACACCGTAGAAATACAATCATTATCTGATGTCATTTTATACCTGCTGTTGCACCAACTGCTTACAGGACTTCTGATTTTCAACGCTCGTCCATGTTTTCTGTTCAGTTTGTCCTTGATCAACAAAACTGCTTAGTTCTGACCTGCAAGGAAAATAACACACAATTGCACAGTAATATATGGCAATGGTCTAGAAATTCAGACCTGCATAGTTTATGCAGGCAATCATCCCGGTGTCTGAATCTCAATATACAGCCAATATTGGTTTTGGGCTTTGTTACAATTAAGTTGGCAAGCTGCAGACAATAACTTGGAGTTTGCAGATGAAGTGGGGCCAAAGATTAAGCAGGAACAATGCCAGGTGCTGTCCGTAGACAAGTAATGGGGTGGGCTCATATAGTGAAGGATGTGAGGAATCAGAAGATAGGCAGTGGTGTTGGGAAGCTGTGGAAATTGGGACAGTAGATAGGACAGGTCACTGGATTCAGTGGCCATGGTCTTTGAGTTTAGAATTATTGTTCCACATCAGGCAGATATATTTATAAGTATATCTTTTGGTTGTGCCTAATAGACTGTACTTTCAAGGAGTGCCTGTTGGCTGCAGATAGAACTGCTTTTTCTCAATGCTGCTGTCTCTGACAGTCTTAGAACAAAATAATCTTGCAATACTAGCCTCAAAACCACTACAATGTAGGTCCTTTATTTGCTAACATAGGGGGCTCAGGCCAGGGCACTGCATGCTGATTATTCTAGTTTTTAATAATATGGCACATGTCCACTTCTGGTGAGTTTCTCCTTTCTGATCACTAATTTCGAATCTTAGAAAGTTGTTTATTGGCTCCCCAGTATCCACCCTGAACAAAACACACTGCACAACCAGATTTGAGACACAGCATCCATAATAAGTATCAAAGTTCCTCCCAGATGTGTCACAAACATTTCTTCTCATATTACATCATTGTAGCCTTTGCTGAATAGTAAACTAAGAAATCTAATAATTGCCAGAGAGATATGACTCATGCCAATTTTGTCTTAATCTAAGACCCTAGAGTCAAAAGAATTAGTGCTTAGCCACCTGCATCTAGGAGCGATATACCTGACATGCCTAATGCCTCCAACAGAAATAAGCCTTTACTCACTGATGTCTTCAAAGAGTTGATGGGTCCTGTTTCGGGTTTTATATGCTGGATAGTAAAGGCAAAAAAAATGCTTCTGCTTGAAGTAATTTAAATCAGGAGGTCTATAGATTGGGAAATTTTAATTTCCCTAGGGATTTGTTATTTCACTAGCATGCCTTCGAAATTGGAGGGCATGTCAGTCAACAGGTTTGTAGATAAAAGAAATCATTTACCTTACCGAACATGATAGTGAGGTGATCAGGTATCCTTGTTCAGTATGTATGACAGCCCTGACGCAATATCAAATACCTTAGCAACAGTGACTAAAACATCATTAGATTCAATTGAAGTTGACTAAAATGCAATGACACTTCTAGAACTCTAGAGGACTAAATTTGCAAAAGTGAAGGTAGACCTCAGTCAGTTTGATTGGGCAGCTTCACTAACTCATTTCCCCAGGGTTAAGAGAAAGGTACATGGTAAAACAAAACCAAAGTGGTTGAATGATCAATTCAAGGGCAAGCCAATATCGTTATAAGCTAAATTAAAATACATTTTAGAAGAACAGCAAAGGCAACAAAAGCTCAAGATATAGACAACAGGGTTTAGGGTTCAAGTCATATTCCAGAACATGAGCAGAAAAATCAAAACTGTTAGTTCAGAGCAGTACTGAACTGCACCATGATATTGTGCAACTTCCTCAAAATATTTTCTTGTCTGTCACTTCTATAAAATCTTTAAATTTTGACTGATAATGGATCTGTACTCAACATTCTGATATTTTATGTCAAACTGTGAAATTCCTCATCTATTGGAAGACAGAGGCACCATGCAACCTCTTTGCACCCAATTCCTGTACACACAATTTTAAAAAGAATTATTCATTTGCAGTTATGACTGAACTCCTTATCTGTTACTCCTTGCTTACTCCAGAAGCAAAAGAGACAAATTGCAGTCTCACTGACTGAGCTGAGATCATCAACCTCAATACATATGGCAATGGAATCTGAGATCTGCATGGATTATTACTCATTGTTCGTGCACAGTTAAAAGATTAATTGAATAGGTTTGTCATTACCAGCACTAACAATTCATTTATAGCAGTTTAGGATACGATTGAAACAATATCAATATTGCTGCAGCTAAAAGAAAGTCAAATTGGAACAGCATACTTTTCAGTTTTCAGATGATATTCAATTCTAGAAGAAAGCAGACTTCAGTGGTAGGAGGTTGATGATAATCAGCTGTAACATTTTAAATTTATTGTAATCAGTGGCCTACTGGAGATGCTCTTACCCTATAATCAGTATGTATGTTCAATGGTAATGAGATTGACTCCATTAAGACATCAGTACCAAACTTGAAACAGATTTAATACCGACCTGTTTCTATATCCTTGTAGGATACTGGATGTTGCACTGGATGTGGTAGCGGTTGTGGTTGCAGCATGCAATTGTAGAGAAGGTTGAGGCTCTGATAAATGCTGAAAGCTTGCTTTCCTTTGAGATTTCTACAAAAATAAGTTAAATATAACACACAGGTAAAGTTATAGCTAAGTATAGAATATTCGTAGTATTAATTTTCTTTCTAAATCCCTACAAAGACCATTTTGTAGCTAAGCCATACAGATGTAGTTTAATTTAGCCTCTGTGTTCATATTAGCTGTTCACAGCACAGCAAGCAGTGGGGGGTGTTACAATTGATATTATTGACTGTGACTTACGGAGGAGCTAAGATATTCAGTGTTTACGATCTGATCATTATTGATCATTTGATGGTATTAACCAAGAACTTTCAAGAGTTGTTTGAGAGAGGCTATTTGCAGGTAAATGGATGGTTGGAAAGTGGGAGGCCTTCAAAAATAAGATAACAAGAGTCTAAAAGCAGTATAGTGATAATGGGAACTGCAGATGCTGGAGAATCTAAGATAACAAAGTGTGAAGCTGGATGAACACAGCAGGCCAAGCAGCATCTCAGGAGCACACAAGCTGACGTTTCGGGCCTAGACCCTTCATCAGAGACCCTTTCCGAAATGTCAGCTTTTGTGCTCCTGAGATGCTGCTTGGCCTGCTGTGTTCATCGAGCTTCACACTTTGTTATCTAAACGCAGTATATTTCTGTTAGTGTGAAGGATGAGACTGGGTAGGTCAAGGAAAGACGAAAATGTATTGATTGCTACTTGGAATGAGTATGTTGTTTTGTAAGTGTAGGTTAGATAGGCTGGGCTTGTTTCCATTGGAGTTTATAAGAATGAAGAGTGATTTGGCTGAAGTTCATAAGGTCCTGAATGGACTCGACAAAGTTGACATGGAAAGGAACTGATTTTGTGGGTTAATCCACAACTCAAGGACACAACTTTAAAATTAGTGATTGCCCTTTTAGGTCAGAGTTGAGGAGAAATTCTTACTTTTAAAGGGTTGTGTAACCTTAGAACTCTGCATCAGCAGGTAGTTTTAAGATGGAGGTATACAGAGTCTTTTTAGACAAGTCAATCAAAGATTATTGGGAATAGATGGGAACATGGGATTTAGAACATAAACAGATCAGCCGTGATCTTATTTAACTGAGGAGCAGACTTGAGTGATCGAACAGTTCTTAATTCATATGGTTGCAGTACCACAGTTGTACTGGAATTGTTTGTTGGACACTACAATTGTCTCAACTATCTGTGCAAATGTGTATGAAAGAGAGAGAAAGTGCTGCAGCACTGAAGTTTCAATAGCCTGAGAATATTCAAACAGGAAGCTACCAGTTGTCTAAGGTACCCAAGGGCTGTCAGCCATCCATACAACAATATGTCAGTATGAGCCCATCACTTTAGGAAAGGGGAATGTAAGTAAAGTGGGAAAAGTTGAAAGTAAACTCTGGAAGAATCATGATGACACTATTTTGGGGATCTCTCTGAACTCAGTGGCATTTCCCCCTTTCACAGCAATTGTAGAGCTCCCAAAATATAGTAATACATTTCTAAAAATTGCAATAATTTGAAATGTAGTCAAAAGATTTTCCCTAGTTCCCTTTAAATCAATCAAAATTAATGTCCACCTTAAATACATATGTACCCATCGAACTAATACCATTAAGGATTAATACACAACTGTGAGGTTCTGAATTGAAAAACTGCATGTGTCTTTAATTTGAATGTTAAAAAAATTCAATTTCCCTAAATGATATGGCTACAACTAAAATGAAAATCACAGAATAGTTCCTGTATATTACAAACATTCCCATACGTTCACTTAAACAGACTAACCAAAAATAAAGGAAAGAAAAATGTGAATGCAGATATCTGGTTATGTCAGTTGAAGTCAAACTTTGTATGGTTTTAACTTGAAGCCATTCTACAGTAATACAAATGTTTCCTCTTCTGTTTAAATGCTGAATAGAAATCCCAACATTTTTTTCTATTTCATCTGTTTATGTATCCCTGCTCTCTAATGTTCCCAGCACCATTGTTTGCTCTTGTCATATCTGTACATATTGTCTTCATTATAACAGGGATGAAATTAAGTATCCACTTATCCAGACTCTTCAGCACAGAGAAAACTATCTACTTACCATTACGGTCAAGGACACAGGAGTACATCAGCACCCAATAAATGGGGTCTGGGGCTTTAGGGAGTGTGCTCAGGTCAGGGGTGGGGCTGCTGTGCTTGGATGAGGGAAGACCCACTGCACTCAGATGAGTGGCCAGGAGCCCATACAAACAGCAGCACCAAAACCTGTGATTGCTGACTCTGACACTGCACCTGCTTACCAGAATGTGCAAAGAAAGCCAGGTTGGAGGTTCAGGATTGCTGAGCACAGGCAGATTACTCAGTTTGGCTCCCTTTTTGATCAGGTAGATGTGATCATTGAAGTTTATCTGAACGGTGAACAAAAAGAAAATCCAATTATTAATCACTTGTTCTTTTGTTTCATGTTATAGATCAACATCAGTGTGTATATGGACTGTTCAGTGTGGCAGCCTTAGTCTTAAAGTCAAGGGAGGTTTCCAATCTGATCTTGCTTTGTATTGAATTAACTAACTGATTCCAGCTGGTGATAGTGACAGCAATAACAGAATCAATTCTATTGACCCTGAGATAGGAAGGGAAATAAGCAAGCTCCATTAAGTAGAAATGGGTAGGATAAATTCATAAAAAAAAAAGGCGGCTTTATGGCCACTTGCTTGCTTTGCCATTCAGTAAGGCCATGGCTCATCCAACACAACTCCACGTTTCCACCCTATCCCCATACCCTAGATTCCTGCAGTGTCGAAAAATTTAAAAAATCTCAGACATGAATTTATTCAATGACCGAATGCCCACAGCTCTCTGAGACAAAGAATTCCAAATATTCACAATCTTTCAAGTGAATAAATTTATTCTCAACAATCTGAAATGGCCATGTCCTTAACGTGGCTAAACAGCTCAAGGGGCTAGAATCTTCAGCGAGGACAACCAGTATCTCAATATTTATTGTGTCAAGCCTTCTAAAAATTTTAGATTTCATTCTTTTCAACTTCATGACTGAAAGCTCATTCTATAAAGTTTCTCCTCAAAGGACAATATTCTCATTCCAAGAAACTGACGTAATGAACCTTCATGTATCCAATCTAAGGCAAGTACGTTGGCACAAAATGTAGCTAATTACCAGGGCCTGGGCTTACTGACATAACACGTAACACACATAAGCACAGGAGAACTTCGCCCTCAAAGGATAATTCAATTATGGAGGCGTTATGAGATGAATGGACACTAATCTGAGGAGTTGTTTCTCCAATCACAGGATGGTTCTTTTTTGTGCTTTCTGCTCGTAGAACCAGCGAGAAGGTACGAGGTGAGGTGAAAGATTACAGGCCTCTGACAGGGAAGTGTGTGGGCTGGAGAAGCGGGATCGGAGAAGTGTAAATTGGTGAGCCTGGCAGGGAAAAAGACAGGGATGGGTACATTGGTTTGGGGCATGGAGCGAGGGTGGATGGGGGTGGAAGGAGGGAAAGAAGTAGAAAGGGTCAGGGGATGAAAGAAAGAGAGGAGATTGTGAAGGAATAGAGCATTAGAGAAGGAGGTTGAGATAGACGGAGCAAGAAAGAGGATAGCTGTAGCAATGAGAGAAGAAGAGACAGAGGGAGAGACTATAAGACTGTAAGACACAGGAGTAGAATTAGGCCATTCAGCGCATCAAATCTGTTTTGCCATTTGATCATGGCTGGAATGCTTCTCAACCCCATTTTTTGCCTTCTCCTTGTAACCCTCGATCCCCCTATTAATGAAGAACCTATCTATTTATGTCTTAAATACACTCACTGACTTCTGCAGCAATGTGTTCCACAGATTCACCTCTCTGGCTGAAGAAATTCCTCCTCATCTCAGTTCTAAAGGGTTGTCCCTTCACTCTGAAGCTGTACGCTCAGGTTTGAGTCTTTCCCACCAGCGGAAACATCTTCCCCCATGTCCACTCTATCCAGACCTCTCAGTTTTAAGTTTCAATCCTATACCCCTCATCCTTCTAAATCTCTTGCCTTTTTCCCATAACCTTTGATCCCTGACTGATTAATAATGTGCCTACCTCAACCTTAAATGTACTTTATTTTAAGATAATGCACTCTCATCCTAGACTCTCCCACAAGGAATAACAAACTTTCTATCCTGTCAAGTTCTCTCAGAATCTTATATGTTTCACCTCTCATTCTTCTATATTCCAATGAGTACAGACCAAATTTTCTTAAGCTCCCCTCATAAGACAGTCCATCCGTACATGGTATCAGCCTAGTGAATCTTTTCTGCACTGTCTCCATTGCTAGTATTTTTTCCCTTCGATAAGGAGCTCAAAATTGTTCACAGTATTCCAGCTGTGCTCTGACCAGTACTTTGTATAGACTTCCCTACCTTAACACAACACTCCCTTGGAAAAATGAAAGCTAACATTCTATTTACCTTCTCCATGTTCTCCGCTGAACTTGGACGCTAGCATTTTGTAATTTATGGATGAGGAATCACAAATCGCTCTGATCTGTAGCTTTCGGCAGTCTTTTTCCACTTAAACGCTATTTTGCTCCTTTATTCTTCATGCCAAAGTGCATAAGGTCACATTGCCCAACATCATATTCCAACTGCTAAATTTCTGCCTATTCACTTAATCTGTCTATAACCTCATTATGTCATCCACAAACTTGGCTATAATACGTTCACTTTTCTCATCATTAATCATTAAGATATACTGCAAATAACTGCGGCCTCAGCAGTGATAGCACACTACCTGTTACAGGCCAACATCCTGAAAAAGCCCCCCTTATCCCGACTCTTTGTCTTCTGTTAGTTCGCTAATCCTCTTTCCATGCTAATTGTACTGTCTGCAATACCATTGGCTCTTTCCTTATTAAGTAGTCTAAAGTATGGCATCTTATCAAATGCCTCCGGAGTGGGACAGCTGCAAGGTTTGGAGTTAAAAAAAGAGAAGGGAGACTACAGGGGTCGGGAAAGGGGGTAGGCTGCAAGGTTAGGGTAGCTACTGAGTTGAAAGAAAGAGACAGCATGTTGATGTGGGGAAAAGAGTGGGTAATGCAGGAATGAAGGAGGAAGAGAAAGAGGTGGGATATTCCAAGGGTGAGAGTGAAAGAGTGAGTAGCTGCAGGACTGGGGTTAGGCATCAAGAAAAGACAGAAAGAGGAATTTCCAGGGGTTGGTTGCAAAGGAACAAGACAGGAGTTAGGAAGTACAAAGAACAAACAAAATTACAGCACAGGAACAGGCCCTTCGGCCCTCCAAGCCTGCGCTGATCCAGATCCTCTGTCTAAACCTTCGCCTATTTTCCAAGGATTTGAATCCCTCTGATCGTTGCCCCTTCATGTATCTGTCTAGATACATCTTAAATGATGCTACTGTGCCTCCATTACCTCCGCTGGCAACGTGTTCCAGGCATCCACCACCCTCTGCGTAAAGAACTTTCTACACATATCTCCTTTAAACTTTTCCCCTCTCACCTTGAAATCGACACCCCTAGTAATTGAGTCCCTCACTGGAAAAAAGCTTCTTGCTATCCACCCTGCCTATACCCCTCATGATTTTGTAGACCTCAATCAGGTGTTCCCTCAACCTCCATCTTTCTAATGTAAATAATCCTAATCTACTCAACTTCTCTTCTTAGCTAGCGCCCTCCATACCAGGCAACATCCTGATGAACCTCCTCTGCACCGTCTCCAAAGCATCCACATCCTTATGGTAATGTGGTGGCCAGAACTGTACACAGTACTCCAAATGTGGTCGAACCAAAGTCCTATACAACTGTAATATGACCTGCCAATTCTTGTACGTCCCATCTGACGAATGAAAGCATGCGTCTTCCTTCTTGACCACTCTACTGACCTGCATTGCCACCTTCAGGGTACAATGGACCTGAACACCCAGGTCTCTCTGCGCACCAACTTTCCCTAGCGCTTTTCCATTTACTGTACAGTTCGCTCTTGAATTGGATCTTCCAAAATGCATCACCTCACATTTGCCTGGATTGAACTCCATCTGCCATTTCTGTGCCCAACTCTCCAATCTTTCTATATTCTGCTGCATTCTCGACAGCACCTTTCACTGTCTGCTACTCCACCAATCTCAGTGTCATCTGTAGACTTGTTAATCAGACCATCTATACCTTCCTTCAGATCACTAACATATATCACAAACAACAGTGGCCCCAGCATGGATCCCTGTGGAACCACTGGTCACAGTTCTCCACTCTGAGAAACTCCCTTCCACTACAACTCTCCATCTCATGTTGCCCAGCCAATTCTCTATCCATCTAGCTAAAACATCCTGGACCCCATGTGACTTCACTTTCTCCATCAGCCTACCATGGGGAACCTTATCAAACACCTTACTGAAGTCCATGTATATGGCAGCTACAGCCCTTCCCTCATCTATCAACTTCATCACTTCCTCAAAGAATTCTATCAAGCTAATAAGACATGAACTTCCCTGCACAAAACCATGCTGCCTATAACTAATTTTCTTCCATTTTCTTCCAAATGTAAATAGATCCTCTCCCTCAGTATCTTCTCCAGCAG
Source organism: Stegostoma tigrinum (assembly GCF_030684315.1). Lineage (NCBI taxonomy): Eukaryota > Metazoa > Chordata > Chondrichthyes > Orectolobiformes > Stegostomatidae > Stegostoma > Stegostoma tigrinum. Next base: position 30,964,363 of record NC_081365.1, on the reverse strand, counting down.
CTTCCCTACCACTGACGTCAGGCTCACTGGTCCACAATTACCTGGATTATCCTTGCCATCCTTCTTAAACAAGGGGACAACATTAGCAATTCTCCAGTCCTCAGGGACTTCACCTGTGCTCAAGGATGCTGCAAAGATATCTGTTAAGGCCCCACCTATTTCATCTCTCGCTTCCCTCAGTAACCTGGGATACATCCCATCTGGACCTGGGGACCTATCCACCCTAATGCCTTTTAGAATACCCAACACTTCCCATCCAACTCTACATCTTGTTATGTGTTCATCCAGCTCTACACCTTGTTACAGCGTCTGCAGTTCCTACTATCTCTAAAACAATTTTAACCCCACTGCGAAGCCTCTTCTAAGGATGCCTACCCTGAAGAGGTTACCCTCTTCCCTCCGGAAAAACCTCAGCGGATCTCTCGCCCACAGCAACTCCCTCGTAATCTCTTCAGCCTTGAATCTGCTCAACCACGTCCTGAAGCAAACCAGATAAAATGGGCTGTCTCTTTTCCACCTATTTTCTCCTCTATCCATCTTCTACCCGCCTGCCCTTCTCTCCCTATTTATTTCAGAACCTTCTTCCCCTCCCCCCATTTCTGAAGAAGGCCCAAAACGTCAGCCTTCCTGCTCCTATGATGCTGCTTGGCCTGCTGTGTTCAGCCAGCTCTACACTTTGTTATCTCACTTCCCCCCCTCCTTATGCCAACTTGACCTAGAGTAATCAAACATCTATCCCTAACCTCAACATCCATCATGTTCCTCTCCTCAGTGAATACCGATGCAAAGTACTCAATAAGAATCTCATTCATTTTCTCTGACTCCTCGCATAAGTTCCCTCCTTTGTCCTTGGTTGGGCCAACCCTTTTTCTGGCTACCCTCTTGCTCCTTATGTACAAATAAAAGGCTTTGGGATTTTCCTTAACCCTGTTTGCTAAAGATATTTCATGACATCTTTTAGCCCTCTGAGTTCCTCGTTTCAGATTGATCCTACTTTTCCAAATATTCTTCCAAAGTTTTGTCTGTTTTCAGTTGCCCAGACCTTAAGCTTCCTTTTCCTTCTTTGCTAGTCTCACAATTTCACCTGTTCATGGTTCCTAATCTTGCCTTTTCTATCCCTCATTTTCACAGGGACATGTCTGTCCTGCACTCTAATCAACCTCTCTTTAAAAGCCTCCCATATATCAAATGTGGATTTATCCACAAACAGCTACTGCCAATCCACATTCCCTAGCTCCAGCCGAATTTTTTAATAGTTGGCCTTCCCCCAATTTAGCAATCTTCTTTTAGGACCACAACTGTCTGTCCATCAGTATTGTAAAACTTACAGAATTGTGATCACTATTCCCAAAGTAATCCCCTACTGGAACTTCAACCACCTGGCCGGGCTCATTCTCCAACACCAGGACCACTATGGCCCCTTTACAAGTTCGGCTATTTACATACTGCTCTAGAAAACTCTCCTGGATGCTCCTTACAAATTCTGCTCCATCTAAAGTGAATCTCAGTTAATGTTTGGAAAATTAAAATCTCCCACCATAACCACCATGTTGCTCCCACATCTTTCCATAATCTGTCTACATATTTTTACCTCAATCTCATGCTCACTGTTGGGAGGCCTGTAGTACAGCCCAACATTGTTACTGCGCCCTTTCTATTTCTGAGCTCTGCACATATTGCCTCACTGTTCGAGTCCTCCACAGTGCCCTCCTTCAGGGGAAAGAGATAGCAGGAGAGAACATAGGGGTCAGAAGAAAGCAAGATGAAGAGATTGCATGAATTAGGGCAGCAGAGAAGGAGAGAAGGCTGACTCGGGAGAGAAAGAGTGAAAGAGGAAGGCTAGAGGAGTGGGGCAAGAGAGAAATGAAAGCTGATGGTGGAGGAGGGAGGCTAAAGTAAGTAGAGAGGTTGCAAACAAGTGGGGAGAGATGGATGGAGGCTGCAAAATGAACGTGAGAGAAGATGGAGGCAGCAAAAGAAAGTGAACAGTGAACAAGGGTCTACTAAGGCAAACCGACGCCAATGAAAACCACAACAGAAGTAATGAATTCCTTCCAAATGAAGGTGGAATCTTTAGCTTTGGGCTGAGTACGTTTAGGAATGAATATAATGTAGTGGATGCTGTTGTAAAAAACATGGCTATATTGTTAAATTTAAATGCGAGATGCAGTGAAAAGGGTTGCTGCCTGATTAAAATTTTCCAGCTATGCGCATATGAGAAGGAAACACATTTGCTGTAAACCCACCAGTCTGTGAAAGGTGTGTTTTGGATAATTGTTTCTTTTGTATGTATAAATGCATTAGTTATTTTGAAAAATCTTTTGTTCCTAACGCATGCTTTTTGTCTTGTGCCGACTTAAATTGCATTTGTTTTCCTAAGTGTCTGTTGTATCTGCAATTGTTGCTTATATCCAAAATTTAACTGCCTCAGAAATTCACTCTTGTTCCTTTGTTATTTGCTTGAAAATACTTACTAAATGTTCTTGGAAGCAAGTTATTTGATATGACTATTAGTATCAAAAGAGAAAAAAACAACAAAAAAGCAGGTGCTGACATTCTGTCAATATTGGAAAATTGTTTGATAGCTTATCTGAATGCATTATAGCAAGGGACTATTTTGATCTGAGGAAAATCATGGATGTACCTCAACAGCAGTTTCATACTATCACAGGATACGTAAGGTGGCTATTCATCTCATCTTTTTGTCAGCTCTTTCAATTAATCTCTGACTCTTTCCTCATTGCTTCATAATACTTTTTGTTGATTTCCGATTCTTCCATACACATCAATGGTGTGGCAACAAGAGAGGTTATGTGGAGTGAAAAAACCCAGATTATGCTCTTCAAGGACTCAGCTGAAATATTTTGAAAGGAGTGATATACAACTGTGGTATGGCCTGAATTTAATTGGCAATCAAGTCATTCAAAAGTAAACAAATTCCGAGCTGGATTCAATACAAATGGTACATAGTAAGCATGTAGACTATAGACAGTAGAAAGCTATTCAGTGTGCCAGAAAATGGACAATGAAACCCCACAAAGGTCATGTCTGGAACTATAGTTATTCACAATTTGTATTACCAATGTAAACCTTGGGATCACAGGCATAAACTTCTAAGTTTGCTGATGATGCCACATGGAGAGGAGCAGTTAGTAGTGAGAAGGATTGCTGTAAATTTACGAATTTGTAGAACGGACATACAATTGAGTTTCAAAATAGTTCTGTAAGAGTATTACATTTTGGCAAGAGATTTGGATCTGTATTTGACCTGCCTAAATTATAACAAGGATGCCACAAGCAACACATGTAAGATTTTTCATAAAAAGAATAAAGTATTAAAATAAGGAGAACATTATACAGTCTCCTAATGACACAGTTATTAATTTAGTTCAGCTTCTAAAATATACAATTATCATAAAAGCAAAGGAAAGGATACTTTCAGTGCTTTCCATACCTTTGTGTATTCAATTTTACTTCTGAGATCAGCAGCAATAACTTCCCACTTGTTTACAGCAGCCTGAATCTGTGACGGGTCAGCAATCTGTCTGCAATGAAATACAGACGTCTATGAAGTAAATATGTCAGCCGAGTGCTAATGTATTTTCCTTATTTTTCCAAGCCCCCAGAACCAAGCCTACAGCATCATAAATGACTCAGCCACAGAGAGGGAAAGAAGAACATTACAGCAATGGTCATAGTGGATTCCATAGTCAGAGGACGAGACAGGCATTTCTGCCATAGTAAACGTGATCCAAGATGGTGTGTTGTCTTCCTTTGTCAGGGTCAAGGATGTCACAGAGCAGCTGGAAGACATCTTTTAGCTCCAGAAAAATCAACCAGAACTTGTGGTCCACAATTCTACCAAAACTGTAAGTTCTAAGAGGGATAAGGTCCTGAAAGCAGATTTCAAGGAATAAGAAAGGAAATTAAAATGCAGCACTTCAGGACTACTCCCAGTACCATTTGCATTTCAATGTCAGAACATGAGGACTGATTAAAAAAGAAAAGAAATGTGGATGCTGTAAATCAGGAACAAAAACAGAAACAAAAACAAAAACAAAAACAAAAACAAAAACAGCCCAGCTCTTCCCCCCCACCCACTGCATCCCAAAACCAGTCCAACCTGTCTCTGCCTCCCTAACCGGTTCTTCCTCTCACCCATCCCTTCCTCCCACCCCAAGCCGCACCCCCATCTACCTACTAACCTCATCCCACCTCCTTGACCTGTCCGTATTCCCTGGGCTGACCTATCCCTTCCCTACCTCCCCACCTATACTCTCTTCTCCACCTATCTTCTTTACTCTCCATCTTCGGTCCGCCTCCCCCTCTCTCCCTATTTATTCCAGTTCCCTCTCCCCATCCCCGTCTCTGATGAAGGGTCTAGGCCCGAAACGTCAGATTTTGTGCTCCTGAGATGCTGCTTGGCCTGCTGTGTTCATCCAGCCTCACATTTTATTATCTTGGAATTCTCCAGCATCTGCAGTTCCCATTATCTCTCACAAAAACAGAAGTTGCTGGGATAGCTCAGCAGGTCTGGCAGGGTCGTGAAGAAGAAACCAGAGTTAACGTTTCAGGTCAGGTGACCCTTCCTCAGAACCAACGGTAGGTAGGAAAATGTCGGTTTATATGCAGAAGATAGAGAAGGGGGTGGAGTAGCGAATAAACAACAGCGTACGAGATAGAGGCCAAAGAAAGAGCAGTTGGATTGACAAAGGAGTTGATAATGATCTGGCAAGGAGGGTGAATAGCTGTTAATGAGGGCTATTAGTGACTAACAATAGGTAGTGTATATTGGCGGGCTATATGATAACAAGGCCTGGTGTGTGGGATAGTGGCTTGGACATGGGAGAGTTTAGGCCCTAAAATTTTTGAACTTGATCTTGAGTCTGGAGTGCTGCAGGGTCCCCAAGCAGAAAATGAGGAATTGGGACTGGTTCTGTTGAATAGACAATAGACAACAGGTGCTGGAGTAGGCCATTCGGCCCTTCGAGCCAGCACCACCATTCATTATGATCATGGCTGATCATCCACAATCAGTGTCCTGTTCCTGCCTTATCCCCATAACCCTTGATTCCACTATCTTTAAGAGCTCTATCCATCGCTTTCTTGAAAGTATCTGGAGAGTTGGCCTCCAATGCCTTCTGGGGCAGAGCATTCCATATATCCACCACTCTCCGGGTGAAGAAGGTTTTCCTCAACGCTGTTCTAAATGGCCTACCCCTTATTTTTAAACCGTGTCCTCTGGTTCTGGGCTCACCCATCAGCGGAAACATGCTTCCTGCCTCCAGAGTGTCCAATCCCTTAATAATCTTATACACCTCAATCAGATCCCCTCTCATCCTTCTAAACTCAAGCGTATACAAGCCCAGTCACTCCAATCTTTCAACATATTGATAGTCCCGCCATTCCAGGAATTGACCTCGTGAACCTACGCTGCACCCTCTCAATAGCAAGAATGTCCTTCTCAATAGCAAGAATGTCCTTCCTCAAATTTGGAGACCAAAACTACACACAATACTCCAGGTGCGGTCTTACCAGGGCCCTGTACAGCTGCAGAAGGACATCTTTCCTCCTATACTCAATTCCTCTTGTTATGAAGACCAGCATACTATTAGCTTTCTTCACTGCCTGCTGTACCTGCATGCTTGCTATCATTGACTGATGTACAAGAACACCTAGATCTTGTTGTACTTCCCCTTTACCTAATTTGACTCCATTGAGACAGTAATCTGCCTTCCTGTTGTTGCCACCAAAGTGTATAACCACACATTTATCCACATTAAACTGCATCTGCCATGCATCTGTCCACTCAACTAGACTGTCCAAGTCACGTTGTATTCTCATAACATCCTCCTCACATTTCACACTGCCACCCAACTTGTGTCATCAGCAAATTTGCTAATATTACTTCTAATGCCTTGTCTATATCATTAATATATATCGTAAACAGCTGCGGTCCCAGCACCGAACCTTGTGGTACCCCACTGGTCACTGCCTGCCATTCCGAAAGGAACCCGTTTATCACTACTCTTTGCTTCCTGTCAGCCAGCCAATTTTCAATCCAGCTCAGTATATTACCCCCAATACCATGTGCCCTAATTTTGTTCACCAATCTCCTATGCGGGACTTTATCAAAGGCTTTCTGAAAATCCAGGTACACTACATCCACTGGTTCTCCCTTATCCATCTTCATAGACACATCCTCAAAAAATTCCAGAAGATTAGTCAAGCACGATTTCCCCTTCGTAAATCCATGCTGACTCTGATCTATTCTGTTACTGCTATCCAAATAAGTCGTAATTTCATCCTTTTATAATTGACTCCGGCATCTTTCCCACCACTGATGTCAGCCTAACTGGTCTATAATTTCCTGTTTTCTCTCTCCATCCTTTCTTGAAGGTGGGAATTGTACAAGATGGAGAGGCAACACCGTAACAGTACCGAGACTGATATGTTTGCAGTGAGATTTGCTAGTGCTGTTGGGGTGAGTTTAAACTAGTTTTTTTTAGGAGATGGGAACCTGAGGGGTAACCCAAATTAGAATAAAGAAAAATGCTCGTAACAAAAAGTCAAGGAGATGCTCAAAGGAGGTTAGAAAACAGAAAAAACAAAGCTGACCATTAAGTATGGAATGATATTTAAAAGTCGAAATCAAGGGCATTCTACTTAAATGGTACATTTGTAACAAGTTAGAATGGTCTAACAGCACTGATAGAGATACACAGGCATTATCTCACTGCCATCATAGAAATATGGCTGCATGGTGACCAGGACTTGGACCCGAACAATCAAAGATAGTTGACATTTAGGAAGGGCAGTCAGAGGGACTTTGATGCTCAGTCATTGATTCCATTCAGGACTAAGATAAGTATTTGTTTGAATACAAAGGTGAGTGGGTTGGAAAGTGAAAGTTACAGTTAAAGATGAGCCACGAATGTACTAAATGGCAAACCAGGAATGAAGGGTCAGAAGTGTGCTGAAAGGCAGTTTGGTAAAGGCAGGAAAAAAAAAAACGGTCCTATGGTTAAAACATATGTTAGATCCTTTTTATGTAAATCATGGCCTAAGTCCTATTTGAGTCTTCCTTTGCTAAACTATCAAATTCAAGGTTACTTTGGGTTGCATTAGGAAAACATGGTTCACATGTAGTTAAACCAACGGCCCAGAATGGAACCAAAGAAGTGATACTTCTGAGCTGACAAATTTAAAAGTAAAGTATGCTTGTCAGAAATTTTGGTCGTTAAATTTTGAACTTTAATTTGTTAGTTTGATGCCAGCACAGCCGATGGAGTTTTTGAGAAATAGATTCATCTTGTCATTTGCCATAATATGACTCCAATAAACACAGCTCCAATAAGTTTATAATTATGAGTTAAATAGTGGTCAGAATTTAATGAATGAATTAAAATCAAAACAATTATACCTCCTCATCTCATCCACAAGCATGCTCAGCTGATGTTCTGTCTCCAGCAAGGCATCCTCTAGGTTCCTGAGTAAGAAATCTCTGCGCATTTCTAGCAGAAGGCTCTATAACAGAGGCATAACCATTCTATTAGTTTTTAATAAAGAACATCATTTTAATAAAGAAAATCACAGCCAGGGAATCAACAGGGTATTAATTGCCCTGATAAATATTAAAATATCCCAGAAAACATTTCTATGACTATAAAATGTTTTTGTCAAATGACATTTTAAAAGAAAAGTTCCTAATGATCAGCAGACAGAAAATAAAAGCAGTGATTGATTGGGGGAGGTAGGGCAAAGATGGGAAGGCTCATTGAGAAGACTGCAGGTTAGGAAGAATTATATCCCAGGAGGGGGTGAAGTGGATGTCAGGAGAGGGTTTAATCATTGGCAGTGTTAATAAAATAGCTTGATGTATACTCATGTTCTCTTCATTTATACACAGTAACAGAAAGGCAGTTACCAATTTAATCCATAACTCCTTGTCACCCTTCTACTGGCACGATTCCTGTGAGATGCACTGGATTTGGATTTCAAACTTCTACAATTTAAAACTCTTACACTTAACTCAAATATACCCGTTAGCTGGGAGTTAAAATGATCTGTGTGTCTACGGCCATTTTAAGAATTTTAAACCAGCTTATGTGAATATATATCAAAATCAATTAGTGATGTTCTGATAAAGCTGAATCCACAAGTAAATAGCATTGCTTAACTCTAATGTTCAGCAAGCTAAAACAAAGATGTCTTTCTGTAATCATGGTGTTAAATCCTAACCTGCCTAAGACAGACTCTCCATGTGTTCAGCATTGACACCAGCGAGGAAAAACAAGCCCACTTGATTGGCACTACATCCACAAGCATCCCCCTCCCTCACCACCGATGCTCAGTAGCAGCAGTGTGCACTACCTACAAGATGCACTGCAGAAAAAACACCAAAGTGCCTCACACAACGCTTTTCAAACCGACAGCCACTTCCATCTAGAATTCATGGGCATCAGACATATGGGAACACACCAGCTCCAAGTACCCCTCCAAGTCACCCGCCATCCTGACTTGGAAATATACGACCGCTAGGTCAAAATCCTGGAATTCCCTCCCTTATAGCATTGTGGGTCAACGCACAGCAGAAGGACTGCAGCAGCTCACCACCACCTTCCCAAGGGAAACTAAGGATGGGCAAGAAATGCTGGCCAGCCAGCAACTCCCCCATCCCACAAATGAATAGGAAAAAAGCCTTGTAAAAACGATTATGAATAAGTATTCTACGGTCGATCCTCAGAAGCATCATGACAGGTATTGTTATATCAGCAGAAACATGATTCAACATAGAGTTGTGGGAAAAATGGGTCTAGATTTGATTGAAAACAATGCTTTCCAAGGACTTTGGAGAAGAAAGGAAAATGAGAGAAAGGTTTGGTAGTTTACAAGGACAATGGGCGTCAATGTTTTATTTTGAACAGAAGAATGATAATGGCAGTTTTGAAGGAGAGAGGGAAAACACTTGAAGGGTTAGGACTGTTAACAATATTAACTAACATGAGGAATAGGACAAGAAGTTGGGTGGCTATCAGTTTAATGAGAAAATGGTCATGGAGGCAAGATTGGAGTGTCATAGCCTAAATTTGTCTAAAGCAGGCATGAAGAGATTATTTTGATTTATTATTGTCACATGTACCGAGATACAGCGAAAAGTACGGTTTTGCGTGCCAATAAGTCGAATCATGCCTTATGTAAGTATATCAGAATAATAGAACAGAATGCAGAGTATACTGGTACAGCTACAGAGAAGTTGCAGAGAAAGATCAACTCTAATATATGAGAGGGCCATTATTAAGTCTCATAACAGTGGGGAAGAAGTTGTTCTTGAATCTGTTGGTAAATGAACCAAAACTAGAGAAAAATGAGTTGTAGGGCAACTGAGGCCGTTAGACTAAGTTTGGCTTGGTGCGTTAATGAAAGGAAAGGAAGTGACAGAGGCAACAGATTAGGTTGTCTCAATTTTAATGCTGAAGTATTATTTGAGTTCCTCATTTTATTATTGGAAGTGAGGGTGGATGAGACAGGCAATGGGCCTTAATAGGATCATGTGCAGTAAATTAAAGAAGGGTTATCTTTGCATTTCAGGATGATGATGATTAATGAGCATTTTTAGAAGACAAAAGTAGGAGTCAACAATACTAGATCAATAGCAGAATCGTGATCTGAAATTCTAATCAACAATACTGGGGAAATATTTGCATAAATCAGACTGCTACTTTAAGTGTATATCATGGTATTTTTGAAGTAATAGTGATAACATTGTTCCTTCCGTTCCAAAAAGGTTTCTAGCAAATATTTCACAGCATAATTATTTCTGTTCTAACTAACATTCTATTTTGAAGTACAAAGGAAGAAATAACCCTAACCACAGGTTTCTATTTAAGATGTTAAAATCCCTGCAAAGGCTTGTAACCTCTAAAAACAAATTTGAACTTTGAATAAATAGCTGAAAGAATGACATGCGACGATTTCACATTTTGAAGCGTTTGCTGTAACATATATCTGAAACAGCTATTATTAAATACCATTGTTGTTGGCAATTTGTACTTAAAACCACAGTGTAGAATACCCAAATTCGTATTAGCCTAATTTAAAAAAAACTTCACATTGTTCTTTATGTAGGCATTCAATTTTCTTCAAATCAATCCAAAGTGGCACTTAATTCCTGACTGTTTATTCTTGCTTTTCCCTCCTCAGCCCAGTAACTTGCATACTTAGAATTGTATGACGTTTTCTTGTACCCAAACTTGCTGCTAAACAATGCTAGTCAACTTTTTCATTCGAACTCCCCAGGAATTTACTGTTTCAATCTGAATATGATCAACTACTGCATTCTTGCATTGCAAACCACAACCTTTTAATATATGTCTACTCCTTCTCTCTTGGGTCTAGGCAGATTCTAAACATGTGACAAGTCAGTGGTATTCTAAGGAAGTACGTAACCTGACCTCTACAATGGCTCCCTCTGCTTCCTTCGCATCACATTTGAATCACATTTGTCTTGTATCTAGGCACAAATGCTAATTAGCTATCATTGAGAGGTTAACTCTTCCATTTTGGAACTTAATAGACAGATTATTATATAGTTGTTTACGACTTAAAATTTTTCAAACCATTTCTAGGATCTCTAGACTCAGTCTCCACTGTAAACACAACGGCTGTGCCATTGTCTCAGCAGAAATACCTAACACCTTTGTCCCAACAAAATAATCTATACCTGTCTTTGACCTCTAAAACCAAAACCACTCAAATTTACTGTCAGACATCAGGGCAGGGCACTTGACCCTCTTTGTTTCACTTTAAATTTAAAGAAATGGACCCAAAACCCAGGGCAGTAATCACATAAAGTACAGACTGCCCTCCTTTACAAAGGCAAAATTTCATGTACTAGCATGCCTGGAATTTTGGTATAAAGTTCAAAATTGCACACACAGGGTTTTTAGCAGTAAATTACATTGGTTAAAAACCCAATAGGAATGAGACACAAGAATAGAAATTGCTGGAAAAGCTGAGTAAGCCTAGTGGCATCGGTGCAGAAAAATTATCGAGTGAATGTTTCGGATCCAGTGACCGTTCCTCAGAACTTGACCCGAAATGTTAACTCTAATTTCTCTCTACAGATGCTGCCACAACTGCTGAGCTTTTTCAGCAATTTCTACCTGTGTCTCTGATATACAACATCCGTAGTTATGTTGGTTTTTAATAGGAATGAGAGTTTTGTCTTATGGCTTTCTTCTCAATATGAGGCAGACTGAAACCAAGTGTTCAATTTCAACAACCACCATGTATCGATAAGGGATCACATACAGGAATTATTTAATCAATAAGGATCAGTACCATTCAATATGATATTTTAGCAAAGAAACCAATAAGGAATCTCAGGTTGTTATTCTGTGATATGCAAAGGCATAACTTTTCATTTTAAAAAATCAGATACTTTATCTTGTCTTTTTTTTGGAATAATGCAAAGTAGTCTTGTTGGGTGCCACAGAATGCAGAATAAAAGCTGACTATGAACATAATGCACCAATGCAATAGCTAATATATTGTTCATAATATGCAACAAACTCAGAAAACAGTACCATATTAGCTACCATTCAATTCTAGATTGAATTTCAAGGAGTGGAAACAAACGTGTTTCAAAGTATAATGCTAAATCATCTGATATTCTGTTGATAGACATGACTTAAACTGATATGGAAACTGATGTAGCATTAAAAATTAATATCACTGCATCAAAAAGTACTCATCAACAAATCCTTGACTAGACTTGACCAGACATCTCACCTCTTGACCGACTGCCCTCCTAACACTTTCTGTTTCACTTTGTTGTGCAATTGCAAGCTCTTCCTCCAGCTGTAGCTTTTCACGGCTCCAATGTTCTCTGTGAAAATACCAAGGGTACTTATGTTTGTATGCTGCAAAGCTACAAATGGCTTATTGTCCCAAACTTAATGTAGGCAACTCAGATGCTGCTTGTCACAGATCTAACAGATTGTAGTGCAACAATTCCTCTATCTTGTTGTGAATCATCATTTGTTCATTGTACAATCCAAAGGTCAGTCTGGTAAGAAGTTAGATTGAAGTTTCATCCATATCAGTAACAATTTACATATATATTTTGCAGATACAAAGTTGTATGGACTCTACTGAAGACATCAGTGTAAAATTACACACTTTAGAATGGATCATCCTTCTTAAGTACTTGTTAAAAATAAATTAATGCTTGAACAATCACACAATCTATTTCTATATCTATACATTGTGTGGTAACATCTTCATCAAAAATCTTAGGAAAACCATAAAGTCAGAGATTGAAGAGGAGCTTAAAAAATTTGAGTTTTGCGTTATTGTAATTTGGCATGGGCTTAAAATGAAACAGTAAACTGATCGGGTGGCAGGAAAATTGGGAGAACTTTCTAAAAATTCTGTGACAGACCGTTTAAATTGTGTCCCTGGCTGTATTTCGGGATGTTGTCGTAAAAGAAAACTGACCGTTTTGCACGCAGACATATAATACGTATCGTTTGTTACCAAAGGTCACAAAACCTAGCCTATACTGCAATAATAACAGTATGTTCATGGTATTACTCCCAAATATATACTACACAAATTACTAAAATACAGAAACCTTAGTTAAAAGTTTCTCATCTGCCATGGTGGATTTCCCTCTCTAGTTACTCTAATAATGTCACTTCTGGAAAAAAAAATCAGGAAGTTCAATTCATTTTAATATTCATTTTAATACAAACATCTGAAATTTTAGATTAGTCTGGAAACCAGAAAAATAGCTGACAAGTTCCAGCAGAACAAGCTACTGTTTGAGCATACCGCACACATATCTGGCAGCATACAGCTGGCTGCACATGAAATTTTAAATAAATTTGAGTGGAGAATGGGAAAGCACAACAGTCACTTTCTATCTTTTTAAAGATTTACATCTGTTCATTCACAGTTTTTTTGTCTACTTTTTAGTTGTATTTGTCTCTTGTCAAAAATATCTAGTGAAATCTACAGCTTTGAAACTGCACAAGTGATACTGCATGAGAGTGTTATTTCATGTCAATACCACCATCTTGTATAAATAAAGTTTATATTGTGTACAAAATGTTTATGAACACCTTTAGCTTAGTAAAACATTGTAAAGCATTTCAATGGTGACATTATCAAGAAAAAACCTAACAAAGCTTACCTAGGGAGGTACTACAACAAAGTCCAAAGCTTAGGCAAAAAGGTAGGTCTTAACATACATCTTAGGAGGAAACAGAAATAGAGGCTCAGGAAGGGTTTTGCACAGTTTGGGATCTTGTTAGTTAATGGCATGATGCCAATGGTGAACAATCTTAAAAGTCTTTTAGCGACAATTAGAAATGCATTAGCATTGCTGATGAAATATTCTGTTTGTTGTCTAGGATTGTTAGTCCAGAACTAGGATGAGTCACCTTTTGGTTTGTCAGCTGCATGCAGCCTATTTATAGTAAAAGTGCAACTCTCTGAATCCTTTGTTTAGGAGTCTTGCCTGCATGCACAATTTCAAACTAAAAAAATTGAGAATAACAAGGAACAACAATGGGATTAGATTAATTAGCCTGCACAAACTTGATGGGCTGAAGGGCTTTATTCTGTGCTGTAGGTATCTATGACTCTATAACCATCAAAAAACAGGTATTCTGTCATCCAACTGTGATTCCACTTGCTCTAAATGCTTTCTCTATATTGCAATTTTACTGCTGGGTGCACAAAAGAAATTACTGGCTTTATTGGCTACGTTGCAACACTAATGAGGACAGGGACCTTAAGTTTGGGTTTCTCTTTTTTGTAAAGTGAAGGTTTCATTCTTTGTATAATTGTCAATTTTGGGGGAAATGAATTTTGTTGGCTCCTTAATAAACCTTCCACCATTTCTTCAACAAACCCAGCTTAGGAAATTTTCATACCTGGATTTTGAACTTGAAAAGTCTGATGAGCCTAGTCAGGAGTATAGATTTACTTTGGATTACCGTGTCAATCCTAGTAAATGTTACTTTCATTGCAGGAAAATTATTGACAATGTTCCAAACTTAAACGCGTTAAAGGACTGTAAACTCTACTACTTACAGTTCATTTTGCAATTCTCTTTTCAATTTTACCATTTCCTCATTCTTGTCATTAATTAATTTTTCATATCTGAAAAACATAACAAAGTACATTAGCAGTCCTAATCATAGCCCTTGAGAATTCTGAAGTATTGATTTATATTCACCACACATAACAGTTTTGTGTCCAGGGTGCATCTGGCATGCCACAACTTTGAAAGACATCACACTAGCATCATATATCCATAGGGCAAAGATTAGTGTCTAGTTGAAATATATAATTATTCAACAGAGAACTGACTTTTAATTATCACAGAAAATGGTTGTTCTGCCTGCCTTGCTTATGGTCTTAGTCAAAACTAACCTCACTATGCTATATGCTAATTGTCCCTGATTACACCACTTTTTGACTAAACCATTGGTGATTTATTTCTTTACCCTTAACTAGTTTCTGCATCTTTAGTTCAAGGAGCTCAGAGGAAAATTTCAAAAAAGCTTTTACAAAAAAAAGTCATTATTTTTTAGAAGAGATAGACTTTTTAAAACAGAGAAAGTGAGCTAAATTTTCCGTCTGGGTTGGAACTGTAACTTTGGAAGAATTTTCAGGTTCTGATCACACCTCACAGCGTCAGATACCTAACCAATTTATGGAGTGTTGCTAATTGTAGCCAAGTTTTTGTTCACATCCAATTAAGGATGGGAGATGGACCTAATACAGGATGTCATTAAGAGCCTACTCAACACAGATGAAGTGACAGCTGTGTGTGTGTGCGTGAGAGAGACAGCTACAGACGCACATGCAGAGGAGGAACAGGAGTGAGACAGAGAGCGTGTGTAAGAGAGAGAGAGATTGCATCTCAAAACAGTGACGCCCTCTCAAAGAATATGCAATTTTTGGTACAGCTGCCAGAGTGTCAGGCCTGTGGTT
Organism: Stegostoma tigrinum; assembly: GCF_030684315.1. NCBI lineage: Eukaryota > Metazoa > Chordata > Chondrichthyes > Orectolobiformes > Stegostomatidae > Stegostoma > Stegostoma tigrinum. The sequence continues at coordinate 30,949,354 of NC_081365.1, read as the reverse complement.
ATTTATGTCACAGATGCGTAGGGCAGAGGAGGGGTTCAAAAAACTAACTACGGCACTGTCCTTTTGATCTCTGACTGGGGAAACTACCTCTGAATCATGAGGTTCTGTGCCCTGCTTGCTGACTGAAAAACTACAAATCACAGTTGCAGATGGGGGGCCAATCCCATCCAATTGGGCATATTCTAGAAGTGGGAACATGCCAACAAACTGGCATGCTGTTATTGGGCAATTGTGGGGTTACCCATCACTGATCTGCCTCCTCACATGGTTGAAAATTCTGTGCTGTGTATGATTCAAAAACAGATTACCAATCGTTCACACATCAGTTTTTTCGCAATTTTTAAATGTTAGAACTTATATTAAACTGAAGGTTGCAGTGATCCTTTTATTATCTAAAGTCATATTTTCAAAGCATGTTGCATTTTTAAATTAGCTGCAATTATCACCCCATTATTTTTCCAGTTGAAACAGCTTTGGCCTTTATTTGTTGATAGTTATATTCTGCAAACATTTGATTAACATCTGGGTGGTAGCATGAATTTTTTTGTGTAGAATCCTGCTAGGCTAGTCTCTCTTCCAAGATTTAAATGAACAGATTTCACAGGTATAATATTATGCTTTATGTCCAAGGAGGTAGAATAGGTATTCCTCTCTTAAAACTTTTCTCTGTTCAGGGATTGATCGATGGGCTTGTTAACCAAACTTTTTCTGCATTTGAAGCGATCATCTACTTCTGAAGCAAGATAATGAAATCATTATTTCCTCTCGTTATTGTGGAAAACAGTATGATAGCTGTAATATTATTAATACCCTCTTTGTCTCCACTATTGTAAAGAGCTGCGGTTAATCTCTTAAAACTAAAACACAAGACTTAAATACAACTCATTCTGAAGTTTTCTCTGTAGAAGAATAAGTGTGCCATCGTCATAATTCCCCCTGTCCCCAACATGTGCATGACAGTTTGACTTTCATTCCAGTATATCAAATTCTCTGCATTTTTACTTCGTTTGATTAACAATTGAATATACGGCTACTCTACAATCCTTGCTATACGTCTTAATTAAACAAAATATTCAGCTCAATGCAACTATTTATATTCCACAGACATTGGATCAACACAAGAAAGTAAGCTTTTTAAAAGTAAGCCTGGAATTTAAGGCACATATATAGTGAGGTGGAAAGAAACATTGATGAACGAGATCAATTTTGTCATCAAGCCTCATGTGCAGATCTAAAATTCTTTATAATCTCTATGTACAGATGATTTAAATAAGGCAACAATTTCTAGTGACAACAACATCCCCCCAAACTATTCACTGCACACAGAGATCTGGAAGCTACTCACCTTCAAAGGAAAATAGCATCTCAATATTTGTTTTCTTGTTTAAAAGTACTGAACAGCATGATTTTGCTGTACATACCTCTCAGGTGCAGACTAAATTCGCTAAAATAATTTTCAGCTTGTTCAATCCAGAAAAAGGTAAACTTTAATGTGAATCAGGAGTACAAGTAGAGCATTCGGCCCCTTGAATCTGCTCCCACATTCAATAAGATCATGGCTGGTCTGTTTTTGAACTTTATATTCCCATCAATCCCGATGACTTTTTATTCCTCGCCTAACAAGAATCAATCTACTTTCAAATCTTCAACAATCCTGCCTCCAGAAGCGTAGTGTTTCAAAGCTTCCCAATGCAATGAGACACAAAAAATCACATTTCTATCCCAAAAGGGCAATCCATAACCTTTATACAGTGTTCTCCAGTTCTGGATTCACTCACAAGTGGCACCCTTACCACAAAATACAATAATGTGGCTAATCTTAATTATTATCAATCAAATTTCTGGCACCGAAAATTAAGTTTTATAAGGATGGAATTTATTGCTTCAGCTCTTAACTACTGTTATACATTAAGTTTTTAATTTATAATAAAAAATTCTCTCTCTAAACTCTCTCTCAATTTAATCTTCCTTTCCCTCTCTTTGCTTCATTTTCTGTACCTGAATTTACATTAAATTGAATCTTAACAGATGTTTCCTAATTCTTTGTAGTTCTTTCTTTCCTAGTTCAGACTGTGTTAATCACTGATGATTTCTTGACGAAGTATACAATTTTTCCTTTGTTCACACAGGTCTTAGATGCCCTGTAGAAAGTGCAGCACACCTTTTGAATGGTTGATGAACAGGAAACTTGTTGTGTGAATGCCCACAAAGTTTATGACAAGTAGAAGGTGAATGAATAACAGATAATAATGCCAGACCCAATGCAAAATCAAAGTATTATTTCACACTGGAGACAGAATATGTAACTTTAAATGGGGGGGGGGTGGATTGAATTATATCTGTGCTCCAATTATGTCTATCTTTTAATGCTGCTTCATTTGCAGACCATATGTAATGTTGAATATTGGCTAATGCAATGTGGCCAATCAGAAGGTGTAGAGAGAGAAGTTGCATTCATATAGGTGTTCTTTGACTTCAGCATGTCGGAGAATGCTTCACAATCAACTAACTTTGAAACACTGTCAACATTGAGAAATTAGTTGGTTTATGTGAAAGCACATCAGTTGTAGCACTTTTCATGGCTTGTTGAGATAACATAGCTTTTAGAAGGGATATGGGGTTTGTAAAATTTGAGAGAAATCTGAAACTGGTTAAAGAAATTGAATACATGAGGAGTTTGGACACAATATACTGAAAATACTGAATGAAAACTGAAAGAGCTGTGGATGCGATAAATCAGGAACAAAAACAACTGTGTTCTGAGCAAGTGTCACTGGACCCAAAATGTTAACACTGATTTTTTTCTTCACAGATGCTACCAGACCAGTTGTGCTATCGCAGCAACTTCTGTTTTACTTAGAAACTATAGAAGATCTGTCTGGGTGGGTAAGCGTTGATGTAGAAATAATTGTTACTCATGAATATTGAAGAGACAGAAGGCAGAAAGGCAACAATCGAGTGGGTGGATAAATTTCACTCTGAAATCAATTAGTGGCAAAGCCGAGAAACTCATTTTAAATGCCACTCTGACATTATTTTGGTACTGGAATGGGAGAAATAACACAAAACGTTCAGTTCACTTAGTATGCAGAGACTTACTGTTTGTAAGTTGCACAATGTGAAAGAAAGTCCACATTTAATTAAGCAACAAAGTGCACCTTAAGTGAAGGATGTATTTGTTAACTCTGTTCATTCAAATGGGAATAGGTTTATATGTACTAAAACATGGAAGCTCAACCATTGATGTCTGGCTAGGTATCCAAGTTGGACAGGTTAGGCATTGTTCCCACTATCTGCAAGATTAAAACAATCACAATTCAGTTTCAAGTACACAACTCTGGTAGGAAAATGTCAGTATGAAATAAAGCAAACTTACATTATAACAAATTGCTAGCAAAGTATCTGATATATAAATCAGGTGTTAAAGGCAATCATATCTCATGGACTGCTACAAGTCTGCGTAATGTGCTTCTGAATGAAAACCAATTCAATTAATGACACGTGAGAAGACTTTTGATCAATAACTTGTTTGAAAGGAATATAATTGCTGCCATGTTTCTCTAATTTGCATGTTTATTTGTTGCAACCTCCATTTTCCTCATAATGGTGAGACACACTTCTGTCGGGTCAAGACACACTAATATAAAGTGCATCGAAGTCTTATTTAAACAATTCTGAAAAAGAATCTAAACTTAGAGAAAATTTTAATATTAATGAGACTGAATAAAGTATTTTCTTTTGTGTAATTATGAATCGTGCAAATAAATACAATTGACTAATTTTTGCTCAATCTATATGATCTGACACTGTGGCATTTTTAACCTTTTTCTATATAACTTGATATACTGATAATTATTTTCATAATCTCTACTATAAATGAAGAATTTCATTCAATTTAAAATACTATGGCACCTTTCAAATTGAGATCTTTTGATTCTAATTTGTTCCTTGACTTTAATTAACTGCATTTGATGAGTTTTCTGCTCCTGTATTATTTTGCAAGATTCCTCCTGGAGTTGAAGCTTGATACTTAAAATTTCTTGCTGGAGGCCCTGGGGGAATGGAGAAAAAAAATGCAGTTTACCCTTTAAACAGGCACATAAATACAACATGTAACTGAAAGGAGAACAGCCTTGCAGAAACTAGGGATCAGAGTGGCCTCACAGTCTGAACATTTGATGGGCAAAGCCAAAAAGAGGCCTTTTCGTGACAAAGAATAACAAAATTATAGCACTTTCTATGATCTGTAGTAAGTGGAAATGGTCGTAAACCAATTGAATGGTGGATTATTTGATTTCAAATGGATATAAACAATTAAATTTCCCTTTGTTTAACTTCTACTTCCTTCAAGACCGTAAACAAATGCCATGTCTTTGCTGTTGCGAGATTTGAATTTTCTAACACAATCCTGGCTCATTTCTCATGTTGCAGCCTCATAAACTTGAGTTTTTCCAAAACTCTGCTGTCTGTATCACAAAACAAACCCAAGTCCCGTTCACCTATTATACTTGTGCTTACTGACCTATACTGGTTCCTGGATAAGCAGTACCTCCATTTTAAAATCTCATTCTTGCTTTCAAATCCCTCTGTGGCCTCATGACTCCCTATCTTATTTATTAGATCCTAATTAGAACTTCTCTCATCCATCAAACCTTGAGTATAGGTCAAAACAAACTACACAATCTCTGCCCAGTTTTTGTTCCTTTATTTGAGGAAGAGTGTATTTGCATCAGAGACAGTTCAGAGGTTTACAATATACATTGAAGAATTGAAAGGTTTGTTTTATAAGGAAAGATTGAGCTTCAGTTTAGAAAAATTAGAGATCTAATTGAGCGATCTAAGACACTTCAGGGGATTGATAACGGAAACATTGGGCAGATTTTCGTAGAATCTCTACAATGTGAAAACAGACCTTTCAGCCTAATAAATCCAGAACAACTCTCTGAAAAGCATCCCAACCAGATTCATCCTCCTACCCTATCCCTGTATCCCTCATTTCCAATGGCTAATCCACCTAACCTACACATCCCCGGACACTATGGGCAATTTAACACGGCCAATCTACCTAATCTGCACATCTACTGACTGTGGGAGGAAACCCATGTAGACATGGGTAGAATGTGCAAGCTCTATACAAAACGTCCCTCAAGTCTGCAATCAAACCCACATTGTTGGTGCTGACACAGATGTGCTAACCGCTGAGCCACAGTTCTGTCCAGTTGCTTATTTTGCTGAAACTTGAGACCTTGTCAGATACTAAGCTAAATTGTTCTGATACAGCCACAACACTGGCATCTACTAACGATGTGGAAATTTGCCCAGCTTTGTCTGTGCACAAAAAGCAGCACAAATCCAACCTAACCAATTGCTACTCTATCAGTCCACTCTAAATCATTAGCAAAGGATAGAAGGTATTATTGACAGTGCTTTTAATTAGCACTTGCAAAGAAATAACCTACACAGCAATATTCAGTTATGGTTTCATGAGGTCCACTCAGCTCCTGGCCTCATTACAGTCTTAATTAAATATGAACAAAAGAGCTGAATCTCAAGTTGATGTGAAAGTGACTTGACATCAAGGTAGCATTCAACTGAGTGTGACATCAGAGAGCCAAGCAAAATTGGAATCAACGGGTATGAAGTGGAAAACTCTCCAGTGGTTCGAATCATGTCTGGCACAAACATAAGCTCCTCAAGATTGCGCCAGAGGATAAACCATTTCCAGCTTCTTCACTAATTACTTTCTTTCCATTGTAAAATCAGAAGTGGGGATGTTTACTGATGATTCAACAATGTTTAGCAACATTCAAGGCCCCTCAGATAATGAAGCAGTCCAGATTCAAATAAGCAACGCCCAGGATTGAACAGGTAAGTGGCAAGTAACTCCAAGTGCCAGGCAATGACTATCTCCAACAAGACAGACTCTAACCTGATATTTAATGACATTACCATTGCTCAATTCCCTACTATCAACATTCTATGAGTTACCACAGACCAGAAATTGAACAGGACTAGCCAAATGTGAGTAGGCTATTTGAGTAGGTCTAAGACTAGAAATTCCATGGTGTAACACACTTCCTGTCTCTGTAGTGCCTTTCCACGATCAACAAGGCACAAGTTATGAGGGTAATGGAATAATCTTCTCTTGCCTGGATGAGTGCAGCTCCATCAAGACTCAAGTTGCTTGATAGTGTCCACATCAAAGCTCGACAGGCATCCCATTCATCATCTTCAACATGGACTCCCTCCACTATTGATGCAGATTGGTACAAGATTGGCACTGCAGTAACAGATCAATGCTCCTTCGACAGCACCTGACAAACCCATAATATCTACCACCAGTAGGACAGGGCAGAAGATGCATGGCAACATCATTAATTGCAAGTTCCCCTCCAATATCACAGTTTCTTCGGTGTCTCAGGAACTCCCTTCTTAACATTATTGTGGGTGATTCTATGCCACAAGAACTGCAACAGTTCAAGAAGGCAGCTCATAACCACTTGGACACTTGAAAAGACTGCAAATGCTGGAAGCTAGAGTAAAAAATCATGTGGACCTGGAAAAGCACAGCAGGTCAGTGTCTGGGGAGCAGGGAAGTCAACATTTCGATTTGGAACCTGATGCTGTCTGACCAGCTATGCTTTTCCAGCTCCACATTTTTCAACTCACAACGATGTTCGCCAAGGCAATAGTGATGGACAATAAATGCTGGCATCGCCAGGGTGGCCTATTTTCTGTGAACAAATCTTTAAAAAGTATTCAATCCTTTGTACATTGCACTCTGGCACCATGTTTAACAAAGTCACCAAATTATTAAATTGCATATGTTTCAAGGGGCAAGCACACTTTCATTTTCCTGTACCAGAATCTGGTTCCTTCGTGCATTTGTATGCTCAGAGTTGCACTGTGTTTAAAACATGACATGACAAAAATACTTCTGTGAAGGTCTAAAAAATTTAAAAACATTACTTTTCATGACCCCAAATAAGAACAGCCTCAAACGGCCAGAAGGGAAGGAGAGAAAAAAAAAACCCATTCATCCTTAAATTGCTCTTTAAGGCGATGACCTCATGGAGACTTGGTAACGATCTGGGATCATAGTAAATGTGAAGTTCATAGGTACAGAATTTCTGCAGGTTAAGGTGATGATGGGATACAAAAGATATTAAACTTGGTCCTACAGCATGCCAATTATCTGACCAATCTTACAGCTTACATTTTAACTTTTAGTATTTAACAATAACTGAAATTAGGCTCTGCTAATCCTGCGCAAGACGGTGCACAAAATTATTAACAAAAATAATTGAATAGGGGACCACGAAGCAATTAAAATATATCATTTAAAACATTTTCATTGTACTTAATTATAGAAAGCTGAAAATTAGTTTTAAAGTACCACTCTGCATGGATATAAAATTCAGATAATTGTCTATGCCATAAAATCCATACATTCCATATGGCACTCGCTTGAAATAAATTGTTGGATAGATTAATGGGCTTAATGGATGTGTAAAACAGCAAAACAAAATTAAATATTGATACTGAGCAGCACTTTGCAGTCTTTGATAATTTTGCTATAACAGCAGATATGTTTTCATTAACAACTTCAGCAAAGCTATTTTGAAAAAGTGCTTTCACTGACTCATTACAATTATTATAAGAGGAAATTGTTGCTGCTTGAACCCATGTTTCAAATTTCCAATGCTTATTAAACATATGTTTCTTCTAATAAAAGCATATTTCTATACAAGATAGTTTAAAATCTGAACTGTTAAGATCAGGACAGTCTGTGTACCTTGGGTGCAATTTCTGGAGTATACCCATCTGACCCTGCCAGAGGCAGCACTGGAAGGTCCACCTGTCAGTGGACCAACTGAGGTTTGAGATAGTCAATTGTTGACAACAGCCAATACGTCAATTTGTATTTCAGTGTAGCTACGAGGAACAGTGAAAGAATAAGTCAGCAGTGTGAGTAAATACTCCCCACCTGTATAGATGAGTGCAGTTCCAACAAAACTCAAATAGCTTGTCACCATCTAGGACAAAGCAGTGCGCTTGTTTGGCACCATATCCACAAACAACACTCAGAAACAGTAGTGCATACCATCTACAACATGCACAGCAGAAATTCACCAAATATCCGTAGATAGCACCTTCCAAATTCAAGACCATTTCCATCTTAAAGGATAAGGGTAGCGGATACATGAGAACACTACCAACTGCAAATTCCTCTCCAAGCCACTCACCATTCTGACGTGCAAATGTACTGCTGTTCCTTCAGTACTGCTGGGATCCTGGAATTCCCTCTCACATGGCAACTATAACACATAGACTGCAGTGGTTCAAGAAGGGAGCTTACCACCAACTCCTCAAGAGCAATTATGGACAGGTAATAAATGCTAGCCTAACTAGTGATGCCTACATGCCATTTACAAATTAATATAGAAAGCCCATAACCAATATTTGTATTGTGTAGCTGAGCAAGGTTGGAGCTTGCAGAAATGCAGACAGTACTAACTTGATTAAGCTAGCTGTTTGTGAAAAGCTGAAATTGTTCCTGTGAGCCTGTGCTCAAGTCCAGTTCCAGAATTTAAGGCAGTACAGTTGCAGGAAAGGAGAGTGAACCAGAAGAATGTGAGAAGACATTGAGGCAGTCCATAACTGATGGAGTTTAAGGGAGTTCTCTGAGCTTTACTGAATCTCATCCACAGTTTTAATCAGATTTGATGATCCAGTGACATTAATACCTGTGGGTAGCTGAGAAACCTGCAACATTTGTCTTGGTCACTTTTGCTATTTGCCCTGGTGGGTTTTCAACTGTATTCATCACAGGTTAATTCTCAATGGGTATTGGAATAAAAGTTGTGTATACTTTGTACATCATTTGATCATCCTCATTTTGTAATGTAAAGTTCATCATTCTTTGTTAGAAGCTATGGAATCTTGTGGCTTTGTTCTCTTATTAAGCAACTATGATCCCACGCCTTGTCAAACTTTATAAAAAAGACCCTAGCCAGATTGTAACTTAAATTTGGCGACTAGTCCAGAATCATAACAGTGTGCAAAACAAACTAGTACTTTAGTTTTGAGGTTAAAATTGTATCAGTGATAATGGGAACTGCAGATGCTGGAGAATCCAAGATAATAAAGTGTGAATCTGGATGAACACAGCAGGCCCAGCAGCATCTCAGGAGCACAAATGCTGACGTTTCGGGCCTAGATCCTTCATCAGAGGGTCTCTGATGGGTCTAGGCCCGAAACGTCAGCTTTTGTGCTCCTGAGATGCTGCTTGGCCTGCTGTGTTCATCCAGCTTCACACTTTATTATCCTAGTACTTTAGTTTCCCTGCATTGCAACAAATGATTACACTTCAAAAGTACAATAGTAGCCGTAGAATACTTTGGAACATCTTTGGGCTATGAAAGTTGATACGTAAATGCACTCATTTTCTGTCATTTATAGAAAGAATAAGGGTCATAAGGTCTATATATAGAAATAACTGGTTTCGGTATATACTTAGGATAAGGCGTTTTAATGTAACAATAAGCAGATTTGTTAAGCAGGGTAGGTTTCCTAACTGATATTGCTGACACCAGTTGTGTTTGTGATACTGACGGCAGATATTTTAAAGAAACAATATTGAAACTATCAGACTGCCAAGGATGGGATTTGAATTCAAGTTCCCTGAATTATCAGCTAAGTAACTAATCGTGGCACAACCACTTGGTGAGTTAAAAGCTTGCTTGCCAACAACAGCAGGAAGTCTTCAGCCCAATCTACTCAGCTGGCCTTATTTAATTATTGATGGTTCGCCTCTCTTATGAAATGTTTGGGAAGAATGTGACTGAAACTATGATTCCAAACCTTGATGTTTTTGAGACAGATCAGACTGGAAAGTCAAATCGAAAAGGAAAATTAACTCTCTCAGTTTCTAAGAAAATTAAGAATAAAAATTAGATTGGAAGGCAAAATTTCTGGAGAGACTGAAATTGGCTGAAACGTATAGAACCAAACCCTGGTAATGATAATCCCAGTGAAGTAGTAAGTGACATAGCCCAGATCTAGAAGCTAGGAGTAAGCAAATATACAGTTGTTCCAGCCATTCCTGTTACTTCACGATAACACTGATAGATATAGGTCATCTGGGTCATTTTAAGCACTGTGGAGGTTGTTCCACAGACTTGCACCGTTTTTGACAAAGATTATATTTCTGGAACTTAGGTTACTTATGCATTCATGATGGCTAAGAAAAGACTAAATCCTAGAAGAAAAATTGAAATTCTTGTGAGCGAGATGGCTTGGATAGACTCTGTGACTGTGATAGAGTACATGTATACTGAATGAACTGTGGAGCCAATTCACAGGCTCTCTTTCAGTTGCATCTGCTATTAAATGAACAATTTACAGCTTATCTTCAATTTCAATTTGTCTGTTAACTCATACCTAACTTCAGTGATTTTGAGTGTTAGAGTATAGAACGTTATAATAATTAACATTTACTTAGTTTGACTCTGGGATAATAAAAAATCTTTGTTTTAAACTATGGAACCATGTGGCTTCATTCTTTTAGTAAATAACAGTGATTTTGGATATTCTCTGTCAAAAAAAAATTATTGGTCCTGACTAAGATTGTAACAAAAAGATGCAAAGTGATTCTAATTCACTCTTGGGATGTGGGCATCATTAGCTGGGCCAGTATTTACTGCCCATCCAAATTTCCATTGAGAAGGTGATGGTGAGTTGCATATATGAAATGCTAAAGCTTAAATGGTGTAGATGCATCCACAATTTCATTGGGAAGGGAGCTTCTGGATTCAGTCACACTGAAGGAATTACAATATAGTTTCAAGTCATGATGGTGTGTGTCTTGGACATGAACCTTCAGGTGGTGGTGTTCCCATGGATCCACTGCTCCTGGCCTCTGAGGTGGTTGCAATTGTGAGTTTAAAAGATGATCTCTAAAGACCACTGGTGAGTTGCTGTAGTGCATCTTGTAAATAGTGCTCACTGTTGCTGTTGAGCATTTACCATGGACGGAGTGAATATTGGAAGTAATGCAAGGGATGCTGATGGAGCAGATTACTTCGTCCTGAAGATATTTTGAGTTTCTTAATATCAGTGGAGCCATGCTCATCCGGATACGTGGAAAGAAGTTTATCATTTCCCTAACCCGTGCCTTGTAGATGGTGGGCAGACTGTGGGGAGATGAGAAATGACTTATTTGCCACAGAATTTCCAGTCTCTGATCTCTTGTAGTCACTGTATTTACAAAGCAGGGCAGTTCAGTTTCTGCACAATGGTTGTCACCAAGATGTTGACTTTGAGGTATTTAGCAATGGAAATACTGTTGAATGTCAATGACTCTGTCTTGTTAGGAGATGATGTTTGCCCAACAGGTTCATGACACAAATATAAACTTAACAATTGCTATGAAATCCTCTCTTTTTATTCATTAATGGAATGTGCGTTTTGCTAGCTAGACCAGCACTATTGCCTATCCCTAACTGCCCAGACAGCAGCTTAGTGAGCCAGCTGGATTTATAACAATCAAAAATGGTTACATGGTCCCCGTTAGACAAGCTTTTAATTTCAGATTCTAATAAATTTAAATTTCACCACCTGCAACATGGGATTTGGACCCATGTACCCAGAACATTCATCTGGGGCTCTGGATTACCTAAAGATGAATTGGCATTTAAATCAAGCCTTTAGTCACATTTACACATGGTCATTGTTTAGTAATATCAGCCAGGACAGGAATTCCTCCACCCTGCTTTTAATGGAAGGTATTGTAATTGGTGTATCAGAAATATTTTTGTGTATATTGGTGTTTAAGGGGAAACGAAACAGGCATATGAGAAAGTGGTTACTATAACAGATTAAATTAGAAAAATGGATGAAGACTCAAGTAGAGTCTAAATATTGGATGAACTGGTTGGACCTAATGGCTTAGAGCATATCCTAAATAAGCCAAAATGGGTAAAGTACAAGGCCAGTGTTTTACTCCTTTAATAAAGGAGCTGTACTGTAGCTTGCCTTTGTCTATTCATATTTGATTAATGATAAACATTAGGTGTATACCTCACACAGTTTCTCCTTCTCATGGATTTTTTGTTTCCATGCTTTAATTTCTAGATGGCTTTCATTTTCTATTTGTTTGCAGCTGTCACGCAGGTCTTCAATGGTATGTATTAATCTGTTTCTTTCTTCCTCTATTCTTTTGAAAGTCTCCTATGAAAGAGAAGAACAGAATTTAGTCCAATCAAAGGATGCTTGATTAGATTTAGAAGAACTATTTTGCAATTTTGAGAACTATTAAAGAAATGTGTTGTATGAGCTCTGCATAGACAAGAAGAGACAGGTTTTAAATGCCTATATTTTCTATCACACAATACGTTACACTACAAATTGAGGATATGTTCAAACTAAGTTAAAAGTTATCGGATGTATGTGCACTATAAATTAGGTGCTTTCCATTTCTCACTTAACCAAACCTCATTGCCTCGTGCTGGGGATGGCAAAATATGGGCTCTTTCGTTTTGCACTCACTGTTGAAATCACAGAACTCAGTTTATGGTGGACCCATGGAGGGGGGAGACAGCATACATTCTGCAAATTCAAACTCATCCTGCTGTGGTGAAAATTTGAAAAGTGGGCAACTATAGTAGGGAAAAGGCATTGTGTTTTTAAAAAAATCGTATTCAAGCTACCTTAAAATCAACGTCATCAGTGTTGACGCAAACATCAACCTTCCCATCCAAAATCTAAAAACAAAAAGCAACAAGTGATGCATCAGCAAATACTTTTCAAACATTTCTCCATTATTACAGAAGCCGACACAATTTGCTACATAAAACCATTTCATAGTTTCTTCAGCTAACGATTCATCTGAACAATGGAATAAAATTGTGTTATGTAGCATCTAATCACTTTCAGAAACATCTCAGAACATTTCATATAAATGATTCACATTGTGTAATTACTTTTGCTAAATGGAATACCAGAACTGCTTGTTCTTTGGCATGCCTTGAGAGTTTTAACATACGAGTGAACCACTGGAACAGACAGGCCTAGAACACTGTTTAATGTCTCACTCAGACGACTGCACCTTTAATAATGCAACATCTCCTCAGTACTTGACTGAAATTCAGCATAAATGGTGAGTTGAGTTCTGGGCTAAGACAGAGATTCATAACTTTCTAATTTGAAGAGATGCTGCAATCTAAAATGAACGACAAAACTAAGTGGATTTGGTGAGTGAGTGCATCATTTTAGTTACAGGGTAGGCAGAGCTTATATGGATAACATGGAAATGAGTTATTAAATGCACTGAAAATTTTTCACACACACTAGGTACTCAGCAGAAATGATGCTTATCTGATCCAATTAAGTGATCTGGGCTGCAAAAATAAATAAGTAGAAAACAAATCTGACCAATCACTAGTATGGTAATTGAAATGTTCCCTTCATTACAGCTTAAAATACTGGCTGAAGTGATTAGTGTCAGCACCTCCGGCTGAGAATTACTTGGGTGCCACCTAATGGCAAAGGGTTTTATCTCCAGGAGAGGAAAATCAAATGCGTAGCTTCACCACATGAAGGATTCCTGTGGTTATTCGCTCAACATCATCAGGAAAGACAATGGCCAAGTGGTAATGGCAATGGCCTAGTAATTCAGGCACCCAGGTAATATTCTGGGGACCCAGGTTCACATCCCACCATGGCAGATGCTGGAATTTGAACTCAAGACCATCGTTGGGGAAAAACTCATTTGGCTAACTAATCCTTGAGGGAAGGTAACTATCATCCTTACTCTAGCCTATACATGACTACAGTTCTGAAGGGTCATTGGACTTAAAATGCTGCTGAGGTTCTCCAGCTGTTTCAGTTCTTTGTGCTATTTAAGTTTAAAAAAATTTGGAAAATGGACTTCATTTTTGAAAATGTATATCTGGGTTGAGAGCATCACTGCCTATCCCTAAATCCCTTGAAAAGATGATGAAGTATTTCCTTCTTGAGCTGCTCCAGTCTATGTGCTGTAGGTGTACCTACAGTGTTGGTTGGGAGGGAGTTTAATGAATTTGACACTTCAGCAATGAAGGACTGCCAATGTCAGGTCATCTGGCTTGGAGGGGAACTTGCAGCTTGATGAACTCAGATATCTGCATGAACTGGGTGGTCAGAGTTGTGGAATTAGAAAGTGTTGCATAAGTCGTCTGGGGAGTTGCTGCATTGTATTTTGAAGATTAGGCTTGTCTAACAGTTGGCCCTTGATAAGAAAATGGCCCACTGAGTGATCTATGTGGCCCACAAAGATATTGTTTCAAATACAATGGAACTGGATGATTTTGCATGAAGCTGCTCATTCAATCAGAGGCTGTTTCTCTCCAAGACTGGATGGTAATTGAGCTGGAGGCGAGGATGGGAGTCAGACCCACACTAATTTTTATTTCCTGGAAATATTTATTATTGAACAGCTTCTTGCTACCCTGATTGGTTGGCCTTAGTCAGGACGCTCTGCTTGGCTAACCACGGGCACATAGTTTGAACCTTAGGCTCTAATGCACGCAATGTTTGAATATTCCTGTAAATAAGATTCAATTCTGAAAAGAAATTGCCTTTTACTGAAATGTGTTTAGATCTCTCTGGAAAAAAAAGGTCACATTGCTTTCAATGTGAAATATTTGTCTTCTTTTCTAATATGTTCGTGGAATGGGGAGACACTGGTTAGGCCAGCATTTACTGCTTTTGAAAAGGTGGTGGAGAGCTGCCTTCTCAAATTGCTGCAGTCCTTTGCATCTAGATACATCCAAGTCCTGTTAGGAAGCAAGTTCCAGGATTTTGGCATAGTGACAGTGAAGGAATAAGTCAGGATGGTGTGTGACTTGGAATAGTGACTTCAATGTGGTGGTGGCTATAAACATATACGTATAGCTTCAGCTGATATGAACCCACAAGGGTTTACATATTAATCGTAGGTGGCTTTGCCAGAAATAGTATGGTGTCCACATAATCCTTCTTGCAGTTAAATCACTGGACTTTAACATGAGAATATACATTAGTTGCTCTTGATGAAGAAATGATATTTCATAATATATCACTTACCTTTTCCTGGCTTATCTCTTCTCCACGATCATCTTCACTTCTATTGTTGATGTCACAGGATTCAGCTGGATAATAAAATGGAAAACCCAGATGAAAATTGTATTCCAACGAGTTAGTTGCTATATTCTAGCATCCGGCACTAGATTTAAAATATATTCAGCCCTCACACTAAATTCACTCCTCTCTAATATGCGGGTTGTGTTCTACAGCAATGGCGAATCAAGAGTGAGCTGGTGAGATCGGACCAGTGAGGCAGCCCAGAGCGGGACACTGGCAGTGGCATGATGAGGGCTGGAAATCCCAGAGTGGGACTCTGGCTGAGGCACGGCAAGACCTGGAAAGCACAGAGCGGGACACTGGCAACAGGCGAGGGTTAGAAAACCCGGAGCGAGATTCAGGAGCAAAATCTTATTCTAAGTTAATGTGAAAGGTGTCATGCATGTACAGCGAAGGTACTACTCTTTGCTTTATTTTTACACTGAATACATGTGACTATAAATGATTCAATTTAATTCAATTCAAAGGCAGGTAGGATGAAACACTCAAAAACATCTGGAGGAGTCATGTCATACTTGGAACAATAACACTGTTTCACTCTCCATAGAAGCTGTTGAGTTTCTTCAGCATTTTCTGCATCTGCAGTACTTTGCTCTTATTAGGAATGAAAACTCCTCAACCTCAATCTGCTTCCCTCTGTGGTACCTCTCCTTCCTTTGCATTTTCTTAAAGAAGCTTTGTCTACTTTCAAAATTTGTGTCATGCATTCAGGGTATCAAGGTTTTAAATCATCAACAAATAAGAGATGAGACAGGCATTAGGAATTTTACAGAGATAATGGGAACTGCAGATGCTGGAGAATTCCAAGATAATAAAATGTGAGGCTGGATGAACACAGCAGGCCAAACAGCATCTCAGGAGCACAAAAGCTGACGTTTCGGGCCTAGGGCTTAGGAATTTTACAGTTTTCTTTTGAAAATTTTAATTTACAAAAGATGAAGGTTTTTTTTTACCCATTCTCAGTTTGATGATTTTTCTGAAGTTGATGGAAATCAAAAGCAAAAGCCCATATGAAAGTTAAGTAGTAGTCAGAGGCCTTTTGGTCCATTGAGACTGCTTCACCATGCAATAAGATCACGCCTATCTGATTTTGGCATTAACTCCACCATCCCATCTGCACTTCACCGTAACTCTAGGCTCCCTTGTAGATCAAAAATCCAACTCAACCTTGACTCCTAATATTTTTAACTTATTCTTTCATGGGATGCAGACAAGACTGAAAAAGTTAGCATTTGTTGCTCTTCCACGATTTCACCTCAAACAAGTGGCTTGCTGATACAATTTCACAGCACAGTTAAGAGTACAGATCTGGAGTCACATTTAAAACCACACAAGGATTACAAATTAGATAATGGATGATACCTCTGTAGTTACCACTACAAAGAATAATTTAATATTTCACATTTATTAACTACACTCAAATGACACCAGCTGCTGTGGTAGGGTTTGAATCCATGTCCTCAAAGCTGCACCTCTGGTTTACTAGTCCAATGATATTACACTGCTTCATCATCTCCACGGCTTTCAGTGGAAGGGAATTCTAAAGACTGTATTAAATGGGGCAGCTTATTTTAAACAGGGCACCCTAGTTCTAGATTCTCTTTTGGTATCTACTCTGTTAAGCTCCCATTATATGTTTTGATAAGGTCAGTTAACTTCTGCTAAAGTTCAATGAGCAGTAATCCAACCTACTGAATCTTTCCTCAGAAGATGACCCCTTCATTCTAGGAAGCAGTCTGGTGAACCTTGTCTAAATTGGTTCCTACGCGAGTATGGAAACAATAAAACACTGAACTGAAATTATGATAAATACAACTGACTGAGCGATACCAAAGTATGCTGGGAAATTAAGTATACTTTACATGCTTAGGTTCCATAATTCAAGTCCAGCTCATGACTTTGAGTTAAAATATCAAGTCCCAGGCTAACTTTTAGTTACAGACTAAGGCTTCAAGTAAAAATTTAATCAAGGCATTAAAAGGCAAATTACAATACCATTGTTCAATTTCATTCTGTTGAAGGATTGATAAAGTGCTCAAATCTAGAGAATGAACTTCACTGTCCAGTGAATCATATATAATAAGGATCACTACCCTGTGGCAGTGCAATACAAATGGGAAGAGAAAAAGAGGCGAGACAGAAAAATATAGAAACATCATTTGAACGAAGTAACTATCTTGTTAATTAATACGGTCTAAATAAATCATTAGTCTGAAAATTAGGAAAATCAGATGTTTAAAAATGCAATTATCTCACCCAGGGTTAATTAGTGGTGTAACTGTACCCACTGCTCATCTATGTATTTTGTAGCTTGGAAATGTGCACATGAACAACATGTCGTTTTCAGCATGCAATCTAAATGAATTTAGATTAGTAAACGTAGTCAAAAAATTCAGTGAATTATAATAGGAATTTGAATTCGACCCTGCAATACTAAGGTCAAGAACTAAACACAGTGCAACGTTTTTCCAACTAAACTCTAGTTGGTTACAAGAAATTTACTTTACTTTAAGCATTAAACTTTGAGATTAAGAATCTTTGCTGTAAGCATTCTTGGCCAGATTTTACTGTGGCAAGATAATTGAATATTTTGGACTATTTTGGGTGAAGCAAGTTACATAAAATTTGAGCTGATACCATTGCAGTGACATACTGAATCTAAGTGAACAGAGCAAAACAGAAACTCAGTGAACACTAACCAATCAGGTGGAAGGACTGTGAAATTAATTTAATGGGTTCTTGACAGTGATTAGTATTAACATGGTGATCATGGTGAGTTAGAT
Source organism: Stegostoma tigrinum (assembly GCF_030684315.1). Classification (NCBI taxonomy): domain Eukaryota; kingdom Metazoa; phylum Chordata; class Chondrichthyes; order Orectolobiformes; family Stegostomatidae; genus Stegostoma; species Stegostoma tigrinum. Next base: position 30,931,409 of record NC_081365.1, on the reverse strand, counting down.
TAGAATGCAAAAGACAACTTTCTGTGATGAGTTAAATTCATGTCTACTGCACACATGTATCAATTTGAATTCATTGCATACATTTGAACAGTGATGGAGACAGCAAGATGTAATTTTCAAGTCTACGCTGCAGTTTTTTATTTGGTAGAGCAACCCTTTGGATATTTGTGCTTAATGGCTTACCTGGCTGGTAGCTGCCATAGCATTTTAACCTAAATAACAGCATATGCCATTAACCTCTCATTATATTAACAAGAAAATTTAAGCCATTGGCTGATATCGCATAACATCTAGTAGAAGACTAGAGAGTTAACAAATTTGTTGTGAAATACAACTGTAAATTTTGCTTGATCTTTATGCTCTGGAAATTACATTAATGAGCTAAAAACTTGAAAATATTGGAAAACGCAAACAGGTTTTGAAAGATTTTTGGGAGCATGATGGTCAGATTGTGCAAATGCGAGGTGAATTCGCTTAGAAATGCACAGATTAAGCACACATTAGAACATATAATAATTAAATTTGACACTTGGAATGGATTTTCCCAATCTTGTGATGGCAAGTTTGCAGATGTGATTCTCAAAGGAAAACAGGAGGCAGGTGCATTGCATAACTTACTAACACATTCCTCCTGCCAGAATGGAAGGGGGGTAGAATAGTCAGGTACTTTTGTTGAATTGGGTCTGAACTTAAAGATCTGCCCACATTTTGCCACCTCTGAATCAGCTCTCCACAGCAGACAGAAGCCACGGTTTCGTGGCACATATGAAACAGAATTAAGAGTATGTCATTTATCCCTTAGAGTCCATTCCATCATTCAATGAGATCATGCCTGTTCTTCAATACCATTTTCTTGAACTTCCTCAGATTGCCTTAGTGGATTAATATGTAGAAGTCTAATAATCCAAGTTTTGATTAGACTGAATACCAGAGGGTCTCATGCAGAGAATGCTGTATGAAAAGGGCATTAGCTGGAAAATTCACATTTCCAGCTCAAACAATGATTCAGAGAATCATAGAATCCCTACAATGTGGAAACAGGCCCTGCGGCTCAACAAGTCCACACTGACCCTCAGAGCATCCCACCCAGATCCATTCTCCTATAATCCACCTAAACTACACATCCCGGTACACTACAGGCAACTTAGCATGGCCAATCCACCTAGTCTGCAGATCTTTGGACTGTGGGAGGAAACCAGAGCACCCGGAGGAAACCCACGCAGACACAGGGAGAACGTGCAAACCCCACACAGACAATCGCCCCGGGGTGGAAACGAGGCCGGGTCCCTGGCATTGTGAGGCAGCAGTGCTAACCATTGAGCCACTGTGCTGCCCCAAAGTTTCTAACAATTTTGCGGGGCTTACTATTACACCCAAATCATTTCAACTTCAGACATACTCCTCTGCAGGTACCTCCTGTTGAGGAACCCCTACAGTCTGAGAACTACCCCAATAATGCCCACACTTCTCTTACTGGGGCTACCAACGTTCATGGCATTCCTATGGAGCTGAAAGAGCCCGCACTAACTCTCTGAAGAACATCCCACCCAGACCCAGCCCCCAACCCTATGCCTGTAACACCGCATTTACCATGGCTAATCCATCTATCTTGAACATCCCTGGACACTGTGGGGCCATTCAGCAGGGTTGATGCACCTAACCTGAAAATCTTTTGACTGTGGAAGGAAACTGAAACACACGCAGACAAAGGGATAACATGCAAACTCCACACAGACAGCCACTCATGGTTGGAATCAAACCCGGGTCCCTGGCACTGTGAGGCAGCAGTGCTAATCACATGCCACTGTGTCACCTCTTCCAGAGCTTCTGACCTGCTGATTAGGCTTGCAGCACTGAGAGCTCGCCATGAGGTCAAATATGGAGATGGCTGATTAGGAGACTGTGTCTTAGAAGACTGTATAAGTTGCCAGGAAGTGTAGATGGCCACCATTTTGTCCTCACAAGGACTTCTGAAAACCATTGGAAAATCCAAATGTACAAAAAAAGTTACATAACTAGGAAGTCCACAATCACAAATTTCTTCAAATAATTTTATTACTTATTTTTCTGTAATGCTTATTCATAGTAAAACATGATTCACATCTGGCTGGATTAGTTTTGTCAAACCAAATCTAGCCTTTCTTGTCAGGTGACTGACACCCAATCCTGGTCTAACAGTCCCAACTCTCACTTTTTTCATTAGCTGCAGAGCACCTTAGGAAAGAATGTTGAAAGGAACAGCTCCATACTGGATATAAATGGTAGAACATTTAAAAAAATATTCTCCACCATTATTGAGCCCTCTTATTTTCAACCACCTGCACTCCACTTCTTTTCTTATAGACCCAAAAGCACCTTAAAGTATGTTGCAGACAACACAGTATGGAGCTGGAGGAATGCAGCAGGCCCAGCAGCATCAAAGGAGCAGGAAAGTTGACGTTTCGGGTCGGGACCCTTCCTCAGACATTTCTCTGATGCTGCCTGGCCTGGTGTGTTCCTCCAGCTTCATACTGTTTTGTCTCTGACTCCAGCATCTACAGTTCTAGCTATCTCTTAAAGTATGTTGCAATTCATTTCACTCTCTCTCTCTTTCTATGAGCACACCAATGTCTTCCAACTTCTGAACTGACTGTCAGTCAAACAAACCATAGTTTGATCTTCAGAGACCTTTCCAACATTTAATAAAAAGTCAGATGGGTGGATGAGCGAAATGCAAACTAGGGAAGGCACATGGAATTAGGACTACTGCTTTTCTGGAGGAAAGTATTAATACTAACTGGTGGGTCCAATAGTCTGGTTTTTGCTGTAATCTTTATCGATAGCTCTGCAGTTCAATCTCTAGCTGAACGCAGAATTTGTATCAAAAGTCAAAAGCAATTACATCTTCAAACCTTAAAGTGATAGATACTCATATTCTCATATAATACTGCAAATGTTAGAGTAAAACAGGAGATTTCACCAATATGTATATTGTATGCACATATGTATGAGTACATTTTTAAATTCTTTGTTTTATTTTAGTGCTCCATTTCCTTTTGGAATCATTCTCAGTTATGGCAGTCATATTTCCACACAGTATTGCATGATTTAGTGCATATGATACACAAATTTAGAACAATATAAGGAAGCCTTATTGAAAGTCAATTTTACGTGATTTTTATTGATTTTTTAGCTTGTATTGCTTTAATTATCAGTTGTGTGCCATTGATAGCTGATGAAAGATAACAAAACTCTGGTAATGTTGCCTTTTTGCAGTATACTGAGTTTGCAATGGAATATGAGTAGATTTCTAATCAGCTTTCACTGTTGCTCTGACTGAGCCTGGAGGTGTGCACTATGTTTGTCATTAGTGTCATTACTGCAGTGTCCTCAACATGAATTTAAATGTTTTCCCCGTGCACCAATACGGCCAATCAGATTTTTATCTACATTGGGTTTAAAACTTTAAAAAATCCATCAAACAGGGTTTTTCAATATATGACAAAATTATTGATTTGTGAGAATGAGATCTATTTTGCATAAATGTAAAGCTAATCAACACGGCTTGAAATATTGAAGTATCCACCTTTCTAAACACCCTAAAGCATACATATAAACACTATCATTCACTCAATGAAAAGGGAAATGATGGACTGTTCTCTCTGCAGCATTTAAATGTGAAAAAAGGCAATTTTGCTCAATAATGATTAGTGCATTGAAGGCAAAGAGAAATATGTGCGGCATATTCAGATGGTTATTGGTCTGACTTTCTGACATGTGGAGATGGCCATCCCCAAACATAAGCTCTTTCAGAGGACAGTCACAACATATTTCTTTCAAAAACCAAGAGCTGAGACTCTCCTTTCCTACAAGAGCCTCATCACCAACTACTCCAAACAATACCCGAAGCAGAGTTTGAAACCTGTCAGTCAGTGGTCTCCCCTAAACAAACAAAAATCCTGTTAAAAAAATCCATGCCCTTTTGTTAGTAGAATGCTTAAATATTTTAAGACCAGAAATCACATGACACCAGTTTACAGTCCAATAGGTTTATTTCAGGGTCGTACTCCTTCTTCAGGTGTTAAAGAGAGGTAGTATCAGACACAGAATTTATAAGTAAAAGATCAAAGAGTAACAGCACTGATGAGGATGTTCTAAACAACCCTGAGGTGCTGTTAATTCTTTAATCAGTTAGAAGGTTTTAACTGATCAATATGCATATGTAAATCCCCAAATTCCTTTCAACTCACTGTCTCTGTGTGTGTGTGTGTGTGTGTTGGAGACAGACAGTGCATGTGGGGGGGGGGGGGGGGGGGGGAGGAGGAAGAGAGACAGAGAGAGTGTGTGCATGTGTGTGTATGAGAAAGGATCTGTGTGCGTGCTTGTGAAAGTGAATGCGTGTGTATATGCATGTGTGTCAAGAGTGTATAGTGTAGTGGGGTCACCTGTAGCATGACATGAATCCAAGATCCCATGTGAGGCCGTCCTAATGGGTACTGAATTTGGCTATCAGCCTTTGCTCGACGACTCTGCATTGCGTATCTCAAAGTCCGCCTTGGAGGATGCTTACTCGAAAATCCGAGGCCAAATGTACTTCACCGCTGAATTGTTCCCCCACTGAGAGGAAATCTCCTGTCTGGAGATTGTTGCGTGGTGTTCATTCATCTGTTGTTGGAGCATTCAAGGCCATTCGACCTTAGTTCTTTGAGTAAACTTCCTCCAAGGCAGACTTCAGGATACACAACGCAAAGTCACCGAGCAGAGGCTGATAGCCAAGTTTGGTACCCATGAGGGCGGCCTCAACTGAGATCTTGGGGTTCATATTGCAGTACAGGTGGCCCCACTACACTATACACACTCACACACATGCAAACACAAACACATACGCTCAGTCTCACAGAGATCTTCTCTCATACACACTGTCTCTTAACAGCGTGCTCACGCACGCACATCACACTCTCTCTCCCCCTCCACAAACACACTCTCCCACATATACACACTCTCTCTCCACACACATGTACACAGACAAACACACTCATTTTCTCTCTCTCTCACACACACACACACACACACACACACACTCTCTCGCTCTCTCACACACACGCACGTGCGCACACATATGTGAATCTATCGGGCGAATACTTTCTATTTTGTTGAAAAAGCATACAATTTATAGACAGTCAGTCAATGTGGCATCTTGTAAATTCCTACTTTAGAAATAAAACCAGTCTGACTCCAAACCAAAACACAAATAGATTCTGATCAAAGCCTCACACCTAACATGCATTGTCTGACCTAAAATGTCACATCTTCTTTACACTGATAAAACCTTTGGTTCTCTCTGTACAGTGACTTCAAAGAAATTTGGGGATTTACATATACAGATTAATCGATTAAAATCTTCTAACCGATTAAAGATTTAACAACATCTTCGGTTGTTGAGAACATCCTCATTAGTAGTTTGATCTTTACTTATAAATTTTGTGTCTGATACCACCTCTTTCACTAACATCTTAAGAAGGAATAAGACTCCGAAAGCTGGTGTTTTCAAATAAATCCGTTGGACTATAACCTGGTGTCATGTGATTTCTTACCCTGTCCACGCCAGTCTAACACCAGCATTCCACATCATAAATATTTTTAAGACAGATAGATGGATTGTTCTCAAGCAAGGAAGTGAAAGGTTATTAGGTGGAAATGTAGGCTCAAGGTCACATTCATATCAGTCATACCTTACTGAATGGTAGAGCAGGCTACAGGAGTCTACTCTTGCTCCCAATTCATGTTTTTGTATCTGCACTGTAAATGTTTACATGAGTTTCAGGAACATTTATCCAGTGCTTAAGAACAGAAAATTTAGGACTTCATAAACCAGCATTAGCATTTCTGTGAAGCAATGACCATTTGTGATTTATAATAAAGCTCAAGGTATTGGTTTGGGTGCACTCTTACAATCCAAAACTTAATTGGAGACATTACTGTGTGGAAAATGTATATATTAATTCCCCAATATTGTATTTTGCAGTTGGCATTAAATTAATCTGGTGATTACCACTGCCAAGGAAAAGTCACAATGCGTAGAGATCATCAAGGCATTAGTACAATGAATACAATTAATCCTATGAATTTGTTTGGATAAAGTTGGAATGCTAACTATAACGCTAAATTTATCAGGAGGACTATAATATCCTTAGAAATATAGGAATATTTCAGAGAAGAGAGACATATTGATAAAACTTTTTGCTTTGCACTCATCAGGACAAATACAAGAATACAAAATCTCAAACAATCACAACAATTCAGTATAACAGAAAAGGATTTCCCATCATTTTATACATGGCATTCGTGCAGTTGTCTGGATGAATTCAAGATGAGCAACTTTGGAAATGAGCCTCGCTTTTCATAAGTATTCATGTTCTGTACTATCAAGTCATATTTAAACCTATTATATATATAATCTCTGTGGTCTTTGTATTTGAATGATTGCATTTGTGGAAATAATGGAAAATATTGCAGATAAGGTGCTCCCATAGGGCTGTATTACTTATTAAATATTTTCTTCCGCAATTTACACTGATACTCATATTGTATTAGAACAGGAAACTGGGCTGCAAGAGATAACATTATAATCAAGTGTGGTATGACTTAAGGAAACTATTTTCCTACCGTGACTCATTAATGCTGAATTAAAATCGTCATGTGATAAGTTTTCATTCTCACTACATAGGTAGTAAGATGACAGAATGGCTTGCCTGCTGGTTGCTCAAAACCAAATGGAATGTGGGAGCCTAACGTCTGGCATACAAACTATACATCCTGTTTCTAGGAGAGCAGGGATCACTGCTGCCTGGTAAACTTTGACTTTAGTCTCGTGTCTGAGACCCTGGTCTTAAAATCTTTTTATTTCCATTGGTTGAAGGCTGAGCTTGGCTTATTGGAGGTAATTATGAAGTATACCATCAATATCAGCCTTGAAAATAAGTTCCCAAGATATAGAAAGTGACCTATATTTCCAAATATCCCCCACTAATCCTAAAGAAAGGAGGTGCTGTGCCGTGGGAATTGATTGGAATAGAATGTCAGTTTTTTAGGCTGTTTAGTGAAAAGCCCATTGCCATCTTCTCCAAAGTATGCGAAAACAATGAAGTTGAACTCAGTTTCTGTGTGAGTATCATCTGATAAGTACCATCTGCATACTGAGCTCTACCATTTGAGATAAAAACCAAAAGAACTGCGTTTGCTGTAAATTAGGAACAGAAACAAAGTTGTTGGAAAAGCTCAGCAGGTTTGGCAGCATCTGTGAAGGAAAAAATAGAGTTAACATTTCAGGTCTGGTGACCCGGTGAGTTCTGAGGAAGAATCACCGGTCCTGAAACGTTAACTCTGTTTTATTCTTCACAGATGCCGCCAAACCTGCTGAGCTTTTCCAGAAGCTTTGCTTTTGTTCTATCATTGAGACTTGAGTGGCTTTAATTCTGGATTGCTGTGGAGGTTGAACAGTTTCCAGGTCTGGAATGTTGATCATCCTCACTCATGTGGACAGTTTTCTGGAGGCAAGGAGCAGTACTGCAGTGAGGAAAATGGAGAAGGGAATTTGAGCAACTTCATGGCTTTATTTGACCCCAAAATTATTGTCCACGAAGTGAAGATACTTCTGCCCTCAGCCCTTCTCTTCCCTCCCAAATCAATGATAGGATTCCCCGATCCTCATTGACACTCCACCTACCTCCGCATCCAAAGGATTGTAAGCTATCATTTCCATCACCTTCAATGGATGCCACAACCAGACTCATATTCCCCTCCCCTCCTTTGCCAGCATTCCACAGGGATGCTCCCTCCAAGATACACTGGTACACTCCTCCTCCTTTGCCAACATCTCCTCGCACTCCCACAGCACGCTCCCATGCAACTGCAGAAAGTGTAACACCTGACCATTTACTTCTTCTCTCCTTACCTTCCACGGCCCCAAACACACCTTCCAGGTGAAGCAGGGAATTATCTGTGTTTCAATCAATCTAGTCTATTATATTTGCTGTTCACAGTGTGGTCTACTCTACACTGGGAAAATGAAAAGCAGACTGGGTGACTGCTTTGCAGAACACCTGCATTCTGTCTGGAAAAATGGCCCAAGCTTCCAGTTGGCTACAACTTTAAACGTAGCCAGTTTCCCACAACTTCAAACACAATCATGTTCCCACACCAACATTTATGTCACAGGTCTGCTGCAATGTTCCAGTGAGCCTCAGTGCAAGCTTAAAGAACAACATCTCAATTTCTGCTTGGGGACCCTGCAGCTTTCGGGACTCAACATCGAGCTCAATAACTTTAGAGCCTGATTACATCCTCCCATGTTTTTTACTCACTCCATACTGGTCATATTATGATTTGGGTTACTTTTAGCATAGTCACCCATTCTCATGTACTCCCAGGTCCATAATCACATTATATGCGCTGCATTCAGCACAGCTAATCCATTTTTTCACTCTTAGCTCTTAGTATCACTTCTTCAGCTTTTTTTCTGTGCCAGCCTGCTACCCATAATCTCCTTGTTTACCTATCCCTTTCACAGCTACCACTCTCTTTCTCTCTCTCTTTTCGCTCCATTTCCACCTATATGCTCACCTCTCCCTTTTCCCCCACTTCAACTCCAGCATGAATATCACTTTACCAGGCTACTAACACTTCTAGTGCAGTCACTGGATTCGAAACGTTAAATCTGGTTTCTTCCTACAGGTGCTGCCAAATCTGCTGACTTTCTCTAGCAATTGATGTTTTTGTTTCAAATCTCCAGCATCCGCAGTTCTTTATGTTTGTTTTGTTGACACAATTGAAAAAATGTTTCTAATAATGTAAATATATCTTGGCTCACAACTGGTAAGGGAGATAGAAATATTATTGTTTTACTGCGGTTTTTTTTAAACATGAGAGCACTTTGATCCTGATATAAAATCTAAAATTGTTATTGCAGTTTTATAGGTAATCAAACAATATAATTTCACTTACTGAATATCAATCATCACAAAAACATACCAACTGCAACAAATCATTTTGTGTCCAAATTATAACTGTGATAAATCAGCAAGCAAAAGACCAAGGGAAATACTGCTGATTCTGGAAACTGAAACACAAAATGCCGTAAATGGTCAGCAGAGCTGGTAGCATCTTTGAAAAAACAAAGTCAAGTCACTGGATCGACTGGATATGTTGGAGATCTGCCACCACGAGTCTGAGTGCTGTCAAGGTGCATCTCTATTCAAAATGGTCTGCTGCATCTTGTGGCAGTCAGGTACTTAACAGGCCACCAGCCAACCAGCCCAGAATCAAGGATGCTGTACTCCTGCCCCAACAGCTGTTAGACAATCTGAAAATAGCAGGTCTTTGGTATTCAACAGGCAGTGGTTACACCCACCTTAGGCCTCACAGAGGAAGGAACCAGTGATAAGTGAGAGAAGCAGGTAGGGGCTTGTGGTATGGGGTTACATAGGAGCAAAATAATCAACAGCAAAGGAAAGACAGGGTGATTCTCAGCAGCCTCTCCCATTTCTCACTGCCAGGACTCCCTCACTCAAACAGTGAATGCCTTTAACTGATGGCCAAAACTAAACAGTCCCACCCAGCTTGCTCTGCACGGCAGATCCCTTGCCTACTGCTTAGAAAAATAATGGGTTATGGGATGAGTTCCTCAAGTGGACATGATATGGCCACTTCTGGCATAAACTGGCAGCAGGAAATGAAGGCCATTCCACCATGGGTTTGTTATGGACATGAGAAGTTGGCTTGTAACAACTGTCCAACCACCTGCCTGATTAAATTCCTTTCCTGCTGCCAAACCTGCCACAGGAAAGGGCACAAAATTCTATCCAACCTCTCAGGTCTGTGAACTACCATTGGAAAGACAAAAAAAGGAAGGTAATGACAAGCACAAGCAGTAACTACTGTAGCTGTAACGATTGTATGGTTAAAACAGACCTTCATTCATCTTTGCCATAGGAGATCTCAGCTTTCTTTCAGGTGTTTTGACCATCTGCATTATTGGTAAGATTCTGACTTTATAGCTATACCTTCCACATGAAAACTAAGGGTGCTTCAGCAAAGTATTAGCTTGCATATAAATGCAAAATTCAGGATTAAATATTTTGAGGACACGCCACATCAATCTGTATCTCTGATATAATTTAAAAGAAGTTTTATTAGATTATACCAGACCAGGCTTTCTGAAACTGTTCCTCCAAAAGCAAATATTCCAATTTAGACAAGGGTCAATGCCTAAAGAGAGATACTATCAACTGAACTCTACTGACTAGGCATTAAAAAATGAGTTAGATTTATAATTTAAAGTTTAAAACAAATTTGAAGCCAAATCCCTTTTATTTGTTACTTTATTAATTATTTTCTTGATAGCATTTTGAATCTGTAATTTCTGTTTTTGTTTTCATGTTCTTACAGAGTTAGCAAGGTTCATCACACTTCTTAATGAGAGTAAGATTGTTCTTTACAAGACATATATAGGTAATTTCCTTAAGCTAAGCAGAACGTAAGTTGTAACTCATTAGTAATCGACTGGCTTTCTGAACCTGTTGCAAAATTAGGAATATTGGCTTTTGTGCACAATGATTCATACAAACTTGACAATAGCATGTTACTTCTGATCATCCTAAATGGATGATTAAGCACAGTAAGGGAAATGAATGGGTTAGTGCTGCATCATTGAAAGGTAAAATGTGGGACCACAGCTGTGATTTGACACTCACTCTGTTCCTAAATGTACAAAAGACAGCAGAGCACCTGATGATCAAGTAGCATCAAAGAATTCATCACCATGATTGAGCCTAAAGTTCTACAGGGCAGCACAGTTTAAGAACAGGATTGACAAGGGCTGAGAGGTGGATGTGATCTCCATGGACTTCAGTAAGGTGTTTTACAAGGCTCCTCATGGTACACTGGTTAGCAAGGTTAAATACAGGGAGTACAGGGACAACACAGGGAGAACTAGCCACTTGGATACAGAACTGGCTTGAAGTTAGAAGGTGGTGGTGGAGGGTTGCTTTTCAGACAGGGGGCTTGTGCCATGAAGATCTGTGTTGAGTCTACTGCTTTTCGTCATTTATATAAATGATTTGAATATGAATATACGAAGTATGGTTAGTAAGTCTGCAGATGACACCGAAATTGGAGGTGTAATGGACGCCGAAGAAGGTTACCTCAGAGTACAACGGGGTCTTGACCAAATGGACCAATGGACCAAGAAGTGGCAGATAGAGTTTAATTTAGATAAATGTACTGAATTTTGGAAAGGCAAATCAGAGCAGGACTTATACACTTAATGGTAAGGTCCTGAGAAGTGTTGCTGAACAAAGAGATCTTGGCGTGCAGGTTCTTAGTTCCTTGTAAGTGGAGTCACAGATAGTGAAGCAAGCGTTTGGTATGCTTGCCTTTATTGGTAAGTGTAATGAGTATAAGAGTTGGAAGGTCATTTTGCAGCTATGCAGGTCATTGATTGGGTCACTTTTGGAATACTGCGTCCAATTCTGGTCTTCCTCCTATAGAAATGGCGTGAAACTTGAAAGGGTTCAGAAAAGATTTACAAGCATGTTGCTAATGTTGGTGGGTTTGGGCTATTTTCCCTGGAGAGTCAGAGGCTGAAGGGTGACCATATAGAGGTTTATTAAACCATGAGGGGCATGGATAGGGTAAATTAACAAGGTCTTTTCCCCAGGTGGGGAAGTTCAAAACTAGAGGGCATAAGTTTAAGGTGAGAGGGGAAAGATTTAAAAGGGACCCAAGGGGCAATTTTTTCATGTAGAGGGTGGTGTGTGTATGGAATAAGCTGCCAGAAAGTGGTGGAAGCTGGTGCAATTACAACATTTAAAAGGCATCTGGATAGGTATATGAATAGTAATGGTTTAGAGGGATATGGGCCAAATGCTGGCAAATGGGACTAGATTTATTAGGATATCTGGTCGGCATGAACAATTTGGACTGAAGGGTTTGTTTCCATACTGTACACCTCTACGACTGCAAATACTGAAATCAACACCATTAAAATGAAGTTAAAAATTTCTGGTACCAATATGTTCTCCACTCAAGTGAATAAACGTAAGGTCAACTTTACCAGGTCCTGTAGCTTCAGGCTCCAGTATTAGTTCTTGATTTTGTTCTTCAGGCATTTCACTGTTCTGACTCAGGGGACTGCAAAGTGACACAATGGTTAACAGGACAAAAAGCATCATTTGTGCCTCAATGTCTACTGTTCTTCTAACTCAATCACTTAATTATTAAATCGCTATAAAATATCGCTGTTGCAGCTGTCAAAACATCTAAGACAAATTGGAAAGTAGGAAGTGTTGCAGAACTCAGAAGGCCTAGAATCCGTGGTTAGCAAAACTGAGTTAATATTTCAAATCCAATATATCTCTTAAGTTAGGTTCCACTAACTCTGTTTTGCTCTTTATAGATGCTATCAGATCCACAGAGATTCTGCAACACTTTCGGTTTTCTTTCTGATCTTCAGTATCTGCAGTATTTTCATTGCAGACTAATTTGAGATGCTTTTACTGGCAGATTTACTAAGTTTGGTGCTGCAGTTAAACTATTAGGCTGAAACAGTACTGTGAAATGCTGGAGGAATTGGGGCACTTTAATTTGATAAATCACTAAATAATTTTTGAAAGCAGTCAAGTAGAGAGAGAGGGAGAGCGAGAGAGAGAGTGAGAGAGCGATGTTCCTTCTAAGTTTTCCAAAAGTTCTAAGTAGACTGCTGCAGAACAACAGGAATGAGCAGTATAAGCTATTAATGATTGCAGTACTGTCCACTAATACATGCTCAAGTGCAGGAAGGAATTCATGACCTCAACAGTAGGGGGAGAGGAAAGTCTCAAGCATCATTGAAAATGATATGTGTATACTATCTGGCAATCCCATGACTCACTTCCTTGTAAACTTTAAATCCTTCTTCTACTCCATCCTAGCAACTTACAGTTTCTCCTAAAGTTTCACATCCTTTGATAATAATAGTAAAAGCAATGTGCCAACACAATCTCTCAAATGCAATTACATAGTTCAAACTCCGTTTAGTAATTTCTTGAGGATATTCCTTTGCATCGGGGGGTGGTCTAGTAGGCCTTAATTTGAGAGTTTGCTTTTGTGTCTGCCAGAGAAAGCAGCAAAAAGCAGGAGTCAGATGACAAAGGGCCAGAAATGATCAGAAAGGGCCAGCAACACTTCATAAAGAGTTGAAACATGTTGCGGCAAGCAGGGAAAGAAAAAGCTAGAAGTACCAGCTCAAGTATAAAAGTGTAAAATCAATATTTTTTGTTTGAATTAAGTTACAGACATTTTCTAATCAATCTGTTAGAGATGTTATTGTAGCCCTCTAAGGCAGGTGGGATATGAACTTGGTTCAAGAGTAAAGACACTAGCCACCTTGAAGTTAGTTATATTCTGTTTCATTGTGACTACTTGTTAAACTTGTTCTAAAGAAGAAACCAAATGGCTCAGCTCAACAGTAATGGCTTTGTTTTATGGTTTTAATACTGTTTCATGGCTTCAGCTACTGTAAACTTAGGCTAACATACATAAAGACATCTTCTTACCCCATCTTCTTGCATCTTACTGGCCTCATGCTTCTTTGGCCTCCCCTTTTGCAGGTAACATATTAATTGGGATATTACTAAAGGAATATTACTAAGCTGGTTGGTGGAAAGTATAGAGGGGATGTCAGAGGCGGGTTTTTTACACAGAGAGTTGTGAGAGCATGGAATGCGTTGCCAGCAGCAGTTGTGGAAGCAAGGTCATTGGGGTCATTTAAGAGACTGCTGGACATGCATATGGTCACAGAAATTTGAGGGTGCATACATGAGGATCAATGGTCGGCACAACATTGTGGGCTGAAGGGCCTGTTCTGTGCTGTACTGTTCTATGTTCTATGTTCTATGAATTACTATCCTATTAGGTCTGAGCACTCTCAGGTGTTCACAAACATTATTTTAACAAAGGAAAACTTGATTGTAGTCAAAACTAGGAAATTCTGAAAACTAGATCTATGTCCTAAAGTACCTTCATCTACCTTTGCAAATGTTATTCACAGAAGCACTTTGCACTCAAGTGGCCAAATATCAACAGATCTGCAACAGCTACTAACTGAGTATTTTACTGGTTGATTTGACATTAGGTGAGTGACAAACATGGAAACATCTCATTAAAAATACTTGCACTGGCACAGTAATCACACAACCATGGAAATTTAAGGCCTGGAGAGCTATTCATCCCATTATGACCACGCTATTTAACGTGGGAACAGTTTGGCAGGGGTAGCATTTAGGTTTTTGCCCTAATTTTCAGATTGCTGTGCTGCTAAAAAGCATGCTTCAGGCAATGAGACCAAGGATGTTGATCTGATTGTTTCTCAAACACAAATTCGTAAGTAAAAATGAATCAAGAAGCACCCAAGATAACAAAGTGTGAAGCTGGATGAACACAGCAGGCCCAGCAGCATCTTAGGAGCACAAAAGCTGACGTTTCGGGCCTAGGCCCTTCATCAGAGAGGGGGATGGGGAGAGGGTTCTGGAATAAATAGGGAGAGAGGGGGAGGCGGACCGAAGGTGGATAGAGGAGAAAGTAGGTGGAGAGGAGAGTATAGGTGGAGAGGCAGGGAGGGAATAGGTCAGTCTGGGGAGGACGGACAGGTCAAGGAAGCGGGATGAGGTTAGTAGGTGGGAAATGGAGGTGTGGCTTGAGGTGGGAGGAGGGGATAGGTGAGAGGAAGAACAGGTTAGGGAGTCGGGGACGAGCTGGGCTGGTTTTGGGATGTAGTGGGGGGGAGGGGACAAGATGGGCTGGTTTTGGGATGCAGTGGGGGAAGGGGAGATTTTGAAGTTTGTGAAGTCCACATTGATACCATTGGGCTGCAGGGTTCCAAGCGAAATATGAGTTGCTGTTCCTGCAACCTTCGGGTGGCATCATTGTGGCACTGCAGGAGGCCCAGGATAGACATGTCGTCTAAGGAATGGGAGGGGGAATTAAAATGGTTCGCGACTAAGCACCCTAAAGGTAATTTTGTCCACGAGATAAATGCAATATAAAAACTGCAGGCATGCAACTGCTCATTATATTTGAATTTCAAACTTTACGGCAGCATCAAATACTCAATGGCTGAATTTAGCTACATCATCTTACTGAAGCTCAGTCAATTGGTGATTGCAGCACTATGCCGGCTCAAGCACTGCAATTATCGCAACATTCTAGAAAAGAAGTAGGTAGGCTCAAGATTGTAACTACAGTAAGTCCTTGTTTAAAGTCAACCCATTTAACACTGTTTCATTTTAATGTCAGTAAATTACTGCATTCTTGTTGAGCATCATTGGATACTTCTAACTATGCCTGCAACTTGCCTGCAACGGTAGTAGATTCGCCAACTTTAGGTACATTTAAGTCGTCATTGGACAAGCATATGGATGTACATGGAATAGTGTAGGTTAGATGGGCTTGAGATCGGTATGACAGGTCGGCACAACATCGAGGGCCGATTGGCCTGTACTGTGCTGTAATGTTCTATGTTCTATGTTTACTGTGAGAATCAACTTGTAGCTTCAAAGCTCCTTGACATCAGAATAATGGTCCTTCTTCCTCAGTAATTTCTTCATTGCAACATCTTCCCATTCCCAACACCTGAATTGCTGCCTCCTCCCCATCTCAACCTGTAAGTTGAAAACTTTTCCACACTCCTGACTCCGAGTTGTGTCCTCACTCTAGACATCTGAGTTCTGGCCTCTTTCCCTTCTCCAACCTTCGAATTGCAGCTTCTTCCCCACTAGTGGCCTCTGACTTGTGGCTTCTGCTCCCTCTCCAACTCTTCCATTCTCTGTTTCTCCCTACTGGCTTGCATTCCTGTTCATGATACAGACTCTGTAAGACAATAAGACTATAAGGAACAGGAACTGGATTAGACTGTTCGGTCCCTTGGGATCATCCTAGTGAACCTTTTCTGAGCTGCCTTCAATGAAATGGTATCTTTCCTTAAATAAGAGAACAAAACTGTTCTCATTACTCCAGGTGTGGTCTCCCCAGCACTTTGTAAGACCTCCCTACTCTTATACTCCAAACCCCTTGAAATAAACTGGGTGCCAGCTTTTTGTGTTTCTTGCACAAGTACCTCTAAATCCCTTTGTGTTGCAGCTTTCCAAAGATTTTCCCTATTTAAATACTGTTCTTTTGTACCCCCATCCAAATTGAACAGCTTCACATTTTCCCCACATTATACTTTATTTGCCAACTTTTTGCCTGTGTACTTAACCTATCAATAGCTCTCTGTAAACTGTTTGTATCCCACTCACAAGATGCCTTCCATCTATTTCTTTTGTCTGCAATTTTGGCTACGGTACTTTTGCTTCCTTCCCTCAAGAGCTTAACATATACTGTAAACAGCTGCAGTCCCAGCACTGATCCCTGTGAAATCCCACTGGTCACAGGTTGCAAAGTGAAAAATAATCTCTTATCCCCAACTGCTGTTTCAAACCCATAAGGCATTGTACATCCACATCAAAATACTACCGCCAAAACCCGCAGTTCTTATCTTACAATTTAATTTTCTGTGATATACCATGTTGAATGTCTTCTGGAAGTCCAAATACAGCACATCTAATGATTCTCTTCTATTTGATCTGATTGAAACTTCCTGACAAAACTCTACTGTATTAGTCAAACATGATTTCCCTTTCATGAAAAGACATGATGACTCTGCTTGATTAGATTTTGAATTTCCAAATGTGCTACTATTACTTCCTTAGTGTTACAACAGGGAATGGCTGAACCCCTCTGATAATTAAACTAAAACACAATCCCTAATCTGTTGTGACAGGAGTAGGGGCTCCCCTCTAATAATTCCCACTTAAACCACCCAGAGAAGCTCGCTTTTCCACTCATAGTCTATTAAAAGAGTGGTTAAAAGAAAGAAAATCCCTGATCTCTACTTTATAAGTAATAAGAAACAATTTGTTTATAACCCAATAATGAACAACTTAACCAAACTAATAACAAACCAACAACTGCCCCTAGACTATGAACTACTCCCTAACTGGTCTAAATTCTACTGGAATACTGTTTAAATAAAGAGAAGTCCCACTAATATAAAACCAATTAATAAAACGCAATAAATCTCCCCAAGTACACGCAGACTGTCTTCTAGAACATTCTGTCATCTCTGATTCTTCACAAGTGCCTTTCTTCTGCTATTTCTGCTGTAATTTTTCCTTCAGGACTTTGAGCCAAAATACTGTGATGCCTTTGATTAATTAGATGGACCTTCTCTGAGAACTGAATGGTGCTAATTCTGGCAGGTAGCAGTTGTCTCTCTTTCAGATGGCAGTTGGCTCGCTCCAATTTTTCAATATACCCATAATGACATAATCAAATTCTTACAATATGATTGGTTTCATGTTGTCGACATCATCAGTTTTTAAATTCAACCGGCCTTGAATTGCTGAGTTTGGTTTTAAATTAATTGGCCGAATTCAAACTTGTCACAACATTGAAACAAGACCGTGTCTCCTGCATTTCCTGCAACTCATCCCTCACACCCCCTATCCTCAATAATGACCAAAACAGAATCCCCCTCGTCCTCACGTACCACCCCACCAACCTCCAAATCCAACGCATCATCTTGCAACATTTCTTCCATCTGCAATCTGACCCCACTACCAAAGACATTTTTCCCTGCTCACCCTTACGTGCTTTCTGGAGGGACTGCGCTCTCCGTGACTCCCTTGTCTGCTCCACACTCTCCTCCAGCCCCACCACACCCAGCACTTTTCCCTGCAACCACAGGAAATACTACACCTGTCCCCACACTTCCCCCTCACCCCTATCCCAGGCCCTAAGAAGACCTTCCACAGCAAACAGATGCTCACCTGCACATCTGTTAGTGTGATATCCTGTATCCCTGTTCCCGTTGTGGTCTCCTCTACATTGTGGAAACCAAATGGAGGCTTGGGGACCGCTTTGTGGAACACCTATGCTCAGTTCGCAACAAACAACTACACCTCCCAGTCACGAACTATTTCAACTCAGCCCCCGACTCCTCAGACGACATGTCCAACCTGGGCCTCCTGCATTGCCACAATGGTGCCACCCGAAAGATGCAGGAACAGCATCTCATATTTTGCTTGGGAACCTCGCAGCCCAAGGGTATCAATGTGGACTTCACAAGCTTCAAAATCGCCGCTCTCTTGACCACATCCCAAAACCAGCCCAGCTAATCCCCGCCTCCCTAACCATTCCTCCCACCTCAAGCCTCACCCCCATCTCCTACCCACTAACCTCATCCCGCCTCCTTGACCTGTCCATCTTCCCTGGACCAACCTGTCCCCTCCCTAACTCCCCACCTACATTCACCTTCACAGGCCCTAACCCCACCTCTTTGACCTGTCTGTCTCCTCTCACTCTATCTTCCCCTTTATGCATTTTCTATCCGCCTCCCCCTCTCTCCTTATTTATTTCAGAATCCCCTTCCCCTCCTCCATTTCTGAAGAAGGGACTTGACCTGAAACGTCAACTTTCCTGCTCCTCTGATGCTGCTTGGCCTGCTGTCTTCATCCAGCTTCACACCATGTTACATTGAAACAAGACTGCTGTTTTTACTGTAGGGCATTTTTGACATACTTGTTTCACTTTTTAAGGCTCTCTGTACAGACAACGTCAGCCGTTGCTCACAGACATGCATTTTTTTTTAAAAATTCTAAATACAGACAAAGCACAAATCTTTTCAAGGAACCATAAATTTTAGCTTCCTACCTTCCAGCTTACAATTACTCTACCCAACTTCGTAACAGTTAGTAATTGATTCTAATACTTTTCCAACAACAGATGTTAGGCTGATCAGTTATAGTTACCCACTTTTTGCCTCCCTCCTTTTTTGAATAGGGGTATCACATTGACAGTTTTCCAATCCTCTGTTGCTTCTGCAGAATCCATAGACTTTTGGAAAATTACAACCAATGCATCCACTATGACTGTAGCTAACTCTTTCAGGAACCTCAGACACAAGCCATCAGGGGCCAGGCTTTAGCCCCGTGATCATGGGAACTGCAGATGCTGGGGAATCCAAGATAATAAAATGTGAGGCTGGATGAACACAGCAGGCCAAGCAGCATCTCAGGAGCACAAAAGCTGACGTTTCGGGCCTAGACCCTTCATCAGAGAGGGGGATGGGGTGAGGGTTCTGGAATAAATAGGGAGAGAGGGGGAGGCGGACCGAAGATGGAGAGAAAAGAAGATAGGTGGAGAGGAGAGTATAGGTGGGGAGGTAGGGAAGGGATAGGTCAGTCCAGGGAAGACGGACAGGTCAAGGAGGTGGGATGAGGTTAGTAGGTAGGAGATGGAGGTGCAGCTTGGGGTGGGAGGAAGGGATGGGTGAGAGGAAGAACCGGTTAGGGAGGCAGAGACAGGCTGGGCTGGTTTTGGGATGCAGTGGGTGGAGGGGAAGAGCTGGGCTGGTTGTGTAGTGCAGTGGGGGGAGGGGACAAACTGGGCTGGTTTTGGGATGCGGTGGGGGAGGGGAGATTTTGAAGCTGGTGAAGTCCACATTGATACCATTGGGCTGCGGGGTTCCCAAGCGGAATATGAGTTGCTGTTCCTGCAACCTTCGGGTGGCATCATTGTGACACTGTAGGAGGCCCATGATGGACATGTCATCTAAAGAATGGGAGGGGGAGTGGAAATGGTTTGCGACTGGGAGGTGCAGTTGTTTATTGCGAACCGAGCGGAGGTGTTCTGCAAAGCGGTCCCCAAGCCTCCGCTTGGTTTCCCCAATGTAGAGGAAGCCACACCGGGTACAATGGATACAGTATACCACATTGGCAGATATGCAGGTGAACCTCTGCTTAATATGGAAAGACATCTTGGGAGCTGGGATAGGGGTGAGGGAGGAGGTGTGGGGGCAAGTGTAGCATTTCCTGCGGTTGCAGGGGAAGGTGCCAGGTGTGGCGAGGTTGGAGGGCAGTGTGGAGCGAACAAGGGAGTCACGGAGAGAGTGGTCTCTCTGGAAAGCAGACAAGGGTGGGGATGGAAAAATGTCTTGGGTGGTGGGGTCGGATTATAGATGGCGGAAGTGTCGGAGGATGATGCGTTGTGTCCGGAGGTTGGTGCCGCGGTGTGTGAGAACGAGGGGGATCCTCTTTGGGCGGTTGAGGCGGGGGTGGGGTGTGAGGGATGTGTTGCGGAAAATGCGGGAGACGCGGTCAAGGGCATTCTCGGCCAATGTGGGGGGGAAAGTTGCGGAAATTTCCTCCCACAGTGGTCGAGAACGCCCTTGACCGCGTGTCTCGCATTTCTTGCAACACATCCCTCACACCCCGCCCCCGCCACATCCGCCCAAAGAGGATCCCCCTCGTTCTCACACACCACCCCACCAACCTCCAAACACAACGCATCATCCTCCGACACTTCCGCCATCTACAATCCGACCCCACCACCCAAGACATTTTTCCATCCCCACCCTTGTCTGCTTTCCAGAGAGACCACTCTCTCCGTGACTCCCTTGTTCGCTCCACACTGCCCTCCAACCCCACCACACCCAGCACCTTCCCCTGCAACCGCAGGAGGTGCTATACCTGCCCCCACACCTCCTCCCTCACCGCTATCCCAGGCCCCAAAATGACCTTCCATATTAAGCAGAGGTTCACCTGCACATCTGCCAATGTGGTATACTGTATCCATTGTACCCGGTGTGGCTTCCTCTACATTGGGGAAACCAAGCGGAGGCTTGGGGACCGCTTTGCAGAACACCTCCGCTTGGTTCGCAATAAACAACTGCACCTCCCAGTCGCAAACCATTTCCACTCCCCCTCCCATTCTTTAGATGACATGTCCATCATGGGCCTCCTGCAGTGTCACAATGATGCCACCCGAAGGTTGCAGGAGCAGCAACTCACATTCCGCTTGGGAACCCTGCAGCCCAATGGTATCAATGTGGACTTCACCAGCTTCAAGATCTCCCCTTCCCCCACCGCATCCCAAAACCAGCCCAGTTCGTCCCCTTCCCCCACGGCACCACACAACCAGCCCAGCTCTTCCCCTCCACCCACTGCATCCCAAAACCAGTCCAGCCTGTCTCTGCCTCCCTAACCTGTTCTTCCTCTCACCCATCCCTTCCTCCCACCCCAAGCCGCACCTCCATCTCCTACCTACTAACCTCATCCCACCTCCTTGACCTGTCTGTCTTCCCTGGACTGATCTATCCCCTCCCTACCTCCCCACCTATACTCTCCTCTCCACCTATCTTCATTTCTCTCCATCTTCGGTCCGCCTCCCCCTCTCCCTACTTCTTCCAGAACCCTCACCCCATCCCCCTCTCTGATGAAGGGTCTAGGCCCGATACGTCAGCTTTTGTGCTCCTGAGATGCTGCTGGGCCTGCTGTGTTCATCCAGCCTCATATTTTATTATCCAGGCTTTAGACCCATTAGTTTGTCTAATGCGACTTCTCTAGTGATGATCACGGCAATTCCTACCCTATACATTTAGTGCTTATGGCATTTAAAAGTATGTACCACTGTTAAAAATGTTGCAAAATATCTGTATAATTCCTCTGCAATCTTGTTGTTCTCCAAATTATACATTAGCAATCTGGACAAATGAACTGAAGGCATTGTTGTTCAGTTTGCAGACGACACAAAGATAGGTGGAGGGATAGGCAGAGGAAGCAGAGAGACTGCAGACAGACTTGGGGCAGGTTAGGAAAGTGGGCAAAATAAACAGCAGATGGAATACAAAATGGAAAGTCTTGAAGTTGTGCATTTTGGTAGGAAGAATAAAGGCAGAGATTATTTTCAAAATGGGGAAAGGCTTTTGAAATCTGAAGCACAAATGGACTTGGTAGTCCTAGTTTAAGATTCTCTTAAGGTTAAGATGCAGGTTCAGTTGGCAGTTAGGAAGGCCAATGCAGCATTAGCATTAGTTTTGAGATGGCTTGAATACAAAAGCAGAGATGTATTGCTGAGGATGTATAAGACTTTAGTCAGACGAATTTGGAATATTTTAAGCAGTTTTGGATCCTGTATCCACAGAAGGATGTACTGGCTTTGTCGGAGGTCCAAAAAAGGTTCACAAGAACGATTCTGGGAATGAAGGCCTTGTCATATGAGGAGCAGCTAAGGACAGTGGGTCTGTATTTTATGGAATTTAGAAAGATGAGGAGGGGGAATATCAATGAAACCTACAGAATACAGAGCAGCCTGGATATAGTGGACATGGAGAAGTTGTTTCCACTGGTAGGGTAGACTAGAACACAAGGGTACAACCTTAGAGTGAAGGGATGACCCTTTCCAACAGAGATTAAAGGGAATTTCTCCAGATGGTGGAAAATCTTAGAACTCTTTGTGCAGAAGGCTACGGAGGTCAAGTCATTCAGTGTCCACGAGACAGAGATAGACAGGTTCATGATTAGTAAGGGTACCAAGGATTATGGGGAGAAAGCACGAGAATGGGGCTGAGAAACGTGTCAGTCATGACTGAATGTTGGAGCAGACTCGTTGGGCCAAATGGCCTTGTTCTGCTTCTATACTTTACTTCTCATATCTATCTTCCCAGATTCATTTCCTAAGGGTTTCCTACATTCACAGTGATGTTTCTCTTTCTTTCTACATATTCAAAGAAGTTCTTATTGTCAGTTTTCTTTTAATATTCCGTGCAAGTTTGCCCTCATTGTTCATTTTCTCCCTCTTGATTAAATTTTTAGTCCTCCTTTGCTGGATTCTGGATTTATCCCAATCTTTGGGGCCACAACTGACTTTTGCATCCTTATATGCTTTTTCTTTCAATTTTATACTGCGCTGAACTTCCTTGGATACCCATATTGGTCTATCCCTCTTAGAATCTTTCCTCCTTACTGGGAAATATTTTTCTGAGAGTCATAAATTGCCTGCTTAAATGTCTGCCACTGCTCGCTTACTGTTCTTCCTGCTAATCTATTTGCCCAGTTTGCTTGATCTAACTCATTTCATTATAATTCCCTTTATTTAAGTTCAACACAGCTGCTTCTGACCATCAGTCAATCTGATGTTCGAGTTCCTATCTGATGTGAATGAGAGTCCTGGTGGTTCAGAAATGCTGCCAGGCTTCCTACAATCCAGTTATTTCTTTAAATGATGGCTTCTCCTGCCTTGCCGCTCTTCTTGCTTGAGGGACTGGGCATATACATTTCAAAAGTAATTAAAGTGCTGCAAAATACTTGCGCACTTAGGCATGCTTATGAGCAAAGAGTGTTTTCTCCTTAAGATCAAAAATAATTGGGAATTGGATTGAAACTCAATATGCTGCCCCAACTAATGGTGTTGATGGTAAAGAAAGCAATGCTGTTACAGAGTTAGCATATAGCCTGCAAATATTACTAATAATAAATCTGAAAAAAAGAGCTCAATACACAATCCAGGAAAGAAACCAAGCAGGCAGTTCTAAATCTGAAAGGCATATTAATACAGCTTTATACTAATGCTGCAAGCATAATGGAGTTCAGTAACAGAATCTGAGCTTGCCCTTTCCTAGGAAGAGAGTGCTACCTTGCTCAAGGGCATTTTTGGATTTTAAAAATCCATTTCTGCTATATGAGTTTGCTATTGACAGAAAATCCCTGGCTTTGCACAGCGTGCAAAAACATCTTTTAATAACTATCTTCTTTTCCCCAGAATTTTTCCTCAATAAAGACAGTGAGCATAAAGGATCAACATTACCCACCCATTGTTATTTTTTCTTGTCAGACCCTCAAGTGCAATACAAGTTGAAAAAGTGACTAGATGCACACTAATTATGCTCAGTATCAATTCACAGAACTTGTAAAATGACTGCAAAATGCCCAATAAGAATTACAAATAAATAGCTATTTCAGAACCCATCAAAATAGTTGATTTTAGAAAATGGAAACATTTTTAAAAATTATCTATGCATGATCATCATTGGTGTACTGGCTTTTCATGAAAAAATACATTGTGAAAATTTTAAAAGTTTTGAACTACAATGAAGAATTCTTACCTTTTTAATTCCTTGAGCATTTCAGCTTTCTGTAAAGTTGCCTTTGCAGCAGCTTCTGTCTTTTTACCCTGTATTCATATAGTAATTATTTTTAACAGCAGTAATTCATCCAGACAAGTTGTTCTTTCATAAAGAATACTTTTGCTCGGAGGTACAGAGGTCAGTCAGGATCCTTCTTCATATAAAATGTTACTGCAACAGTACAAGGTGTTGCAGAAGCCACATCTGGAGTACTCTGAGCAGTACTTGTTCACTTATTTAAGGAAAGATCTTACTTAATGTTCAGAGAAGGTTCATTAGGATGATCCCAGTATGGAAGGGTTGTTTTACGAGCAAAGGCTAAACAGACATGGACTCTACTCATCAGAACTTAGAAGAATGGGAGGTGATCTAATTGAAACATATTGGATTCTTAAAAAGGCCTGGCAGGGTAAATGTTGACAGCATGTTTTCCCACATGGGAAAGTCTAGGACTGGAGGCCATAGTCTCAGGATAAAGGGATGCCAATTTAAAACTGAGATGAGGATGTGTTTCTTGAGAGTGAGTGTCTTTAGAATTCTTTGCTATCTTCAGCTGTGGGGACAAAGACCTTGAGTGTACTTAAGGGTTATGGTGAATAGGCAAGAAAGTGAATGTTAGGAATGTTGGATCAGCCATGATCCTACTGAAGGGTGGAGCAGGCTTAAGGAGCCAAATGCCTACTCCTGATCCTATTTCTCATGGTCTAATGAGTCCTCAGTCTGTAATTTGGACTCAAAGACATTCCAATCAAAGCAAACCGAGACTGAAGGATTGGATAGTGTAGCTGTATATCAAATAAACTTTCTAAGGGATACTAGACCTTGTACTGACCCAAATGGCAATGCTACATACAAGACTCCTGAATTTAGGGCTCCAAAATTGGTAACAGAGCTAAATAATTTTATCTGAAATTGTGGGTCTAGCATTTCTGATCCTCAAGATTAGAACAGAGCATGCATAAGTTACACCGACATTTACTGGAAAGTACCACTTTTTTTATTATTGCTGAAAAGAAAGACATTTTGCTGAAAAGAAAGAAATTTTGTTGAAATTTCTTGCCTTGCACTAATCAGGATATCTCCATGATTGGTAAATGTTAAACAATCCTCCACCACAGTTTATGCCACAGAAGAAAAGCATGCTTATTGGTCTTTCACAGGATATGGGTGTCACTGGGTATGCAGCATTTGCTGTCCATCCATAAATGGCCTTGAGAAAGTGTTGGCAAGTCACCTTCTGGAATTGCTGCAATCTGTGTGGTGTAGATATATCTACAATACTGTCAGGAAGAGCAGTTCAAAGTTGTAACACGGCAACAGTGAAGAAATAGCAATATAGTTTGAGTCAGTAGTGGAGAGGAACTTACACTCACCTTTAGATAAGTGGCTATCAAGGTCTAGTATGTCAATTTTATTCACAAAGATAATCAGTTTTAAACAAACATCCAACAATAATCAAACCTTTAACATTTGCCATTAGAGGATTTGAAAAATAACTCAACATTCTGATTCTGGCTGAATTTCAGCTGAGAAACAACTAAACACACGGTGTAACAGTTCACAAGTATGAAAGACATTTACACTCAGAGACCTCTTGGACGGTTGGGAAAGGTCAATAGATCAGAAAAAATAACTATTATCTGCCAACAGATATTACATGCTGATGCACTAACATTTATCTTTGCCACTGATGACACTGCTTTTTCCTTAGGACCTTGGACATCAACTTCTTGAAGTGATTCACCACTCTTAAGTGCAGTTCACCCCCAAAAAAATCTCCATTCCCCCTGCTCAGTGATGGAAGCCCCCTTACATCCCACAATAACTCTTATAACCCCTAGGCTTCATTTTGAAGCATTAAAATGAGAAGCACCATTTAACATCATGGCAGTAGGACAAATTCAGGACTCTAACTGATTACAGTGTTACTGTATAAAAAGTATGTAAAGCTGCACAATGACTCGGGGAAAGAGCCTTTCTCAGTCAAACATCCCACTGAAGTAGACACGAACGTACCTTGCAAATAACTGAGGGTGATTTTCACCACAATCATATCAAGGTATCACAGTGTGGGGCTAGAGGAGCACAGTAGGCCAGGCAGCATCAGAGGAGCAGGGAAGTTGATGTTTCGGGTCGGGAGCCTTCTTCAGAAATTGGGGAGGGGGAAGGGAGCTCTAAAATAAATAGAGAGGAGAGATGGGGCTGGGGAAGGTATGAGGTGCTGCTCCTCCAGTTTCCAGGTGATGTCATTTGACACTGGAGGAAGCCCACGATGGACAGGGCCTGTGTCCTGTTCATGACAAACAACAACACCTTTCGGTTGCGAACCATTTCAACTGCCCTTTCCACTCCATGGGCGACACATCCATCCTGGGCCTCTTCCAGTGTCACTCACATTGATGCCTCCCAGAAACTGGAGGAGCAGCACGTCATATTCTGCCTTGGGAGCCTACAATCCAATGGTTTCAATGTGGACTTTACCAGTTTCAAAATCTCCCCACCCCCTGGCCTCATCCCATGACCAACTCTCCCTCTCATCCCTGCCTCATTGACCTGACACAACCTGTACATCTTCTCTCCCACTTATCCGCCACTCCCACCTCATTGACCAATCGCCACTATAGCCTACCCGTACTCACCTATGACCATCCCACCTACCTTCCCCAGCCCCATACCTCCTCTCTCTATTTATTCTGGAACTCCCTTCCCCCTCCCTCATTTCTAGAGAAGGGTCCCGACTCTAAACATCAACTTTCCTGCTCCTCTGATGCTGCTTGGCCTGCTGTGCTCCTCCAGCGCCACACTGTATTTTCTGTGACTCCAGCATCTGCAATTCTTACTATCTCTAATCAAATCAAGCTGCTTGGAATACAAAACATAAACTAATCAACTCAAGATGCAGAGAATGCAAAATATCAATTTCAAATTGTTTACTATTGATGTGACAACTCTGCAAAATCGTACCTTTTTACCTCTTGATTTTTTCCGTCTTTTCTTTGCGTTTGAGTCTCCTGTTGCCTACACGTTTAAAATAAATGAAAAAAGTGCTTTTAATTTGTTCAGATTCTTTTCAAAAAGAAGCAAAATTAACTTTTAAATGGCTTTACAATATACTGATTAGGAGGTCCATTAGCTCAGATGTCTGCATGGCTGGTTTGCAATGCAAACAGTGATGCCAATAGTGGGTTCAATTCCCACACCAGCTGAGGTTATCATGAAGGACACTGCTCCTCAACTTCTCCACTCATCGGAGGCATAATGACCTCCAGGTTAAACTATCACCAGTCATCTCTCTCTAATGAGACAGTGACTAAGTGCTCACTTCAGAACAAGATAATCTGAGTCCTGAGCAATTGCCTTTAATCCAAATGCCAAAATTACTGATAGCATGATGTTGTTTTGTTGCTTCTCAAAGAATATTTCTGTGCCAGAAGAAAAATAAAGTGTGCTTGTCATGGCAAGCAGTTAACATATCTCCCACTTTACCAATGTTTGTAACTGCACTCCACAAATTGGGTCATCCCTGTCCTTCCAAAACAAAATGAGAAGTGAGTGGTGACAAAAAAAATTCTTGCACGGATATAAATGCAAAAGTTAAAGTCTAGGTTTGCAATATGTACATTATGGCAATTCACTTTCTAAAATTGCTTCATTTAATGTTGCTTTGGTTTAACATCAGTAAATTAATGGGCCTGTAATCTTGTTGAGCATGATGTGATTTGTTTTAACATTATTTCTTGTGGTACCTGAGTAGTATCTCCCACTAGCCCTGATCTCTCTAACTGCAGCCTTTTCCCCACATTTCTGAGCTGTGATGTTTCCCAACTTCCAGTTATGGTCTCTCGTCCTCCTCGACCTTCCAGTTGTGGCCCCTTCCTCCCCACTCCCAATTTCTTTTCCATTCCCAACATTTGACATGGTCTCTTCCACCATCCCAACTAAACCATGAGCTGCTTCCCTCTTCTGGGCTGCATTTCCACTCAAGATCTCAAGCCAATTTGAATTTGAATTTGTGGAAGAGTGGGCCTTGATGGTTCAGAAGTACTGCCAGATTTTTTACAGTGCAGGTTTTTAAGTGACCTTCAAAACTGCTCCCTGTTTCACTACTATTCTTCCAAGTCCTCTCTCATTGCAAAAGTTCGGGACAGGGAAACTGTGAGCAAGAGCATTTAAAAATAACATGGAT
Organism: Stegostoma tigrinum; assembly: GCF_030684315.1. Lineage (NCBI taxonomy): Eukaryota > Metazoa > Chordata > Chondrichthyes > Orectolobiformes > Stegostomatidae > Stegostoma > Stegostoma tigrinum. The sequence goes on along the minus strand of NC_081365.1, from coordinate 30,903,207 downwards.
TGTGAAATCTTCAGCACTTCTGGCATTTATACTTCCTCAAAATTGGAGTTCTAAATTTTGATTGATCCTGGATCTCTAATGCGAACACAGTTCCGGAAGAAGGAAGTAGCAACAGGGTGGGTTGGAAGATGGTAGATGTAATTCTGAGATTGAGGATTGGGTGAGAGGTCACAACTCGGAAGGGTGAGGAGTTGAGAGGGTCAGCAGTGACCAGGGTCTACCTTAGACATCCAGGAAGCAGAATCACCAATTAGAAGTTGCTACTGTAAGTAGCAAATTACACACTTCTTTCAAAAGAATTACTATACTTAAAATTATTTAATTTTAAAAAATTATTTCATTTACCAAAATGGGGACTTAGCAATGTAAAATATTTCAGTTAAGAAGGTATAATGCTTTAACATTTGTACCTTTTTGACAAGGTCCTACAGAACCTGACTACAGTTTTATCATTGATCCCAATGGGAACCATTTTTTCACTTAAAGTTGTGATTTTCAGGGATGCAAACATAACTTCAAGTGAGGACTTACTGCATTTCTAATTTGGCACTGGGGCACTTAAGAATGGCACAGACTTACATTTCACACAGTGCTGAAATTTGCAAACTGAAATTGTGTTTTAAAGTTAAGATCTGTACAGCCTGCTCCTGTTGAAATACTGCCGTAAAATAGCTACATTCCATATCAGGGGTCATGAGACCCATTCCCCAAATACACAAGGTTAAATTTTTCATGATGCACACAAATAGAAAACTGGATCAGAAGAGATGATGTCTGATCTGCAATTACATCTTTTTACTTTTTACATTAAAAGTGGTGATGTAACATGTCTAAACTATGGAAGCATTAAGGCAAGACATAATGGGGATAAAAATCACATCAGCACTTGTTGTGTGGCACTGAAGTCTGTTGTGACCTTCTACCATAAATTGCAAAATGTTAAGCAGCCATCACTAATTATCATGGTGAAATGTTAACTCTTAAAGTTCACTTTGATAGTTCAATAAGTTCACTGACAAAAAATTTATTTCATCTGCATGCTTAAGGGTATGTTGGTTCCTTTAAGTTCTTGTAGGCACATCAATAGCTGACTGTGCCAGCTTTTACCCATTTCAAACACCCATTCATTAATCTCTTTCCCATATGCTATACAAAATACAAACAGCCCATGGATTTCCCCGTGTCAATGATTTAAACTTTTCATGGAGTTGCATCTGGTACCTCTTCTTGCTACTGCTGACCTCATCCCAAGTTAGCACAGTCTAATTCACTACCATTCTGCAGTTTCTTCCACATCTGCTCCTCTTAACTCATCTCTTTGACAAGGCCTGCTTTTCGTTCCCTTGATTCCTCCTCGACCAATTGCTGAGCATTCAATCTTCAACCTTGTACACTTGAAAATATTGTACAGATTCTTTTTATTGAGGCACTCTGTAAAGTGCATTGGGAGGTTATGTCACACACAGTGCAGTAGCTAAATTTTAAAAAAAAACTCAGCATCACCTTAAGTGCAACCAGGGATGGGCAACAAATGCCAGCTTTTCCAATGGTCTGATCTCAAGAATGAAAAATAAAAGCCACTGTACAACCAAAAAGAATGATACTTGTCAAATAATACCATCTTCTGAGACTGGATAGAAGGGGATTTTTTAAAAAATATTAAAATCATTGCTAAAATATTACTAATTTTTTTAAGATCAATTAGGTGAACACATCAGTGACATCAACGCAAGTGACAGAATAATTCAATTCTCATTCGGTTCACCATCACAAGCTTGGAAGTAGCCCGGGCATTTGTCTACAAGCAATGAAGCAATAGTTGTCGTTGACATAGAGATGAAGAAATACTAAGCAGCACACCACTTCACAAAGTCAGTAACGTACAGGAATAGGTTTTGCAAACTCATCCTCTGAGGTCTCCTTTTCCTTATGCTCTTCTGTAGTATCAAGCAATTTTAGCCCAGGCTTTTGGGTTTCATGCCCTGAAGTAGAAGAGGTTTTGATTACTTTTTTTAAAAAAATGTGCATTATGTTTTCACACCATCAGTAACGTTTCTGATATTAACTTGGGCTGGTAGTTCTCATAATTGAAAATTAAATGATAGAAACAAGAAGCAGAATGACTAAGTATCTGGGAATACCAGTAATACATCAAACAATAATTTTCTCAATAAAAGCTTTGAATGTGACTAGAAGATGTTGGTGATTTTTGTTTGAACAGTTTAATTTTTGAAGGCCGAAAGAACTGTGGATGCTGTAAATCAGGAACAGAAACAGAAGTTGCTAGAAAAGCTCAGCAGGTACAGCATCTGTGAAGAAAAAAAATCAGTCAACATTTCCTCAGAACTGCTGCCAGACCTACTGAGCTCTTCCAGCAACTTCTGTTTTTGTAACTTTGAAAAGCTGTTCTTATATTTGGATTGGGAGTGAAGAAGCATCATGACACCTGCTTGCCAGCTAAATGTTCTTTTGCTCAATTGTAACTGAAGACAATTTTTTGGTCTTTCTGAGCATGGATAGCTTAATATATGACTGATCTCTAGAAAATTCTAGATTTGGTCAATTTAAGGAACAGACAGAAAACTAGTACTTTTAGCTTTTGTTTGAATGATGCTGTGCAGAGTGATCTGGGTGCAGTGGAAAATGAATCACACAGTTAGTGGGGGGAATAGCAAGTGATTAGAATGGCAAATGATATGTTGCTGTTTATGGCAAGGGGAATGATTTACCTAAGTTGGTGAGTTTTAGTGAAGCTGCACAGGCTGTTGGTGAGACCGCATTTGGAGTATTGTCACAGTTTTGGTCTTCTTATTTGGAAAGAAAACATACTTTGTTCAGAAGCAGGCTGGGAACATTCAGTCAAGTCATTCCTGATGAAGATAAAGTTAACTTTTCAAGAACAAGTTAGGTCTACACCTTTGGAGTTTAGAAGAACGAGAACTTAACGTATTGAAACACGTAAGATCTTGACTGGACTGGATATCAGGAGGATGGTTCTACTTGTATTGAGTGGTGGTGGTGGCTGAGGACTAAAATTAGAGGACATAGCTTAAGAATAAGATGTCTCCCTTTGAAGACAGAGATGAGGAAAACTATTTTCTTTTAGAGGATTATTAGTATTTGAAATTCTCTTCCCCGGAAAAAAAATGGAACTGGGTCTTTAAATTTATTCAAGGTTGAGACAGATATATTTTCGGTAGAAAGTGGAGTCAAGGGTTCTGAGGTGCTGAGAGGAAAATGGAGAAGAGACCACAACGAGATCAGCCATGACCTTATTAAATGCTGGAGTGGGCTCAAAAGGCCAAATGCCTACACCTACTAAGGCTTTATTTTAGGGGTAAGGGTTCTGGGTGTGCACTTGATATAACTTTCAATATTAGCAATTTTTGGACTTTTTCTCATTTAGTACAGACATAAAGAATTATTGACTGGAGAACTTTCACTAATAAACCGTGTGATAAACTTTACTCAATATTCAAATACAAATAAAATATCACTTGGAGCGTTAGCGAGAGTTATTCAGAACAAAAACAAGCAATTTGCTTAAAAGAACACAAGACTGCTGAAAGGCTCACCTGCACACAGATCCTCTGTCAAAGAACAAGCACAGATTGAATCAATACCTACACAAACAGAAGTAACATTACTGCACATATGAAGTAAAAGTCAAAGGAAAAGCAAAGAAATTTGGAAATATTATAGTCGAACATAGAGTAAGTGTCAAACTCTACACAATTCAGCAAATATAGGTGCAGATACAAAAACTGTTATTGGAAGCAGTTGGGTAGATGACAGCGTGTGTTTAATTCATCAGCTTCAAGGCCAACTCCAGAAATTCTTCAGGGTTGATTCTTACCAATCAATCTGTTCAGAGAAGCAAGGACACACCTCTGGAGCAAGTGGGACTTGAACCCAGGCCTCTAAGCTCAGAGGTAAGGACAGTACCACTGCCCGACAAGAGATCTAGGCCATCAGGGTGGTATCCTAGGCTCAACCATCTTCAGTTATTGACTTTCCCTCCATCATATGGTCAAATATGGGGCTGTCTGTCAACAATTGCACAACGGTCACCACTATTCCCAACTCCTCAGATACGGGGGCATTTCATGTCCAAGTGCAACAAGAGCTAGAAAATATCCAGACTTGGGCTAAAAAATGGCAAGTAACATTCACCCTACATAGGCCATGACCATCGCCAATAAGAAACAATTTAACTACCACTCTTGACATTCACTGGCATTTACATCACTGAATCCTCCACTATTGACATCCTGGGGAGTCATCGCAGAAAAGAAACTGAACTGGTTAAGCCATTTAAATATGGTGGCGACAAGAACAAGTCAAAGGCTAGGAATATTGCAGTAAGCAACTCATCTCTTGAGTGCCCAACATCCGTTCACCATCTACAAGGCATAAGTCAGCTGCATGATGGAATACACCCCACAAACCTGAGTGTGTACAACTCGATACCCAAGAAGCTTAACACTATCCAAGACAAAGCAGACTGCTTGATTAGCACCACATCTACAAACATCGACTACAGATGCTCAGTAGCAGCAGTACATACTAATTCACCAAAGATCCTTAAACAGCACCTTGCAAACCCACAATCACTACCATCTAGAAGGACAATGGCAACAGGCATATGGGAACACCACCATCTGCAAGTTCCCCTCTGAGCCACTCAACATCCCTACTTAGAAACATATTGCTGTTCCTTCAGTATTGGTCAAAATCCTAAACTTCCCTCCCTGACAACATGATGACCATATTTTCTGGTAGGATCACTGGATGGCTATCAACAAACCTGAACGACTTTCCCCTCCATGTCCTACAGATTGGATTCAGAAGTACAGTCCCCAACCAATGCGCAATTGAGATTGCAACTTAATAAAGCTTCAAGTAAAATTCTTGAGCTGCATGATTGTGTACCATCCTGGACAATGTGCTTACCCAATGAACCACTGGGACACAATCGAGATTCAATGCTGTTGAAGATTTCAGGATTTTTGTTGCTACTCTAAGATTTTACTTTTCAAGTTTTTGCATTTTTTTAATGTATCAGATTTGAAAAGAAAAATCTAAAAACATTGCAGTAAAGTTAAACTGAAAAAGGGGGTAACAGCCAGCTTCCACATACATTCAATTCAAATAAAACAGGAAGGTATTGGTCCTCTATCTATGGTTGATGGATAATAATCCACCAAAAACAAATGGACCTTACATTGCTAGCATTATTAAATAAAAGGTACCATTGTGATGTCTAACAATAAGTTCTTCCAAAAGCTGGGACAGTGGCTTGTTAAAATATTTCTCCATGTATCTTCTATCAATGAATGTAACGTTCATTGGCTGCAAGCGAAGTCCTTGGAGTCGCTTATCATCAATGCCAAGGTGAACAAGTATTTCTGCAGCTTCATTCCAAATTTGGTCAAATTTTTCATAAGTCAGGTCTGTGTGGAAAATCCCTTTCAAAAGGTAATCTCGCATTTCACAGATCCGCCGTAAGCAAGCTCCGGGGGATGTATCAGATCTTGCAAGCCTCCCAGTCCAACCTTTTTTGGGACGGGGAAACTTCTTCATGAACACAGCAAGAAAATTAAACAAAGGCAATGTAAAACGCAGAGTTTTTGACTTCTCTGTGGAATAAACAATATTCATCCATCTTTTTCGGACATTGCTGAAATCTGTTCCTTCTAACCGATTCTTGATTAAAACTTTATTCTTTGTAACTTCTTCATCCAATTCCTCTGGAGATATGTGGGCATCAAAAATATTCCGAACAGCCTCTGTGCCTTCCACATGTATTAAATGAAGCAGACGATAGACATTGACATAGCATTTCTTTATTAACAGCGGTTTGATTGGCAGTTCAGGGTCGAATTGTGGACAGAGGGGTCTGGCTGAATTAAAACATGAAAAAAATGGAAAAGTTATAGCAAGTGCTGAAGCTCGTAGCTATTAAATCTTTTGTTTTAAAGAGGTTGTATATGGAAAACAAAAAACTTGCAGGAAGCCGAACTGCAAACTCACTTGACTTCGGATATATCACATAAAACAAAATAACTGCAGTACTACTGATGCTAGACATCTAAAATAAAAACAGAAAATCCTGGAAATACCCTGGGTAAGGCAACATTTGTTGTGGGAAACAGAGTTAGCATTTTAGGTCAATGATCCTTCTTCAACACAGTTCTATCAAAGGGGTCTTTCACCAGAAGCACTGAATTCTGTTTCTATCCACAGATACTGTGTGACCTGCTGAGTATTTCCAGTACTTTCTGTTGCTAGACATCATTACATGCTCCTCCAATTGTTAAGTTAAAGTGAAAAACACATCTGAGTAATAAGTGAAGTCTCTGTATGAGATGTTATTTTAAGGTTCATAATATGTAACGTTTTCTAATTGCGCCAATCAGGTTGTACTGAGCACATGTACTATAAAGATAGCTATATCCAAAGTTCAAGGTATCACTGCACATATTACAGTCATTCCAGAAATATGCAAACCAGTATGTACAGGCCTCCTCAACTGTGTGCTGATTTCCAAAGCAAGTTGGAGCATCCAGTGTTTGACTCTATCAATGTTTTGTCTGTTAATCCAAGTAACATGAGGTGTAATATCAGCTTTTTGGGTGACACCTATTAAAACAGTAATATTTCTTTGGCAGGGTATCACGTATTTCAATGGAAGCAACATGGAATTAGTAACTTGATATTCCATTGTACATCACCATTATAGCGGTGTGAAGGTGGTGCAGAAATATTAGAACTTATAAACCTGCTATCATCACTTTAATATAACATGTTTTCAAATGGCATTGTGATGAGAAAGACGCAGAGGTAACTTACGAATCAGCCCTGGATTTGACTGGAACATACTAATATTAAACAACTTCCAACTAGCCATTTACATCACTCCGATTATCACTGAGTAACAGGTTATAAAAGGCTTGATTTGTTATTTTCACCTGTACTGAGGCACAGTGAAAAGTATTGTGTTGTGTGCTAGTCAGACAAATCATAAGTTAGAATAAAATTCAGAATATGGTGTTACGGCTGCAGAGAAGAGGAAGGCAAAGGACCAAGGACCCAAGTTCAATTCCAGCCTCGGGCAACTCTGTGTGGAGTTTGCACATTCTCCCCGTGTCTGTGTGGATTTCCTCTGGGTGCTCCATTATCCTCCCACAGTCTAAAGGTGTGCAGGTTGGTGGATTGGCCATGCCACATTGCCCACAGTCTTCAGGGACGTATAGGCTAGGTGGGTTAGCAATGGGAAATGCAGGGTTACAGGGATAAGGTGGGATGTTCTTTGAAGGGTCAGTGTGGAATCAATGGGTCAAATGGCCAGCTTCTACATTGTAGGCATTCTGTGATTCTAACAGAAAAAAATTCAACTTTAATATATGAGACTTCATAAGTGTGATAACAGTGGGGAAGAAGTTGTTCTTAAATCTGTTGGTATGTGCCTTCAAACTTTTCTATCTTCTGCCCGATGGAAGAGGGTAGGAAATGGATGGGACGGGGCTTTGATTATGTTGGCTGCTTTCCCAAGGCAGTCCAAGTGTAGACAGAGTCAATGGAAGGAAGGCTAGTTTTCATGATAGAGTTGTGAATGCAGCCCAATCTATGTAATTTCTTGCAGTCTTAGGCAGAACAGTTGCCATACAAAGCTGTGATGTATCAGGATACAATGCTTTCAATGGTGCATCATTTATCTGGATTGTATGCAAAACAATACCTTTCACCAACAAAAAACATATTGCTGGGAAAGCTGTGCACGTCTGACACATCAGTGGTGAGAAATCAGAGTGAACGTTTCAGGTCCAGTGACCTTGCTTCAGTATCTAGGCACCTAGGGATGCAGGCTAGTCTAGTCCATGAGAAAAGTTTGTGTTCCTGACCACAAAAGGTCCTTGCTGCAGGACTACAATGATAGTGGCCAGTACAGCGATGAAACGCAGAAGCAGCCTGTCCATGAAATGAACATGTCCTATGGGAACTGTAGAGGTTGGCACATGTTGGATGTCATGATCAGGGATGTAGGATGCGTTTGGCTTGTGGCCATGGAGCATGCCCAAAGTGATACTGCCTGGTGCCCAACACAGATGTCTTCTGGATCATGCAGTGAGTTGAACAATAAGATAGTCTGCTCTGGTTTCCATGTTGAGTTTTCCTGATGGCTGGTTTGGATGGCAAGTTTGAAAAAACACAATCTTTGGTGAGTTAGGCTGTTAACAAGCATTTAAAATATTAACTGACAACTTGCTGCTGTGTAGTGAAAATCCTGACATACTGCTTGAGGAAAACATACAAGATGTGGCAAGATGATCCTGAAGCCGAGATGGCCTTGCATAATATCTCATTCAATTCTTCCACAAATCTCATCACAACCCATGTCACCCACAGCATGATAAGATTTTGATTCAATTTAATACAAGGTGCTTTTTGCAAGTAAGAACAATTTTACTAAACAACTTTTCATCAGAATGGTGATATTTAAAAGGTGAACTTCCAATGCTTTTAAGTTACCCAGGATTAGCTAGTCAGTTGACCATAAGAAACAGGGGCAGGAACATACATTCAGGCAATTGTTGCTTTATTACACAAAAAAATCATGGTTAATCAGACCATGGCTTTAACTCCCCTATTCTATCTGTCCCTCAAAACCATTAACTTCTTTATTGATCAATAATCTGTCTAACTGTGCATTGAATATATTTAATAAACTAGCTTTCACTGCTCTTTGTGAATGACACTTACAAAGACTAATAACTTCAGGAGGAAAAATCCCTCCTGATCCTTTGATAAGAACCTAAATCTGGGATAAAGGATCACTGCACTGAAACAGTTCCTAACAAATTCACAAGAAATATCCTGTTGACACTATGGTTCATGCTTCTGGACTGTTTGCAGATTTGGATACACTTAACCTTAAGGGTTAACTCTGTTTCTTGCTCCACAAATGTTGCTAAATTCTCTGCATAGTCCCTTTCTGTTTTTATTTCTTATTTTACTTATAAGATTTGGTGTCATACAGCTGTGAAGCATACTTAGACATTTCACTACGTTATTAGCGCAATATAAATACAACTTAATTCTTTTGTGCTCAAGATTTAACTCCAATATTTTCTGTTTTCAGTTAAAGTATTTGGTGGAATTACTGAAACTGATAAATCCAATAAAATACAGAAGGTGAAATAATCAGTTTCCTTGACCTGCTGCGTCAATGACTGACATTTACAACTATTTGCAAGCTTCATTCTCATTTCCCTTTGCTGTTTCTTTTCTTTGTCAGGAACCTCCCATTTTACACTTGGCACTCCCAGAAACTGAATGCGTGTGGGAAGTCAGATCAGAAGTAGAAACCTCTACTAGCTTTTAAATCAAGTCAATTAACAAGTAAAAGCAATATTTCATTCATAAAACCAATGATTTGAATCCTGTAAGAAATAGTGTAAAAGATCAAATTTAGACTCATAATCAGCACAAGTTCTATTGCCACTAACCAAGATTAGAGAAATTAATAATTACTTTGTTCATCAAATGCTGTCAGGAAACTGTTGATGTATGGTCCCAGATAAGGAAGGTCATTCTGATGTTGCACCAATGTAAACCACAAGTCTGCTACACAAAGAATGGTTTTTTTGGTGAATAAGATGTGCATAAAACGTTCTGCTCCCTCCTTTTGGTTATACTCGCATAGATCGTTGCTCTCCGATTCTTTCAGCATTCCTGATTTCACAAAGTATTCCGCAAAGCGCTTCACGCCGTATTCTTCCAAGACATATTGAAAAACATCAGCATATTTCTTGATGAAGAACATACAACAGCTGTCATCTAAATGACAAAAAGCCAGGGTAATATGTAAGACTGTGCAATTTGTTTTTACATTCAGTATCAGGAAGACAACAACAATCCAATAAGCTTTATGTTTGACAATAAATAGGCAGTACACTCACCTAATGTTATCTGCCAAATAACCCAAGAATGAGCTTAGAACAGGTGTGTATTGAAAAGTTTGCTTTTGACCAGATGTTGAACTTAGTTTTCTACTTTTGACATAGTTATTGGAAATTGAATCAAGATTCCTCACATTACTTTCATTGAAATAATGCTTGCAACTTTGTGACACACAACAGCTTGAGGCTGTTCTGACATTTATCCATATAAATTAGACAATTTCTCCCTAAATTTCACTTCTTCTGGCACCTTCCAGCCAATAAATTTTTATTATGAATTTTGAGAGGACAGATTAAAGGCATATGAGGGTTGAGAGATTTGCGTCTCTGATTCTACAAGTTTACAGGTTGAAAGTGTTTTAAAATGTCATTTTCATCAAAATAAAAAGAATAGTGCAGATCTGAAAATATTCCAAACGATCTTGATTGAAGAACTGAAGTGGAGCAATGTTGTGGAAAGCAATATAAATAATTAGAGGCGTAAATTAATTTTCTCACTGGAACAATCATTTAACACAATATAGTAATTGAATGACAATGCTATTACTTTCTTGCCATTTTAGTATAATGGGAACAGTAGCATTAGGATCCAAATCAAAAAAAGTCTCTCTTGGACAATCTGAGGGTAAGTCCATCAACATCACGTTGTGATCATATTGAACAAAGGCTGGCATCATCATCATTCTAGTTTTCCTAAACAATCACAGTAAAAAGATCTGATTAGCTACCATGTGGTATTTAGTCATTTCAAATGAAGAACATCTTTCACAAAGTAGGATTGAAACAATACCTCGGTTAGTAGTGGAAGTAGTAACGTAATCTGCACCCACTTTAACATTGGAATTATGAATTGGAAATGGCACTACAGTGTGTGGCTTTCATCAAATGAGACAACTTATCTTTCTTTCCCATAGCAACAAAATATTAGCCCGATAGAAATAAATGTCCAATACATAACTAGCATTAGTAGCCAGGATAAGTCTTCTAAATCTTAATCCGTAACTGCATCTAAAAATACATTACACTTTGCAAAATTGTAAAGATTAAGCTAATTGGTTGTTCTACAGGCATTGCCACTTTTATGACATGGATAAACATCTTTAACACATTCTAAAATCCTTGTGTCAATATTAACTTTCCCACTTTGATGTTAACATTGCAAAGCAAGTCTCATGGAAAGATACAGGTAAAAGCTACTGGGTATGGGTTCTAGTGTACAATGAAGAGCCACTCTAGATTATAGAAGATGCAATAAAAGGGTGTTGCTCACTCCTTATCGACAAACACATGATGCTTATTGACTTGGCCAAAGTACAAATGGATTGGGTTTAAGGCACTGTATCAGCCATTCTTCATTTCAATTTGCCTGTAAAATCTGATGACTTTCCAAAAATAGAGCTGTTTGAAATGCCAAGCGTGTTTACTCTCTGGTTTGTGTAATATTTAAAAGCAATTGAAGTCAATGCATCCTTAGCAAAAACTGGTGCCAGTATGACCCTGAAGTGGTTGAGCTCCTACATATATCTCAATTCAAATGGCAATGCCCCCGTTCAATGTCAGAAATTTGCCAACACCAATTTGCATCAAAACATCCATGGTAGCACTTTGTGCCACCATGATTTCACAGCAATTTGATGCATCTCTGATGCTAGATGCTTGCAATGAGTCCTTGGAATGAGTCTACGTTGAAACTTCTATTAAAAAAGGCAAGCTTTAATAAATATTCAAGATTATTCAAAAAGTGGCTAGACAATCTATGCTTGTTAACTGAAGTTGGAGTACTGTCTTTTCAATTTTACTGTCAACAAGCTCTTGTAAATAGGCTTGTAGGACTGAAATCAACTGAGGCAGGCAGCAGTTCTTTGACAAGCATTTAATGCATTTTCATGAATTGTGAATAGTGTGTTGAATTTCTACTTTAAACCATTGCCATTTGGTGATATTTCAGTGTCAACTAACGAAACACGTTCTGTTGTTTTGATGCAAGATTTCTGTCATTTGTCAGTAGTTAAAAGATTAGCAACAGAACAACAGGTCACAATTGCATAATTGTTAAGTTAAATCTTTTGTCATAGGCCACTTTGTATATGGTTATTTTCTGTATTTTTAAAAAAAATCACTTGAACCTGTGAACATATAATTGTATGCTACTTATTGCTATATGCTCTGATCACAGCACTCTCTGTTGCCATTAGGGATCTTGATCAGGTGGACCAATAGGCCGAGGAGTGGGTGATGGAATTTAATTTAGATAAATGTGAGATGCTGCATTTTGGAAAGGCAAATCAGGGCAGGATTTGTACACTTAATGGTAAGGTCCTGGGGAGTGCTGCTGAACAAAGAGAACTTGGAGTGCAGGTTCATGTTCCTTGAAAATGGACTCACAGCTGGACAATAGTGAAGGCGGTATTTGGTATGCTTGCCTTTATTGGTCAGCGCATTGGAGTTGGGAGGTCATGTTGTGGCTGCACAGGACATTAGTTAGGCCCCTATTAGAATACAGTATACAATTCTGGACTCCCAGCTGTAGGAAGGATGTTGTGAAACTTGAAAGGGTTCAGAAAAGATTTCTAAGGATGCCAGAGTTGAAGGGCTTGAGATATAGGGACAGGCTGAATAAGCTGGACTATTTCCCCTGGGGAGTCAGAGGCCGAGGGGTGGCCTTATAGAGGGTTATAAAATCATGAGGGGCATGGATAGGGTAAATAGCCAAGGGGTGGGAGAGTCCAAAACTAGAGGGCACAGGGTTAAGGTGAGAGGGGAAAGATGTTAAAGGGACATAAAGGGCAACGTTTTCATACAGATGCTGGTACATGTGTGGAATGAGCTCCAAGAGGAACTGGTGGAAGCTGGTACAATTACAACATTTAAAAGGCATCTAGACGGGCATACGAATAGGAAGTGTTTCGAGGGGTACAGGCCAAATTCTGGCAAATGGGACAGATTTATTTAGGATATCTGGTCGGCATAGACGAGTTAGACCAAAGGATCTGTTTCCATGCTGTACATTTCCATGACTCTATGACTATGACCATGACGATAAGCACTGAAACAGAATTACACCATTCAGCCAACTGATTCTGCTTCGCCATTCAATGAAATCATGGCTAATCTGATAACCCTATTTCTATTTTCCTGCATTTTCCCATAACCTTTGATTACATAGTGATTAAAAGTCAGTCTATCTCAGCCTTGAACATAAAAATGACCCAGCCTCAATAGCCCTCTGTGGCAAAAATCCACAACCTCTCAAAGAAGAAGAAATTCTTCCTCATCTGTGTCTTAAATGTGCAAACCCTTAATCTGAGATTATGCCCTCTCGTCCTAGACTTTCCCACAAGTGTAAATAACTTTTCCACATCTAACTTGTCAAATATTCTAAGAATCTTGTACGTTTCAATATGGTCGCCTCTGATTCTTCTATGTTCCAATAAGTACAGATGGTGTCACATGCCCTGACAGCCTTGATACACCTGTACCCACAGTCACTCCTGCAAACACAAGGTCAGCCTTCTTAAGAGTGAATCCCCAACACTAGCGACTGGCCTGATGGGATCCCTGGCAGTACAAACAGATCTTGTGCGGATTAGCTGGTGGGAGTATTTGCAGATGTCTTTAACATCTCCATACAAAGAAGTGAGGTTCCTGCCTGCTATCTTCATAGCTATCTTGATTTATTGCCTTATGGTCACATGTATTTTGTTACAAAATACAGTGAGAGGTGTTGTATAATGTCGCCACTCCGGTGCCATCTTAAAACTCAGAAAAGTATACCAAAACATAGAATATAAAAGCCGAAAAATGAAGAAAAAAAGAAAATGTGTTCAACTTTATAGTCCTGCTCCTCTGCCATCTCACTGGATATCACCAAGATGCCAAAGACAAATCAGGTAATGTGCCTTAATACTACCGCCTGGTGGCTCTGAGGTTAGCAAATGGCACACATCAACTCCAGTCTCCCAGAATGCCTTGACTGACTGCAATTCATTTTTGTTGCAATAAATCCATGGCAGATGCCAACTCCATGGTGCTACACTCATCCCTAGGACGTTTGGATAACAAGGACACCTATATCAGACTCCTATTTATCGACTTTAGCTCTGCCTTCAACACCATAATTCCAATCAAACTCATCTCCAAACACAGAGACCTAGGACTCTGCTCTCCAATCTGCAACTGGATCCTCGACTTCCTGACCCACAAACTGCAATCACTAAGGCTAGGTGACAACACCTTCTCCAAAATAATCTTCAACGCCAGTGCGCCACAAGGCTGCACGCTCATCCCCTTACTATACTCCCTGTACACTCACGACTGTGGGGTCAAATTCAGCTTTAACTCAATTTATAAATTTGCTGATGGTACCACTATCGCAGTTTAGATCTCAAACAATAAGGAAAGAGATAGACAGCTTAGTAGTATGGTATGAAGACAACAATTTCTCCCTCAAAGTCAGCAAAATGAAAGAGCTGGTCACTGACTTCAGGAAGCAGAGTGGAGGATGGGACCCCGTCAGTGCGGAGATGGTTGAGAGCTTCAAATTTCTAGAGTAAATATCATGAACAATCTGCCCTGGTCCATCCATACTGATGCTGCAGTCAACAAAGCGTACCAACATCTCTATTTGCTCAGAAGGCTAAGGAAATTCAGCATGTCCACAATAGCTGTTACCAATTTTTACCAACGCACCATAGAAAACAGCCTATCTGGATACTTCACAGCTTGGTATCGCAACTGGTCTGCCCAAGATCACATGAAATTACAGAAAGTTGTGAGTACAGTCCAGTCCATCACAAAACCAGCCTTCCTTCCACTGACTCTGTTTATACTTCCTGCTGCCTTTGGAAAGTGACCAACATAATCAAAGGTCTCTCCCATCCTGGTTCTACCCTCTTCCATCCTCTTTCATCGGTCAGAAGATACAAAAGTTTGAAAACATGTACCAACATATTTAAGAACAGCTTCTTCCCCGCTGTTATCACACTTATGAACGGACCTCTCATATATTAGAGTTGATCTTTCTCTGCACGTTCTCTGTAGCTGTAACACTATATGCTACATTCTGTTCTATTACCTTGATGTACTTATGCAAGTAATGATTTGTCAAGTTAGCATGCAAAACAATACTTTTCACTGTATCTCGGTATGTGACAATAATAAATCAAATCATGACTACAATAAATCAAAGAACATTCTCTGTACTCCAATGCCAGTACATCTTTCCCTAGATAAGGGGCCCAACACTGTTCATAGTATTCCAACTTTGGTCTGACTAGTGTCTTGTAGAGTTTTAGCAAGACTTTCCTACATTTACAGTCCATTTCCTTTGAAAAAAAAGCCAACATTCCACTTGCCTTTCCAGTTATCCATTGAACTTGGATGCTAGCTTGTTGTGATTCACAGACAAGGACTCCTAATCCCTCTGATCTGTTTCTTTCTGTAGCCTTTCTTCATTCAAATAATATTCTGCTCCTCTATTCTTCCTGTCAAGGTGCATAACCTCATATTTCTCCACATCATATTCCATCTGGCAAGTTTTTGCCCACTCACTTAACCTCTCTTTGTCCCTCTGTAGAGTATTTCAGCCATCCAAAGCAACTTGTCTCCAGGTCTATTTTTGTGTTGGCTTGGTACATTCACTTTCCTTATCCAAATCATTAACATATAACATAACTAATTGCCTAGCTTGTCCACATTAATTTCAGTTATGAGAATAGATTAAAAGGAATAAGAACAAGAGGGCATAGATTTAAAGTGATCTGCAAAAGAAGCAAGGGTAAAGGGAACAAAAACATTTTCTACCTAGTGAATAGTTATGATATGGAATGTACTATCTGGAATGGTGGAAGCAAGTTCAAATGAGGTATTCAACAGGATTGAATATTATTTGGATAAAAAGAAACTGCAAGGGGATGGGGGGTAAAGCAGACTGATCCATGGTAAAGATGCTCAATTAAGGAGCTAGTGTAGACATAATGGGACGAATGGACTCCTTTTGCACTGAAACACTTCTGTAATTCTGCTGGTTTATTCTCATGACATCTGTAAAAAGAACAGCTCTGTTTTCATTATAAATGTCACTCAATTCGGCAATGCCCAAATCTGAAGTTGTCCAAAAAGCATTAAAGAACAATGGCCTGACTGAAAGTATTAGTCTGATCTGTCTCTGAGGAGGAACCAATGCTTTTCTTATAATTAGAATAAAAGAGCAACAGTATGGCTTCTTTAACTCAGGAAAACAAGATGATTTTGTGCACAATTTACAAGGTTTAATGTGATAAAGAAATACTGCCCACACCTGCATCATCAGATTATGGAGCCATCACACATCAAGTTCTTGAAATCCATATTAAGAGGAATTTACATTTATCTACCATTTCACACATCCTCAGAATATCCCAAAACAATTCACAACTAATTCATTACTTTTGAAGCACAGCTCCTGTTGTTTTGGAAGCAAATGTACACATTGCAAAACACTGCAAACAGAAAGTGAGATGAATGTCTTCGTGGTGGTGACTGAGCGGTGAATGTCAGCCAGGACACAAACCGAACTATTTGCACTTGTTTTTAGATGTGCCACAGCGTATCTTCCAAGCATAGAGGACTTTGATTTAATGTTTTTGGAGGTAATGTGACAGTTCCTTTGTAGTGCATTGAATGTTTGTTCAGGTTTAATTGGCAGTGCAGCTTCAACCCACATGTTTCTGACTCACAAGAACACAGTATGTGCTACTGCTCAGCCAAGCTGAAACAGAATGTACTTATAAGAATATAAATATTTAATCCTCAGGAGTGTGGATGATACAAAAGAAAAAGTTAGTTTAGGAAGAAAGCATTCTAAAAACAAAACTTTCCAAATGTATTTTGTTCAGGCAGTGAGGGGAAGAGGAGTGGTGTGTGTTAAGAAGATGGACTAGAAGGATGTGTTTAGTTTCTAGTGGTATTGAAAACTTAAGAACCCTCAAATGCTATGGATTAGCCAAATCTGATGATAAACTGCAAGGGATTATTCCGTAATATCAGACAGAGGGGTGCCTAAAATAAAACAAAATTAGTAAATGGAATAGGAAAGGTGTTAAAATTAACACTTACCAGCCTGAAACAGTGACCAATTTAAAATGCACAGGCACAGGATTGATTTGTATGTAAGTTTTGACCATTAGTAAATTAGTCGTGATTTTTTTTAAATCGAAGATGGCTAACTGCAATAGGTACCTATAGTTTCATGAGTCTCTGGACCTTATATGTGTTTGTTCTTAATGTGGAGGTGCTGGTGTTGGACTGGGGTGGACAAGGTCCTGACAAGG
The DNA here is from genome assembly GCF_030684315.1 of Stegostoma tigrinum. Classification (NCBI taxonomy): domain Eukaryota; kingdom Metazoa; phylum Chordata; class Chondrichthyes; order Orectolobiformes; family Stegostomatidae; genus Stegostoma; species Stegostoma tigrinum. The sequence goes on along the minus strand of NC_081365.1, from coordinate 30,885,935 downwards.
GGACAGTGTTCCTAAAGCTTGTGATTTCAAATTAACCAGTTGGACTATAACCTGGTGTCATGTGGCTTTTGGCCTTGCTTGTTCTTGTCATAGCATGTGAAATTCAAGTTCCAACATGCATTCTGGGTCTTGCGGCCCTCGAATTAGTGATTCTAAGGAATCACTGGTAGCTGCAGGAAAATAGTGAAATGTTTTTGGTATTTAGTAATAGCAGTAGTGGTTCTTAACGCAGCAGGTTGCTGTCAATTCAACCAGAATTATTTCCAGGGCTTGGTTTTGGGCAAAGTTGGTGAAGTCAGTAAGGAATGCTCATCTAATTGCCTCACAAAATCAACTGAAGCGAATATTTTACAAATAGCTCCCTCTCTCTTTCTCCCCTATTAAGAAAACTGCCTCAGCAGCCCGCCAGAGTTAAATCAGACAGGGAATAACAAGTCAGGACGGATTTATGTTTTCATTAGGAAGCCTGTTATCTGACTAAGGAGACATCAAAAAAGCTGGCCTTTTGCAGCACTTCTAGGCTTGATAAGGCATGCCCAATTAACTAAACAAGAGTTTTGGTGAAATTAACCAGATGTTGTTCCAGGAGATAAGCAGATGGGTAAACTTATGGCCTGTGACTTGCTGTAGGAGTGGTATACTTTGAGTACCTTTCACTTAATAATGGGATAATTCAACAAGTCACTGGTATGAGATTCCCAACAAACCCCCAAACTCAAGTATGCACTGAGGGGTCTTGTGGTGCAGCGGTAACGTCTGTACCACTAGGTCAGAAGGCTCGGATTAATGAGAGGGGATCTCATATAAAATTCTAACAGGCTGGACAGGGTAGATGCAGGAAGGATATTCCCAATAGTGGGTGTGTCCAGAACCAGGCTCACAGTATGAGGATTCCGGTTAGCCATGATCGTGAAGAATGGCAGAGCAGACTCGAAGGGCCCAATGGCCTCCTCCTGCTCCTATCTGCTATGTTTCTGTGTTTCAAGGCTCATCTGCACCAGGGGTGTGTCTGAACAAGTTTGAATGGGTAAATTACAAATATCCATAAATGGGCAGTCACAAAAGAAAATGCCATGATAGAGGGAGGGGTTCTTTGGGATTGCTCATTTCAATTTAAGAATCTGATCAATCAAACCTTCTGCAAGAGAATGTTACAGAGGCGGCAGATATCCTTATCTTCTGATCCAGGATCAGGAACTGTTCTCACCTATAACAGGTCATGAGTTGATGTGATCTATTCTGATTATGTACTGGATGTGAACAGGTGCTTCCTAATAAACCAGTTTCAACTTTAAAATTTAGCTGCACATGACTCTTCTGTCCTGTTGAAATATTGGTTATCCCTAATCAGGTTTTACAGCCACAGCAATTTCCCTGAATTATTCTGATGAGGCCCTTGTTGTATATGAGTCTGAAGGGGTTAACATTGAGGAAGACCATAAGCTTCACTCACCATGATGATAGCATACAAATTTACGGGTAGAAAAGTTTAGGCACTTGAAGGAACCAGAGCTAACATCTGTTCCTTCCACAAAATCTCTGAAACAATATTGATTGTAGCAATGTTAGAATTCTTAAGAATTACTGTAGGAATAATTCATGAGTCTTTAACAGATTTATTACAGCTCAAAGAAAACCTGACCTGACGGAAAGCTGTTCAGAAAGTCAGTGAACTAGAAGCAACACAGATCAATCCTAAGAAGTGAAGATTAACATTGGCACAGGAGAACAGCAGATTTTATTCAATTGTTAAAGTACAAAGCCACAGACGATATGTAGGAGTAACCAGTACACATAATAGGACAGGTACCTGACATTAAATGCTCGTGTCCTTTTCTGTGGAGAAAAGAAATCTCACAGGTACAGACAGTGCCCAACTACTGGAAATGGATGCTTTCTCTATCGCACAACAGGTCACTTTCACAACATATACAGGTTTGGGAATAGTTTCAAAAAAACAAAAAATTAAATGGTTACCCACACAAAGAGGTTAAAGATGTAGAACAAGCTGCAACAGAAGTAAAACTTTAAGTGTCCCAGGTTGAAAGAGTTAATCCAGGACTTACATTGTGACAAGCTGACACTTCTGACAATAGTCACCCCATGAATTTCAAGTTATACAGTGGGCAAGTGACACTATCATATTGGATGGTGAACTTGATGAGGAAACCAATGTCCATAGCCAATAAAAGTGCAACTACATGGACCAGGAGGCACAGCACTTAGAATAAAATTTTGCCACAAGTGATTGTCATAGGTATGATAAATAGAAGATAACAGAAGATTTAATCTTCATAATCAAGAATTCACATTCATGAGGAGGAAGGCATTTTTGACAATCTTATTCAAAAAGTGGGAGAGGTTAAACAGAAGCTGCTCAGAAGCTCATTCGAGCATGAATAAGCTAAATTATTTAAAGACTTAGGGAAGCTGAATACTGAGTACAGCATTAAACTGAAGAAGGATGACAAATCATTACGCCTCTATACACCCAGGAAGATTCTGCATCCCTAATGAAGCAGGGTGAAAAACAGCATGCAGAAATGACCATAATTGGCGCCATTTCCCTAGTCACAAAAGCAACACAGGCATGGTTACTGTATCCAAGCCTAACATTACTATTGTCGAACCTACGCGGCTGAAGAAGGTGATGAGATATACCACTCTACGTCTATAGTTGACGGACGTTTAGGCAAACTATTCAAAACGGGGGCTTTCATGAAACCTGATGCAAGCGCTGGATTCAGGCAGGTTCCATTGAATCAGCAATCAAGATTGTTTACGAAACCTGTAACTCCATTAGGGAGGCTTTGTTTTAATAGATTCCCATTTGACATACTTTATTACAAAGATTTTTAAGAAACCATGTCCATTATTTGACAAGGTTTTCATGGAGTCATCTTCCATATGGATGACAAATTTAATACATTGGGAAATAACTGAACAGCATGATCAGACAATGCACACAGTACTAAAGCACTCACAATGAGAAGGGCACAATCTTAATATAACGTGTGAACTCTCCAAGAAATCCATTTGGTTCTTGAGTCTCACTGACAAGTGAAGGTAAAATGGTGAATCCTCAGAACTTAATGCCATTATAGAACTCCACTCTCCAAAGTCAGTTGAGTATCTCCAAAGATTTTTAGGGATGGTAAAGTAGTTGATGAAATTATTGTCTCATTTGACAACTATGACAGAACCCTTGAGATGAATCTTCTTCCAGAAGATGGAAGAATGGTGCTCAAACTTGCATGAAGTAAATAATTTTAAAAGGTTCATGGACATGTTGAACTTCATGTTTTAACACACAAAAATCCTGGCGGCACAGTAGTCAGTGGTCTCACAGCGCCAGGGACCTGGGTTTGATTCCAGCCTCGGGTGACTCTGTGGAATTTGCATGTTCTCGCCATGTCTGTGTGAGTTTCCTTTGGTTGCTCCAAATTCCTCCCACAGGCTAAAGATGTGCAGGTTAGGTGATTGGCCATGCTAAACTGCCATAGTGTCCAGGAATGTGCACGGTAGATTGAGTAGCCGTGGGGAATGCAGGGTTACAGGGATAGGGTAGCCAAGTGGATCTGGGCGGGATGCTTTAGAGAGTTGACTCGATGGGCCGAACAGCCTACTTCCACACTGCAGGGATTCTATGAATTCTATATTTTCAACCATCCTTAACAGTTGAGGTTTTAGCATTCCTCCAGAAGCAATCAAATGAGTGTCATAAACTAGTCTAAGTATGCATTATTAGACACAGAAACATGGTGTGAAGTGCTGTGATTGAGAGGATAACCTTGGTTACATTAGCTTGTGAATAATATTGAGATTGCATCCTTGGTTTGAAAGTGGTCTTAGAAAGTGATTATAAGCCTTCAGTTTCTCCACCAGATGAGAAAGAATTAGCAAGCCTCCAAGAATATAAAGATTTTGACTTTATCGCATGAGGTTCACCTATAATGCAGTACATCAGCAAGAAAACTGCAAATGAAGACAGATGCACTCTCCAGACTAAGGGCAGACAGCCTTACCAGCATGATGAGTTTATTCACAAAGCTGAATCATCCTCCCAATCCATGGTATCACAAAGACCAGCAAGTCAATTAGCGTGGCCAAATCTGACAGGAGTCATAAGGACACTGAGGAGTTTCAACATTCATTGATATTGTACTGAAATCTGGCCATGCCAAAAACCCAATGGATTGGCCTTGAAAACATATTTTGAGCACCGACAGCATTTTATAGTTGTGAATGGCACACTGGTGTATGATGAATGACTGGTCATTCCAGTTTTGGTTCAGGATGATGTCTTAAACTAGCTGTACCTGCGACATTTGGAAATAAACTAAATGCAACTGGGTCAGCGAGGTGGAGGCCTGTAACCTCAAAGGTCACTGAAGATCTCATTGCCAATTTCAAGGCTTGTGCTACCTACACAGCAGAGCAATGAGAACCATGGGAACATGTGGATACAGATTTATTAGTTTCTGATGGACGGTCTTAGTTAATTGTCCTCGATTATTTTTCCCAATAGACAGTGACTAAGACATTGAACACTATGCACATAATCATCCTAACCTTATATGAGACTTCTGAAATACATTACATCACTAATGTAGTCATTTTGGGAAACTGGTCACAGTTTGCTAATAAGTGCTTTAGATAATTCACTACCACTTCTGATTTTGAATATGCCACAAACTTGCTGAGATACCCACAATCAAATGACAAAGTTGAACGTGGGGTGAGGATAGTTGAGGACTCTTGATGAAGAATATAGACTTCTACGCAATACCATCAGTATTTACACCTATAGGACATTGTATAACATTGAATAGTTAGGAGCACGCCTACTGTGTGCAACAGGCCGCAAACTGCATTAGGCACTACCTTGCAGGGTGGTTGTCACATTTACAGCTGGGGCAAATGAAGAGCTCAGCCAGGAGTGAGAAGGAGGTGCTACTTTTTGTTTTTAGTAAATTAATTGATTGGTCGGGAATTTATTTGAGGACTGTCTTTGGTGCAAATTAGCAAAGCATATTATTTCTAGAGAAGCAATTATGCTTGAACCACCATGAAATCATGTAGTGGGAGCAGCTGAACTTTCCTCACCAATCGTAGAAAAATAGTCGTAATTTTGCTTTGTGCTAATCTCGGTTGGTATGTTTAGTTTCATAAAAGGATCCAAATCCCAGGCTCAATAGTCAATATTGATAATAAAAGTACATTATTAGATGAAGCAGAAAATACGTGATCAACATTAAAAGTAGAAAATAAAAAATGCAAATATACTCACTGCATCCTTGCATATACTCAGCCCAGTTTAGTGCTTCCGCATTTAGTATCACTGGGTCCCGCATGTGAGAAACAAACTGCCTTAAAATGACATTGTTATTTATTTGTAAAAAGTGGTCCAGCAGAGCTTGAGTCCTGTCATTCCTAACGGGATACTGAGTAATATTGTTCAAGGAGACAAAGTCCAAAGTGCCAGATGTAAAAAGTTTAAGAATGAGTCGATCAACATCCAGTATTCCTTTCTCAATGGATGATCTCTGTGCAGTGAGTTCTCGCAATAAATAACACTTGCTTGGTTCTTCCATTGGCAGAGCAGCTAAACAGAAAGAAAAATGAATAGAATATGAACAATGCCACTTCCATTACTTATAGCAAATCAATGTTACTGAAATTTTCAGAATGCTGAACAGGGTCTCAGATTCACTTTTTTTGCTTTTGCAACACAAAAATTACAGTGTAAAGTAACCATTACAATAATGCTCTTTGTATGTGTCCTTCAGAAAAGCTCATTAGTCTTGTATTACTTAAACCAGGCAATAGAATCTGTGGCCGAGCACTTCATCAACAGCACTGAATTCCTGGCCTTAATTTTCTATACAAAAATCCATAAAATTCACAAAAATTACGCACATGAATTAAAAGTGAAAGATTTTTTTTCTGAAGAAGTTATCACAATTAGGAATGTTCTAGGGACATATTCCCTCCCCTGGATTTTGTTTTCCTTGATTCCTTTGTTCTAATTCTTCAATGGGATGCAAACAGTGTTGGGAAGGCCAGTATTCATGATCCCTCCCTTAGCACCCTCAACAATGTGATGATGAGTGCCTTTCTTCCTTCTCTTGAAAAAGCAAACTGGTTCTTTCTGTTGGGGAGGTGATGACCTAGTGGTATTGTCACCTGACTAATAATACAGAGACCCAGGTCATGCTCTGGAGACTTGGGGTGAATCCCACCATAGTGGAATTTGAATTCAAATTTTTTTTAAAAATCTGGAATTAAAAGTCTAATGATGATTGTCAATTGTTCTAATAACATTTACTCAAGTCGTTCGGGGAACAAAATCTGCAGTACATGTGATTCCAGACCTACACAATGTGGTTGAGTCTTAACTGTCCCCCGGCAAATTATCAAACTGGTACAAAGTCTCATAAAATGAATGAAACCTACAGGCCATTTGGCATGACAAAGACACTGCTAACAACAGCAGCAAACACAACCCTTCACAGTTTGCAAAATCCTCCTTCAACATTTAGGTACATGTGCTTGGGAAGTCAGTCAAGCAACAAGCTGACATAGTCATAATGAATGAATGTGCACATTATAGACACTATCCCAGACACCATACATCCTTGCCATAGGTCATGTCCTACCACCAGAACAGACACACTAAAGATGGGGGCATAGAGGTATATGGTCAGAAGGAAATCGCCCTAGCAGTTTTCAACATTGGCTCTAGAGCCCATGAACAAGAACAAGGAAATCTGATGACTTCCACCAAACACCTTGGTTGATGAATGAGAACTCCTCCAGGTTGAAAACCACTTAGAAAGAGCACTGAGAGTGACAAGAGCACAGATGTACTCTGGGCAGGAAATTTAAACATCCATCACCAAAAGTAGCCTGAAAGTCACTCTTTCAGTCTAAGGACTGAGCTGGCCAGGTCCTAAAAGACATAGTTGCTACAATTAGCTGTGACAAGTGGGTAAGGAAAAATAAAGAGAGAAAAACGTACTTGGCCTCAACCTCACCAATTTACCTGCCACAGCTGCACTCATCCACGACAATCAGAAGGAGTGTACGGCTGTTGTGGAAAGAAAGTCCTATCTTTCCATTTAGGATATGCTCCATCATGTCATGTTATACTTTTTGAGTGCGTGCAGCAGCGGAGGTAAGACGAACCTGGAAGACTGCAGCCACGGTAAGGCAGTTTTTTAAAAATTACTTACCGGTAGCGGGCAGCGGTGTTTTCTTTTTCACAGAAGGAGCGGGAGCAGCGGAGGAAGTGACGAGGACCAGAGGGGCAGCCGGGAAGGAAAGCAGTGACCATATATATCAGCAAGGCGGCTAAACCCGAGACTCTACAACTGTAGTGTCTCCCAACCGCCCTCCTCCTCTAACCTAGTCAATAAGGTAAGGTTCATTCTAAACTTTCTCTATTGAATATAAGTTTGTTATTAATTTTATAGCAACTTGAACTAAGCTTTCTACTTTAGTTCTGAGTGGGTGTTCAGATAAGTGGGGTTTGGATGCTAGGGCAGTTGCTTGCTCCTCCTGCAGAATGTGGCAGGTGGGAGACATGGCACACGTCTCTGCTGGCTACATCTGCGGGAAGTGCACCCAACTCCAGCTCCTTGAAAACCGTGTTAGGGAAATGGAGCTGGAGCTGGATGAACTACGGATCATTTGGGAGGCAGAGGGGGTAATTGAGAGGAGTTACCGGGAGTTGGTCACTCCTAAGGCTCAGGACAAGGATAGATGGGTTACAGTTAGGGGGAGGAAAGGGGACAGACAGACAGTGCAGAGATCCCCTGTGGGCATTCCCCTCAGCAATAAGTATGCCGTTTTGGATACTGCTGGGGGGGATGACCTACCAGAGGAAAGCCATAATAGTCAGTTCTCTGGCACTGAGCCTGACACTGTGGCAAAGAAGGGAAGGGGGCAGAATAGAAGAGTACACGTGGTAGGGGACTCGACAGTTAGGGGAATCGACAGGAGATTTGGTTGTCAGGATCGGGATTCCCGGAAGGTATGTTGCCTCCCTCGTGCCAGGGTCCGGGACGTCTCCGATCGGGTGTATAAGGTTCTAAAAGGGGAGGGCGAACAGCCAGAAATCGTGTTACATATTGGCACTAATGATATAGCCAGAAAAAGGACTGAGGATATAAAAAGTGATTTCAGTGAGTTCGGATGGAAGCTGCAAAGCAAGACGAACAGAGTAGTGTTCTCTAGTTTACTACCGGTGCCACGAGATAGCGAGGCGAGGAGCAGGGAGCGGGCACAGCTTAACACGTGGCTGCGCAGCTGGTGTAGGAGGGAGGGCTTCAGATATGTAGATAATTGGGATGCCTTCTGGGGAAGGTGGGACCTGTACGAGAAGGACGGGTTGCATCTGAACTGGAAGGGAGCTAATGTCCTGGGTGGAAGGTTTGCTCGAGTAGTTTGAGAGGGTTTAAACTAGTATGGCAGGGGGGTGGGAACCTGAGCTGTATACCGGAGGTGAGAGTTGATGCAGGTGAGGCAATAGCAAGAGGTAGACCAGTTAGTGGGAAGGATTTTCCTGGGAAGGAACCAAGGGATCAGTTAAAGTGTGTTTGCTTTAATGCAAGGAGTATCAGGAATAAAAGTGATGAACTTAGAGCATGGATCAGTACCTGGTGCTATGATGTTGTGGCCATAACAGAGATATGGGTTTCTCAGGGGCAGGAATGGTTGCTGGATGTTCCAGGGTTTAGAGCATTTAAAAAGAATAGGGAGGGGGGAAAAAGAGGAGGGGGTGTAGCACTACTAATCAGTGAGGGTATCACAGCTACAGAAGCTTCCATTGTCGAGGAAGACCTGCCTACCGAGTCAGTATGGGTGGAAATTAGGAACAGCAAGGGAGTTGTCACCTCGTTAGGGGTTTACTACAGGCCCCCCAATAGCAGCAGGGAGATTGAAGAAAGCATAGGTCGACAGATTTTGGAAAAGTGCGGACGTAGTAGGGTTGTTGTAATGGGTGACTTTAACTTTCCCAATATTGATTGGAACCTCCTTCGAGCAGATGATTTGAATGGAGCTGTTTTTGTAAGGTGTGTTCAGGAGGGTTTCCTAACTCAGTACGTTGACAGGCCGACGAGGGGAGAGGCCATTATAGACTTGGTGCTCGGAAACGAGCCGGGGCAGGTATCAGATCTTGTGGTGGGAGAGCATTTTGGTGATAGTGACCATAACTGCCTCACATTCTACATAGCTATGGAGAAGGAGAGGATTAGGCAAAATGGGAGGATATTTAATTGGGGAAGAGGAAACTATGATGCGATTAGACATGAGTTAGGAAGCATGGACTGGGAGCAATTGTTCCACGGTAAAGGCACTATAGACATGCGGAGACTGTTTAAGGAACAGTTGTTGCGAGTGATGAATAAATATGTCCCTCTGAGACAGGCAAGAAGGGGTAAGATAAAGGAACCTTGGATGACGAGAGCGGTGGAGCTTCTCGTCAAAAGGAAGAAGGTAGCTTACATAAGGTGGAGGAGGCTAGGGTCAAGCTCAGCTTGACAGGATTACAGGCAGGAGAGGAAAGAGCTCAAAAATGGTCTGAGGAGAGCCAGGAGGGGGCACGAGAAAGGCTTGGCAGAATGGATTAGGGAGAACACAAAGGCATTTTACACTTATGTGAGGAATAAGAGAATGGTCAAAGAAAGAGTAGGGCCGATCAGGGATAGCATAGGGAACTTGTGTGTGGAGTCTGAGGAGGTAGGGGAAGCCCTAAATGAGTTTTTTGCTTCTGTTTTTACGAAATAAACGAACTTTGTAGTGAATGAAACCTTTGAAGAGCAGGTGTGCATGCTGGAATGGATAGAGATAGAGGAAGCTGATGTGCTGAAAATTTTGTCCAACATTAAGATTGACAAGTCGCCAGGCCCGGACCAGATTTGTCCTCGGCTGTTTTGGGAAACGAGAAATGCAATTGCTTCACCACTTGCGAAGATCTTTGCATCCTCGCTCTCCACTGGAGTCGTACCTGAGGACTGGAGAGAGGCAAATGTAATTCCTCTCTTCAAGAAAGGAAATAGGGAAATCCCCGGCAATTACAGACCAGTAAGTCTCACGTCTGTCGTCTGCAAGGTGTTAGAAAGGATTCTGAGGGATAGGATTTATGACCATCTGGAAGAGCATGGCTTGATTAAATGCAGTCAACACGGCTTTGAGAGGGGCAGGTCATGCCTCATAAACCTTATCGAGTTCTTTGAGGATGTGACTAGAAAAGTTGATGAGAGTCGAGCTGTGGATGTGGTGTATATGGACTTCAGCACGGCATTTGATAAGGATCCCCATGGTAGGCTCATTCAGAAGGTCAGGAGGAATGGGATACAGGGGAACTTAGCTGTCTGGATACAGAATTGGCTGGCCAACAGAAGACAGTGAGTGGTAGTAGAAGGAAAATAGTCTGCCTGGAAGTCAGTGATGAGTGGTGTTCCACAGGACTCTGTCCTTGGGACTCTACTGTTTGTAATTTTTGTTAATGACTTGGATGAGGGGATTGAAGGATGGGTCAGCAAGTTTGCAGACGACACGAAGGTTAGAGGTGTCGTTGACAGTATAGAGGACTGTTGTAGGCTGCAGCGGGACATTGACAGGATGCAGAGCTGGGCTGAGAGGTGGCAGATGGAGGTCAACCTGGATAAATGCGAGGTGATGCATTTTGGAAGGTCGAATTTGAAAGCTGAGTACAGGATTAAGGATAGGATTCTTGGCAGTGTGAAGGAACAGAGGGATCTTGGTGTGCAGGTACATAGATCCCTTAAAATGGCCACCCAAGTGGACAGGGTTGTTAAGAAAGCATATGGTGTTTTGGCTTTCATTAACAGGGGGATTGAGTTTAAGAGTCGTGAGATTTTGTTGCAGCTCTATAAAACTTTGGTTAGACCACACTTGGAATACTGCGTCCAGTTCTGGTCGCCCTATTATAGGAAAGATGTGGATGCTTTGGAGAGGGTTCAGAGGAGGTTTACCAGGATGCTGCCTGGACTGGAGGGCTTATCTTATGAAGAGAGGTTGACTGAGCTCGGACTCTTTTCATTGGAGAAAAGGAGGAGGAGAGGGGACCTAATTGAGGTATACAAGATAATGAGAGGCATAGATAGTCTCTGGCTCCCAACTCTATCTCCCAGGGCAGAAAAGGCTAACACGAGGGGTCATAGTTTTAAGCTGGTTGGAGGAAAGTATAGAGGGGATGTCAGAGGCGGGTTCTTTACACAGAGAGTTGTGAGAGCATGGAATGCATTGCCAGCAGCAGTTGTGGAAGCAAGGTCATTGGGGACATTTAAGAGACTGCTGGACCTGCATATGGTCACAGAAATTTGAGGGTGCATACATGAGGATCAATGGTCGGCACAACATCGTGGGCTGAAGAGCCTGTTCTGTGCTGTACTGTTCTATGTTCTATGTTCTACAACGCTAAATGGCACAGATAGCAAACAAAACTAGCAACTCAAAACAGGGCATCAATTAGGCACTGTGAACCACTGACAGCAACAGATTAGTACTCAACCAGAATCTGTTACCTCATTGGTCCGACATATTCTCCACTCTATCATCAGGAGATCAACCCTGGTTCAATGAAGAGGGCATGTCAGGATCAGCACCAGGACTACCTAAAAAGGTGTCAACCTGGTGAAGGTACAACACAGGAGTATTTGTGTGCCAAAGACTGGAAGCAGCTTGTAATATACTGTGCTAAGTGATTTCCACATTCAACAAACAGATCCTAGGTCTGCAGTACTGTCGCACCCTGTTCTGAATGGTGGTGGACAATTAAGCAGCCAATGAAAGATAAGGCTCTACTAAGATCCCCATCCTCAATGATGGAGAGACTAGTACATTTGTGCACAATAAAACAAGGCTAAAGTGCATGCATTCATCTTCAGGCTGAAGTTCCAAGTAGATTTTGGCCTCTTATTGAGATTCCCAGCTTCACAGATGCCAATCTTCAAATAATTTAATTCACATTCAAGGATCCGGGCCCTACCAACATTCCGGCAATAGTCCTGAAGACTTCTGCTCCAGAACCAACTGCATCCATAGCCAAGCTGTAACAAAACAATCACAGTGCTGGCATCTATTTGCAAATGTTGTCCAGCTATGTTGTAAGTGCAAAAAGCAAGACAAGTCGAAACTAGTCAGTTACCATTCCAACAGTCTATGCTTGATCATGGGCAAAGTGGTGAAAGTTTTTGTTGACAGCAATAATGTGACAAGTAATAGTCAAGTGGTATTATCGCTGGACTGTTAATCCAGAGACCCAGACAATGTTCTGCCACAGCAGATGGTGGGATTTAAATAAAATTTCTGGGATTAAGAATCTAATGATGACCATGAATCCATTGTCGATTGTTGGAAAAACCCACCTGGTTCACTAATGTCCTTTTAGGGAAGGAAACTGCCATCCTTACCTGGTCTGACCTACATGTGATTCCTGACCCACAGCAATATGGTTGACGCTTAACTGCCCTCTGGACAATTAGGGATGGACAATAAATGTTGCCGAGCCAGCGATGTCCTCATCTTGTTAATGAATAAAGAAAAAAAAAATCAAACAGCATTTGGTATGGAATGCCGTAGGAACAGGAGTAGGCCTTTCAGGCCCTCGAGCCTGTCTAACCATTCAAAGAGATCATGACAGATCTGTGGTTCAACTCCATAAACCTGCCTTTGGCCCATATTCCTTAATACATTTGCTTAACAAAAATGTTATCGAGGTCACATTTAAAATTAACAATTAATCTACCATCTACTGTCATTTGTGGAAGAGAGCTCCAAATATCTCCCACCTTTTGTGTATAGAAGCGTTTCCTAACATCTCTCCTGAATGGTTTGGCCTTAATTCTCAGATTATGCAACCTAGCCAGTTCCAGATTCCACAACCAGTGGAAATAATTCATCTTCATCTGTCCTGTCTTTTCCTGGTAGTATCTTGAAAATTTCGACCAGATCACCTCTTAATCTTCTATTTTCTGGAGAACACAGGCCTAATTTGTACAATCGTTCCTCATAACTTAAGACCAGCATTGTACTAGGTTTCTTGATTATTTTCTGCAACTGTTCATGGCATTTTAGAGATCTATGTACCGGAATCCCTAAATATCTTTGGACATCCAACATACTTAACTTTGCACGATCTAAAAAAATCCCATCTATTCTGTTATGTTTCAAAATGGATAACCTCACATCTGTTTACATAAAACTCCACCTGCCACAGTTCCATTCACCTAGTCTATTGACATCCATTTGTAATTTTATGTTATCATCTGCCCTGTCGACAATGTCGCCAACTATATGTGACTTTCTAGACACACTGAAACTCAGTTTGGGTTCTGCAAGAGCCATTCAACTCCATACCTCACTACAGTTTTATCCAAACATGTACAAAAGGGTGAATTCCAAAGGTGAGGCGAGTGACTGTCCCTGACATCAAGGCATCACTGAACACATCAAACAGCTCAGTAAACTGAAATCTATGGAAATCTGGGTTAAAGTTCTCCATTGGCTAGAGATATACCGAGCAGAAAGGAAAATTGTTTAGTGTTGGAGGTGAGTCATCTTTAGGGTAGTGTCTCAGGCCCAATCATCATCAGATGTTTCACCAATGACCTTCCTTTGATTGTAAGTGGGATAACGACTGCACAATGTTCAGCAATATAATGTGGCTCCTCAGATACAGAGACAGTCTCAGGAAGGGCATGCTGGCCCTGGTGCATGTCTAGCGGAGATTCACACAGCTGATCCCTGGAATGGTAGGTTTAACGTACGATGAACGGCTAAGGATCCTGGGATTGTATTCATTAGAATTTATAAGGTTGAGGGGAGATCTAATAGAAATTTACAAGATAATGTATGGCTTAGAAAGGGTGGACGCTGGGAAGTTGTTTCCGTTAGGCGGGGAGACTAGGACCCGTGGGCACAGCGTTAGAATTACTGGGGGTAAATTTAAAACGGAAATGAGGAGACATTTCTTCAGCCACAGAGTGATGGGCCTGTGGAATTCATTGCCACGGAGTGCAGTGGAGGCCAGGATGTTAGATGCCTTCAAGGCAAAGAATGATAATTTCTTGATCTCACAAGGAATCAAGGGCTATGAGGAGTGTGCAGGGAAGTAGAGTTGACATGCCCAACAGCCATGATTTAAATGGCAGAGTGGGCGCGATGGGCCAAATGGCCTTACTTCCACTCCTATGCCTTATGGTCTTATGGTCCATGCACAAATAGAGCAAGAGATGGAGAGCATCCAGGCCTGGACAGATGTGTGTCAAGTAATCTTGTGCTACACTAATGCCTGACTGTGGCGTCGTTGACAAGAAAGAATTTAATCATTATCCCTTGACATTCAGTGAGCATTACTATTACTGAATCTCCCACTTTCAACATCTTGTAGGTTGGATACTGTTAACCAAAAACTTAAAATTTTTAAGTTGGGGGGGGCACACAGGGCAGTGGAAGGAGCGGAAAATAGAGAGAGCTAGCTAGAGACTAGCCACGCTGGGTTAGTGGGTCTCAATGACCATAGGCTCACGCCTGATGTGAAAATGCAATTGAATGACTCTCGTCCGCAGTTGGGACTCTGCAAAGGGCTGCAAGTACCAGTTACAATCAGTCTAGTGGTGTCTGCTAATGCAATTAAACACATGAGACCAAATTGGTGAGTGCCTTGGATTTTACTACTTTTCTGACTGTCCTTGCGAGCAGATGTTGTCTTGAATGGTGATGGATGTTGCTGGTGTTGTCTCGGTCGGTGTCTTATGTCTCTGGATGCCTTCAGTTGCCTCTGGATATCGAGTAGAGGTTGTGGTTAATCGCTGGTGTTCAGTGGTTGCAAGCGCTGCTTCCCTTTGTGAGCGGGGCCTGCCTCTCGATTGGACTCTCCTCACAGAGCCCACCTCACAGCATATACCGTGTTGGAATGGGGTGCATTGTTGGTATCATTCTTTCTCTTTCCTTCTCTGCTGTGCTGGGCTCAAGGTGTCCAGTTGTACCAAACTGCAGGCTCCCTCATCTCCTGCCAAATCTGTGAGCTGTTGTTCCTCCTCTTGGGGCCGAATGGGGTTCCTGATCACTGGAATAGGTGTGAATAGATTTTTGATAGAGGTGAATGGTTTTGATGGTTTTGGAATGTCCACTATTTCCCTTGGATGGGTATTCATTCAAGTTTGAATAGTGTTGTGAATGATTTTACATCCACATGTGGAACAAGCTTGCATGTAGCGCAATGGTGTGGAACGTTCGGTATTTTCTGTGCCTGAGCACTGGCTAGAACATTGTATAATTTTGTACCTCTGCAGGCTCCAGAGAATCTGAAGTTGTTGAAGTTGTTTGTTTCCTGCAGTCTGGCTTCCAATGTTTAAGCTGGGGCATGAATGTGGGTCTTCCTTTAGTTTCTGCATGCTCACCCCTGTTCTACGCATGTGCCCTTGGGCTTGTACATTTCCCAGTCTGTCCCAGCCAGCCTTTTCCTGGCTCAGTTGCAGCCCGTGGTTTCTGGAGTCCCAAAAGTGCAGCAAATTTAATCCAATGTCATTTCCAGAACTTCTGCCTTGAGAGGGTTTTAAGTCCAGGGTATGTCCATAAACTGATGGGGACTTTTGCTCCACCTTACACTATATTACATTTCTTCCCATTGTTGCGGGGTCAAAGTACTAGAATTCTTTTCCTAACGACACAGTGGGGGCTACAAGTTTAAACGACAGCAATGGTTCTCAACATTAGCTCACAACAACCTTTTTGGTGGCAATTAGGGATGGACAATAAATGTCATCATAGCCTGTGACAGCCATATTCCGTGAACAAATAAACAAACAAAATCTCTAAATTATCATATGTTCCATTGCCCACTTCTAGATTTGGTGTCATTGAACATATGAACAGGATGTCTTCATCATTACAGAACTGCTTAAGGAGGACATGACTCGGTGACATCAAGAAAAGCTGTGCTATGGAATCCCACTTGGAATTCACATCACTGGTGCTACTGGCAAACTTTTATTTAGTTTCTTTGACAGCATAATTTCTCTACCTTACTTTTGGTGCAGTGCTTTTTTGAAATTGCACTGCAACAAGTTTTATTTGCACACTTCCATCACAAACTGCTTACTTCAGAGGATTGAACCTGGAGAATATTTGACAGGTCTGTAAGTAATGGAGAATGCTCTGAGATATTGACGAATCATTTCAGGCTTGATTTCAACCTGGTTGAAGATTTTGCTATTGTATACACCCATCATGCTGCCAATCATCTCTGGGAGGATAACTTGAGTTGACAATCTCTGGTTTCTCCAATGATGGAGCTTCCTTTTTGGCTTTGCACAGTCTTTTCAGAGGCCTTGTGATGCAGGTCTCTGTTCATACACTTCTGCTGGTGAGCACAGCAGATTTTATCATGAGGCAATATCTATATGTTCAGCCTGCTGCTGCATGAAGCATTTTACTGCTTATGTGGTATGGCTGTCTCCAAAGACACTGGCAAAGTTGCCTCTTCTGATGAACCTTGGTGCTTCAAAATGTAGGAATGTCACCTAATTTACTAATTCAGTGACGAGGCTAAATTCAAGACTCCAGTTGCTGTTGTGGAGTATTGCAGATACGTTTCAGAAGTCATTAAATTTTCATCTTACATGATGACCCAGATCTTAAAATACAAAACAGCGGAAAGAATACAACTTAAATACTGTGTAATCTGGCACCATGGTGATTTGATATGGTCACAATTAATCCCATTGTGAAAATTCTTTATGAAAAGGTATCCGTTTCAGTTTTATATTGGACAGGCAATATCTAGGACAGTCAAATGATCACTGTTTATGCTCCCAGTAAGGAACTATTGCAGTGTAAATGAGATGGCCAGAAAGCATACCGAATGAATAGCTTGAAGAAGAACATTTTTTACTGCCAGAAACTTCAATTTCAGTGAGACATTTTTTTCAGCTTAATAGGTATCATTATCGAAAGTTTCTCAAAGCCAAAGAATTTTCTGCTGCTCAATTAGCTTCTGAGTTTAATGATCACATTCGTGTACGATGGTTTGGAATTGCATCCTCAATAGTTATTTGAACTGAGCTATTCTGAAATAGAATGACTTGGAAAGCCTTTGTCTCATCTTGGTATGGAAAATGAATGTAAATTTTGCCTTCAAGCAGCTAAGATCCAGAGATAATGATTGGAAAAGTACATTGTTGTCCTCTCACTCAGAGGACAGAACATAATCAAAAGGGAGGGGAAGAGGAGAAAGAGTTGAGGTTGATGAGAGAGTAATATTTACCTCTGTAGGCCTGTGCTTTGGTCTCCAACGCCAGTAAAGAAATCAGACCAGTAAGCAAAAAGATACTGTTTTTTATCGACAGTTACACTGCTTTTCTTTCCAGTGAATTAGTGGCACATTGATCCAGAATTTGTGATTGGATCTAACTATCCGCACATGGTGACAGAAGGAAATGGGACTGCTATTGCAACTTGCTGGCAGAAATGTCATGGTCAGAACTTCAGCAGATTGTAGCACAAAGCTATGTATGATTTTATTTTCAATTTGAATGATGTTTCACTTTTGAGCTAAATGCAGAGCTTTGATGGGATATGTGTCAAATTAATCAGGCCACCCTGATTAATGACAATTTAGCAATTTTTTGGAACTATCACATATTTCACTAAGTTACAGAAGTATCTAATTTTATTTCAGCAACGGTTTTATAAGAATTGGTATGACCCATAAATGAGCAGTGTAATATTTGAGGAACTCCACATGATCTTCTTTCTTTTATTAGTATCTTGAACTTTAAATCACCCAGGTTTGATTTTTAAGTTTCTTTAATTGCCAAAGGCCACTTTCTACAGCTGCAATCCTTAATTCAAGTAAAAATCTCGACAGGTAAGGCTGTGTAAAGCTTATAAAGGTCAAATAGCTCATTTCTGTTAGTTAATTGTCCAAACTTTTAAATATAGCAACAAATTAGCAAGTGACTAGAAACTGATATTGTTCCTCAAAATCCATACTTCAAAAAACACTAAGGTTAATCTTGTTACATCACAGACGATTCCTGCCCCTTCACTGTAAGACAGAACTGAATTGGAACTTTCAATTCAGTTTTCCCAACTTTAGGTTCAAACAATGACTCAGCAAATGTGAAAGATTAGCAGCTATGTGGCAAGTAAAGGGGTTAAGGTACCTATGTACACAAATTACCGAAAATCAGTGCAGCAGTGCAAGTAGATGGCCCCCAACACCTCATTTTCACCATGGACATCCAGTCCCCAGACACCTGTATTCCTCATGCAGATGGCCTCAAGGCCCTCCGCTTCTTCCTGTCCCGCAAGACCGACCAATCCCCCTCCACCGACACCCTCATTTGCCTAGCCGAACTCGTCCTCACCCTCAACAACTTCTCTTTCGATTCCTCCCACTTCCTACAGGCAAAGGGGGTGGCCATGGGTACCCGCATGGGCCCAAGCTATGCCTGCCTCTTTGTAATTACGTGGAACAGTCCCTCTTCCGCACCAACAAGGGCCGAAACCCCACCTCTTCCTCCGTTACATTGATGACTGTATCGGCGCCGCCTCTTGCTGCCCAGATGAGCTCAAACTGTTCATCCACTTCACCAACACCTTCCACCCCAACTTCAAGTTCACCTGGGCCATCTCCAACACATCCCTCACCTCCCTGGACCTCTCAGTCTCCATCTCAGGTAACCAGCTAGAAACTGATGTCCATTTCAAGCCCACTGACTCCCACAGCTACCTAGAATACACCTCCTCCCACCCACCCTTCTGCAAAAATTCCATCCCCTATTCCCAATTCCTCCACCGCATCTGCTCCCAGGATGAGGCATTCCACTCCCGCACATCCCAGATGTCCAAGTTCTTCAAGGACCGCAACTTTGCCCCCGCAGTGGTCGAGAATGCCCTTGACCGCATCTCCCGCATTTCCCGCAACACATCCCTCACACCCCGTCCCGGCCACAACCGCCCCCAGAGGATCCCCTCATTCTCACATACCACCCCACCAACCTCCGAATACAACGTATCATCCTCCGACACTTCCGCCATCTGCAATCCGACCCCACGACCCAAGCTATTTTTCCATCCCCACCATTGTCTGCCTTCCGGAGAGACCACTCTCTCCATGACTCCCTTGTCCGCTCCACACTCCCCTCCAACCCCACCACACCCGGCACCTTCCCCTGCAACTGCAGGAAGTGCTACACTACCCCCACACCTCCTCCCTCACCCCTATCCCAGGCCCCAAAATGACCTTCCATATCAAGCAGATGTTCACCTGCACATCTGCTAATGTGTATTATTGTATCCATTGTACCCGGTGTGGCTTCTTCTACATTGGGGAAGCCAAGCGGAGGCTTGGGGACCGCTTTGCAGAACACCTCCGCTCGGTTTGCAACAAACAGCTGCACCTCCCAGTCACGAACCATTTCAGCTCCCCCTCCCATTCCTCAGACAACATGTCCATCATGGGCCTCCTGCAGTGCCACAATGATGCCACCCGAAGGTTGCAAGAACAGCAACTCATATTTCGCTTGAGAACCCTGCAGCCCAATGGTATCAATGTGGACTTCAGAAGCTCCAAAATCTCCCCTTGCCCCCCTGCATCCCAAAACCAGCCCAGTTCTTCCCCTCCCTCCACTGCATCCCAAAACCAGCCCAGCCTGTCTCTGCTTCCCTAACCTGTTCTTCCTCTCACCCATCCCTTCCTCCCACCTCAAGCCACACCTCCATTTCCTACCTACTAACCTCATCCCACCTCCTTGACCTGTCCGTCTTCCCTGGACTGGCCTATCCCCTCCCTACCTCCTCACCTATACTCTCCTCTCTACCTATCTTGTTTTCTCTCCATCTTCAGTCCGCCTCCCCCTCTCTCCCTATTTATTCCAGTTCCCTCTCCGCATCCCTCTCTCTGATGAAGGGTCTAGGCCCGAAACGTCAGCTTTTGTGCTCCTGAGATGCTGCTTGGCCTGCTGTGCTCATCCAGCTCCACACTTCGTTATCTTGGATTCTCCAGCATCTGCAGTTCCCATTATCATAGATGAATGGAATGCTGTGTTTTTTCTCAGGGGGTTGGAATACAAAGGTGCTGAAAATTGCTTCAGTTGTATAGAACATTGGTCAGACCCTATACCGAGTAGTGGATTTTACATGATCAAAAGATTTGATAGGGTGGGCTCAATTGTGGAAGAATACTTAGCAAGAGGGCACACTATCAACATTACAAAAAGCCTTTTAGAAAGTGAAATCAAGAAGCAACGTTCGTACAAAACAAATCGGAAATCTGGACTTCTTGCCCCGAAGCACTATGGATATTGGATGATGTAAACTTTTTTAATGTAGGGGATTTGGAACAAAGACAGATAACAGATTTGCAATATACAAGCACCCATGATATAACAAAACAGAAACAAGCAGTCGAAGGCCTTATATTTTCATGATTCTTCATCTGTTGTGGCTTCAGGGTGACATGAAAGTCATTTCTAAATTTTTGCTAAGTCTCATTTAATTTACCTCTTTGGTTATGTGTCACTTCAGACATAACCGAGTGTTTATCAAAAATGCTGCTCTGTTTCCATTCACATCAAAAAGGAATTAAGACAGAATTTTGATCCTCTTACTCCTAATTGTGCTTGTGGAATGATTCCATTGTGTCAAGGCATAGATTTGTTATATTAAATCATACTCATTAATCAGGGAATTTTATTTTCTATGGCCCTGAGAGTCACGTTACTATTTTCAGCCTGCATTTCATTTTATTACTTTGATAATAAACTTTTCGGACTAATAGTGGAGTATTCTGCACATTATATCATGGCAGCCTGAATTGTCAAACAGACCGACATAAATAATATTTCTGATTTAGCTCCTAACCAGCAATCGCTACACAGATTTAGAATCTAGTCAATCTGTCCATACAAGATAACAAAGTGTGGAGGTGGATGAACACAGCAGGCCAAGCAGCATCTCAGGAGCACAAAAGCTGACGTTTCGGGCCTAGACCCTTCATCAGAGAGGGGGATGGGGAGAGGGTTCTGGATTAAATAGGGAGAGAGGAAGAAGCTGACCGAAGATGGAGAGAAAAGAAGATAGGTGGAGACGAGAGTATAGGTGGGGAGGTAGGGAGGGGATAGATCAGTCCGGGGAAGACAGACAAGTCAAGGAGGCGGGATGAGGTTAGTAGGTAGGAAATGGAGGTGCGGCTTGAGGTGGGAGGAAGGGATAGGTGAGGACGAACAGGTTAGGTAGGCGGGGACAAGCTGGGCTGGTTTTGGGAAGCAGTGGGAGAGCCCAGGCCCCAAGGTGACTTTTCATATTAAGCAGATGTTCACCTGCACATCTGCCAATGTGGTATACTGTATCCACTGTACCCGGTGTGGCTTCCTCTACATTGGGGAAACCAAGCGGAGGCTTGGGGACCGCTTTGCAGAACACCTCCACTTGGTTCACAATAAACAACTGCACCTCCCAGTCGCGAACTATTTTAACGCCCCCTCCCATTCCTTAGACGACATGTCCATTATGTGCCTCCTGCAGTGCCACAATGATGCCACCCGAAGGTTGCAGGAACAGCAACTCATATTCCGCTTGGGAACCCTGCAGCCCAATGGTTTCAATGTGGACTTCAAAATCTCCCCTTCTCCCACTGCATCCCAAAACCAGCCCAGCTCGTCCCCTCCCCCCAGTGCATCCCAAAACCAGTCCCCGCCTCCCTAACCTGTTCTTCTTCTCACCTATGCGTTCCTCCCACCTCAAGCCGCACCTCCATTTCCTACCTACTAACATCATCCCACTTCCTAGACCTGTCCGTCTTCCCTGGACTGACCTATCCCCTCCCTACCTCCCCATCTGTACTCTCCTCTCCACCTATCTTCTTTTCTCTTCATCTTCAGTCCGCCCCTTCCTCTCTCCCTATTTCTTCCAGAACCCTCCCCCCATCCCCCTCTCTGATGAATGGTCTAGGCACGAAACGTCAGTTTTTGTGCTCCTGTGATGCTGCTTGGCCTGCTGTGTTCATCCAACTCCACACTTTGTTATCTTGGATTCTCCAGCATCTGCAGTTCGCATTATCTCTGTCCATACAAGATTCCTGTTTATCTGTAGGCCCTTCAAGTACAACTTTGGAAACACTCACAGAGTATGCTGAATGCAATCTGCTGGAGGAATAACTGTCTTTTGTAGCTTTAACCTTTTTTCTAAGAAGCATCTGCAACACATTTGTCTAACTAGCCCAGAGGTCTTGTGTTTACATTATTTCCAATGATAAAATAAACATGAATTGAATTTTAAACAGTTTGCATAGTGCAAGAATGCCAAGAAATATGGAGTGCCTAGGACTGGAACATTTCTGGGCTTCGTTCAGGATATCAGGTTGTTTCACTGCAGCTCATGCAGAAGCTGCACTTTCGACAAAAGGTACTTCACCGCTTTCTGCAGTTAGATGATTAATAAATACGTCAAATTTTTTTCAAAAATTTAAAACAGACCTCCATGTGAACTGGTCATACCACCAACTGTGACAGAAACCGTAATACATCAAGTTCAGGTTTGTACTTCTACTTTATGCAATGTTATGAGATGACAAAGCATTCCATCCCATGAGGGGTGATTATGGCATGATACTAATGTCATTAGACTTGAGATCCAGATGCCCAGGCTAGTGTTTTACAGAGATGTGTTCATTTTTTAAAAATTCAAATGACTAAATCTGCAAGATAAAGTTAGGTTCAGTAATGATGACTATGGAAACTATCACTGATAGTTGTAAAAATCCACCTGGCTCACTAATGCCATCTATACCTGATCTGGCTTCCACATGACTCCAGCAATGACAGCAATGTAGCAGACTCTTAATCGCCACCTGAAATGCCCATAAGACCATAAGACATAGGAGCAGAAATTAGTCCATTCAGCCCATCAGGTCTGCTCCACCATTCAATCATGGCTGATAAGTTCCTCCACCCCATTCTCCTGCTTTTTCCCTGAAACCCTTGATCCCCTTGATGATCAAGAACCTATCTAGCTCAGCCTAAAATGTACTCGATGGCCTGGCCTCCACAGCCTTCCTTGGCAGTGAATTCCATAGATTCAGCACTCTCTAGCTAAAGAAATTTCTCCTTATCTCCATTCTAAAAGGTCTTCCCTTTACTCTAAGGCTGTGCCCTCAGGTCCTAGTCTCTCCTGTCAATGAAAGCATCTTCACAACATTCACTCTGTCCAGGCCATTCTGTAAGTTTCAATCAGATCCCCCCCCTCATCCTTCTCAACTCCAGTGAGTATGTTCCCACTGTCCTCAAACATTCCCCATATGTTAAACTTTTCATTCCAGGGGTCATTCTTGTAAACCTGCTCCAGGGCCAGTACATCCTTCCTGAGATACAGGGCCCAAAACTGCACACAATGCTCTAAATGTGGCCTGACCAGAGTCTTATAAAGCCTCAGCAGTACATCCCTGCTTTTATATTCAAGCCATCTCAAAATAAATGCCAACATTGCATTTGCCTTCCAGACTACTGACGCAACCTGCAAATGTACCTTGAGAGAATCCTGGACTAGAACTCCAAAGTCTCCTTGCACTTAAGACTTATGAATTTTCTCCTCATTTAGAAAATAGTATATGATTTTATTCTTCTTACCAAAGTCCATGACCTCACACTTTCCCACACTGTACTCCATCTGCCACTTCTTTGCCCGTTCTCCTAACCAGTTCAAATCTTTCTGCAGCCTCCCCGCCTCCTCAATACTACTTGTCCCTCCACCAATCTTTGTATCGTCTGCTAACTCAACCAGAATGCCCACAGTTCCTTCATCTAGATCATTAAATGTACAGAGTGAAAAGTTGTAGTCCCAACATTAACACTTGCAGAACACTACTGGTCGCTGGCTGCCATCCTGAGAAAGACCCTTTTATCCCCATTCACTGCTTTCTGCCAGTTAATCTTCTATCCACTTTGCCTCTAACACCATGGGCCCTTATCTTACTCAGCAGCCTCCTGTGCAACACCTTGTCAAAGGCCTTCTTGAAGTAGAAGATGATAACATCCATTGACTCTCCTTGGTCTACCGTGTTCATTACTTCCTCAAAGAATTCTAGCAGATTTGTCAAGAATGACATCCCCTTGATGAAACCATGCTGACTTTGCCCTATTTTACCATACACTTTCAAATATTCAGAAATCTCATTCTTTACAATGGACTCCACGCACCATCCTTTCCATGGACTTGCAAACTATTCAGTTCAACAACTATTAGGGATGGACAACAAATGATAGTCACAACAATGATATCCACATTCCGTAAAAGAATAACAAAACAAAACTGACATATTTAAAATCTTACAAGCTATATGAATATCAAGAGACTGGGTCAGATCAAGGTGAATTATTTGGGTAGGATCAATCAAGGGAAAGGAGCACTCAAGAAATGAGAAGTGTAGAGAAAGTGAGGGAATTTGGAGTGAATTGTTACAGATCCTTGAAGGTAGTAGGTCAAGTTGATAAGCTCATTCAGACATATCAAATCTGTTCTGAGGTACAGAATATAAGAGCAGGAAAATGATATTGGAGCCGTACAAATAATTTGTTAGCCCACAAATTGAGTACTGTGTGGAACTACAGAAAGGACATAATTGCCGTAGAGAGGGTGCTGAGGAGAAGTATCAGGAGTTTTCCAGGGCTCGAAAATACAACTATGGGAAAATATTAAATAGGCTGGGATCGTTTTCCTTGGAACTGAGAAGGGTGAAGACAGATTTGATTGAGATGTACAGAATTGCAAGGGGCATGGAGGGAATGGATTAAAAGGGCATAGTTACACATCAGGAGAAAGGTAGGGGCATAAATGTCACAATATTGGCAGAAGGGGTTAAAAGGAAGATAAGGAAGATAAGGAAAGCCTTTTATACCCAGAAAGCAGTGAAACATATGGCCTAAAATACTAGAGAGACAGAAATCTTTGACGTATTGGGCTCAGTTGGGCGGCACAGTGGCTCAGTGGTTAGCACTGCAGCCTCACAGCACCAGGGACCCGGGTTCAATTCCAGCCTCGGGTAACTGTCTGTGTGGAGTTTGCACATTCTTCCCGTGTCTGTGTAGGTTTCCTCCAGGTGCTCCGGTTTCCTCCCACAGTCCAAAGATGTGCAGGCTAGGTGGATCGACCATGCTAAATTGCCCGTAGTCTTCAGGGGTGTGTGGGATGCTTCAAGGGGTGCTGTGGGCTTGTTGGGCCGAAGGGCCTGTTTCCACACTGTAGGGAATCTAATCTAATATTCAAAAGGAGTGCATCTGTTCATACCTCAAGTGACATAACCTCCACTGCTACAGATCAAATACTCAAAAGTGGGATTAGTTTCGATGGCTCATTTGTTCGGTTGACACAGACGCAGTAGACCAAGTGGTCTTTCTCCATGGAGTAAACTTGCTATGATTCTAAAGTGAAATCTTTGTTACCCAGTATGTTGGGGAATGCTGGTTAATTAAAAATGCCAGTTAATGAGTAGATACGGTACTCTGGACACAAGCTGTCTTTGACGGATTGAGGAGAGGGGGAGGCAGTGGGATCAGTCAAGAAATCCATGCAGAGCAGGGCTTCACAGTAAAGTCACCAAGTATCTGAAGATAAGGCTGACATTACAACTGACAGTGCAGTCTTTGGACGAGCTTTTAAAAAAATTGAAGTGTGTAAGTTGCTCTGAATGAAGCTTCTTTGTTTAGGTACAATAACCAAAACTGGCCAAATAATTTAATAATAACAATGTGAAGACTAAGCACAACTATATTCATAGCCTACAAATTTTTTGAACAGAATGCAGTACTGAATATTGAAAGTGGATGGCTTTCAAAAATCGCAGTTACTAGAGAATTCCAGTTGGCAGACTGCAGGACAGCACAATATTCACGGAATCATACTCAATGGTAGCTGACAATGATTGGATATCTGGCTATCTGCTATCTCTGCGATTGTCTGTTGAAGAGGAATACTTATAAACACAATTACTGCATTAAATATTACCACTGAAATCTTCCATAAATAGCTGAAATGAACATGCATTAAAGATTTATTACCTCTTTTAGGGTGGAATCTTTCATTGTTTGCTTCAAGCACATGTTTTGTCCTAGAGAAAAAAATAAGAGGCTTGTTGTTGGATTTATCAACAAATGCAGGACAATTCTGCCAATGAACTAACGACTTTCTCATTTGTTTAGATAAGCTACTTATTGAATAAAAATCCTGAGCCACTGCTGGAAACTCACATTTCTTTCCTTAAAATAGGTGTTCATTTTAAGAATGATTACCAGCAGTCGTGTGCAATATTAGGCTCCAGGACACACAGCATTTTTTTGAAGTGTGACAAAATTGGCCTAATTACAGGAGGTACGCAAATCAGCCAGTTTCACACAGAACAAGTGTAAACAAAAACCGAAAAGTAGCAAAAAGCATCACAGGCTAAATTTTTGGTTAGAAATCATGAAACTGACAAATTTGTTTGTGCTTTTTCAATTTTAGTTTAGTAATTGCTTGAGATGTAAAAATACTCCAAAATTAAGAAATTTACATTTGTAAGCCTTGCTGCAAATACACTTTCATTTACAACTCATTTAAGCACTGTTAAAACTTCTGATTTCTTTAGTTTATTTTCTATCATTATCCTCCTTCCTAACATAATTTGAAATTGGTGGATATTTAAAGTTTTTAAATAGTTTATTCAAATCACTTAAAACAACCATGCACAGCAAAGAATTGTAGGTTCCCTACCGTGTGGCAGCAGGTGATTAGGCCCATCGCGTCTACACCAATCCTCCAAAGAACATCCTACTCAGACCCAGTTCCCTACCCTATATCTGTAACCCTGCATTTCCCAAGGCTAACCCACCTGGCCTGAACATTGCTGGACACTATGGGCAATTTAACCTAGCCTATTCAACTAACCTGAGGACTGTGGGAGCAAACCGGACCACTTGGAGGAACCCCATGTACACATGAATAGAACATGCAAACCTCTCACAGACAGTCGCCCAAGACTGGAATCGAACCCATGTCCCTGCTGCTGTTAGACAGCAGTGCTAACCACTGAGCTATTGTGCCAGCCCAAAGATTCCATAGTTTCTACCCCTTGGCGTTCTTGACTGGCTATGCTATACGAGCAGAACTATTATTATTGAACATTACCCTTTGTTTCCTGGTATTCAGCAAATTTGTCTAACATTTGCAGTTTTTATTTGCTTAGCCCTAGATATTAAGACTCTTGGTTATCACAAATTATGTAATTTATTTTACAGTGAACAGCGATCTTTATTATTTATTCATTCTCGATATCAAGAGATATACATGTTTATCTCTTACCTAGTATCATTTGTGCTTTGTGCATTACAGTTTATCTGAAAGAAAGAAAAAATGTATAATTTAATAATATAACTTCACCTTGAATTGTGAATTAACTCTGATAGAAAAGATTGTATAAAAATTCTTTGAATAGCATCTTCCAAAATACAGTCATTTGAATGTTTCCAGAACTGGTAATGTAAAGTGGATGACAGTATTGTAACATGTTGTGTCATTAAGAAATGGCAATGATTGGCAATGATCTGAGCCTCAAAAGCACTATCAATGGATGACTGGTACCAAGCTATTTATTCTTTTGACAGATATTATACCACAGAGTTTTGAATCATTCATAAGTTAATATGTAACATTTAACTGACCAGTATTTGAAACTAAAAAAAAATCAACAGGACTCAACAGAGTAGAAAGAAAGGAGGAGAATCGAGAATGTGTGCATGTACCAAAAGAAATAGTTAGACTATTTAGACCATCATAAAATACTTTTTTTCACAAATGGGCTAGCAGAAATTTGGAATTCTTTCCTCCAAAATGCTATGGATTCTGGGTAATTAGAGCTCTCACAACTGAAATTGATGGGCCTTTGTCGATAGGGTAACAAGGGATATTGAGTAAAGGCAAAAAAATTGGATTTCTTTACAAATCAAATGTGGCCTACTGAATGACAGAGCAGATTGCAGGTTAAATGACCTACTCCAGTTTCTGTTAAATATTTGAGTAAAACTCTGGTATAGATAGAATTATGGTGCCCTCTCATGTCAGTATTGAGTGTAAAATTATAAAATTAAGACGTTTGTGTATTTCACTTCCCTTCCTTATTTCAATGTGACACAAGTTCTATGCCTGTGAAACCCAATTTTGTACTTTTAAGGTGGTGATTTGTTGATAACTCAGTTTAGTCTGCGTACTCAAAATCAGATTTAGACACAATCTAAACACATCAACATGACAAGAAGTAATCAGCATTGAGTGAAAGACTCGGTAAAATGAACAAGTGAAAATTGATCCTTCATTTTTGGGCACTGCTCAACTAAAAACATATGTAAATACCAGCTTTAACGTATTAAGATGTCTAGCAGAGCTTCAACAGAGGCATTATTGAATAGAGTTTGCTACTGAGTTGCTAAGCTACGTATACCACAAGGGAGGAAAAGCTTTATCGAAGAGAGAGGTTTTAAGGCTCATCTTAAAAGAAACAGCCAGATTTAAGACGGAAATTGCAGAGCTTAGGGTCTAAGCAGCTGAGGGCATGGCTACAACTGAGGAGCAATTAAAACTTGGGATTCACAAGAGGCTGGAATTGAAGGAGCACTCATATTTCCGAGGGGTGACTGATGCTTTAGGGGAGAAAAGAACATGTCCATGGACAAATTTGAAATTAAGTTTGAGAATTTTAGCAACACCTATACCAAATCAATATTTGATGCAGCACATAGAGGACGCAGCATTTAAAAAAAAGGCCTTTTGGTCACTGCTGGTCAAAAACAACACATAACTATTCTCATCCCATTTTCCACTTGGGCCACAGCCTTGTATGCCTTGGTAGCACAAACACACATCTAAATGCTTCTTAAATGTGAGGAGGGTTTCTGCCTCTACCATCCTTACTGGCAGTAAGTTCCAAATTCTGACCAACCTTTGGATGAAAAAGATTCTCCTCACATTTCCTCTAAACTTCTGCCTCTACCATCCTTACTGGCAGTAAGTTCCAAATTCTCACCAACCTTTGGATGAAAAAGATTCTCCTCACATTTCCTCTAAACTCCTGGCCCTTTAAGTCTATGAACCCTGGTCATTGATCCTTCCATCAAGGGAAAAGTTTCTTCCAGTCTACACAATCAAAGCCCCTCATAATTTAATAATCCCAATCACATCCCCTCTCAGTCTCCTTCATTGTGAGGAAAACCACCTCCATCTATCCAACCTCTCTTCTTAATGAAACTCTCCAGCCAGGAAACATCTCCTCTGCACCTTCTCCACTGCTATCAAATCACTCCTAGAATACAGATTCCAGAACTGTGTTCAATGGTCTAACTGTGGCCTAACCAACATTTTATACAGTTCAAATAAAACCTCCCTGCCCTTAAACTCTAATATATGTGAGTATGCCATAAGCCTTAATCACTTTATCCATCTGTACCATCCACTTTAAGGGATTAGT
The DNA here is from genome assembly GCF_030684315.1 of Stegostoma tigrinum. Lineage (NCBI taxonomy): Eukaryota > Metazoa > Chordata > Chondrichthyes > Orectolobiformes > Stegostomatidae > Stegostoma > Stegostoma tigrinum. The sequence continues at coordinate 30,856,408 of NC_081365.1, read as the reverse complement.
GGACATGCACACCAAAGTCCCCCTGTTCTTTGATAATGGGAACTGCAGATGCTGGAGAATCCAAGAGTGCTGTGTTCATCCAGCCCCAAACTTCGTTATCCCCCTGTTCTTTGATGCCTCCCAATATCCTACCACTCTCATGTATTCCACTGCCTTGTTTGTCCCACCCAAGTACGTCACCTCACATTTATCCAGATTGAATTCCATTTGCCACAGATCAGCCCATACGACAAGCCATCTATATCCTCCTCTAATCCGAGGCTATCCTGCTCACTAATTACTACCGTCCAATTTCTGTATCATCCGTGAACTTACTGAACAACCCTCTCACACAATGACATCCAAGTCATTTATTTAAACTACAAACAGCAAGGGCCCCAAAACAGATCATGTGGCAGCCAACGGACAGAGACTTTCATCAAATTAACACCATTCAACCATCACCCTTTGCTTCCTGTCACGCAGCCAATTGTATATCTAACTTCCTTAGATCCCATGGGGCTTTGCTATTAGTCTTCAATGCAGGAACTTATCAAAAACCCAGGAGGAGGCCATTTGACTCATTGTACCTGCCCCTTAAAACTGCTAACCAATAAATGCCACTGCTAAACTCTTTTCCCATAGCCCCAGAAATGTTTCCACTTCAAGTAGTTGGTCAATTGCTTTTTGAAAGTCATTATGAAATCTTCTTTCATCCTCTAACAGTCTATGCATTCCAACACCTGCCACCACTGGTTCTTTCTCAACTACTTTAAATGCCTTCTCTGGTTGACAACTGTTCAGTAATTGAAGACAGTTGTTCCTTAACATTATCAAAATCCAATATTATTTTGACCATCTCTGTCAAATCTCCTCACAACCTTTTCAGTTTGAAGGAAAACAATCCCAATTTCTTCAGTATTTCATTACTGGCACATTTCTATCAAACATCTTGGCATCTTCTCTGCAGCATGTATGTCCTTTCTAAAATGCTAGAATTAGACATCATCTGGATCCTTACCAAAGTTTTATAAATGTTTGGCATAATTTCCTATTCTAAACTCTATTAACAAAGGCAAAAGATTCTCGCTTTTTTTAAAATAAATCTTTCCACTCCTCAAAAGCTGTTTTGTTTCTGAACTCTTTACAAAGTACATTTAATTTATAATGTGTTTCTCAATTTTCCCATTAAAATTAATCACAATAAACTTCACTGCATTAAATTCGTGTGCTGTGTTTGCTCATCTGTTTATATATTTCTTCATTATGTTACAATCCTCCTCCCTGTTTAGTACATGTGAGTTTGTATCATCTGCAAAGTGTGAAATTATTCCCCGCATAGTCAAATTCATGTTATTAATATATATCACAAATAGCACTCATTCTCAATGTTGACCCATCAGAAATACCAATGCAGATTTGCTTTAGATTTGAATAATAACTGTTTATCTCTGCTGCCTGTCATACAGTCATAGAACTATACAGCACAGCCGCTGATCCTTTGGTCCAATTCATCCATGCTGGCCAGATATCCTAAATTAATCTAGGCCCATATCCCTCTAAGCCTTTCCTATTTACTTACCCATTCAGGTACCTTTCAAACGTTGTAATTGTATCAGCCTCCACCTGGCAGCTCATTCCATGCATGCACCACCTACTGCATGAAGAAGTCACCCCTTAGGTCCCTTTTAAATCTTTCCATTTTTACCTGAAACCTATGGCCTCTAGTTCTGGACTCCTCTACCCTGGATAAAAGACCTTGGCTGGTCTGCCATATCCATGCCCTTCATGATTTTATAAACGTCTATAACGTCACCCCTCAGCCTCCAATGATTGAAGGAAAATAACCGCAGCCTATTTAGCCTCTTCCAATAGCTTAAATCCTTTAGCTCCAGCAACATCTTTCCTACAGCCTTTCAAGTTTAACAACAGCTTTCTTATAGCAGGAGACCAGAATTGAGCACAGTACTCCAAAAGCAGCCTAATCAACATCCTGCACAGCCACAACGTAACATCCCAATTCCTAAACTCATTGCACAGACTAATAAAGGTAAGTGTACCAAACGCATTCTCACTACCCTGTCTATCTGCAACTCCACCTTCAAGGCACTATGAACCCGCACCCCAAGATCACTTTGCTTGGCAATACTCCCCAGAGCCCTACCATTAACTTTATAAGCCCTGCCCTGATTTGCCTTGCCAAAATGCAATGCCACATGTTTATCTAAATCCTTTAGCTAATTTTATATCGATTTGGCTACTGCTTCTTTAAACAAATGAGCTTTATTTTTGCAAACAAGCCTATTATGTGGTACTTCATAAACTGTTAGAACTCTGGTTGATCTTTCATTATTTTTAGCTTTGTTCTTTTTATCAATTTTGAACCATGAGTTGGAAATGAGTTGTGGACTTTGAAATACCATGTGGCAAAATGGAAAAAACAGACAAGCTTTGTTAGTGAGGCCAGGCTTGGAAGCTAATTCTTGATTGAAAGGATCCTAACAGATACAGGGACTCCAGAAGAGTTTAATTATGTTTAAACAGATAGCAGATGTTGGTTATCAACGAGGTCAGTATCTGGGAACTAGTTCCACTAAGTCTGGAAGAAACCCTGTGTTCAAGCAGTTGGCAGATATTGAATGGCAATTGAGGCCTTGGGGGGAGTTGATCAGTCTATCAGGGTCGAACAAGAAATGAAATTTCTGAACTATGTTTTCTGAGAGATGTTCTGGGCTGCTGCTGAGGCAGCATGAAGATATGAAGACTCCCTGCCTTCTGATACACCAGCTTCTAGAAGCAAAAGGGTACAAAGCTGAGTAAGAGATATTGTTGCCTTTGCTTTGGTGAACTGAGAAGTTGACCTTGGTCAACACTTCACAGAAAGCAAACAAGGAGTACACATTTATACCTGTGAAACAACACATTGTGAAAGCCACTTAAGTAATGTGACCAGTTTTGTCTCTTTTCCATTTATCTCTTAACTGTATTTGTTTCTCTGCAAAGGGAGGCTGAAAGCAAACGTTCCAGGTTTAAAGCAAAGATGTTCACTTTTGTTTTTGGACTGGTAATAAATGAATGCTTAAAAAAATACATTACTGCAGTGATCCATATATTTATGCTGATCCACAAGATTTGTTTTTAATTTAAGTGTTGGGACAACAGCAAAGAAATGTACTTACCGAAGGTTTTTCTAATGCTTTTCTCCTTCCAGCCATTCTACATGAAATTAGAGGAAACACGACTATTAAGAATCGGCCAAACATATCAACAATAGAATAGTTAGCACTGCTGCCTCGCAGTACCAGGGACCTGGGTTTGGTTCCACTTTCGGGTGACTGTATGGAGTTTGCACATTGCCCCTGTCTCTATGTGCGTTTCCTCGGGTGCTCCGTTTCATCCCGCAATCCAAAGATTTGCGGGCTAGGTGGACTGGCCATACTAAATTTCCTGTAGTGTTCAGGGACATGTAGATTAGGTGGTTTATAGGGGATGGGTCTGGGTGAGATGCTCTGAGGGTTGGGTGTGGACTAGTTGGGCCAAAGGGCCTGTTTCTACACTGCAGAGATTCTATGGTCTATGAAGAGAAAACAGCAATTAAGCAAGGAACTTAAACTATGAATGGTTTATTTTTCGAACTGGATTATTTTACCTCAGTCCAAGATAAATCCATGCAAAAGGTACTTTGAACATAGCTAACCAAGGACAAATGTTATCAGTGTAAAAACCAAAAGAACTGCGGATGCTGTAAATCAGGCACAAAAACAAAGTTGCTGTAAAAGTTCAGCAGGTCTGGCAGCACCTGTGAAGGAAAGAACAGAGTTAACATTTCGGATCCAGTGAGACTTCCTCAGACTTTTTGCCAGACCTGTTCAGCTTTTCCAGTGACTTTGATTTTGTTCCAAATGTTGTCAGTGGTTGGCTTTGACTGAATTTAAGTCCCCTAGGTTTAGCACAGTTGCAACTGCTGAACTTGCAGTGCAAACTCAAGCTGCTTACATATCACGACTAACAAGCCAACTTAGCTCAAAATTCATGGCTCGCCATGGGAAACTACTCATACAAAGTAATTGTCACATTGGTCTATGTGACAAAATAAAATTCCTTCAATAGCTGTGATACATTAGATGAGTTAAGAACTATCCAAATGGCAATAACGTGAAGTCAAAACGTTATACCGAATAAAAATCACCTTGACTTGCACTGAAGTGGCATAAGCAGTGGCCGGAAAGAAAAAGGGATTTATGCTTCAATTACTGCAAATCTTTAAATGCACTTTTCCTGTCTTTTCCCCATTCCTTTCCAGATTGAAATCTGTCTACCCCAGCCTTGAATATCCTTAATGATCTGGGATCTACAGTCCTCTCTGGTGAAGAAATCCACAAATTCATGACCTTCTGAGAGAAGAATTTCCTCCTCATAATTTTCTTTACAAAGCAACCTCTGATTCTGAGATTATCCCCACTTGTCCTAGACTCTCCAACAAGGGGAAACAACCTCTCTGCATCTAACTTGACAACTCACTTAAGAATAATGCATGTTTCAATAAGGTTGCTTTTCATTCTTCTGAATTCCAATGAGTACAAGGCCAACCTACCCAACCTCTCCTTATAAAACAGCCTCTCTGTACCCTGATTCAATATAGTGTTCCTCCTCTGGGCAGGCTCCCAAACCTTTCTTTAGATAAGGGGTCCAAAACCATTTACAGTATTCCAACCGCAGTCTGCTTGGTGCCTTGCACAGTTTTAGCAAGATTTCCCTACATTTACACTCCATTCCCCTTGAAATAAAGAACAACGTTTCATTTGGCTCTCCTGTTACCTACTCTACTTGTATGCAAGTTTTTTGAGAATTATGCATGAGGATTCCCAAATACCTGGGCTGCAGCTTTCTGCAGTGCTTCTCCACTTAAATAATAGTCAGCTCCTTTATTCTACCTATTAACCTCACAATTTCCGACATTATATTCCATCTACCAAATTTTTGCCCACTCACTTAATCTGTTCAAATCCCTATTTAATACATTTGATTCATCTTCACATGCATATTTTTGTGTTATCTGCAGACTTGCCTTTAGCACCTTCACTTTCCTCATCAAAGTCATTAATATATTGTAAATAATTAATAATAATCTAAATATCTTGGAAGATTACACGAGGATATATTCCACCAGGTCCAGTGGACTTATCAGTCTTTAGCCCCATCAGTTGCCTTAGCATTTTTTCTCTAGTCATAGTTATTGTACAGTATTTATTTCTTCTCCCTCTTTTACCACTTGATTATTTAGTAATTTTGGAATGGTATTAATGTCATCTACTATGAAGATTAATGGAAAGTATTTATTCAACTCCGCTGCCATTGTTATTTCCCAGCCTCGATCTCTTAAGGGTCAATTTTAACTATAGCTTCTTTCTTTCTTTTTTATATAATTAAAGAAGATCTTGCCGTCTTGATAGTAACTTACCTCTCTTTATTTTTGGCTTGTTGCCTTTTGTCGTTTTTTTTTAAACTTTCCTAATTCTGTTTAATCACTAATCTTTACCACATTGTATGTTTTTTTTTCGATTTGATGCTAGCTTTAACAGCTCAGGTTAACCATAGTTAGCTTATCTCCCTCCCAGAATCCTTTTTCACACTAGGATATAGTTTTGCTGTGTGCCATAAAGTGTCTTCTTAAATAGCTGCCATTTTTTCTCAAAGATCTTTGCTTCTAGGCTCCTTTCCCAGTGCACTTCAGCGAGCTCAGCCCTCATTCCTTTGTAACTACCCTGATTTAAGCTTGTTTCTGACCCAAGTTTCTACCTCAAAAACTGAATGCTAACATCAAATGTTCATGCCAAAAGTAACAGGTTGATAAATCTGACATCTTGTTTATCTCTTGAGTTGGCCAGATCTCTGACAAATGTGGAAATTCATCATTTGAGTGTCCCCAAAACAAGCACTTCCTCCTCATAATTTTCTTTAAAAAGCAACCTCTGATTCTGAGATTATCCCCACTTGTCCTAGACTCTACAAGGGGAAACAATCTCTCTGCATCTAACTTGCCAACTCACAACCAGCCCAGTTCGTCCCCTCCCCCCACTGCACCACACAACCAGCCCAGCTCGTCCCCTCCCCCCCCGCATCCCAAAACCAGCCCAGCCTGTCTCTGCCTCCCTAACCTGTTCTTCCTCTCACCCATCCCTTCCTCCCATCTCAAGCCGCACCTCCATTTCCTGCCTACTAACCTCATCCCACCTCCTTGACCTGTCCATCTTCCCTAGACTGACCTATCTCCTCTCCACCTCCCCACCTATACTCTCCTCCCCACCTATCTTCTTTTCTCTCCATCTTCAGTCCGCCTCCCCCTCTCTCCCTATTTACTCCAAAACCCTCTCCCCATCCCCCTCTCTGATGAAGGGTCTAGGCCCGAAATGTCACTTTTGTGCTCCTGAGATGCTGCTTGGCCTGCTATGTTCATCCAGCTTCACACTGTGTTATCTTGGATTCTCCAGCATCTGCAGTTCCCATTATCACTTAAGAATAATGCATGTTTCAATAAAGTTGCTTTTCACTCTTCTGAATTCCAATGAGTACAAGGCCAACCTACTCAACCTCTCCTTCTAAAACAGCCTCTCTGTACCCTGATTCAATATAGTGTTCCTTCTCTGGACAGGCTCCCACACCAGTACATCTTTCCTTAGATAAGGGGTCCAAAATCATTTACAGTATTCCAACCGCAGTCTGCTTGGTGCCTTGCACAGTTTTAGCAAGATTTCCTTACATTTACATGCTATTCCCCTTGAAATAAAGGACAACATTTCATTTGGCTCTCCTGTTACCTACTCTACTTGTATGCAGATTTTTCGAGAATAATGCATGAGGATTCCCAAATCCCTGTGCTGCAACTTTCTGCAGTGCTTCTCCACTTAAATAATAGTCAGCTCCTTTATTCTACCTGTTAACCTCACAATTTCTGGCATTATATTCCATCTACCAAATTTTTGGATTTCATGCAGGCAAAGTTTCTGCTTGTTTAACGAGATACAAGAACTTACAACAATTAAGTAATTACAAAGGCCTTAAAGACTAGGTGAGAAGTATCAATGCTTAGAGAGCCAAAGTTACATCGTAGTACTGTTGTATACTGTTGGAGCTTAACCTGCTCAATCCATAACATTCATTACTTTCAAGGACAATCTTTGGCTTAATTTGTTAATAGCTTCACAATTAACTTAATTTACTAAATGAAGACTGCAATTTCTTTCTCATGAGATGAGAAACTTATCAAAAATCATTGTTCCTCTAAATACAATTTTGAACTGTGAAGCTGAAAGACTTGTATTGACAAAATATCTTCCAAGATCCCAGGATGTTTCAAAGAACTTTAGAATAAATGAAATCACGTTGAAGTTTAATGTTGTAATTTAAACAGGTCCTTGCGCTATAGGGGTGTCAAGCTTCGTGAGAAACAGTTAGGAAAGCAGCGCTGATGCCTAAATTGAAATGACCATAATCTTATAAAAAGGCAACTATGACTTTAAGACCAACCAGGAGACCCACTCCTGATCCTTTATTTTACACTAAGTTTCCAAAAAAAAGTCAATCATCAGGCTATTTGCTTTTAGTGATATTGGTTGAAGGATATGGTCAAGTGCACCTTCGAATCATAGAATCTCTGCAGTGCAGAAGTAGACCATTTGGTCCATCACATCCACACTGACTCTCCAAAGAGCATCCATCTAAACGTACCCACCTAACCTACACACCCCAGACACTACAGGCAATTTAACACGACCAAGCCACCTAACCGGCACATGTTTGGACTGTGGGACAAAACCGGAGCACCCAGAGGAGACCCGTGCAGACGCAGTAAGAATATACTCCGCACAGACAGTCACCCAAAGTTGGAATCAAATGCTAGTCCCTGGTGCTGTGCCACCCAGTAGGTCACCATGCCACCCCACAGGGGAACACATTCTCTTCTTCAAATAGTGACACAGAATCTTCTGTGTCAATCAGAGGGCGGTACAGTGGTTAGCACTGTTGCCTCACAGCACCAGGGACTCAGGTTTGATTCTGGCCTTGGGTGTCTATCTGCGTGGAGCTTGCACATTCTCCCCGTGTCTGCGTGGGTTTCCTCCGGGTATTCCGGTTTCCTCCCACAGTCCAAAGATGTGCAGGTGAGGCGGACTAGCCATGCTAAATCGCCCGTAGTGTTCAGGATGTGTAGCTTAGGTGGGTTACAGGGGGAATGGGTCTGGGCAGGATGCACCGAGGTTCGGTGTGGACTTGTTGGGCCACAGGGCCTGTTTTCACACTGTAAGGATTCTAAAGTTTAACACTTTACTGGAACAAGAGGAGCTAGGACACGGTGGAACTCCCTCAGCACTACACTTGATTGGGAGAAGGATGCCAGCTAAACTGACCTGCTCAACGCCTTGATGTGAAACTTGCACTAACAACCAACTCAAGAGGTTAGGTGTACTATCCATTCACAGAGATAATGCCATTAACCAAAACTGTAAAAATTACCCAACTGAGCTTTAAAACATCATATGTAGATCCTAAAATAACTGAATGGGGGAGGAAGAAAGGAAAATGTCTAAAGTGAACTTCTCAAGCAATAGTTTTGGTTAGGGGTAGGGATAATTGGAGAAAGTGAAGCTGTTCTCTGCTGACAGCACATCATCTCATTCCCCTTCAAACAAGTTGGTCCATCATCGTTTTCTCACATTTCATCTGCATAAACGCAGGACTTAACACTTAAAGAAGAAGCGATTACCGCAGCCCGATCTGCAGCCGGCACTCCAGGCTGTCGCAATGAAACTAAACAAAAACACAATACTTTCTTTTACCTTTTTCAAACACATCTCCAGGACCTCCCCTCCCCCGCTCACCAACAAGCCCGAGCTGGAGCCAAACTGACCGAACCATCTCCCATCTCTCCCATGCCCCGAGCAGCGCCACCATAAGGCACCCAGGCGCCAAGGCAAGTTGAAGTGAATCTTGGAGAACACTAAGTAGCTTTGGCCGAGGGGCAGGTTTGCCGGGGGTAAAGAGGGTACCCAGCACTGACGCTGTGTGCCTGACAGGTGTGGTACTTTTCGGCAACATATGGTAGGCACCCCGACCCAACGCCAGCTTTCAAATGAGCCATCAAACTGATTGGCTGCGCCCTTGGAAAGAGGATAGAAGAATAAGAAGAGGAAGATCTGGGATATATGGGTCCTTTTCAGATTGACACTCTAATGACTATTGAAGACGAACAGATATTACTGCAGAAACTCAGCGGGCCTGGTAGCATCTGCAGAGAGCAATAAAGTTTTGAATCTGCTGTAATGATACACAAAGCTTTTCTTCTTCCAAATGCTGCCAGAGCTGTTGGGTTTATCCACCATTTGCTGTATTGGTTTCAGACTTCCCAGCATCTGCAATATTATACCATTATACAATTATCAGATTGTGGCAGAGATGGGTGTTGGAGCCTCAGCTACATGTGATCTATATTAATGACTTGGATGAAGAGTTCTGATTATGTAGTAGATAGGAAAGCAAACTGAAGGATACAAAGAATCTGCAAAACAATGAATGTAGAGAGACTTTTGAATGCTGCAATACAGGGGTATCTGAGTGTCCTTGTACATGAATCACAAAATGTTACCATTCAGGTACAGCAAGCAATTAGGAACAAATGTGGAATGTTGGCTTTTATAACAAAAGAATTGTGTATAAAAGATATAGATAGGGTGGACAGTGAGAGTCTTTTTCTGAGGATGATGACATCAGCTTGTACGAGGGAGCATAGCTACAAATTGAGGGGAGATAGATTTAAGACAGATGTCAGGGGCAGGTTCTTTACTCAGAGAGTGGTAAGGGTGTGGAATGCCCTGCCTACCAATGTAGTTAACTCAGCCACATTAGGGGCATTTAAACAGTCCTTGGATAAGCAGATGGATGATGATGGGATAGTGTAGGGGGATGGGCTTAGATTAGTTCACAGGTCGGTGCAACATCGAGGGCCGAAGGGCCTGTTCTGCGCTGTTTTGTTCTGTGTTCT